>NC_081360.1:53323668-53923668 GCF_030684315.1 Stegostoma tigrinum | reverse complement strand
CTACTGAAGACTTGTGCTCCAAACCTTGCCAGATCCTTATCTAGCTGCTCCAGTAGAGCTACAACATATACCCTACAATATAGACATTTCTCAGGTGTGTACTTTACACAAACAGGTCAAATCCAACCTGACTTATTACTGTCCCATTTTGAACGTTAGTAAAGTAATGCAATGGGATTTCAACTCTCAATAAAACAAAATTGACTGCTTGGAAACAAGCTGCAGTGAACAGACTTTTAGGATGAATTTAAAAGTATTAAGGCATGTTCACCTGTCACTTAATTGAAGAGAAATTATGCTTCTGAAGTGGAATCCTATTTGTTACCTGATGATAAGTTTTGTTTCAAGCCTTTCTAAACTTTAAGGAATTAATTTTGCAAAATTCCAGAGCAGAGGTGAGAATGAACTTCCCTTGACAGCAAAGTTGCACTTGACTGAGTGTAGCATCAAGGAGCCCTAGCAAAACACAACTTAACAGAAATCAGGGTGAAAATTCTCCACTGGTTGTTGGAAATCAGTTATCACAACTCCCAGATATCACAGTAGGAGGATTCTTAAGGTAGTATCTTAGGTCCAAACACCTTCAGCAGCTTTATCAGTTACCTTCCTATCATCATAAGGTCAGAGATATGTTTGTTTGCTGATGACTGTACAATAGTCAGCATTATTCTGAAGCAGCCTTTACCCAAAATGCAGCAAGTTAGGAGTGTGATGGAATATTCCCCACTCGCTTGGATGAGTGCAGCTTCAATAACACTCAAGAAGCCCAATGCCATTCAGGACAACGCAGCCCACTTTAATAGTACCACACCCACAAGCATTCAATCCCTCCACCACTGATATTCAACAGCAGCAGTGTATACTATTTACAAAATGCACTGCAGAAATTCATGAAAATGTAACACCTTCCAAACATTCACAACTATGATTATAAAGAAGGACAAGGGCAGCAGACATTGAGAGAAACAATAACTGCAAGTGTTCCTCCAAGCTAATCACTGCCCTGACTTGGAAATATATGGCCGTTCCTTCAGTGTCTTTGCGTCAAAATCCTGGAGATCCCTCTCTAACATCAATGTGCATCTACCTACAACAAATGGACAGCAGTGATTCATGAAAGCAGCTCACCATGACCTTTTCAAGGGCAACTATGGATGGGCAATAAATGCCGCTTTGATGTTACCTGCTTTCCTGCCTACCTCAGCAGTTCCACCCATTCTGAAAGGGGCGTCCCAATGTGCAGTGTTGCAGGTTGCCAAAATGGACACCTGGCCTTGGGAATCTCTGGGAATCATTACTCCAGATAGTGAGTGCAGAAGTGGCCTGTTAATTGGTTGTCTCCTAGAATATTTCATTTCTGGGCAGGCCTCCAACATCCGTGGGATTGGGTCCTAGAAGTTCTATAATGACAGATATTTGTTAAAGAATGTAAAAGTTTGCCTGTGATTGACTTTGCCTTAAGCTTTATACATCTGAATCTCTCAATAGAACAAAACTGACTGCACTGACCGTAAACAAGTTGCAGTGAACATAATTTTAGTATGAATTTAAAAAGTATTAAGGCATAGTCACCTGTTACTTAATTGAAAGTATTAATTGAAGGGAAATTATGTTTTTGAAGTGGAATCCTATTTGTTATTTGATGGTAAGTCTCATTTCAAACCTTTCTAAACGATAAGGAATTAATTTTACTGATGGGTTTTTGTTTGGATGGCTGCAGAAGAGGAGAGCAATAGGATTAATTTGATTTAAGCTGGAAAAGGTTGACATTGATATAATAAGCCGAATAGGCAGCTTCTGTGCTGTAAATTTATACTGCTTAATCAGATCACACTGATTCTGTAAACATTGATATATTTCCAAACTCTCATGTAGTTACTTAAGATGCAATTTTCCGTATACTTTCATTGAAAAATGGGTGTAAATTGGGGAAAAGTGACAAGAAATAAGGCTGGAGAGCTGGCACTAACTCTTTAAGTGCCCCTTGGAGGATGGCAAATGTAACTCCACTATGTAAAAGGTAGCGGGGAGGAGTGGTGGAGAAAAAGAAATAGTGAATTGTAGATCAGTTAGCCTAACATCAGTAGTGGGGAAATGCTGGAGTCTTTTATAATAAGATGTGATAACAGAACATTTGGAAAGCATTATCAGGATCAAACAATACCAGCATGGGTTTCTGAAAGACAAGTCATGCTCAAAACTACTCGAGTTTTTTGATGATGTAACTAGTAGGAAAGATAAGCGAGAACCAATGGATGTAGCGTAATCAGATTTTCAGAAGACTTTTGATCAGGTCCCTCAAAAGACGTTGACAGGCAAAACATGGGATAAGAGGTAATAAAATGTTCATGGAATTGGTTAGCAGACAGGAACAGATGGTAGGAATAAATAGAACATTTTCTGTGCGGTAGGCAGTGACTAGTTAGACACCCTAAATATCAATGCTTGAACCACAGCTATTTGTGATATTTATAAATGAGCTGGATATGGAATATTCCCAAGTTTGCTGGCAACACAAAATTACATTTGTGAGTTGTGAAGTGGAGGCAAGGAGTTGTCAATGTTTTGTTGACAGGTTGAGAGAGTGGACATGCACTTGGCAGATACAGTACAGCAAGGCTAAGTGTGGAGCTATACACTTCAGTCTGTGAAACAGAGGGAAGTGTATTATTTAAATGGTGATATATTGGAAGCACAAATGGATCTGGATGTCCTTGCATGCCAGTTAATGAAAATAGATCAAACAGTGGCTGTCTAAATTACACAGGGCACAGAGGATGAGCAAGGGAGGCTGGAATGTTATAGGCATGGGTCTTTTTTCTCTTTCCTGAAGTTGTTTTATCAAGCTTTGAACTGTGAATTTACCCAGAGGGGAGTGGAGGAGGCGGATGTCGGACTGGAGGCTGTCACAGGTGAGTTCCAGACCAGGTTGGCACGGGACACAAGTCCCAGGGTGAGTCCCGATTGGAAGCCGGTGTGGGAGGCGAGCCCTGGACTAGACGCCACCGCAGGGGACCAAGGCTCTTGCTCATTGTTCAAACTTCCGATATGGTGCTTCAGATTAGTCTGAGAAAAAAACACAACCAACCTTAGAATGACCGTCCTTCGCAACCATCATGTTTTATCATGTGGGTTCTTCAGGTCTTAATCCAAGCTCCAACCAGGCTTCCTAGTAATTGATAAACTGTCTTCATTGTTTTAGTATATGTACATAATGACATAATGTTAAGGCTATGCAGCAACATGCTCCGAGCTGCCCAACATCTTAGTAGAACACTACCATGAACACGTGGCTACTGAGGTCAGAGTTATAGTACAGAGGCTTACTACATGTTGATTCAACGCAATCTCTACAGCTGATTCATGTTTCAGTAGTTTACAGGGGGTAGTGTGGAAGCAATGGATGTACCTTTCAATGACATCTGGTTTCAAGTATCTCTGGACACCAGAGTTCAGTCTAAGAAAAAGACACAAACAACAAAATTCACAGCACACCTTGAAGAGTTTGGGAGCTCATAGCAGGGAGCAGCTAAGTGGCTTTTTAAAGTGTAACCTACTGTTTTAATTTTGCAGATCTACAATAATGACTATTTTAGTCATTACTACAAATTCTCTGATTAAACTTTAAAAATATAAAACATAGGTATTAAGTTAGCCTGGAGCAGAATTTTTAGAGCAGTGAGACTATGCAATTTTCTGAGTATGTAGATTGTTAGGGTGAAAAGGTGATCTTTAGTAGAGTGATGTGTTCTTCTGGTTGGATGTGGGACATTAGGGAGTGTTTTCATGTTACTGATGATTGTGTTTGCAGGTAGTGTTTTTGGTTATGAATCCTATCAGATTGCATGGACTGGTTGAAGCAGCAATTAGAGTCAATGAGGAACTTACAGGAGCAAGGGGGTGTGATGGATGGCAGTTGCAGGAATGGAAATAAACCGAAAATACAGTCAGGTAGATGGGTGGCCTCCAGGGAAGGTAGGAGAGGTAGGCAGGTAGTGCAGGAATCTCCTGTGACTATCACCATCTCAAACAAGTATGTCAGTTTGGAAAATGTAGGGGTGATGGACTCTCAGGGGAATGTCACACTGAGAACCCAGTTTTTGGTACCGAGCCTGGCTCTAACGTAATGAGGGGTACACCAGCTTCTAAGTGATCGATTGTGATAGGGGTCTCACACATCAGAGGCATAGACAGACATTTCTACAGCCAACAGTGAGACATCAGAATGTTGCATTTGCCTGTCAGGTGCCAGGGTCAAGGATATCTGTGGCAAGGTGCAGAATATTCACAACGGGGAGAAGGACCAGCAAGAGGTTGTTGAACACATTGGGACTAAAGACATAGGAAGGGAAAAGGATGAGATTCTGAGGACATTGTATAGGAAGTTAGGCAGAAATTTAAAAAGTAGGTTCTCAAGGGTAGTATTATCTGGATTACTCCCAGTGCCACAAGCTAGTGAGGGTAGGAATAGGAGGATAGAACAGATGAATACATGGCTGAGGAGAGAAGGATTCACATTATTGGATCCCTGGAATCTCTTCTGGGGTAGAAGTGACCGGTAAAAGAAGGACAGATTGCACTTGAAGTGGAAGGGGACTAATATACCTGGTGGGGAGATTTGCTGCAGCTGCTCAGGTGGATTTAAGCTCGAAAGGGGCGTGTGGTTCTTGGGGAGATAGCGAGGAAAGAGATTGGTCTGAGACTTGTACAATTGGGAAAAGGAGTAAGTCAAACAGACAGGGTAGGCAGGAACAAAGCAGAGAACAAGGTAGGACTGATAAACTGCAGTTATTTCAAAGCAAGGAGCCTACCAGATAAGGCAGATGAACTCAGGGCATGGTTAGGAACATGGGGCTGGGATATCATTGCAATTACAGAGACTTGGCTCAGAGATGGACAGGGCAGGCAGTTTAATGTTCCAGGGTACAGATGCTACAGGAAGGATCAAAAGAGTGGCAAGAGGAGTGGTGTTTTTGATTAGGGATAACATTATGAGTGTATTTATGGAGGATATTACTGGGAATACGGCGAGGGAAGTTATTTGGGTGGAACTGAGAAATAAGAAAGGGATGAACACTTTACTGGGATCGTTCTATTGAACCCCCCAATGGTCAGCGGAAAATTTGTAAGAAGATATCAGTTATTTTTAAGAATAAAACGGTGGTTATGAGAAGGGATTTTAACTTTCCAAACATACACTGGGACTGCCATAGTGTTAAGGGCTTAGATGAGGACGAATTTGTTAAGTGTGTACAAGAGAATTTTCTGACTCAGTATGTGGATGTACCTACCAGAAAAGGTGCAAAATTTGACCTACTCTTGGAAATTCAGGCAGGACAGGTGACTGGGGTGTCAATTGGGGAGCAGCTTGGGCCAGTGAGCATAATTCTATCAATTTTTAAATTGTGATGGAAAAGGATAGATTGGATCTAAAAGTTAAAGTTCCAAGTCGGAAGAAGGCCAAGTTTGACAGTATTAGGCAAGAACTTTCAAAAGTTGATTGGAGGTGGATGTTCATAGGTAAAGGGATAGCTGGAAAATGGAAGGCCTTCAAAAATGGGATAACAAGAGTCTAGAGTCAGTACGTTCCTATTAGGGTGAAGGGCAAGGCTGGTGTGTGTATGCCATGCTGGATGACTAGGGAAATAAAGGTTTTTGTCAAGAATAAGCAGGAAGCATATGTCAGGTATAGGCAGCTGGGATTGAGTGAATTCCTAGAAGAGTATAAATGCAGTTGGAGTATACTTAAGAGGGGAATCAGGACGGCAAAAAGGGGACATGAGATGGCTTTGGCAAATTGGGTTAAGGAGAATCCAAAGTGATTCTACAACAGTGTTTACTGTGGAGCAGGATATGGAAGATAGAGAATATGGGAAAATAAATACCCACATCCTGAAAAATGTCCATATTGCAGAGGAGGAGGTGCTGGACATCAGATGTGGGACGTGATCAGATGTACCCTAGATCTCTGTGGGAAGCTAGGGTAGTGATTGCTGGGCCCCTTGCTGAGATATTCACATCATCAATGGTCACAGGTGAGGTACCAGAGGGCTGGAGGCTGGCGCACATGGTGCCACTATTTAAGAGAAGTGGGAAGGAAAAGCTAGGGAACTGATGAGTCTGATATTGGTAGTGGGCAAGTTGTTGGAGGGAATCCTGAGGGATGGGATTTACGTCTATTTGGAAAGGGAAGAACTGATTAGGGATATCAATATAGCCATCTCATGTCCCCTTTTTGCCCTCCTGATTTCCCTCTTAAGTATACTCCAACTGCTTTGTGAGTGGGTTCAATCTCCATACTTTGCGTTCTGCCTAGACAGCTGCATGGCAGCCTTTACTTTGGAGGCAATGGTTCATTGGTCTTTAGGTATAATTCCCACTTTGGGTGCTGTGCATTGTGGATATGTAAGAGGTCCTGGGTTCAAATCCTCAAGGACCCCTTTTAGTGGCACCGTGACTTAATTGGTTAAAGTGCCTGTCTAGTAAACAGGAGATCCTGGGTTCAATTCCCACTGGTGTCTGCCCTTTACATCCACTGTTCCTCATGTAAACTTCTCTCAAATGCAATGTTATTGATCCAATTATTTCATTAAAGAGAAGGTTGAGAGGTGACTTAATTGAAACATATAAAATAATCAGAGGGTTAGATAGGTTGGATAGGGAGAGCCTTTTTTCTTGGATGGTGACGGTGAGCACGAGGGGGCATAGCTTTAAATTGAGGGGTGAAAGATATAGGACAGGTGTCAGAGGTAGTTTCTTTACTCAGAGAGTAGTAAGGGATTGGAACCCTTAGCCTGCAACGGTAGTAGATTCGCCAACTTTAGGTACATTTAAGTCGTCATTGGACAAGCATATGGACGTACATGGAATAGTGTAGGTTAGATGGGCTTCAGATCGGTATGACAGGTCGACACAAGCCGAAGGGCCGGTACTGTGCTGTAATGTTCTATGTTCTATGTTCTATGTCAATAGATTGAACAGTGTGTTCCTTCTTGGAATTTCATTGGAACAACAGGGTGAGGCAGGATAAACTGCAGTCTCATGGGGGGAATGTTGTGTTGTTGGCACAGACACCACAAGCTGATCGTTGTCAACACTTGTTCACTTTACACCGACAGGACCACCATCATTGTAATCATATGATTATGGTGGCATTGTTTTGGGTGGCACGGTGGCTCAGTGGTCGGCACTGCAGCCTCACAGTGCTAGGTATCTGAGTTCAATTCCAGCCTTGGGTGACTGTCTGTATGGAATTTGTACATTCTCCCCGTGCCTGCATGGGCTTCCTCCCACAGTCCAAAAATGTGCAGGTTAGGTGGATTAGCCATGCTAAATTGCCCATAGTGCTCAAGGAGTGTAGATTAGGTGGGTTTTGCAGGATGTATCTGGTTCGGATACTCTGAGTGGATTTGTTGGGCTGAAGAGCCTGTTTCCACACTCTAGAGATTCTATGGTTCCTCATGGTAGAATGGTTAACAAGGTTAGATCACATGGAATATAGGGAGAGCTAGCTTTTGGATACAGTACAAGCTCAAAAATAGGAGACTAAAAATCAAGAAGGGCTGCAAAGAAAATCCTGGGATGATCTCTTTTGCAAGAAGCCGTGCTGACTACTCCTAAGTAAACCCTGTCTTTCCAAATGCATGTACTCTTATCTCTCAGAATCTTCTCAAATAATTTACCTATCACAGAGCTTAGGCTTAGTTGCCTATAATTCTCAGGATTTTCTTTGCTGCCCTTCTTGAATAAGGGCACATCATTCTGCCCTCAAATCTTCTAGAACTTCACCCATGGCTAACAATAATGTACACATATCAGCCAGGGCCCCTGCAATTTCTTCTCTAGTCTGTTGCAGGGTTCTAGCATACATTTGAAAAGGGGCCAGGAGATTTATCCACCTTCATACATTCTAATACTTCCAACAGCTCCTCTACTGTGATATGGACTATCCCCAAGATATTGCCACTAACTTCCCAAAGTTCCCAAGCCTTCATGTCTTTCTCCATGGTAAGCACAGAGGAGAAATATTCATTGACGACCTCACCCATCTCCTGAGGTTCCACACATACACGCCCACTTTGGTCCTTGAGGGGTCCTATTCTCTTTCTAGTTATTCTTTCCTTTTAATACACTTAAAGAATCTCTTTGAATTCACCCTAATTTTCTCAACCAACGCTATCTCATACCTCTTTTTTGCCCTTCTGATTTCCTTCTTTAGTAAACTCTTGTGTCCTCAATATATCTGCACAGATTCCCTTGTTCCCAGCTGCCTGCTCCTGAGACATACCTCCTTTTATTATGGTCAAAGCCTCAATGCATCTTGTCATCCAGGGTTCCCTACTCCTGCCAACCTTGTCCTTCACCCTCACAGGAACACATGAACATTAAATTTTAGCGATCACGCTGTTAAAGGCGTCCCACTTTCCAGAGGTCCGTTTGCCTGCAAACAAACTACTCCAATCAACTGCTGCAAGCTCCTATTTAATTCTATCAAAATTCGCCTCGCCCCAATTTAGAACTTGAACCTGTGGATCAGTTTTGTCCCTCTCCATAGCCATTTTAAAATTAATAGACTGAGATGACAGAGGGGGAGCATTTTGGAACCAGTAACCATAGTCCCATTAATTTTAAATAACAAGGTGTGGAGCTAGATGAACACAGCAGGCCAAGCAGCATCTTAGGAGCAGGAAATCTGACCTTTTGGGCCTAGACCCTTCATCAGAAAAGAGGGAGGGCAAGGGGATTCTGAAATAAATAGGGAGAGACAGGGAGGCGGATTGAAGATGGATAGAGGAGAAGATAGGTGGAGAGGACTCAGACAAGTTAAAGAGACGGGGATGGAGCCAGTAGAGGTGAGTATAGGTGGGGAGGTAGGGAGGAGATAGGCCAGTCCAGGGAGGACGGACAGGTCGAGGGGGCGGGATGGGGTTAGTACGTAGGAAATGGGGGTACGGCTTGAGGTGGGAGGAGGGAATAGGTGAGAGGAAGAACAAGTTAGGGAGGCGGGGACGAGCTGGGCTGGTTTTGGGATGCAGTGGGGTCAGGGGAGATTTTGAAGCTTGTGAAATCCACATTGATACCATTGGGCTGCAGGGTTCCCAAGCGGACTATGAGTTGCTGTTCCTGCAACCTTCGGATGGCATCGTTGTGCTACTGCAGGAAGCCCAGGATGGACATGTCATCTGAGCCCACCGACTCCCGCAGCTAACTAGAATACACCTCCTCCCACCGTCCTGCAAAAATGCCATCCCCTATCCCCAATTCCCTACGCCTCCACCACATCTGCCCCCAGGATGAGGCATTCCACTCCCAAACATCTCAGATGACCTCATTTTTCAAGGACCGCAACCTACCGCCTGCAGTGGTTGAGAATGCCCTCAACCATTTTCCCACATTTCCCGCAACTCATCCCTCACACCCTGTCCCCGCAATAACAACCAAAAGAGAATCCCCCTTGTCTTCACATTCCACCCCACCAATCTCCGGATCCAATGCATCATCCTCTGATACTTCCACCATCTGCAATCTGACCCCACCACCAAAGATATTTTTCCCTCTCCACCCTTGTGTGCCTTCCAGAGGGATACTCTCTTCATGACTCCCTTGTCTGCTCCACACTCCCCTCCAGCCCCACCACACTTGGCACTTTTCCCTGCAAACGCAGGAAGTGCTACACTTGCCCCCATGCCTCCTCCCTCACCCCCATCCCAGGCCCCAAAAAGACTTTCCACAAGCAGAGGTTCACTTGCACATCTGCTAATGTGGTATACTGCATCTGCTGTGGCCTCCTCTACATCGGGGAAACCAAGCGGAGCCTTGGGGACCGCTTTGCAGAACACCTACGCTCGGTTCGCAATAAACAACTGCACCTCCCAGTCGTGAACCATTTTAACTCCCCCTCCCATTCCTCAGACAATATGTCCGTCCTGGACCTCCTGCAGTGCCACAACGATGCCACCCAAAGGTTGCAGGAACAGCAACTCATATACTGCTTAGGAACCCTGCAGCTCTATGGTATCAATGTGGATTTCACATGCTTCAAAATCTCCCCTCCTCCCACCACATCCCAAAACCAGCAAACTCATCCCTGCCTCCTTGATCTGTTCTTCCTTTCACCTATATCCTCCTTCCACCTCCAGCTGCACCCCCATTTCCTACCTACTAACCTCATCCTCTCCCCTTGACCTGTCCATCCTCCCTGGACTGAACTATCTCCTCCCTACCTCCCCACCTACACTCACCTTTACTTGCTCCATCCCCGAATCTTTAACTTGTCTGTCTCCTCTCCACCTATCTTCTCCTCTATCCATCTTTAATCCACCTTCTCCTCTCTCCCTATTTATTTCAGAGCCCTCTTCCTCTCCCCCATTTCTGATGAAGTATCTCGGCCTGAAACGTCAGCTTTCCTGCTCCTAAGATGCTGCTTGGCCTGCTGTGCTCATCCAGCTCTCCACTTTGTTATTTAAAATTAATAGAACTGTGCGTACTGGTTCTAAACTGTTCCCCCACTGTCATCTCAGTCATCTGCCCCGCCCTATTTCCCAAGAGTAGGTTAAGTTTTGCCCCTCCCAAGTAGTACCCTCTGTATACTGCTTAAGGGAACTTTTCTGAACATATTTAACAAGTTCCACCTCATCTAAGTGCTTAACACTATGGCAGTCTCAATCTATGTTAGGAAAATTAAAATCCCCACTGTGACAACTCTATTTCTCCGGCAAGTCTCTGCAATCTCCCTGCATATCTGTTCCTCTAATTCCCGTTGACTATTTGGGGGACAATAGTACAACCCCAATAACATCATCATCCCATTTTTATTCATTAGCTCCACCCTCAAAGCCTTACTAGATGATCCCTTTGTTATTTAATCTCTGACTACTGCTTTGTGATCTGCCAGTTTTCAGGTCTAATCAGTGTAACCCCTTCTTCTCCGTTTCCATGAGAGATCCAGTGGACACCCTGCCACTGGCAACCAGGAACAGGTTATGAAAGGCTTCCTATTTTACAAAATGACAAGATTCCTGAAATTGTGAGTAGTATATAGATTATACTAATGAGCCACCAAATACTCCATTTGCCATTAATGGTGTATTCAGATTCTGATCCTTCAGCTTATTTGTATCATCATCAATGCACCCTTTCCAGCTGTCATAAAGCCTTCACTTTATTACCCTTATGACCCTCTCATTACTTTATTTTTATTTAATCCACAAAGACAAGGCTGAATATAGCTTCTGTACAGTCAGACAATCTGAATGCAGTGGTAACAAGGTGTTGGTATCCACTAGAATAGTCCCTCAACTAACCATTTATGTTGAAACTTTATTTTATGTATCTGGACAAATCTCAGAGCATTCTGTAAATGTTTCATGGTAATACCTTTCTTCGCAAGAATATGAAAGGTGTCTATAGAGTTAAAGCGATGGACTATGAAACTTTGTCAACTTAATGGACAGTACAGGCTGTATACTTTCTGCTGCATTTGAGCAAGGACGGAGGGCAGGGTATGACATACAGAAGCATCATTCACACTTACATCCATTATTTTATTAAAGATTTGTTTGCTAATGACATGCAAATTCTTTGAGCTCATACTTTATTGAATTCTCTTCCTGCACCATGTCATTTTCAAATGGGTTTATATCCTACTGAAAAATTCATTTTACAGGTACAGAATATATTTTTATGAATACAAAAGGGTGTTAGTAACAAATGATTTCTTCGTGCTTATAATACTCTGGACACAGGAAAATGAATAAAGATACAATTTTAAAAGGATTTGCTCATTAGATAACATTGGCATATAAGACATTCAGAACGACAAATATAGGGTTTCATGATGTATCAGCTTCTACCTTAATTCTGTACGCCTGTCCTATTCTTTAATTTTGCCCTTGTTAAAATTATTAAAATGTGAAGAATAATCACGGTTTTTACTCCTTGGATTTTTGACTGGAATATCTGGAAAGTCTTGCTTGTTTAAGTACCTTGGTAACAACTTTGTTGATGGATGTTGGAGATCCCTTTGATCTGTCATTGGAATAAAAAACATTCTAAGAAAGCAGAAATACACATCACAAAGATGCTTTTCAAGAGGTCAATGGTGTCATCACTTCACTGCTGAAAACAAAATACAGGCCATTCTAAAAATAGACAAAAAGATTACATAAAGAAGTGTGAAAAGCAAAGGCCAACATATTTTTGTGGCATCTAATGGCCGACACATAAAATGGTTTTGGAATTGTTTGTGTATGTGGTTTTTGTGGTGTTTGTTATGAAGTTCGGTTAATGCCAAGCTAAAGACTTTAAACTTCAATACATGTTTGAACTTAATAAAAACCAAAACAACTGCTGGAAATCAGGAACAAAAACAAAGTTGTTGGAAAAGCTCAGCAGGTCTGGCAGCATCTGTGGAGGAGTAAACAGAGTTAACGTTTTGGGTCCGGTGACCCTTCCTCAGAAGGGTCTGGCCTGCTAAACTTTTCCAGCAACTTTGTTTTTGTTCATGTTTGAACTTACTTCGACTAAAGAAAGATTTAAGACACTCGTACTGCTCCACTTTCATCATCTGTTAGCTGGATGGTGAGGTGCAACTGAAGTGGAGAAGACTGGACTTCAGTGAACTTAATTATTCTCACAAGGCTTTCGAGAAAGTCAAACAAATCCCAAAGCAATACTAAAGGGTACAGATTTGCACAACAGATATCTGCCCTCTTTTCTTAACAGCAGGGAATTGGACAGTCCCATGTATTAATAAGAGCAATATTGGGGTTTGGTCATAGTAAACTGAGCCTAGTTACTAATTGTTGAAATATTTCCGGGTCAGATGGTGTTTCAGCAGCTTCTTATACAGGGATATGGGTGCAAAGGTGTCATTAGTTCTTCCTAAATGTGTTCCCACCCTCACGTATTATGTCACACTACATATTATTCATTTACTGTTTCTCTTGAGCAAGAAACAATTGCTCTCTACCTTTTTCTTTTATTCATTCTTAGAATATAAGCATTGCTAGCTAGGCTGGTGTTCATTAGCAATTTCTAATTGCTCAGAGAACAGCTAAGAATCAACTTCATTATTGTGAGTCTGGAGTCACAAATAAGCTGGACCAAGTAACAATGGCAGATTTTCTTCCCTTAAGGGCAGCAGTGAGCCAAATAGAGCCAACCAGCCTGTTGGCTCAACTGTGTCAATGTTGCTTTTTTGTATAAGAATCAAACTATAAAGTTCCTTTCTTGTAGGATATCTGTTCAGCTTTACTTGAAGTAAAGCTTTTCCTTCATGTCACTTTCATCCCTCAGTTTCAACAGTCAGTTTGCATTCGGGTAAACTGCCTTAGTTCATCTTCCAAATCGTCTTCCAAATAGTGACTTGTTCAGGATTTTGCTTGGTGTTTTGCACATCGATCAATGAGCTAGAAGCAAGGTTTTCTGCCTTGCCATTTGATTGTGAATGTCTGGTTTAAATGGTGATATGTTTGAAATCAAACAGTGATGCAGATTGTAGGACTTCCCTTGGGTTAACTGGCATTGCTATTTATTAACCTCATTTATAACTCCATGATGTACAAAATCAGTTTATCACTTATGGTACTTTCTGTTTTTATTAAGTTCCGCGTGTCTTCAAGAGATCAGAGTAAAAGCTTGAATATATGAACTGATTGTTTTTCTTTGCTTAAACCAGGTTGCTTTTTAGTTTCCTCCCATTGGCTTGCTGGTATTTCATGGTACAAAGGTAAATACGTGATCTTGAAACCATTTAACCAATGTTATTTTCAGAAGTGCCATGTGCTTCATCTCTTTGAAACATTAGTCAGTTTTTAGCAAAGCATGAGCTAATCAGTGCAGTCAACATGGATTCCCTACAGACATGCCAACTTTGGCAGCTTCACCCTTATAGTAAAGGTTACTCATTTTCGAAAGAGCTTGTTGTAATGAGCTGAATTTTGTGCAGGTGGCAGAGGCCTCTCTGCTGAAGTGGGCATTGACCTCACTTTGACTGGCGGCAGGACCTGGCACAGACCAATTAACCCTCTGCCACTAGGGCCACCATCCAATTGAGTATTGCAGCCCACTGTTGGTGGCCAATACCGAGGTAGGTGAATGGAGGGTTCACCTCAAAGATAGGACTCCTTGAAAAGTGATAAGAGTGAGGCTCAGCCAGGCACATGGGTTATCTGGCAGGCTGGCAGTTCCTGGTGGACAGGTGTTGCTGTGGTCAAGTGTTTGAGTGGTGGTGGTCCTTTTGTGAACCAAGGAGTCCTCAACAAGGAGGGCCTCCTTGCTTGGAGACATCTTGAAGGCTGACGGAATGCATTCGGTGGTCTCCAATCCCCTGCTACAACATTGGCAAAATATTTGCAGCCACATGAAATTGTTCTAGTGGGCCACTTCAGGAGCTTAATCAGTTGCTTGTTGGGCATTGATCTGCCCACTTGCTCAGCAGTGGCAAAATAGCATCATGGGAAGAAGAAGTCAGACATCTCCCCTCCACCCTATCACCCTCCTTTTTAAAAAAATCATTAATAGGATGTAGGTTTCTCTGGCTAAGCCAGCACTTTTTGCTTATCCTGAAGTTAGCTAAGGAAACAGTAGGCCCACTCAAGGATAAAGAGGAAGATTACATTTGGAGCCAGAGGAAATGGGTGAGAATCCATAATGAGCACTTTAGATTGATATTCACCAAGGAGAGGGATTTGAGGTTAGGGAAAGATGTGTGAATGCTCTTAGGCAGATCAACATAATGAAGGAGGAAGTGTTGGATGTTATGAAATATATTAACGTACAGAAGTCAGGATATTGTGGGAGGCAAAGGAAGAAATAGCTGGGGCCTTAACAGATATCTTTCCATCCTCTTTGGCCTCTGATGAGGTTCCAGAGGATTGGAGAGGGGCCAATATTGTTCCTTTGTTTAAGAAGAGAAACACAGATAGCCCAGATAATATCAGAGATAATGGGGACTGCAGATGCTGGAGATTCCAAGATAATAAAATGTGAGGCTGGATGAACACAGCAGGCCAAGCAGCATCTCAGGAGCACAAAAGCTGACGTTTCGGGCCTAGACCCTTCATCAGAGAGGGGGATGGGGGGAGGGAACTGGAATAAATAGGGAGAGAGGGGGAGGCGGACCGAAGATGGAGAGTAAAGAAGATAGGTGGAGAGAGTGTAGGTGGGGAGGTAGGGAGGGGATAGGTCAGTCCAGGGAAGACGGACAGGTCAAGGAGGTGGGATGAGGTTAGTAGGTAGCGGGGGGTGCGGCTTGGGGTGGGAGGAAGGGATGGGTGAGAGGAAGAACCGGTTAGGGAGGCAGAGACCGGTTGGACTGGTTTTGGGATGCAGTGGGTGGGGGGGAAGAGCTGGGCTGGTTGTGTGGTGCAGTGGGGGGAGGGGACGAACTGGGCTGGTTGAGGGATGCAGTAGGGGAAGGGGAGATTTTGAAACTGGTGAAGTCCACATTGATACCATATGGCTGCAGGGTTCCCAGGCGGAATATGAGTTGCTGTTCCTGCAACCTTCGGGTGGCATCATTGTGGCAGTGCAGGAGGCCCATGATGGACATGTCATCAAGAGAATGGGAGGGGGAGTGGAAATGGTTTGCGACTGGGAGGTGCAGTTGTTTTTTGCGAACTGAGCGGAGGTGTTCTGCAAAGCGGTCCCCAAGCCTCCGCTTGGTTTCCCCAATGTAGAGGAAGCCGCACCGGGTACAGTGGATGCAGTATACCACATTGGTAGATGTGCAGGTGAACCTCTGCTTGATGTGGAATGTCATCTTGGGGCCTGGGATGGGGGTGAGGGAGGAGGTGTGGGGACAAGTGTAGCATTTCCTGCGGTTGCAGGGGAAGGTGCCGGGTGTGGTGGGGTTGGAGGGCAGTGTGGAGCGAACAAGGGAGTCGCGGAGAGAGTGGTCTATCCGGAAAGCAGACAGGGGAGGGGATGGAAAAATGTCTTGGGTGGTGGGGTCGGATTGTAAATGGCGGAAGTGTCGGAGGATAATGCGTTGTATCCGGAGGTTGGTAGGGTGGTGTGTGAGAACGAGGGGGATCCTCTTGGGGCGGTTGTGGCGGGGGCGGGGTGTGAGGGATGTGTCGCGGGAAATGCGGGAGACGCGGTCAAGGGCGTTCTCGATCACCGTGGGGGGAAAGTTGCGGCCCTTAAAGAACTTGGACATCTGGGATGTGCGGGAGTGGAATGTCTTGTCGTGGGAGCAGATGCGGCGGAGGCGGAGGAATTGGGAATAGGGGATGGAATTTTTGCAGGAGGGTGGGTGGGAGGAGGTGTATTCTAGGTAGCTGTGGGAGTCGGTGGGTTTGAAGTGGACATCAGTTACAAGCTGGTTGCCTGAGATGGAGACTGAGAGGTCCAGGAAGGTGAGGGATGTGCTGGAGATGGCCCAGGTGAACTGAAGGTTGGGGTGGAAGGTGTTGGTGAAGTGGATGAACTGTTCGAGCTCCTCTGGGGAGCAAGAGGCGGCGCCGATACAGTCATCAATGTACCGGAGGAAGAGGTGGGGTTTGGGGCCTGTGTAGGTGCGGAAGAGGGACTGTTCCACGTAACCTACAAAGAGGCAGGCATAGCTGGGGCCCATGCGGGTGCCCATGGCCACCCCCTTAGTCTGATGGGCACCCGCATGGGCCCCAGCTATGCCTGCCTCTTTGTAGGTTACGTGGAACAGTCCCTCTTCCGCACCTACACAGGCCCCAAACCCCACCTCTTCCTCCGGTACATTGATGACTGTATCGGCGCCGCCTCTTGCTCCCCAGAGGAGCTCGAACAGTTCATCCACTTCACCAACACCTTCCACCCCAACCTTCAGTTCACCTGGGCCATCTCCAGCACATCCCTCACCTTCCTGGACCTCTCAGTCTCCATCTCAGGCAACCAGCTTGTAACTGATGTCCACTTCAAGCCCACCGACTCCCACAGCTACCTAGAATACACCTCCTCCCACCCACCCTCCTGCAAAAATTCCATCCCCTATTCCCAATTCCTCCGCCTCCGCCGCATCTGCTCCCACGACAAGACATTCCACTCCCGCACATCCCAGATGTCCAAGTTCTTTAAGGACCGCAACTTTCCCCCCACGGTGATCGAGAACGCCCTTGACCGTGTCTCCCGCATTTCCCGCGACACATCCCTCACACCCCGCCCCCGCCACAACCGCCCCAAGAGGATCCCCCTCGTTCTCACACACCACCCTACCAACCTCCGGATACAACGCATTATCCTCCGACACTTCCGCCATTTACAATCCGACCCCACCACCCAAGACATTTTTCCATCCCCTCCCCTGTCTGCTTTCCGGAGAGACCACTCTCTCCGCGACTCCCTTGTTCGCTCCACACTGCCCTCCAACCCTACCACACCCGGCACCTTCCCCTGCAACCGCAGGAAATGCTACACTTGTCCCCACACCTCCTCCCTCACCCCCATCCCAGGCCCCAAGATGACATTCCACATCAAGCAGAGGTTCACCTGCACATCTACCAATGTGGTATACTGCATCCACTGTACCCGGTGCGGCTTCCTCTACATTGGGGAAACCAAGCGGAGGCTTGGGGACCGCTTTGCAGAACACCTCCGCTCAGTTCGCAAAAAACAACTGCACCTCCCAGTCGCAAACCATTTCCACTCCCCCTCCCATTCTCTTGATGACATGTCCATCATGGGCCTCCTGCACTGCCACAATGATGCCACCCGAAGGTTGCAGGAACAGCAACTCATATTCCGCCTGGGAACCCTGCAGCCATATGGTATCAATGTGGACTTCACCAGTTTCAAAATCTCCCCTTCCCCTACTGCATCCCTCAACCAGCCCAGTTCATCCCCTCCCCCCACTGCACCACACAACCAGCCCAGCTCTTCCCCCCCACCCACTGCATCCCAAAACCAGTCCAACCGGTCTCTGCCTCCCTAACCGGTTCTTCCTCTCACCCATCCCTTCCTCCCACCCCAAGCCGCACCCCCCGCTACCTACTAACCTCATCCCACCTCCTTGACCTGTCCGTCTTCCCTGGACTGACCTATCCCCTCCCTACCTCCCCACCTACACTCTCTCCACCTATCTTCTTTACTCTCCATCTTCGGTCCGCCTCCCCCTCTCTCCCTATTTATTCCAGTTCCCTCCCCCCATCCCCCTCTCTGATGAAGGGTCTAGGCCCGAAACGTCAGCTTTTGTGCTCCTGAGATGCTGCTTGGCCTGCTGTGTTCATCCAGCCTCACATTTTATTATCTTAGCCCAGATAATTCCAGGCCAGTGAGCCTGACATCAGTGGTGGGGAAGATTTTGGATGAGAATATGAGAGACAGAATTTATTCATATTTGGAAGTGAGTGGACTTGCTAGTGATAGGCAGCATGGCTTTGTGTGGGAAAGTCAAGTCCCATCAATTTGCTTGAGTTTTTTCACATGACAAGAAAGATTGATAAGGGGAAGATAGAGGCTATTGCCTACATGGGCTTTAATAAGGCTATTGATTAGGTACCTCATGGCTGGAATTTACAGAAGATAGAGGCTCATGGGATCCGGATGTGCTGGCTTGATGGATGCAAACTGGCTTGATCATAGGAGATGGAGAGTAGCAGTGGAAGTGTGCTTTTTGGAATGGAGATCAGTAATTAGTCGTGTTCCACAGAGGCCAGTGCTGGGACCTTAGTTGTTTGTAATATATACTAATGATCTGGAGAAAAATGTAGGTGGTCTGATTACTAAGTTTGTGGATGACACCAAAATACGCAGTTTCAGATAGTGAAAAGGATTGTCAAAGGGTACAGGCGAGATGTAGATAGATTGCAGATTTGTCAGAGAAATGCCAGATGAAGTTTAATCTGGACAAATGCAAGGTGATGCATTTTAGAAGATCAAATTTAACAGCAAATTATACAATAAATGGCGGAGCCCTTAGGAGCATTGACACATAGAGGGATTTGGGCATAGAGGCCCAAAGTAGCAATACTGGTAGATTAGGTGGTTGAGGAGGTACACAGCATGCTTGCCTTCATCAGCCAGGCATTGAATATAAAAGTTGGCAAGTTATGATACAGTTGTACAAAATTTTAGTTAGACCACATTTGGAAAACTGTGTGCAGTTCTGGTTGCCAAACTACCATAAGGATGTGGATGCTTTGGAGAGGATATGGAGGAGGTTTAGCAGGATGTTGCTTGGTCTGGAGAGTTTTCACTCTGACGAGAGGTTGGATAAACACGGATTGTTTTCACTAGAAATATGAAGGCAGAGGGGCGACCTGCTCGAGCTCTGCAAAATTATGAGATGCATTGATAAGGTGGATAATCAGAGGCTTTTTCTCAGGGTGGAAAGGCCAAATACAAGATGGCACAGATTTATGGTGAGAGGGGCTAGGTTTGGGGGAGAAGTGTGGAGAAAATGTTTCACTCAGAGGGTGGTGGGTGCTTGGAATACACTTCCAGTATAAATGGTGGAAGCAGGCACATTAGCAATGTTTAAACATGGGCACATGAATAGGAGATGAGCAGAGGAATGGAAACCATGCATGAGCAATAAATAGCATGTCTATATAAGGACTAGGAATCGGCACAGGCTTGGTGAGCCAAAGGGGCCTATTCCTGTGCTGTATTGAATTGTATAATTGTATTGAATTGGTCTTGAGAAGTTGGTGGAAGCTGTCTTCTGAAACCACTCCAGTTTTTAGAGTCTATGTACACCCACAGTGCTACAGTGGAGGGAATTCTAGAGTTTGACACAGGCAAGTTGAAGGAATGCCATTATATTTCTAAGCCAGAATGTTGAGTTGTTTGGAAGGGAACTTGCGGGTGATGATGCTCTCATGCATTTGCTGCTCATTCCTTTCTAAGTAATAGAAGTCACGCAGTTGAAAAATGGTTTGGACAGAGACATGGTGGATTGTTGCAATGCACCCTGTAGATGGTACGCGCTGCTGCTTGTGTGTCAGTGGTGAAGGGAATACCACTGCGTCAATCTTATCTTCATCTATCTCACACTGAATATCTTAAATATTCTTAAGTACCTCTCTGCCCATAGAAATAATGAATATAATACTGATACACTTTGGCTGCTCGGTGAGCATTCTCCTCATTTTGCCATATTCTGTTGCTGGACTACTTTCCATCACCAGCTTAATGGGCAATGGTAGATTTTGTCAGGTTTCTGAATTTAATAATATTTGAATCTCCAGCATGTAACATGTTAATTTTCCATATTAAATTGATCTTTGCTGTCATAGCCACGTATGCTATATCTCGTACAGTTTTGCAAAAAAATATAATACCTGGATTTTATCCACTGAAACTATGTTCAAACTGTTTAGCTGAAAGAGTTTATTTCTGTAGGATGTTACATTCCTGGTTTCAGGCATTGACACATTTTCTGTATCTCTTGAGACATTCATTAGGGGTGCATCTAGGGACTTTGCCGTTTCTAGCAGATTCTGTCTTTAACTCTAACTAAGAATTTAGATCACTAACCATAAACCTAACTTCTAGTCCTATGCTAGTCATTAATCCTAACACCCTGTGGCTACACTGGTAAATTCACTGATTTTTTTTCATTCTGGAACCATGTGGTGTTTGTTATTAAATTTAGCAAGTAGCATACTCAAAAATCTGAAGAACATGTGGTAACTATTCATTAGGCATTTCAGTGGAGATGTCAATCACACGAGCAGATCTGAATCAGCAAGAAAATCTGGCAACTTGCTGTACTTAGATTAAACACAAAATTATGCCAGTATTGAAGCACTCTCCCAAATTTGTGCATTTCTGGAGGATGAGAACTGGGACCTGTGATCCCTATTCTCCTCCACTCCCTTCATTACATTAGACAATTAAGTTTCGTTTTCACAGTCTGTCTCACTGTCCCTTCCTACATTGATTCATAACGAAATGGTCCTAGTGCTGTGGTCTGTGGTGAAGGGGTGGCACTTGTTGCTTATCCTGAAAAAAGCAGCTCACCACAATGTAGTGACCTTTGTATTTCAACTTGCTTGATGTTAATTTGAATTGAACAACAAGTCAAAAGGATCTCCATGTACCCAACAAGCCGATGTCATCAAACAAAGCAAGCAGGCAATCCGATTGAAGAATTCCCTCACACAGCGAACTAAAATGGTAAAAGCACAAAGCTTTTCATTGTAATTTTACAGGGAACCAAACGAATATTGGGGAATATGCATAAGAGTAGGGTAAAAGTTGAAATTTCCTGAAAAGCTTTAAAATATAGTTAAAGTATGTGGAATTTTATCATAATGGAGCTTGTTGAAAGTATATGAAAAGAAAATTACCATTTCAAGACCAGAGAGATGTTTAATAAAGGTTCTGTCAGGGCTAATGCCGAGAAATGCATGAAGAACTGCCCAATTTGATGATCCCACTAGCTTGGATGAATGGCTTCAGATCTTGAAAAAGTAAGTCCTAACATCAAGGTCTCAGTCATAGTTTCAGTAGTGATATTTATCATGCCAATGTAAGTCGTATGTAGTTGCTATCAAGCAATAATTACATCTTGTCTAGGACAAGAACCTCCTCTTGTGAAAATACCAAGTGGTTTATTCTCTGCTACAGCAGAACTAGCACAGCCTGTAGATCCTAAACAGGAAGCTACAGAGTGAGAACAGAGTCAGCAATGCTCATTGATGATCTTTCATCAGAACTCGAAAAAGTTAGAGATTTGTAAGTTTTATGCATGGGAGAAAGACAATTTCAGGCCTGCGAATGCATGGAAGACAGGAAGGTTTGAGTGACAGAAGAATTAGGCTTGCAGGGCAAAATCAACGGGTCAGGAAAAGAAACAAATAATATAAAAAGGTGTAGAGCTGGATGCATACAGCAGGCCAAGCAGCATCTTAGGAGCAGGAAAGCTGATGTTTCGGGCCTAGACCCTTTTATCTCAAATGATATAAAAAGGCAGCTTAGATTAAGCAGTCAGTGTTACTGTCAGAAAGCAAATATAAGAGAAAACCTAAACAAAGAAGAGAAAGAAACAATATGTGATGGCCATCACGGTTAGAGATTACAGTCTGAAGTCATTTCACTTATGTTAGTCAAAATGCCCAAATGAAACATGAGATGCTTTTCCTCAAGTTATGTTGAGCTTCATTAGAACTTTGCAGTAGGCTGACAGCGACATTGAGTGAATTAGAGTGAGGTGGAAAATTAAAATGCCTGATCTCTTGAAGCTCAGGGCTATGGTTGCAAATTGAATTTATCAATATAGCAATGTAGGAATATGTGAATTAAGAGCCACGGTAGACTATTCAACCCCTCAAAATTGCTTTGCCCTTCAATAACAGACTATGATCTGAACTCCACATTCTTGCTTACCCTTGACAACCTTTGATTCCCCTTGTTGGACAAGAATCTATCTACTGAGGTGTTCTGCAAAATGGTTACCTAATCAATATTTGATCTCCCCACTTTGGAGCAGACTGCATTATGAGTTGCTAATACAACAGACAGATTGAGCGAAGTACAAGTAACTCACGGTTTCATCTAGAAGATGTGTTTGGTGCTTTGGATAGTGGCCAAGGAGGAGGTGTTATACCTCCTGGGCTTACATGTGAGGATGCTATGGAAAAACAATAAGGATTTGGAATGATTGAGGAATGGACGAGGGCTTCATGGAGGAAATAGTCCCTTTGTAATGGGTACGTAGATGTGTTCAACGTCAGTTTGGGAGGTTTAGGTCCTGCCTCTCGGTCTGCAATAGCTTCGGATGTGTTTGAGCGCATTGTTTGTTTTGTTTTCAACTTTTTCTTCTGGCTTTGTTTCTAGTTCTTGCTTTCTAAAAAACCTGGTAATGTAATTAGAGTTGAACACTGTAATAGATATAAGTATTACTACAGCCCTGTGAGATTACCTGTACTGTAAAAGCATATTAGTCATGCTTCTCATTGTTGGCAATCACTCAGTAATGCATGTGATTGTGCATCCAGGAAATTCCTGTCATTGGTCATGGGTTCTGGAGATCCTCATGTGGTTGTTGAGCATGGCCCCAGAGCTGCATCTCTGACCAGAAACTTGGCAGGTTTTCCCAGGAGGTGGAATTAGCTTTTGGACTCAGGATTACTGGTATTTCATTCCCAGGCTCGCTTCTCATTTCTCCTCTTTTGGATGGCTATCCCTGAAGAATTGTGTACCTTCATACTGGAGTTTCTTTCAAATCAATTTCGTTGGAATGAGAGTCTCCCATTGTTACCATCAATGTCGGATTTCTTGAGAGAAACCTTCAGGGACTGTTTGAAAAGCTCCCTTTGTCTTCCTCTTCTTTGAGCTGGGTGAAGAAACTTTGCTTTGGCAGTTTTGTGAAGTTGGGTAGTGTACTTATGGACTGGAAGGCAGGAAGTTAGAATTTGTTATTTGTAAAATGCTATGGGAGAAAGCAGTATGTGGTCCCTTTAAAAGATAATATGCTTTTTTCTATGGTACAGTTTCAAAAAAGATGTCTGTGGGCAGCAGTTCGTGGGTTTGCAGGTGCACAGAGAGCACATTTGTATCAAAGGGCTGTACAGTCAGCAGCAGTTTTGTTTTGTTATAAAGACAACAAGTTTTGATTTCAGCCAATCAATTTGAACCAGGCACTTAGATACCAAAAGCCAATTAAATTTAAATCTGATGGTTTTGACAACATAGGACAAGTCCCATTGTAAGAAATTGATATGTCATCAAGGGTATAAAAGAAGAGAACTGTTGGAAGATCAAGAGAAGTAACGTCATCTACTAGAGTTAACAGCTCTCAGGTTGCAAGGGAGAATTGCTAGTTCTCACAGTTTTGTCTAAGTTTTAGAGTAATCACCATGTATATCAAAGGTACCTATGGCACAGCTTGTTAATATTACTGATGGAGGTATTGATGGAGCAGGTGTTCCTGATAGAACATTCAATGGAGAAGGCACTCCTGACAGAACATTCCGCAGAGAACGCACAGAACATTCCAGAAGACATATAACCTGGCTGTAATTCTGAAAGACTAAAGTCTATTTATTTTTATTTTATGTAAGTGGGATTTTTATTTGATGGAACAGCAAACCATTAGAATCTTGTTTTATTTGGGAATAGTTAATTGCCAGAAGGGGTTTATTTGCTTTGTTAATAGTTCAGTTAATGTATTCAATGTTAGAGTTAGATGAATAAATTGTTACTCGTTGATTGTAAAATGAGTTTCAGAGATATCGTTTAGTTAATGATTAGAAGTTGCTGAAAGGCAGGTTATGCCACTTTTAACATTCCTGTTTAACAGATTATAGGGTGAGGTGCTCCTCTTTGGGATTTCAGTTTAAATTCTCAGAGGGGGGGTGTCAACCTATGCCTTATTACAGACTGAGGGCTCCTCTGGGATCTGGCCAGATCAGGTCCAGGATTTGGACAGGATGGGAAAGATCAGGTCTAGCATTTGGATGAATTTGGACAGATCGGGAGGGATCTGGTCAGATTTGAATAGATTTAGGATATGAAAGATTCCAGCAGATTTAAACGAGCTTGGTCTCTAATATCCTACATCTTTAAATACAACTTAGGTGAGAAGTGGAAAATCTGTTTAATTTTGGCCGCTTGTTGGTGATTAAATCAAAAGTGACGTAATAGCCCTTCCAGTCACATAGAGTTGTCAGGGGTGGAAGAAGTGACTTTGGGAGTTTTACAAAAGGTGAGCAAGGAAAAGCTTCTGGAATTGGCAGACAAGCTGGGGTTGGGTTGCCTTAGACTGTGAGAAAAGAAGACGTAATTACAGCAATAACTCAACATTTAAATTTGCTAGAAAGGCCATCAGAATCTTTGGAAATAGCCAGAATTCAATTGAAACTGAATTATGGTTACAAGCAGAGGAAAGACAACAAGAAAAAGAGAGAAGAAAGGGAAAAAGAGAGAGAGTTTGAACTTTGGAAGTTGCAAATTAGACAGAATAGCTGACATAAAATGATGGAAATGAAGGTAGAAGGTAGGCTTAGTGAGGAGGATAGTGATGATGTGCAAACCCATCGTAGCCAAAGGTCTGGTAGGAATATATACAAATATGTCAAAACATTATCAAAATCCGATGAAAAAGATGTAGAAGCCTTTTTAATCACATTTGAGAAATTGACTAAACAGATAAACTGGCCAGAGGCTGTGTGGGTAATGCTAATTCAGACCAAGTTGGGTGGCAGGGCTAATGAGGTGTTTGTAGTGCTGTTGAGGGAGAGTCAGGAGAATATGAAGGAATAAAATGGGCTATTTTGAGTGCCTACGAATTGGTATCAGAGCCACATGGGCAACCATTCAGAAATGCAAGAAAGGAACTGGGTCAGACTGATTCAGAGATAGGAGGAACTGCAGGTGCTGGAGAATCTGAGATAACAAAGTGTAGAGCTGGATGAGCACAGCAGGCCAAGCAGCATTAGAGGAGCAGGAAGGCTGACATTTTGGGCCTAGACCCTTCTTCAGAAAAGCCATTTAAAAGTTATTCTGCTGAAGGAGTTTAGAAACTCACTTTCAGAAATGATACAAACTCATGTTGAGGAACAGAAAGTTGAAACAGCGAGAAGAGCTGCCAAGATAGTGGACGAATATGCATTAGTACATAAATTGGAGTCTGGCTTCCAATAGCAATTTCATTCCATGAGGGGTAGAAATTAGGAAAGAGGGAGATTCTTCAATGAAAAAAAAGTAGATCACACTGGGAACAGTTTACCACATGTGGAGAGAAGAAATCCAAGAAGGTGGAAAAGAGATGAAAAGTCTCAGGCGTTATGAATTCAATAAGATGGGACACACAAAGTTACTGTGCTGGTGGGTTAAGAAAGGCACTTGGAAAAAAGATGTGGAAAAAGAGGATAAACCAATGGGATTAATTGAGGTAGTGAAGGGAAACCCAAGAGAAGTTGAGAAGCTACAGGAGAGTGCACAGTCTAGTCACGGGTTGGATAGTAAAATAGCATGAACTCTTTTCAAAGACTTCACCTGTATAGGTAAGATTTACTCGGGTAGAACAGGGGGAGTAGGTGAATAAGTTAAAGTATTAAGGGAAGCCAGAGCTGATCGGTCTCAAATAGGAAGAGATTAAAATATTTGCACTCCTTCTGAAATATTGCCCAAAAGATAATCTGTGGAATAAGTGGAGAAAGAATTAGTGTTCCCCTGTGTAAGATAAGGCTAGAAAGTCCAATCAAGACTGGGCAAGTTATAGTGGGAATGATGGAAAAATTATCTATTCCAGGAATACACTTTGATTGTGGAAATGATAGAACTGGAGAAGCCAAAAGAAAACCGGGGAACTGAGGAGCTAAAAGTAAAATATCCTGGATTTTTTCCGGACTGAGTGGTGAAAAGATCCTACAGCCATAAGTTAAAGCAAGAAGTGAAAACAAAAGAGAAAGATGAAGGAGCTTCCCTGCTCCTCTGATGCTGCTTGGCCTGCTGTGTTCATCCAGCTCTATACCTTGTTATCACAGAAAGATGAAGGAGTTGAGGTCCATTTAGCTGACACTCTTTTTGATGAAATGGTAAAGGGAAAGCCTAAGCAGGTAGAGGATCAGGCAGAGGTGTTTAGTTCTGAAAAAAATAATGGTATTGCAACAAAAGGATGAGATGATAAAGTATATATATCATAAAGCCTTCTCAGAATAGGAATGAGAATGTATTCCAGAATGTTACTACCTTAAGAATAGCGTCTAAGGCAGAAATAGAGACCTTGGCAGGTTAGTGTAGATGAGAAATGGTCAGAAGTGCACCAGATTGTGTTGCCTGTAGAATACAGATCGGAAGTATTGCGGGTACTACATGAATTGCCGGTAGAGGTCATCTAGGAGTGAGAAAGATTCAGGCTTAGATACGGAAACATTTCTGTTGGCCTGGATTACATAAGGATGTGGTTGAATTTTGTCGTACCTGTCACATGTGTCAGATGGTTGGAAAGCCCCAGGCAGTGATAATGCCAGCATCTTTGATGTCAGTTCTCACATTTGAAGAACCTTTCATCCGGGCTATGATTAATTATGTAGCTTCCCTCTCAAAACTAAAAGTGGGAACCAGTATTTGCTAACCATAATGCATGTGTTTACCCTGTTTCTGGAGGCAATTCCATTACAGAACGTCAAGGCCAAAATTGTTGTGGAAGAGTTGATTGCTTTCTTTACCTGTTATGGACTACCCAGGAATATTTAGTCAGCCCAAGGGTCCAATGTTACTGCCAAATTATTTGAGAAGGTGATGGATAGTTTAGGCATCAAACATTTTAAATCAAGTGTGTACCATCATGAGTCCTAGGGAGCATTGGAAATTGACCAATGCTTATGGCCATTGGGCATCAGAGTGGCACACAAACCTACGTCAACCCTATGCCAACTGCTAACTTGAACCAAAGACCCCTGACCCACTATGGACAGAAGAAATGTGATATACAAGATCCCATGCAAAGACTGTGATAAACATTACATTGGACAGACAGGAAGTAAACTGGCCACAAGAATTTATGAACACTAACTTGCAACAAAAAGAGAACGACCAATACTCACTTGTCTCTATTCACAGAGATAAGGAGAACCACCAATTCGATTGGGACAACATCAGGATCCTAGAACAGGCCAACAAAGACAGACACAGGAATTCCTAGAGGCCTGGTTCTCCACCAAGAAGGCCAAATATAAACATGTAGAATGAGACCCATATATGCATCACTGTGAAAAAAGAAACTGGAATTGAGATATTCAACTCCAACGAACACCAGAGTTTAAATACCAGGCAGGAAAACACAACAGCGCTTCATCGGAGGCTGCACTGATGATGTTACTCAACAGGGTAATGAAACATCTGCGAACTAATAAATCTGCTCAGCAAGCGAACCAACCACAGATCCCTTCAAAGCAAGGGTTAGAGAACTGTATGAGATTGAGAAGAAGTTAAGTCAGGTGCATTATCTGGTAAAGTTGTCAGATATGAAAAATTATTTATCGTGTACATCATGTGAACATGCTGAAACCTTGCAATGACAGGGAAAGGGAACTGGAAAAATAGGTATTGGTTACTACCACTCAGAGTGAGGAATCAAATCCAGATGATGTGGATTTTGATGTACTTCAGAATAAATTGAATAATAAGGATATACTTAAGGAATGGGATAGGCTAGTGAGCTATCTGTCCCAGGAACAGAAGACTGAATTGAAAGAATTGTTACAGTGTTATGAGGACATTTGTAGAAATAGAATGGGGAGTATTAATACCCTAGTACATGAGGTTGATATAGGGAATGTCGTCCTGATAAAACAACACCCCTACAAGCTTAATCGCAAAGCAACGCAGTTTGAGAAGGAAATGGAAGCAATGTTCCAAGAAGACATAATAGACCTGAGTCAAAACATGTAGAGCTCGCTGATCATGTTGGTTCTCAAACCTGAGGGTACTCAATGATTCTGCGTAGATTATCAGAAGGTCAAGGCTGTGACCAAATCTGACTCATATCCAATTCCAAAACTAGAGGATTGTGTGGAAAAAGTTAGAAAAGCCACTTACATCACAATGTTGGAGTGACTTTGTGGTTACTGGAAAGTACCTTGTCAGAGAGAGCAAAAGAATTTTCTGCTTTTGTAACCCCGAATGTGCTGCATCAATTTAAAATAATACCATTTGGAATGAAAAATGCAGCAGCCACTTTTCAAAGGTTTATGAACAGAGTTGTTGCAGGATTGATTAATTGTGCCTTGACTTAATGATTTTTAGTCATTTGTGGAAAGATCACACGGTGCATTTGGCAGAGCTCTCTGAGAGACTATGGAAGGCAAAGTTGGTCATAAACTTGGCAAAATCAGAACTCGCAACATTCTTAGGGCACAACATTGGACAAGGGCAGATGACGCTGAGAAATGCGAAGACAACGGCCATCGAGGAAGTTCCAAGACCATCCTTGAAGAAGGAATTGCTATAATTTTTACGATTGAGCGGATTCTACAGGGAATTTGAGCCAAACTTTATTGGCGTGGTGCCGCCTCTGATGGATTTGTTAAAAAATAACATGAAATTTTGATGGACAGAACATTGCCAGGAGGCATTTGAGAATTTAAAAGCAGTGTTAACCACCGTACCAGTTTTACCCCCACCAAATTTCTTGAAACCCTTCAAAGTCACCATCAATACAAGCAATGTAGGTGTTAGAGGTGAGTTGTTACAGGCGGATGATTGTGGAATTGAAAGGCCAATCAGTTATTTTTCAAACAAATTCAATATCCACCAAAAAAAGTATTCAACCATTGAAAAAGGGTTATTGAGTTTGGCGATGGCCGAACAACATTTTAATGTTTACTTTGAAAATAATGCATCAGTGATGATTATGTGTACCAATCACAGTTCTTTGACAGTTCTGGAAAGATTCAAGGGCAGGAGCACTAGAAAATTTCATTGGAGTCTTAGGTTAAAAGCGCTTAATTTACACATTGTACATGTTGCAGGTTGTGAAAATATTACTGAGGCTGCTCTATTGGGGGCTTAAAAATATGTTTATGTAAGATATTGAATAGCAGTGTTCA
Organism: Stegostoma tigrinum; assembly: GCF_030684315.1. Taxonomy (NCBI): domain Eukaryota; kingdom Metazoa; phylum Chordata; class Chondrichthyes; order Orectolobiformes; family Stegostomatidae; genus Stegostoma; species Stegostoma tigrinum. The sequence continues at coordinate 53,894,191 of NC_081360.1, read as the reverse complement.
ATGTTATATGTAATTAGAATTAATATGAAATGTGTAACTCTAGATTAATAAGATATGGATCTAGTAATATAATGGAGTAAAAGTTTTAGCAAATAATATACCATTTTTTCATAATGTTAGCTCTTTTTTGCTTCTTGGGGTTTGTTATAAAATTGGGTAGAGTCTTTGTGGATTGGAAGGCAGGAAGTTAGAATTTAGTGTTTATAAAATGTTATGGAGGGAAGCAGTGCATGATCCCTTTAAGAAATAACATGCTTTTTTCTATGCTTAGAAATTCAAAAAGGATATCTGTAGGCAGCATCTTGTGGGTTTGCAAGAGCACAGACAGCACCCAAATTGAAACAGTTGTATCAAAACGCTGTACAGTTAGCAGCAGTTTTGTTATCAAGACAACAAGTCATTTTAGTCAATGAATTTGAATCAGACACTTAGATATCAAAGGCCTAATAAATCTAAATCTGATGGTTTTGATGACATACGACAAATCCTATTGCAAGAAATTGACATGTCATCTTGGATATAAAAGGAGAGGACAGTTGGAAAACCTGCTAGTGTTAACAGCTCTCAGCTTGCAAGAGAGAATTGTTAGCTCTCACAGTTTTATCTAAGTTTTAGAGAAAACACCACTTATATCAAAGGTACCTCTGGCACAACTTGTTAATATTTCTGAAGGAGGAATTGATGGAGAAGGAGTTCCTGACAGATCATTTGATGGAGTAGGCATAGAACAGTCTAGAAGACATGTAACCTGGCTGTAATTTTCAGCACTAAAGCCTACTTTTTATATTGTTTTATGTAAGTAGAACTTTTATTTGTTGGAACAGAATACCATCAGAATCTTGTATTACTCATGAATAGTCAGTAGTTGGGAGGGGTTTATTTCATTTGTTAATGGTTAATTTGTTCACTGTCTGAGTTAGACAAAACTTGTTGATTGTAAAATGAGTGTCATAGATTCTCATCCTTAGATGGCCAATGGTAGTGCTCACGGATTGGTTGCAATGTTGAATCTCTGCATTGATATCAGACTTAGATGAGAGGTAGCTTTCAAGTTTTTCTTCAATTCAGGTCTGTGATGAAAACCTTTAAACTAGAGACTCAAATATACTCATACACATATTTTGTTCTAAAATATTTTGTCTGTGGCTGTATATATGATAGTCAAGTGCATTCCTTGACACAGTGGTACATGGCGGAGCCTCTACATAGATCCTTGATTTAAGGGCCTTATTCCAATTAATGAGCACATGCCATTTCATGCACATACTGGAGAAGATTCTAGGTACGATAGCATTACTGAGACGTCACTTTCCCCATTAAACCTCCACCCCATATCACTCAAAAAGGCAGCATTTCATATAAGTGCATGTTGGGCTTGTACAGCCTCTGAGGTCTTTGATTGTCTTTGTGAATTGGCCTGCAAGCCACCTGTGATTACTTCTGCTGCACATGATAATTAATTTCAAACCTTAAGGACCAATAACATGGCCCACACTGCTTGTGCCCAGGTTTTGTACCTCACATAGTTAGTGTCTCACATGCAGGATTCTATGATTACACACATCTTAAACCTGTACCATCAAAGTGCTTGTAATGTAATTGCCCTTGCAAGGCATCACATTTCTCACAAGGGAAGCCCATTCTCATGGTCAAAAAAATACACTTTCTCCATCCTCACTTGGTGTGGTGGCAGCCGATCTCATTTCCACCATGCATTTAAAATTCAGATGATGTTGTAGAAGAGCAGCTCAGCAACGTTAGCCTAGGTGACTCCAAATCCTCATACTCCCTTCATCCTTGTCGACTCCATCAATTCTGAGCTTCCCCGGAACCACACAAATGTTTCATTTAAGTATAGATCTCCCAACATTACCCTTTGAGCTCCATGCCTACAGCTTAGTCTATCCAATCATTGCGATGCACTAACCCCCGCCATTCACAGCTCACTTGGTGATGACTGCTGATGATCTCCCACCCTACAGTAACCCATGTCCTCCAAAACAGTATTGTCTCTCAACTTTATGTATTGAGTTGCACCACACGCCACCATCACAACTATTACCCCCTGTGCAACCCAGCATGATGCCTCCAAACTCCTCAATTGATGTCCCTAATTTGATGACTACGACAGTAGATCCTTATAACCTTCCCTGGCTTTCAGTGAACAGAGCTCTGTTGTGACTAATTGCAACTGACTTGGGAGGACAGCCATGAGTAACCAGACTTAGGTCCCAAATGAGCTACCATTAATCCCCAGCCTGGTAGCACTGGACCTGCAGGACTGGCCATGGACCACTTCCTGGACTATAATGATATGGAACCTTTGAACTGGAGTGCCCCACGTGACTGACTGATCACATCCAAGGCTCTGGTGCAAGATTAGACACTTTCCTTTGACTGTGTTGGGACTCTCTGACTGACAACAGTCCCTCTTGACTTGACTGAGGGCTGTTCCCATCAGACATCGGGTCATGGCCATTTTGCTGCGGCTCATGCAATATATTTGCCATTTGAGCTGCTGACACATGCTGTAAATATGAAATTGATTGAGCATTATGCATTAAATCATCATATCCACCCCACTGACTGATCAATGCTGACCATCATGTCAAGCTACTAAAACAAAGTTGCTGGAAAAGCTCAACAGGTCTGGCATCATTGTGGAGGAGAAATCAGAGTTAACGTTTTGGGTTTCTCCTCCACAGTTGCTGCCAGACTTGCTGAGCTTTTCCAGCAACTTTGTTTTTGTTCCTGATTTACAGCATCTGCTGTTCTTTTGGTTTTTATCATGTCAAGCTATCTAGCTATGGCGAGACAGCCTGAAGTAGTACTGTGAGGCTATATACTCTGAACAATATAGCAATATGCCAAAAGGCAAAGCAAAGCCAACATGAAGTGAGCATCCAAGTAAATGCTAGGTCAGTGAAGACTAAAAGAGCATGCTAAGGGCCATGAAATGCATCTTGTTCCAATGCATGAGATGTGTGGCTGGTGGTGGTGCAATCCAAAGTACTGCATTGAAATGTTGAACCATATTCAGTGAGTCAGAGATGTACCATGATAACGTGGTGAGGCTGGAACATGTCTGATGTCAACCTTTGTGGATGGGGTGTGTTCTTGGAGTGTGTTGTCAGCTGGCCAAGAATGGCAGCTCAGAGGAGCAAGTGACAAGGTGGAGTTGTCAGATTCCTGTTCTGAATTTCATGTTGGGAATGATCTGTGTTCATTTTTAAATGCATTTAAACGAGGTGAGAATAGGTAAGAGATAACAAGGTGTAGAGCTGGATGAACACAGTAGGACAAGCAGCATCAGAGGAGCAGGAAAGCTGACGTTCTGGGTCTAGAGACAACAAAATGTGGAGCTGGATGAACACAGCAGGCTAAGCAGCATCTTAGGAGCACAAAAGCTAACGTTTCGGGCCTAGACCCTTCATCAGAAAAGGGGGAGGGGGAGAGGGTTCTGAAATAAATGGGGAGAGAGGGGGAGGCGGACTGAAAATGGATAGAGGAGAAGATAGGTGGAGAGGAGACAGACAAGTTAAAGGGACAGGATGGAGCCTGTAGAGGTGAGTGTAGGTGGGGAGGTAGGGAGGGGATAGATCAGTCCAGGGAGGATAGACAGGTCAACAGGGTGGGATGAGATTAGTAGGTAGGAAATGGAGTTGTGGCTTGAGGTGGGAGGAGGGGATAGATGAGATGAAGAACAGGTTAGGGAAGTGGGGATGGGCTGGGCTGGGTTTGGGATGCGGTGGGGGAAGGGGAGATTTTGAAGCTGGTGAAGTCCACATTGATACCATTGGGTTGCAGGGTTCCCAAGTGGAATATGAGTTGCTGTTCCTGCAACCTTTGGGTGGCATCATTGTGGCACTGCAGGAGGCCCAGGATGGACATGTTGTCTAAAGAATGGGAGGGGGAGTTGAAATGGTTCGTGACTGGGAGGTGCAGTTGTTTATTGCGAACCGAGCGTAGCTGTTCTGCAAAGCTGTCCCCAAGCCTCCGCTTGGTTTCCCCAATGTAGAGGAGGCCACAATGGGTACAGCGGATGCAGTATACCACATTGGTGGATGTGCAGGTGAACATCTGCTTGATGTGGAAAGTCTTCATGGGGCCTGGGATGGGGGTGAGGGAGGAGGTGTGGGGACATGTGTAGCAGTTTCTGCAGTTGCAGGGGAAAGTGCTGGGTGTGGTGGGGTTGGAGGGGAGTGTGGTGTGGACAAGGGAGTTATGGAGAGAGTGGTCCCTCCGGAAAACAGACAAGGGTGGGGATGGATAAATGTCTTTGGTAGTGGGGTTGGATTGTAGATGGTGCAAGTGTCGGAGGATGACGCATTGGATCCGGAGGTGGGGTGGTCTGTGAGGACTAGGGGGATTCTCTTTTGATGGTTATTATTGCGGGGATGGGGTGTAAGGGATGAGTTGTGGGAAATGCAGGAGACATGGCTGAGGGCGTTCTCGGCCACTGCGGGGGGGATGTTGTGGTCCTTGAAAAACGGGGAGATCTGAGATGTGCAGGAGTGGAATGCCTCATCCCAGGAGCAAATGCGGCAAAGGAATTGGGAATAGGGGATGGAATTTTTGTAGGAAGGTGGGTGGGAGGAGGTGTATTCTCGGTAGCTGTGGGAGTCGGTGGACCTGGAATGAATATTGGTTTCTTTGTGGTTGCCTGAGATGGAGACAGAGGCGTCCAGGAAGGTGAGGGATGTGTTGAAGATGGTCCAAGTGAACTTGAAGTTGGGGTGGACCCTTCTACAGAAAATGAAGAATTCTTTAAGAAGTATCATGAGGACCTCTAGTGGCTTATAACTGCATGGACTAGTTTAATTGAGGTCTGTCTGGATAATTTGTAACTACATATTACTATAAACTATGAATGGAAGAGAGTTCAATGATTATGATAAAAAGATGACAAGGTGTAGAGCTGGAGGAACACAACAGGCCAAGCAGCATCAGAGGAGCAGGAAAGCTAACGTTTTGGGTCTGGGCCCTTCTTCAGAAATGCATTTCTGAAGAAGGGTCCAGACCCAAAACAATAAAATGTGAGGCTGGATGAACACAGCAGGCCAAGCAGCATCTCAGGAGCACAAAAGCTGACGTTTCGGGCCTAGACCCTTCATCAGAGAGGGGGATGGGGAGAGGGAACTGGAATAAATAGGGAGAGAGGGGGAGGCGGACCGAAGATGGAGAGTAAAGAAGATAGGTGGAGAGAGTATAGGTGGGGAGGTAGGGAGGGGATAGGTCAGTCCAGGGAAGACGGACAGGTCAAGGAGGTGGGATGAGGTTAGTAGGTAGCTGGGGGTGCGGCTTGGGGTGGGAGGAAGGGATGGGTGAGAAGAAGAACCGGTTAGGGAGGCAGAGACAGGTTGGACTGGTTTTGGGAAGCAGTGGGTGGGGGGGAAGAGCTGGGCTGGTTGTGTGGTGCAGTGGGGGGAGGGGACGAACTGGGCTGGTTTAGGGATGCAGTAGGGGAAGGGGAGATTTTGAAACTGGTGAAGTCCACATTGATACCATATGGCTGCAGGGTTCCCAGGCGGAATATGAGTTGCTGTTCCTGCAACCTTCGGGTGGCATCATTGTGGCAGTGCAGGAGGCCCATGATGGACATGTCATCTAAAGAATGGGAGGGGGAGTGGAAATGGTTTGCGACAGGGAGGTGCAGTCGCAAACCATTTCCACTCCCCCTCCCATTCTTTAGATGACATGTCCATCATGGGCCTCCTGCACTGCCACAATGATGCCACCCGAAGGTTGCAGGAACAGCAACTCATATTCCGCCTGGGAACCCTGCAGCCTAATGGTATCAATGTGGACTTCACCAGTTTCAAAATCTCCCCTTCCCCTACTGCATCCCTAAACCAGCCCAGTTCGTCCCCTCCCCCCACTGCACCACACAACCAGCCCAGCTCTTCCCCCCCACCCACTGCATCCCAAAACCAGTCCAACCTGTCTCTGCCTCCCTAACCGGTTCTTCCTCTCACCCATCCCTTCCTCCCACCCCAAGCCGCACCCCCAGCTACCTACTAACCTCATCCCACCTCCTTGACCTGTCCGTCTTCCCTGGGCTGACCTATCCCCTCCCCACCTCCCCACCTACACTCTCTCCACCTATCTTCTTTACTCTCCATCTTCGGTCCGCCTCCCCCTCTCTCCCTATTTATTCCAGTTCCCTCTCCCCATCCCCCTCTCTGATGAAGGGTCTAGGCCCGAAACGTCAGCTTTTGTGCTCCTGAGATGCTGCTTGGCCTGCTGTGTTCATCCAGCCTCACATTTTATTATCTTGGAATTCTCCAGCATCTGCAGTTCCCATTATCTCCAGACCCAAAACGTCAGCTTTCCTGCTCCTCTGATGCTGCTTGGCCTGTTGTGTTCATCCAGCTCTACATCTTGTTATCTCAGATTCTCCAGCATTGGCAGTTCCTCCTCTCTCTGAGTGAGTTCAATGATTATATCACTTTAATTTGTTTTTTGTTCTTTCTTCTAGCACTGTTCTCTTTAATTGGGTAATATTCAAGGGTAGTCAGCCAAAATTGTCATAATGTAAATTACTGACTTTGGAAGGAGTGCAACGTCAATTTACCAGAATTATACCAAAGTGTAAAGAATTAAATCATAGGAACGGGTTACACAAACGTTGGGTTTGGAAAATGAGCTGCGGCAGGTGGTGAGAAGCTATAGTGGATGGAGGAGATGAGCTAGGACGCCCTACGCTAAACGACTCTGCTCTGTCATCCAGACTCCTTTACCAGCTCCCATTTTAAAAAAAATCCTAAATGAAAATGTGCAAAGAAAATGTGTCAAACAACTTTTTTGCCTTGTTGATGCCATTGTTATTTTCTCCCATGTAGGTTGTGGATATGCTCGAGGTATTTAATCCAAGGTGACTCCAGGAGCAGTGCTGGAAAAGCATAGCAGGTTTGGCAGGATCTGTGGAGAGAAATCAGAGTTAATGTTTTGGGTTGAGCGACTCTTCCTCAGGCCTGCTGAGCTTTTCCAGTAATTTTTGTTTTTGTGTCTTCACTGTCACTCCCTGTTTCCTATCACTCAGCCAATTTGACAATTGCATTGCTACTAAAGAATTTATTTGGTGAGCTGTAATTTTGCTGACATCTTCTGTGCTACATTTCTTCAGATAGCCTTTAGCAAGTCCAAGTAAAGACATCAAAAGCATAACCCTCATCAATTGTCAGTGCTACCTCCTCATAGAACTCAAGAGATTTGCTCTTGACAAATCTGCTATTTTTCCCTAATTATTGCACTTTCCCAAGTGGCTGTTAACATTGTCCAGAATTAACATTTCTCAAAGCTTCCACACCATTAAGCATAAACTAACTGGCCTGTAGCTACTGAATTTATGAATCATAGAATCCCTACAGAGTGGAAGCAGGCTATTTGGCCCATCAAGTCCACACTGACCTTTTGAAGAACTTCCCACCTCGACCCAACCCTTCCTACCCTTTCCCTGTAACCCTGTATTTCCCATGGCTAATCCAACTCGCCTGCACGTCCCTGGACACTTTGGGCAATTTAGCATGGCCAATCCACCAAAACCCGTACTTCTTTGGACTGTGGAAGGAAACCCATGAAGATGCAGGGAGAATGTGCAAACTTCATCCAGACAGTTGCCTAAGGGCAGAAGCAAACCTGCATCCCTGGTACTGTGAGGTAGCGGCTCTAACCACTGAGCCACCATTATGCTCAGACAAGTTTTTGAACAAGGCTGTAACATATTCAATTCTCCAGTCTTATGTAAAAGTTGTGGCTGGTGCATCCAAAACTTTCATCGTACTTCTATCAGTGTCCTCAGATACAATGTTTCTGGTCCTGGTGATTTATCAGCTTGAACAGACAAACTCTTCAATGTAACAAAGTGTGGAGCTGGATGAACACAGCAGGCCAAGCAGCATCTTAGGAGCCTCTCTGATGAAGGGTCTAGGCCCGAAACGTTAGCTTTTGTGCTCCTGAGATGCTGCTTGGCCTGCTGTGTTCATCCAGCTCCACACTTTGTTATCTTGGATTCTCCAGTACCTGCAGTTCCCGTTATCACTGATACAAACTCTTCAATGTCTCCTGTTTATTAATTTATTTCTTTACTATTTGTTTCTCATTCGTTCCTATGTTTTTGTACTTTTGTACCTAATGCTGGACTTGTTATTTATTTCTTTATTTTTCTAAATTAAAGATCTGTACCTGGGTACCTTAGTACCCAAGATGGTGCCATAAGTGACAACTTTTAAAATTTTCACTGTACTCATGTGAGTAAATGTGACAATAAAAGTAATTTTAATTTTTAAGTCACTTACAATGTTTAAAAGACATTTAATAAGTATGTAAATAGGAAAGGTCTAGAAGGATTTGGGTCAAGAACAGGTAGATGGGACTGGTTTAGTTTGGGATTATGTTCGGCATGGACTGGTTGGACTGAAGGCTCTGTTTCTGTGCTGTATGATTTTATGACTCTCTCAGTGTGTCAACTATCTTTGTTTCATCATGAACAGGTCTTCCTTGGTAAAGACAGTGCAAAATGTTTGGTGGAGCATAGGAACACAGAAAATAGGAGTAGTCACAGGAATTAGGTCCTTTGAGACTGCTCTCCCATTTAATAATATCATGGCTGATCATCCAACTCAGTGCCCTGTTCCTGCTTTATTCCCATGCCCTTTGATCCCTTTAGCCCTAAGAGCTTCATCTAATTTCTTCTTGAAAATATTTAATTATTTGATCTCAACCATTTTCTGTGGAAGAGAATTTCACAGGCCCACCGCTCACTGAATAAGAAATTTCTTCTCATCTTGGTATTAAATGCCTTACCCCATATCCTGAAACGGTGACCCCTGGTGCTGGACTCTGCAATCATTGGAAACATCCTTCCTGCACTTACCCTATCCAGCACTGTTAGAATATTATAGGTTTCTAGGAGATTTCCCTCATTCTTCTAACCTCCAGTGAATAAAATCGTAAGTGAACCAGTCTCTCTCCACATGTCAGTCCTGCCATACTAGGGATTAGTCCGGTAAATCTTGGTTACACTCCCTCCATCACCAGAAGATCCTTCCTCAAGTAAGGAAACCAAAACTGCACAGAATACTCCAGATGTGGCATTTCATTTAATATCTTGTATTCATTTCGTATCTTAGCTGTGCTCTCTGCCTCAATGCATAAATTCCCTTTAAGCCCATAATTAACTCCACACTTTCCTTTGCTACCCATTCACTATTTATAGCTGAGCGAGGACCTTTGGATTTCTTTTTAAGTTAGCAGCAAGTCTTTTCTCATTATGTCCTTCAGCTTTAATAGAAACCTTTAAATTGAGCCCGATTCTCAATTATTTTATCCACTTTACATCTGTCATGTGCTTTTTTCTGTCTCATTTCTTTACCTCTTTTGACATGCAGGGAACTCTTGACTTGACCTCCTGTGTGGCAACATACCCAACTATCACTTCTTCAAAGGCAGCCCAAACATTCAGTTACAGCTATGCCTGCCAATCCTTGATTCTAATTTACCTAAACCAGATCCATTCCTACCACATTGAAGTCTGCTATTCCCCAATTAATTAATCTTATTCTTGATTACTCCTTGTCCTTTTTCATAGCCAACCTAAACTTTATGACACAATGTCACTGTCCCAGAAATGTTCCCTGACACCTGATCCACTTGGCACACCTCATTCCCAAGTGCCTCCTTTCTGTTGGACTGGAAACATCCTGAAGTGAAAAATTCTCCAAGAGTTTCCTGTAGGAACTCTTGCCCCTCTCCAGCAATTTTTTTTCTAATAATATCTCAGTCTAAATTGGGATAATTAAAGCTTCCTGTTACAATTACTCCACAATTCTCACATTTCTCTCAAATTTGCTTGGAAATTTATTCCCCTTCACTGTTTCCATTTATTTGTTAGACTGTGATGTACAACAAGTATTTGATACCTCTGTACTTTCTCAGCTTTAGTTACACAGATTCTACTCTTGGTCCTGTACTGCATTGTTTCCTTAATACTGCCACAAATCTACATTTATTTCCCCTCATCTTTCCCGAACATCTTGAATCCAGAAATATTTTATCCCCATACCTCCCCTTTGACATCTGATTTCAGGTTTTTAGTGGGACAAGTGCTAATGGTCCTGTGGAGTTAATTTATGTCTGTCAGTTTTGTTTCAGCGCTGATTTGCGTAGCTCACAGATGGCCTCCAGTGGTCACTACTTGGTACTGCAACATTACAGCACACAACAGGCTCTGGGAAAGACTCAGTATTTTTATGGTAATTTAAAATTGCTTTTCTGAGGGAATTATTACCAAACGTAATTTGACAATTAATTTAGAAACTTGATAATTTATTGTTATCAATTGCATCCTCCTTTCCGAGCACTGTCTTGGGGTGAATCTGACTGCTTTCAAATTTAATGATGTATTTGACCAGAATAAGCTTTCTCCTTTGCTCATTTGTGGGATATGAGTATTGCTGGCTGAACAGCAGCTATTGCCTGTGCCTAATTGCCCTTGAGAACGTGGCAGTGAGCTGCCTTCTTGAACTAGTGCTGATCATGTACTGTAGGTAGACCCACAATGCTGTTCGAGATGGAACTCCAAGATTCTGACCCATCATGCCCTCCTGCAGTCTCAGTTGAACCAGGGCTGATCCTCAGGCTTGATGGGAGTGATTGGGGGGGGGAATGTGTCAGACCATGAGGTTACTGGTTGTGCTGCAGTACAATTCTGCTGCTGTTGACAGCCCACAGCACCTCATGGATGCCCAGTCTTAAGTTGCTAGATCTGTGCGAAGTGTGTCCCGTTTAGCATGAAAGCACAACTAAGATATGAAATGAATCCAAGATATTAAATGAGCATTATGCGCGGTTTTGTTTTCCTTACCTGAGGACGGATCTTCTGGCTATGGAGGGTGTGTAACCAAAGTTCACTGAACTGATCCTTGGGATGGCAGGACTGACATGTGGAGACACATGGATGACACATGTGTTCCTCCCTCTTGTTGCCTCCCTTACCACATGCTGCAGAGCCAGTCTAGCAGCTACGTCCTTTAGGACCCAAGCAGCTTGATTAGTAGTGCTGCTGCCGAGCTACTCTTCGGGGTGGACATTGAAATTCCCCACCCAGAGTACATTCTGTGCTATTGCCGCCCTCAAGTGTTGTTCAATATTAAAGATTACTGATTAATCAGAACAAAAGAACAAAGATCAAAAGAGAGCTACAGCACAGGACCAGGCCCTTCAGCCCTCCAAGCCTGTGCCAATCATCATGCTCCGATGAAACTGAAAAACAAACTTTCTAACCTTATTCAGTCTGTATCCTACTATTTCCTCCCTATTCATGTAATCATCCAGATGTCTCTTAAATGCTGTTAACATGTCTGCTTTCACCACTTCCTTTGGCAGTACATTCCAAGCTCCTACTACTCTCTGCATGAAAAACTTTCCTCCCATATCTTCCTTAAACTTTTGCCCTCTCACCTTGAACCTGTGGGCCCTTGTAATTGAAACTTTAACCCTGGAAAAAAGCCTCTGACTATCCACCCTATCTATGTCTTTCATAATTTTGTAGACCTCTATCAGGCCTCGTCTCAGCTGTTGTCTTTCCAGTGTAAATATTCCTAGTCTTTTTAACCTTTCCTCATAGGCAACCCCTCAAGCCTGGGCAACATCTTGGTGAATATTGTCTGCACTGTCTCAAAAGCTTCCACATCTTTTTGATAACACGATGACCAAAACTGCACACAACACTTCAAATGCTGCTTAACAAGGGCTTTTTATAGCTGCACCATGTTTTACCAACTCTTGTACTCCATCTCCCAGCTGATGAAGGCAATCATACCTTATGCCTTTAAATCACTTTGGCCACATGTGTTGCCACTTTTAGGGAACTGTGGAGCTGCACGCCCAGCTCCATCTGTATATTAATGCTCCTAAGGGTTCTGCCGTTTACAGTATAGTTCACAACTAACTGTGATCCTCCAAAATGCATTGCCTCACATTTGTCGGGATTAAACTCCATCTGCCATTTCTATGCCTAAGTTGCCAATCTATCTGCATCCCGTTGTATCCTTTCACAATTATCGGCACTATCAGCAATTCCACCAATCCTGGTGTCATCTGCAAACTCACTAATCTGACCATCCACATTTTCCCCCAGAACATTTATATATACCACAAACAACAGATGACCTAAGACTGACCCCTGTGGAACACCAATAGTTACCAGCCTCCATTCTGCTAAGCATCCTTCCACCACTACCCTCTGTCTTCTATGACCAACCCAGTTTTGCATCCACCTAGCTAGCCCACCCTGAATCCCATCTGATTTTAGTTTCTGTACCAATCAGCAGGTAGCTTCTATGCTCATGTTTAATCTGATGCCATGAGACTTCATGAGGTCCAGAGTCAGTGTCGAAGATTCCTAGGGCAATTCCAGACTATATACCACTGGGCCACCACCTCTGCTGGGTCTGTCCTGCCAGCGGGTCAGGACATTTGCAGGGATGGTGATGGTGGTATCTGGATCATTGCCTGTAAGGTATGATTCCATGGGAATAACGATGTCAACCTGACTAGTCTATGAGATAGGTCTCCAAGTTTTGGCGCTAGCCCCCAGATGTTAGGAAAGAGGACTTTGCACAGTCATCAGAGCTGTTTTTGCCATTGACTTTTCTGGTGTCTAGGTGGTCTTTTTTCATTTCCTCGTTGAGATTTTGCAGTGATTGATACAACTGAGCGACTTACAGTGGTCATTTCAGAGGGTAGTTAAGAGTCAACCATATTGCGGTGGGTCTGGAGTCACATGCCGGCCATACCAGGTGAGGATGGCAGATTTCCTTCCCTGAAGGACATTAGTGAACTCGATGGGGTTTTCTTGAGAATCAGCAGTGGTTTCATGGTCTTCATTAGATTCTTATTTCCGGGTATCAATTGAATTCACAGCGTGGCAGGATTCAAACTATTATCCCCAGACATTCACTGAGTTTCTGGATTAATAGCCCAGTGACAATACAAGTAGACCATCACCTCCAAACCCCTCTAAATTGATATTCTATCTCCCACCAAGATGTCCTCCATAATAACACCAGTCTCTTTTCCACTTAATTGCAACTGTTGTTGAAAGCCTAATTCATCTTTCCTTTATCTACTGGCTATTCCAAAACTTTCCATCTCTCACCTTCTATGAATCATGCTTTGTGGATCCAAAACCACATCAAGCCCCATTCATTGGTTTGGGAGGAATTTGAAGAAACCAGTCGGAAAAAATAAAAAGCTGCAGCCTCACCTCAAAAAGTGAATTTTGGTTCCACAAACTGCTACAATCGATAATGGGAATTTACAGACTAACAACTATTCTTTTAAGAAGTATAAAGGAAGAATTTCAAAGCATGCCAGCCCTTTCATCTCCTGGATGCTTGGAAATCAAGGAATTTAAAATAAAAATGATGAGTTGTTTTTCTTCAAACAAAAATCATCTTGGACTGACAATCGGTGTAAATTCCTCATGAGAATGTTATTCATTTAAAAAACCTGAAAATAAACCAGCTTGCTACATCAGGTCAGTTTTGGTATAATCAAAAAAGATTCTTTGAGATTAGCACTGGCCAGGAATGTGGAGCATGTTCAGATGCGATACTTCAAATCTGTGGTCATTTTTAAAGTTCTACAGTCTGTAAATGTATACTTATTATCTGGTTTGCTGCCTCTAACAGGGTTAATGAGAAAAGTCAATAAACCTGTACATTCGGTTTTCCCTTTCCTGCTGAATGTTAGGAGGCAGAAATTGACCAATTTCTGAAAAGCATCCATTAGAAACAGCTTCACCTTATAAGTGTTGGCTTCTTTTTAGTTAAATACACTGTTGCTGAAGGACTGGCTGCAGGACTCAACCACCAAATGACTAATGTAGACAGCGATAGTAGGAACTGCAGATGCTGGAGAATCTGAGATCACTAGGTGTAGAGCTGGATGAACACAGCAGGCCAAGCAGCATCAGAGGAGCAGGAAGGCTGACGTTTTGGGCATAGACCCTTCCAGGAGGTGGGAAAAACACAGTGGGTCAGGTAGTATCTGGAGGAAAGAAGCAGTCAATGTTCCAGGTATTACCCTTCTTCAGAACATTAGCTGCTCCTTTTCTCCAGATGCTGCCTGGCTTGCTGTGTTCTTCCATCTTCCTGTTTGTCTGCCTTGGATTCCAGCATCTGCAGTTTTTTTGACTCTAACCAAATGACTGATGCTTGACTCATCAGACAATCTGTCACTTTTCACTGCTTCTCCTGCTTCTTGCTGCACTATGACTTGGAACATTAATTCTCACTGTCTACTTTTACAGTTGAATACATTTTTTTTGCTGGAGTACTGGCTGCAGAAGATGGTTACGATGTTCTGGGGCAGTGATTCCATCATTACTACAGGAGTTCCTCAGGGTAGTGCCCTTGGCTTGACAAGCTTCAGCTCCTTCATCAATGACCTTCCCTCCATCATAAGGGCAGAAATGGATGCTTATTGGGGATTGTACAAAGTTTAGTTCCATTTATAAACCCTCAGATCCTGAAGCAAACAACATCTGATGAAAGATCATGGATAATTTGGGTTGACTAGTGACAAGTAACATGTGCATCACACAAATATCAAGCAATGACAATCTCTAACAAAACAGAATCCATGCATTTCCCACTGGTGTTCAACGGCTGCCCTTAATGCAATAGTATCACATTTCCTCAGCAAGCCCCTCTGCTTCCCCACAAACAGCACATACTTCTCTGAAAAATTGCAGGGCTCGCAGACCCTACTTACTTTACTTCAACTGCACACAGCCTTGAAAGTCTCTTTTCCTTCAGGTGTAGCTTCAGTTCCTGGTGGTAGCATTACTGAAGCTCGCTGATCTGCTGGCCTTTTTGTGAAAGCCTTTTGCCCTCCTGCCCACTCAGATGGGACTGACCCCTAGCTGCTTTAAGCTTCAGTGTCATAACCACCTCCCCACACCCTATCCTTTGCATTCACAAAATACAACTAGTTCTAATCTCCTCAACAACTGTGAATCATTTGTATTTACTCTGGCTGCTCCTCATAATATCTTGGGAACTTCAATCAAATCACTGGAAAGCTTTTGAAATTCCAGGCACTGCCACCTTCATTTATGTCATGTCTCCATATAAGTTAACCATTGAGGTCATTCCTCTGGTAAATCTACATTGCACTCTCTCCAAAGCCAACATAAGCTTTCCTAACTTGTCAGCTGAACAGCCCACAGTGTGTGGTCAACTCAGGTTTTGTATAACTGCATCACAACTTCTGCCCCCAAGTATGCGAGTTCCTCAGCTATAAAGACCAGCTTTCTGTCAGACTTTTTGATTTTATAACTCTACAACTGCTTGTGATTTTTTAATGATCAATAGACAGTGATTCACAAGTTTCTGAGGAAGTCCATTGTTTTAAGATTTCATCATTTTGATGGAAAAAAATCTGATCAAAGATGATTATTTCACATTTCCTTCAAACAAGATGTACTTGGTATTTGCATAACTACAATATGTTTTTGTATCATTACATTCCCATCTGCATTGCTTCTAATACCACTTTTCTTTGTGTCATCAGCAAACCTGGATGTGGTATTTATTTTTTTCATTGCATGTGATCATCATTGACTATACCAGCATTTATAGGCTATCCCTACTTACCCAGAGAGCAGTTAAGAGTCAATCAGATTGCTGTGGGTCTGCCGTGATATGTAAGCTAGACCAAAATGACATTTTTCCTGCCCCTAAAGATCATAAATAAACCAGATTGATTTTTTACAACAATTGACAATGGTTACATAAAGCTAGCCTTTGTTTTAAAGTTCCAAATTTTAAACTGATTTCAAAACTCACATTGCCATGGCAGGATTTGAACCCATACCCCAGAATGTTCAGTTGAGGGTCTGGCTCATTGGTCCAACAACTCTACCACTGTACCACCACTTTATGTTTGAATGCATGACTCTAATTAAGAAACAGATCTAGAACCAGTGCAATTATACCAACATTTTCCTAATTAAACTGATCAGAGATGTTATCACTGAAGCTCAGAAGAGGTGGGACTTGAACCCAGGCTTCCTATGTTAGGGATAGAGGCATTACCACTGCACTACAAGATCCCTAACTCAATTATGTTTTCTACATTACCTAAAGGGGTTGAATTTGTAGACTTGCTGGTTTGTAGCAAGAGGTGAATTATGTAATACTTAAGTCTTTTGCTGCAGATGATCTTTGAGAGGAACTGTTTCTAAATCTCTCTCCATTCTTCCTGTTTTGTCTGGCAACCTGAGTTCCATTCCCAGCAAGGCTTTGTGGTTGTCTTCTGGCTTGAAAACAAACAGTGCCCAAAGTGTGGAGATCCTTTTATGGCAGTGTGCAATGGAATGATTCTCTTGCAAAGACTCATATAGACTTTTGAGAATAAATGCATCTGCTTCATTGCCAAAACTTAGAAACTCAATGATATGTTAAGGTTCATCAGGAAATTGGCAATTCATGGACAATATGGAGGACATATCATGGGATGTTTTATCATGTGATTGGTCAGCTGCCAGAACGTACAGGTTAACTGCCTGGGATCATTTTGCAAGCTGGGCATCTGTACCCATCTCAGTGCATGTGTAGCACTTGATCTGATATAATATCAGGATTTGTTAAGTCACTGGGTGAGAACCTTTGGGAAATTTGCAATTCCTGCATTGAGATACTTAATAGGTTTGGAGGAGCAATCCTACTACTCAGCACCACAATAATATATTGATTCATGCAGTGTAGGGTGACTGCTTTCCATGGTGACAGGTTCTATTGAGTACAGTCATCTCCCAGTAGGCTGAGTCTGGACCCCTATTGACATGTTATTTTAAATCTATTCAGCATGTTTCTCTCTGAGCCAGACAGGCGCTCACTTACCAATTAACGAACAGTTGGCAGCCCATCACCTTGAAATGAAAGTCACCACTGTTTGGTTACTGTCAGGGAAAGGGAACTAAAAATCCTTCCTTTAAGTCCAATATTACATGCCACAGTGAGAAGTGACTGAACCAGGAATTCATAACATGTTCATTATCTTATCAGAAATCAAATAATTAATTGCGTGTCCAAAATATTTTTGTAACCTCCTACAGAATGGTTGCTGCCAGAAGAAGGATGTGGCCAAATTTGGCCATGTGCTTAATTTAAATGGTACTGGCAAGCATGTTGATGCTGTTCTGCAGCTGTTTGCTCAAGAACAGTGTGGGAAATCATCTGACTCCTATGTTGAACTGGTTTGAGTGGGATCTGTGGAAGGAGATGATTCTAGAGGAAGGGACCTTAAATCTGCTGGAAATTGAGTGATAGTAAGAACTGTAGTTGCTGGAGTCAGAGTCAACACAGTGTGGAGCTGAAGGTCAGGCAGCATCAGAGGAGCAGTTTCGGTTTTACACCCTTCATCCTGCTCCTCTGATGCTGCCTGACCTGCTGTGTTCTACCAGCTTCACATTGTATTGGAAATGGTCTGGAGGTTTTATTACGTGGGGTTAGGAGCAGAATGTCTCCTTACAAAGCACAGCATGCACGGCATAAGCAGGACTAAAGAACTTCATCTTAATGTGCAAATATAAAGAGCAATTGCATGTTTCAAATGTGAGCACTTGAAGAAGAAAATCTGTCAGAGTCACTATGGAGTCTTTTGGGTGTCTGAGAAGGTTTCATGCAAAAAACTTGTCAGATGCAATTCAAAGGTCTGTGTCATGATTGTAATGGGGTCTGCCAGTTAGATCTCATAGAATATGAGGTCCCTGATTGGGGCTATTAATCTGGTCCAATCAAAGAGCCCTAGCTGACAGGTAAAAGGTGTCAGACATGCTGTTCACTCTGAGAGCTGGCTCTCAGTAAGCTGGACCAATGTCAAGGACTTTCCAAGTGTAAATAAAGGGTGACTTGGTGATGGGATAGGCCTCTGTGGAGTTGGTTCAGTGGCGACAAGAGTGGGATTAATGATGTAACCATGCAAAAGCACCCACTAACTAAAGCCCAACGGGGTCTCCAATTGGCTTTATCATTGGAAAATGCAGCAAGTGGAGCAAATGTATTACAGTATATTACGATGGAAGAGGGCAACCTCGCCAGTCCGACTGAACTTGGGGGATACCAGTTGAGTGAGGCCAATTGCGTAGCCTCACTTAGGACGTATCCTGAACAGAGGGGCTCTAGTTCAGCCCACAGCAAAACCCCTAAGCAATGCCATGCCTTGGCCAAATGGTTAACATTTTCTTCGGGATTCAGGCCAGCAACTGTTTTAGCTGCTGCCAGTATGAGGACTCGAGAAAGCAAAAGAGTCCCACTTCAGCTAAATTGTGTAAGAAAACTCATAGGGGGTTATCCACCAGAGTTGCTAATTAGGAGAAGAAACTACACCAGATTAAATCAGATCTTCACAAAACTGGAGGGGAGGATGAAATGTGATCAGGCATGCCAATGTCGGACACAAGATTCTGCTACTTCAGCCAGTGAAGTTTGGTGTAGGAGCCACAGGAATGGCCCTCTGTGGATAAGAGGCATGGTTGGTGTGAGGTCAGGTCAAGTGATATGTAAAGTTGAGCTAGGTATGACAGCCCTGAAGCACATGGATTATATAAAACCTGCAAACTCACAAATGGTGCAGGGGCATAATGTGCCTAGCTCCTTGACTACCTTTCCGATTGCTCCACAACCCAGGCACTTTCTCTCTCTCTCTCCATCAAGCTTTGAAAATACCCCTGAATCTGATGAGGACATGGTGGATACTGTCACCTCGATGCCTTTGATGCTTGAAGGGGAGAATGAATTTCTTCTGAGATGATCTGGGCACAAAAGCTTAGCTACTCTATGTTACATACACCTACCAGAGGCAGGAACTGATTTGGTGCTGAAAAGCTCCAGGAGGAGCTACAAAATACTCAGACTCAGATGGGGATGGCTGTAGTGATTGTAATGAGGTCAGGCAGGGGGACTCCATCAAATGGGGCTGTTAATCTGGCCCAAGCAGGAGCCTTGGCTGACAGATATAAACAGGAGTGTCAGAGGTTCTGTTCACTATTGGAGCTGGCTCTGAGGGAGCTGGATCAGTGACAAGGGCTTTCCATGCGGAAATAAAGGGTGATTTGGTGACAGGATACTGATCTCTTTGGAGTTATTTCAGTCCAAACCCCTTTTTTAATTGAGAAATGACAGGAGGCTGCGAACTGAATTCCTTCCTCAAAAAGTGTTGCTTTCCACAGTGCAGGCAAAACAAAATAAACACTCCTGAGACTAAATTTGTACAAGCCGGGTGAATGCTTCCTAAGTGTCATTGACATATGATTAGCAATAGCCATTTACTGTCTTGTTGACCTGAGAATGCAGTGCAATCATTCAGAAGAAGATCAAAATATGAAAATGGGTGACTGGGTGAGTTGTGCAGTTTTGTTCAATACTGAATCTGATGATCCCAGAATTGACCACTGCCATTTCTTGAGTTAGTTGACCTCAGATCACATAGTGGTGGAGATTGGGGCCCCCAGGGTAGGAAGGGATTAGCTAAGATCCTAGCAATGATTGGAAACCAGTGGGAAGTGTATGGGCATTGGTAAAGTGCCGGCTCTGGGTTTTCTCTGACAGCTTTTTAGTTCAAATAACCCATTGATGTCCACTGTCTACATTTGCACCTGAAGAAAGGTCATGTATGAACAAGGTATCAAGGAGCTCATGCTTATTTGAGGTGGCACCTTCAGTAGAAGAGAAAATAGTATGAAAAAATTATATAAAAAACGAAGTGCTGTCCATTTTTTAATTGCTGCTTTCCAAGATGCAAATATTTGATAGCTGTTAACATCATTAATGTTATTAAAGTTGTCTATTCTAATTTCACCAGCTATTATTATGGAAAAGGTATTACCAAATCTAAAAAAAATGGTTCATTATCGTTTATAGTTGAAAAAATTGTTTATATTTGGCAGAATTGAATTTATTTTGATAGAATAACACGTATGTTTTTAAATCCATAATTTCATTCATTTATCAATATGACAGCAGTGGGAACTAAAAAAATGCTATTAAATTGATCATTTTTTGAAACCTGAAGCCCATACATTTTAGTGAGGGCTTGGAGGATGTTCTGGCCTCACGAGCCACAGTATACATCAGTCAAATCTGAAGCAAAGGCCTTTAATCTCACATCTCCAAATGTCTAATTTATAATCTGTAATATTTAAGATAATGCCATATTACAGTGCTGTATTGTTGTCTTATTGTGCATGATGTCTGTTAAAATCTAGGCAATTCTTAAACAAACAAAATGTTTCACTGTAAAAACTGGCTAAAATTGAAAGTGATACACACTAACATGGCAACAGAACTGGTGCATTATTGAATACAGTGGAGATGATACTGGGTCATAAAATGTTTGCCCACATAAAGTTAGTGTTTAATACAGCTATTCCTACCTCTCCAATTGTCACAATTATTCATGTTTCTTACGGAAATCTGCAAATTCTGCATTCACTTTCAATTTCTGTCTAAAAATATCAACACAACATGACTTAGTGTAACTAATAGAAATGATGTGTGTCTGTATGTGTGCATGCATTTAGTTTAAGCCAGATGCCTGCTATCTGTGGAAGCTATTACTTCAATGGAGTTTTACATTTGTGCAGTGGAAGCATTGCTGTTAAGGTTGTCATTTTTTGCCCATCTGTTATTGTTGTTAAGAAGATGGTGAGCTGCCTTTGCGAACCTGCAGTCCATGTGGTGTATAGGTACATGCAAAGTAGTTAGAGAAGGAGTTTCAAATGTTTAACCTAATGACAATGATATGTTTTCATGTCAGGATAATGTGAGATTTGGAGGGAACTTGCAAGTGGTATTGTTTCCATGTGTCTGTTGTCCTTCTAAGTGGTAGAGGTTGGGATGTGGATGGTGATGTTGAAGTAGTCTTGATAGATTTCTGCAGTGCAGAGTATACACTACCATTTTTGTGTGCCACTGGTGAGGAGAATGAATGGTTGGGGTGGGCAATGTGGGATGATCAGCAGGTTGTTGTCCTGGACGGTGTCAAGTCTCTTGAATGTTGCTAGAACTGTTCTCATTCAGGCAAGTGCAAAATACTCTTTCACACTTCCAGCTCGTGGACAGATTTTGGGGTATCAGGTGATGAATTAGATGCTGCAGATTTCCCAGTCTACGATCTTCTTTTGTAGCCACAGTTTTAGATCCAGTTCAGTTTCTGATCAATGGAAACCCTCAGGATGTTGATGCTGTAGTGTAGAGCAATAGTAATGACATTGGACATCAATGGAGATTTGTTAATTATCTCACTGGAGATCATGTGTGGCATTTACATGGCATAAATATTACTTGCCACTTATCAGCTCAAGCTTGAGCATGGGCGAGGTCATACTGCATATAGGCACAGACTGCTCCAGTATCTGAGGAATTGCGAATGTCAGTGAATACTGTGCAATCAGCTGTGAACCTTCTCGACTTGCTAGTTTGGAAAGCAAGATCATTGTTACCAACCATTTTCAGTTGCTTTGTCAAAGTGTGGAGCTGGATGAACACAGCAGGCCAAGCAGCATCTCAGGAGCACAAAAGCTGACGTTTCTGGCCTAGACCCTTCATCTCAGCTTTTGTGCTCCTGAGATGCTGCTTGGCCTGCTGTGCTCATCCAGCTTCACACTTTGTTATCTCGGATTCTCCAGCATCTGCATCCATTATCACTGAAAATGGTTGGTCACTGGTGAGCAGGTTATTTTAAGAATACCAAATTTCAACAGGAAAAACAATTCATATTGCATGATAAACAGAGTATGGAGTGGTTGGCAGAAGGGCTCTGATTGGTCAAAGTGTTGCCATAAAAAACACCTCAGAATGCAGTTATCCCAAAGCCTTTGTCTAAATTCAAGAAAAGGCAGGTTTGGGGCTCTGGCTGAGATATTGCCATGAGGAATGCAACAGGGGGATGGTCATAACCTAAGCTTTTGCTTTGTTGAAAAGGTGCAGTGACTGAATAAATTCTTTTCAGGGCAACGTTGTGGCTCAATGGTTAGCGCTGCTGCCTCACAGCACCAGGGACCTGTGTTCAATTCCACCCTCAGGTGACTGTGGAGTTCGTACATTCTCTCCATGTCTATGTGGATTTCCTCCGGATACTCTGGTTTCCTCCCACAGCCCAAAGATGTGCAGGTTAGGCGGAATGGCTAAGCTAAATTGCCTGTAGTGTTTGGGGGTCTGTAGATTAAGTGGGTAAAAGGGGGATGGGCCTGGGGGGGATGCACCAAGGGTCAGTGTGGACTTGTTGTGCCAAAGGGTCTGTTTCCACACTGTAGGGGTTCTAATTCTAATTTTGTCTGCAGAGAACTGGGCCTGTGTAAGAGCATATATAATTACAAGTGGATCAGATTGTGAGCCTGACTGAATATATTGGATAAACAGAAATTAGGTAAAGTGTGCACACTTTTTCTTAGAGATACAGTATAGTTATTCAGATGCAGAAAGCTTAATCACAAGTTGGAAAAGTTTAGAATCAATTGTGCGAACTTTAGCCAACTAAAACAGTTCATACTAGTATAGAGCACTGGTAAGACTCCCATATTTGGTGAGCTAGAATCACTAGACCCATTACGGCATTATAGCAATAGACTTGGTGTCCTTTTAGACTACATTCGTAAGCTGCGTTGGCTAATCGATCGTTTAGGTGCCATGAGGTATGCTGGCTGGTTCAGGTATTCCATTATGGGTTTACTTTGCTCATCAGGTCGTATATTATGCTGCTACTTCAATCACGATTTACTTACCTCTTACCTCTCCCTGTCTTTTAATTTGAATAGTAACCAGTCAGTCACACACATAGAAATGCAATAGACAATGCTACAGCAAGGGCGTTCAAAATTGGAAACGATCAAAGATTCTTGATTTTGTAGAAATTGCTACTTGAGGCAGCAATGATCAGCATTATTTTACATTATTATCCATTCAATGTGTGTTTCTGAATAATTGCTTAGAATCCCGTTAAAAATGTAACTCGTAAGGATAGAAATATACAGTTCCAGCTTCAAAATGGAAACTGCAACGGTGGTTAGCAACTTTTTAGAAATATTATGCAGGCAAACATGAGGAAAAATTATAATTCGTGAAGAGATCTGAATAAATATAAATATATATATATATTACAGATTAAAGTAAGTCAGCATAATTATTATGCCATTTTCTGAAAAAAATAACTTAGTGTAGTGGAGTCAGGATAACTTATGGTGTGCAGGGTTTCAAGATTAGTTTAAGCAACTGAAATAGGAATCCAAAAACATATTTATGGAATAGAAGTTTTTTTTAAAAATGCTGTTCTTTGGATATAGACCTTTCTCTTGTATCATCAACAATTGGCTTAGATGCTGCTAAACAGTCCATGAATTTGTGATGTACTTAAATTTTAAAAAAAGTGCACCAATTCATTTTCTCAACTTGAATTTTAGTTTAGTACTATGTAACAATACACTTTGCAATGTCTTATGGCATTATCCTTACATTCAGGTTGTATGAATTGAATTATTTGTGAGTTCCATTCTCAATCTTGGGTTTAGATTAAAAGTGCACATTGTAAAGTGATACAGCACAATAAAAATGATTTTAATTCTCAAACAGCAGAATTTGATAACCAAATTACATTTGTGATGTTTACATTCTTAGAGTTTTATTATAAATCAGAAATCACGCTGTATTTTTGTGTATGTAATAACAACAATTAATAGCTGTTTGGTGGAAAGAGGTTGGGGTGCTGAAGTCCTATCTGAGATTGGTATTGCAAAACCAGGAAAAGCATCAACTCTACTATTGTCAGTACCATAAAATAAAGTGACACATGAAAAGCAATGTGAAAACACAAGAAAGGTGCAGTGTAATGTAAACAAAATATGTGTTTAAAATATTTTAGATCACAGAAGGTTCCATACTTCTGCAAATGAGACAGGCTGATGAGATCCATACACAAAGATTCATCAGCCTCTCATACATGCATACAGGGATGTACAAAGAACAGGGTCAATGAACCAATGGTTAAATTGGCAGGTTTCAAAATAACTGGTTTAGAAGCATTGAGTCCAAAAAAAATCCGAAAATCCTCTGAGAAAGTAAGTGATTATTGCTCAAAATTGGTAAATGTGGGTGAAATTGAACCATTAAAATATAGTACATATGCTGTGGTGTTCACATGGAAATATATCCATCAATAGGTAAGTGGGTGGGTTGAAATCTTAAACTTCTGCGCATGACTGCAATATTCTATGGTGATTTCATAGATATAGAATGCATATATCCATAAATAGCTTCCATTCCTTGGAAAATAACAAAGAACTTTGTGTAGTCAACTCATTTTACATGGGTTGTAGCAGTACAGAATCTAACAACAGGCAAAATACACCTGCCAACTAGCAACACTTTTACTTTGATTCAGTGTTACTCATCTCGCTTTCTTCCATCGTTTCCACGATGAGTTCTGATGTCCAGGTTGCCTCTCCTAGGTTGTTGATGGCCTTGCAAGTATATTTACCATCATCATGTGCAGATACATCAGAAATAATCAAAGAACAGTTTCCATCTTCATCATATTCAATTTGATAGTGGCGTGACTCCTTGATGGGCTGTTCACCCTTGAACCACATAACTTCAGGATCTGGGTAGCCTATGAAATTATGTAATTACATCATTAGAAATACTCATGTCCGTTATGTAGCTACTTTTCATAAATAACCATGCTGTGTGTGATGGATTGATACTCCAGTTTACAATTTACAATAATTATTCCAACAATGATTGAACCATTGGCTGTAATGTTCCATTTTGGCATCTCTGTACCAGGGTGAACATGCATTCCAAAATTCTGCACCCTTATACTTAATGCTTGGTGCAATTTTACAGGTCAGAAAATTATGCTTGCTGTTCTAATGAAATGAATTAATTTTTTTTCAAATTCATGGGTTTACAATAGCCTTATATTATTTTATATACTCCATCAAGCGTTTTCAGATATGAACAGCATGATTATGCATTTAATGCTCCATTCACTTTTGCTCACAGTTCAACACTTTCACCTATTGGTTGCTCCTTTTACTTGAAAATAGGAATTACGTAAATTGAAAAAGTAAAATACTTGTCAGAATAATTTTGAATATAGGTAGGCAGACCAGGGGAAGATGTAAAAACTACAAAATTGACGTAGGTGATCTTAATTTCACCATTATTACTCAGACAAGGGCTTAGGCGGAGCAGAATATGTCAGGTGTATCCAGGAGGGCTCCTTGAAACAATATGTAGATTATTCAACTAGGTAATAAACTTGTATTGAAGAAAAAGCCTGGCTAGGTCATTGAAGATTCAGTGGGGGTGCAATTTAGGACCAGAGATCAGAACTCTAAGTTTTAAGATAGTTATGGATAAATATTAGACTGGTCCTTCGGAGAAATTGCTAGATTGGAGAAGGGCTAATTACAGTAGTATTAGGCGGGAACTGGAAAAATTAGATTGGGGATGGCTGTTTTAGGGTAAATCCACATCCACAATTTGGAATTGTTTATAGGCCAGTTGATCAGTGTTCAGAACCAACATGTTCCTGTGAAGATGAAACATGATAATGGCAAGATTCAGGAACCCTGGATAATTATAAGATTAGTCAAAAAGAAAATGGAAGCACATGCAAGGTTTATGAAACTGAAATCAGACATGGTCCTTGAGGAACATAAAAGTAGCAGGAAAGAATTTAAACAAGGATCAGGAAGTCTAAAAGGAGCCATAAAACTCCTTGGCAAGTAGGATATCCCAAGGCGAATTATGTATATCAGATGCAGGAAGGTAGGTAGGGAAAGGGTAGGTCCATTCAAGGACAAGGAGTGAATTTGTGTGAATCCTGTGAAAATGGGTGAATGACTGGATGGGCCGCATGGCCTTACTTCCACTCCGATGTCTTATGGTCCTTAAAGAGAACTTCGCATTGGTATTCACCAAGGACAGGACATGGATGATGGTAAGATCAGGCAGGGATATGTTGATATTTGAGAGTTTGTTGATATTTAGAAGGAGGTGCTGTTGGTTGTCTTGAACAACATTAAGGTTGATAACTGCCAGGACCATATGGGATCTTTGCCAGGATGTGAGGGAACCAAAGGAGGACATGCTAGGGCCTTGACAGAGGTCTTTGTATCTTCTATAGCTATTGGCAAGGTGCCAGACTAGAGAATAGCTACTGTTGTTTCTTTGTTTAAGAAGGGCAACAGAGACAATCCAGGAAATTAGAGGCTGGTGAGTCTTACATCAGTGGTAGGGACTTTTTAGGGAAGATTCTTAGGAACAGGATTTACTCATATTTGGAAGAGAATGGACTTATTAGGATAGTCAGCATGGCTTTGAGTGGTGAGGTCTTGTCTCACAAACATGAACTGACAAATATAATTGATGAAGTAGGACAGAAAATGTTGACTATATGGGCTTTAGTAAAACATTTGACAGTGTCTTTAATGGTAGACTGGCCAAAAGATTAAGTCATATGGGATCCATGGTAAGTTGGTAAGTTGGATACAAAATTGGCTTTGTCATAGAAAACAAAGGGTAGTCATGCAGGGGTGTTTTTTTCTGACTGGAGGTCTATAACAAATGTTCCCCAAAGTTCAGTGATGCCACTTCTGTCGCTTTATATATATATAGTGGACAGTGAGTAAGGTTGTCAAAGGTTATAGTAGCATGTAGATCAATTGAAAAGTTGGGTGGAGAAATGGCAGATGGAGTTTAATTTGGACAAGTATGAGGAGATGATTTTGGGAGATCAAATGCAAAAGAAAGTATACAGTAAATGACAAGACCCTTAGGAGCATTGATATGCAGAGAGATCTTGGGGTGCAAGTCCATTGCTCACTGAAATTGGCTACACAAGTGGAGAGGTGTAAAGAAGGCATACAGCATGCTTACCTTCATCATCGAGTGAACTGAGTACAAAGGTTGGCGAGTCACATTGCAGCTGTATAAACTTTAGTTATGCCACTTTTGGAACATTGTGTGAAGTTCTGGTTGCTACACTATAGGAAGGCTGTGGAGCATTTGGAGACAGTGCAAAAGAGATTTTCGAGGATGTTGCCTGGATTAGAGTGTATTAGCTCTAAGGAAAAGTTGGATGAACTTGGATTGTTTTCTCCAGACCTTCAGAGGCCGAAGGGTGACCTGATAGATGAATATAATACTGATAGGCAGGATAGGGTAGATAGTTGGACACTTTTTCCCAGGGTGGAAATGTCAAGTACAAGGGGGCATAGGTTTAAGATAAGAGGGGGCAAGTTTAAAGGAGATGTGCAAGGCAAGTTTTTTCACACAGAGGTTGGTAGTGCCTGGAACGCCCTGCTGGGGAGATGGTAGAAGCAGATACAGTAGCCATGTTTAATAGGCTTTTAGACAGAAAAATTGAACAAGCAGTCTGGAGGGGTACAGACGACGTACAGGCAGATGAGATTAGTTCAGAATGGCATCTTGGTTGGCACAGACAGGGTGGGTTAAGGGGCAAGTTCTTGTGCTGTACTGATGTGTTTTATAAGGAAATATAGCATGTCAGCAAATGTGGCACATCAACATTACAACAGATAGTTAGATCCAGACTAGAGATGGTTAATTTTCATGACGTAACTGTTAAGGAGTTCCTGAATCTTAACTATCTACTTTGTGAACTTTGAGAAAGGTAAGTAGGACATCCAGCCCTATTGAACAGTGCAACAGGTACAAGGGGCCAAATGGTCTACCCCTCTCCTAGGGGTATATACAGAAAACTAACAGAGCAAAAGAAAATTATTTAGATTGAAGAAATGTCTTCCTATTCACCAGGGTGATACTAGGGATGGGAAATTATTGCTCTAAAGTAAGATATGAACGAGTGGAACTATTTCCACTCAACAGCATAGGTGAAAGAGAGATTGACCAGAAGTGTTTAAGATTATACATTTTTTATTTAGTATGACTAGGATAACTATTTCCTCTGTTTGGCTGTCTGTGCCAATGGTTATAAATGTAAAATTGTCACCAGGAGATGGAGGATGAAGTTGAGAAGTTTCTTTTTGCGACTGACTATTCGATTTAGAACCTGTTTCCGCAGAGAGTGGCTGTGAAAGAGATTGCAATGCCCTTTAAGAGAAAACTTAATGAACGTGGAATTGGACGATGCATTGTTATGGGCTCAAAGTAGGGTATAGGGATTAGTTTTGGCTTGCTTGGACAATGGTCTATGTTCTCTTTTGTATTAGCTTCCATGGTTAAACAGCCTTTTACTGCACTTAAATAAACAAAAAAGCTTTATAACAGGAAGGGTAATTTAACATTTTTATACCAAAGTGGCATTGTATTTCAAACTCCTTGCCAACAAAATTCATTGCATTTACAGCAACTAATCTGGATAAAGGTTCTGTGTTATAGGAAGGCTTTGATCTCAACTGCAATTGTTCATCTTAGAAAAGATTCACTTATTCACCAAAGATGATCCAAACAGAGTGGTTTTATATAGAAATCTATGCTTTTGCTTCTTAATGTAAGATGATGCAAACTTCTACTGTTGGATTCTGAATCTCAATCAGAATCTGTGAATTTACCCTCAATTTTGCAGTCAAAGCGAGCAGCACTCTCTTCTACAACTTCAGTGTCTTTAAAGGTCTTGGAGAAATAAGGCTTAAAACATTGCCTTTCTTCGGAAACTGCCTCAAGCAGCATCTTGGCTTCATCAGCTGAGATAAGGAAACACAAAACATTGAAATAGAATATCCATTTTAGGTCACTATGTGAAACCATAATACCCACACATTCTGGGCAAATGCCAATGTTGGAGTAGCTGAGAAATGTATTACACTTTATACTAGTTGTCAAGAGACTGACCTAAAAACAAAGCTTATTACTGTTACTATTTATTGAAACACAGTGTTCTCGCACCAATTTACATTGAGGCTTGTACAGTCAGTTCTCCCATTTTCCAATTGTTGAAGCGTAAATATCAGTAAAATGGGAATGTTAATGTAGAGCAGTCCCAAATTTCCGAAATTTACAAACTGGATCTTCAAATGGTGCTAACTCTGAACAGGCCGACACAATTACGTTGTGCATAAGACTGTTTAAACTTTAGGTAAGTGAGCAAAAGAAGGATTACAGGGATTAACACTCATCACAGTTTAATGTGTTGCTGCTTACAAGGGAATCTATATGTATGTAGTTAATGCCATTTGTTGATGGAATTACAATATGTACACTTGTCAAATTCTTCACTAACAATATTAAAAAGTGGTAAAGAATACGTAACATCATAATTGTTCTCATTAATAGTGCAGTTTGAATAGAAGTAGGGTTGTTTTTATGATTTAAAATGTAATATGATCATTGCATGGTTATACAAAAAATTGAATAAATGATAAAAGTGTAGAAGATATGTTGAATAATACAATAGCACAATGTCAGGGGCAAGGTGTATTTCAGCACTACAGCTGACAAAACTGTTTTATCAAACTGATAGACAGCAGGAATCCTGTAGCACTTGCTGTTCCGGATTAACATTTGTAGCTATATCCCCATTTAGTCTTGTGCTGTGCTCCAAATGAATTCTATTCAGGTACATTTTCAGAAATATTCCTCAGTATATAAAGTGAGAATGCTATTATACTTCATTCTGAAACACTGTTACTGGAATTTCCCACCAGCCTACAAATTTTCTGAACTCCCTTTGAACCCATAGAGCTTCTTCCCAATCTCTTCACATAAATAGGATATCATTCACTGAGTAAAATAATTTTCTCAATCTTATAGTTATAATTGATGAAAATAGTAGGCAATTCTAAGAATCATAAAACACATACATTTAAATGATTACAGTTACTAATGATAAATGAAAAAACTGTCACCAGAGAGTAAAAAACAATTATCCAGGGAAAAAAGAAACAAATTAGCTGCAAATACTGATAATCTGAAGTAAAAACAAAAATTGCTGAAAATACACACATGAAAAGGAAAGAAATATTTTTTAATTCGGGTGAAACCTCTCATTAGAACGTAGCATCTTGAAAAGATGGTGTGAAAATTATTGGCTAGGTTTTGTAGTCCGTGGCAAAGCAAAAATGCCCACCACTGACCTGAAAAAGGCGTCCATTCAGAGTGTGTCATCTCAGACTGGAGGAGAATTCTCAGTTCGCATGGGTTTGGGCTGTAGTTGGGTGGAGAACGTCAATGGATATGTGGTAAAATCAGGGTAAGGCATGTCAAAGTAGACTTTCAGTCTACACCCTACCACTGGGGAATTTTACTAACGGCAAATTTACATTTTTTAAAAACCCTTTTAAGGGTCCTTTCCTCAGGCTGTCAGCAAAATGCTGGGCTGTAAATCTACTCCTACTCTGGTTCGGGAGACCACCAGCTGAATGCAGGAACTGGGCTTATTAAGAACAGACAAAATTCTTGAAACATCATGCTACGCTTCAGATCTGAGGAAGGGTCACTGGACCCGAAACATTAACTTAGTTTTTTTCCTTTGCAGATGCTGCCAGACCTGTTGAGCTTTTCCAGCAACTTTCCTGATTTACAGCGTCTGCAGATCTTTCGGTTTTTATCATACTAGATTTGTTGTTTTACAGCAACATTTTGCTTCTAATGAGTCTATTACTCATTCGATACCAGCGAGGTGTTGTGTATTTTTTGGGAGAACGTAATAATCAAAACAAAGAACACATGTGTTCATTGCCTGGCTGCAATACTGATTTATGTTTTTCATGTAAACATGACTGAATCTTAAAGTGTCAAAAAGCCATGATTTTTATTACCTTCGGCTTCTGGCTTTTCAGCAGAATCTGCAGGACTGGTAGGCACACTTCCCAGTGAGGTCTTCCTCCCACTTAGACCAGCTAGCATTGCCATAGAAGACAGCCGTCCTATTGCCCTGACCGCATGTCCGGTTTTCTATAAATCACAAAAGAACTCAATAATTTGAAATTTTGTTTGACAAAGTGTGACATAAACTATGTGATTTATGTATATTTTTAATACGTTGTGTGTTAAGTTTGTGCAGCTTTGTAATTTGAGCTAGTGGCAAGAAAAGAAAGCTAGATTTGTTAACACTAGATTACATTTAAGTAAGGAGTTAGTGATGGTCCCAGACTGGAAATGTTTGAATAACACCCTGAAGAGGTTGCTTGAACTGAGAAGGTTTAAGGTCAGGTGTATGGTAGCTCTTGGAATAAGCAATCAGAATTTCCAGGCTGGGAGTTGAAGTAAAATTAAACTCATGGAGGTGCTAGAGAAAAGGATTTCATGGTGTGGGTGTTTTTGGTTATTGTACAGGGATTTTTTGGGAATAATGTGGTTATATTGTATGTTTCAATGTCTTAATACTTGTGTTACAAGTGAACAGTCTGGTTTATTCTATTTTTATCTTGATTTCATTTACTTACTGTGTTCTTAAGTTTAAGTGACAGACCACCTCGTGAAAACCAAATGAAAGAAAAAAATCTATCAAACCAGATTTCAGTTTGTGATCTGATGTGACTCCGTCACTAACTTGATGGAAATTTCAGGCAGATCTGTAAACTGGAAATCTGCTGGCAACAGGCAGGAGAAAGCTTAGTTATGCAAATCCAGGAAATACACCAGTTGTAGAACTAAAACCAAAGATGGTTTTTGTCTTAAAATATCAGTTGGTGATGCTGAAACTCCAATGATTCTGTACTGATTTCAGGTAGAAGTTGGAGAGCAATCACATCAGTCTTTTTTTTATATAAAGGAATACTTTCTAAAATTTGTGGGGAGAGAAACAGAGCTATGGGCTAGAATTTAAATTCCTGCTGGGACTGATAATGAAGAAACAGGAAAATAAATATAAGTGTTACTTTTGCACAGTATGACCAGCA
The DNA here is from genome assembly GCF_030684315.1 of Stegostoma tigrinum. Classification (NCBI taxonomy): domain Eukaryota; kingdom Metazoa; phylum Chordata; class Chondrichthyes; order Orectolobiformes; family Stegostomatidae; genus Stegostoma; species Stegostoma tigrinum. Next base: position 53,862,297 of record NC_081360.1, on the reverse strand, counting down.
AGAGTGTGCGATCACTGGGAGTTGGGCTAAGCGTGGAGTTTAGGCATGTGGGGGAGGGAGGTATTGCTGTGTCCAATTCCCACTATTTTTGCAAGGGACTACTTTGCAGTCGAGGTGCTGCTGGTTAGATCTAAGGTGAATACCAGGCTTTGTGGGGCAAGTGAAGTGTCAACAAGGTAAGGCTAGAACCTTTTCTTTTCCGCCCTAAGTCCAACCTGTTAAAGTGACAGAGATGACAGTCAGTGGAGTGGTATGCTCCTTCTGTCAGATGTGGGAGATCTGGGAGCAGTCAACTGTCTCTGGTGACTATGAGTACAGAGCTGTGTCTGGCTGCAGCCCCTCTCTTACTGTACGGATCAGTCGGAGATGCTGTTGGAAGGACTGAGGAGCTTACTGAGGCAGGGAATGTGATAGATAGTAGCATCAGGAAGGTGGTCACACCGCAGGTACAGTCAGGTGGATGGATGACCGCCAGGAAAGGTAGGAGGTAGTAACAGGTGTCTCCTCTGGCTATCTCCCTCTCAGAGAGTTTATCATTTTGGATACTATTGGTGGGGTGGTGTTGGGGTGGTGTAAGCCTTGCTGGGGAAAGTAGGAGCAGCAGCTAGGTCTTTGGCACTACGACTGGCTCTCTTGTACAGCAGAGTATGACAAAGTCCAAGCAATCAATTGTGATGGGGAACTCTCCAGTCAGGGGCAGAGACAGAAATGTCTGTCTCTACCTACGATAGCCTTTTTCCTTCAACTTAAAACAAATATAATTATGGTCATTGGTCCCAAAGTGCTCCCCCACTAACATCTCAGTGACTTGCCCTGCTATTCTTCTCCCGAGATGAGGTCCAGTTTTTCCCCTTCACTGGAATCAAGTGAATTCCTTGAGGAGTATGGGAGGTGTAGGAGTAGACTTAAGAGGGAAATCAGGATGGCAAAAAAAGGAAGTGAGATAGCTTTGGCAGATAAAGTTAAGGAGAATTAAAAGAGGTTCTTCAAGTATATCACGAACAAAACAGTAACTAGGGAGAGAATATGGCCCCTTAAAGATCAATGAGCCATCTATATGTGGAACCACAAGATAGTAAGATTCTAAGTGATCATTTTGTGTCAGTATTTACTGTGGAGAAAGATATGGAAGCTAGGGAACTCAGAGAAATAAATAGTGATGACTTGAAAAGAGTCCACATTATAAAAGAAGGGGTGCTGTTGGTTTTAAAATACATAATGGTAAATAAATCCCCAAGACCTTATCAAGAGTATCCCAGGACATTGTGGGAAGCGAGGGAAGAAATTGTGGTCCCTGGCAGAGATATTTGTATCATTGACAGCCACGGATGAGATACTAGAAAGCTAAAGGGTGGCTAATGTTGTGCCATGATTTAAGAAAGGCTGCAAGGAAAAGCCAGGGACCTACAGACTGGTGAGCCTGATGTCAGTGATGGGTAAGTTGTTGGAGGGGATTCTGAGAGACAGGATCTGTGTGTATTGGGAAAGGGGCAAGGACTGATTAGAGTTGGTCAGCATGGCTTTGTGCATGGGAGGTCATGTTTCACAAACTTAAGGTTTTTGAAGAGGTGACCATTTAGATAGATGATGCAGAGGGGTAGACATTATCAAAATGGACTTTAGCAAGACCTTCAACAAGGTTCTGCATGGCACACTAGTTAGTACGGTTAGATCAAAAGCAATCCAGGGAGAGCTAGCCAACTGGATACGGAATTGGCTTGATGGTAGGAGACAGGGGGTGGTAATAGAGGGTTGTTGTTCAGACTGGAGGCCTGTGACCAGTGGTGTGCTGCAAGGATTGGTGCTGGGTCCATTTTCGCTTGTCATTTATATAAGTGTTTTGGATGAGAATATAGGAGGCAAAGTTAGTAAGTTTGTGAATGATGCCAAAACTGGTAGTATATGTGCAGTGAAGAAGGGTATCTAAGAATACAATGGGATTTTGACTAACTGGGCCGGGGGCTGGGGAATGGAAGATGGAGTTTAATTTGGTAAATGCGAGGTATTGCATTTTGGTAAGACAAACCAAGTTAATCATAGGATCCCTACAGTGTAGAAAGAGGCCATTTGGCTCATCAGGTCTGCACTGACCTGGTGAAGAGTATACCACCCAGGCCCAGCACCCAATCTTATTCCCACAATCCCCATTTCCCATGGCTATTCCAACTAACTTGCACAACCCTGGACACTACAGGGCAATTTAACATGGCCAATTCACCTTACAGTAGGGCACTGGGAGTGCCATCTAACAGAGAGATCTAGGGTTGCAGGTACATAGTTCCTTGAAAGTGGCATCACAGGTGGATAGGGTAGTGAAGAAAGCATTTAGCACACTTGCCTTCAATGGTCAGACTATTGAGTACAGGAGTTGGGATGACATGTTACTGCTGTGCACGACATTGATAAGGCCACATTTGGAGTTCTGTGTATATTTCTGGTTGCTCTGCTATAAGAAGGATGTTATTAAACTGGAAAGGGTGCAAAAAAGATTAACAAGGATGTTCCAAGACTGGAGGATCTGAGTTATAAGGAGAGGCTGGATTGGCAGGGACTTTTTTCCCCTGGATAGGTGAACGTTGAGGGGTTGCCTTATATTGATTTGTAAAATCATGAGGGGCAAAAGGTGATAAGCCGAGGCCTTTTTTCCAGGATAGGGGAGTACAAAACTAGATGGCATAGATTTAAAGTGAGAGGGCAAAGAATTAAAGGACACCTCAGGGGCGATGTTTTCATACAGAGGGTGGGGCATATATGATCTGAGTTGCTAGACGAAGTGGTAGAAGCAGGTACAATTACAACATTTAAAAAACATTTGGATGGATACATGGATAGGAAAGGTTTAGAGGCATATGTGCCAAATTCAGACAAATGGGACTAGTTCAATTTAGGAGACCTGGTCTTCATGGGCAAGTTGGGCTGAAGGGTCTGAGTCTGTGCTGTATGACTCTATGACTCTCATCATTCAATTCAGAAGGCAACACTGATAGAAATAGGGAAATCATTCCAATAAAATCAGCAGAGGATGGAAATATCAGGAAAAAGAAATCCTATCATGATGGACAGCAATGTCTTTCCACTGTGCATAACATGAAAATACATGATTTCTGAAGGGAAATGAAGGATTAATGGGGAAGAAGGACAATTTATTTACAACTGGAAAATAGGAATAATTATGTCCCTAACTGTGGTGTGCACTGAAATACCCTTTCAATCATAGCAAAATGAATGGTACTTTGTTGTTTCAATGTTAGGATTAGGCATGGTATCATCTCTATGATTGAAAAATATCTACTCTAAATGTGTTTCCACAGTTTGGACAGTGGCTGCACTGTCCCTCCTAAAATCTGAAACCACAAGGAAAGTATCCATCGTGAACACCAGAGTGGTGTGCTAGGGTAGTAAGAAACATTCCAGGGATAGAGTGAATTCAATTTTTTCATGCACCTTGCCAGCTTATGCTTGAGCTGATGATACGACATGCTGGCTTCAATGTTAAAAAAGTGCTTTGTTCAGCAACAGTAGTGTTTCTTGCCATAAAGGTCAAGAAGTTCTCAGCTTCAAATCTTTGGTTTGCAATAGATTTGGAAACAAATGCTGACCCAAAGGTCTTCCTAAAGCATGTTATTCCAGTGAGAAATGATAATGATGAGCAAGCATAGCATATATTCAGATTTGCAACTGAGCAACGTCCATAGCATGACATTTGTTTTTGTTTTCATTCCATAAGGAAGGATAAATCTTTATGGTACTTCTCTATAAGGGAACTGACTACTTTAAATCTATGCCATCTACTTTTGTACTCCCCTACCCTGGGAAAAAGGGCTTGGCTTACCACCTTAGCTGTGCCCTTCATGATTTTATAAATCTCTATAAGGTAACCCTTCAACCTTCGACAATCCAGGGGAAAAAAATTCCTGCCAATCCAGCCTCTCCTTATAACTCAGGTCCTCCAGTCTTGGAACATCCTTTTTTGCATGTAAATCTTTTTTGCACCCTTTCCAGTTTAATAACATCATTCCTATAGCAGAGCAACTGGAAATATACACAGTACTCCCTACTTTGCTTATTAAATGATCTCTGATGGGAAATACTAGGTGAGGCTAGTTCTGATGCCAGCCCCATGAACAAAAATGTTCAGGACCCTCTGTGAATACTGGTCACATGAGTGACGTACCAGATGGCTGCAATACTCTGGTGTATTGCTTTGTTAGATAAACAGCCTGAAGCAGCATCTTCAAGGAAGGAAGGAGAAAAGAAGGATTCAAATAAAAAGAATAAAAATGTTACCTTTCTGAATTTTGTTTAGTATTTTGAGAGATATTTCAGATGGATAGGTTATATTGACTCAGTTATTACATTTAACTCTGTTTTTGTTTGGTGAATTGTACCTGCCATTTCCTCCTGGCCATGTACTTCTTCATTCTTTCCTTTGAAAGTTTTTTCACTGCCATGTTGTTAACATCTTTTTTCAACCACTTATGTTCAAGGCACTGATCACAATTCATACGATGTCTGGTGATGTAGGAATGAATATGGCATAATTTTAAGATATAAACATAATTACCTTTTGCAAAGTGATACTGATATCTTGATTGGCATTTGAAAAGCAATATAATAATATTAAAAAATCCAAGATATCATAAAATCTTTACTTCATGTCTTTTTTCAGGAGATGGTCAATGAAGTCTTTGGCATCATCTGAAATTTCATCAAAAGCATCATCATCAAAGTCCCAGGTAGCAGATGTTACATTGGCAAGAGTTTCATTGTCATTATCACCCATGAACGGAGAAAGTCCACTGACCCTAATGTACAAAATGAAAATTAGATTACATAGTACCATGAAAGTAGAAACTTAACAATATTAATCCTTTATAAATACTCGTTACCTTAATTGCAGATTTGCAAACTTCCCTATTTTTTCTAGAAACTGTCATAACCAAATGAAATCAAAAATGCTGTTCTGAGACTATTAAACAATTTATACATTGCTACACCAACTACAGTATTTATGCACCAGTATATTTCCACTGTTGCAGTTACAAACAGAGTCATCATTACAAACATTTATTAGAAAGAAATAAATTGCTGTATGAGAAAATTGGCTGTTGATGATCTTTTAGGGAAGTCAATAGCTTCACCACAGAATTGGACACTGCACAGCATTGAAAATGATAGACCGCTATTATTTACTAATGATAATTACTTTCTCATTTTTGCCATAGGTCTTCCAAAAGCATGTTATTCCAGTGAGAAATAATAATGATGAGTAAGCATGCTACAACTGAGCATTGAGACATCCATAGCATGACGTTTAGTTTGTTTTCCTCTTCATTCCATAAGCATAAACCTTTGTGGTACTTCTCTAAGAGGGTCCTGAGTATTTTTCATCAAATAGGGTACTGGATCTTGATTGATAAAAATGTGGCCAAAGCTCAGATTATCAGCCAGAACTGTCCATCCCATGTTTAGCTGGGTAGATTTTCTTTCTGCATAATGTCAACCTCTATTAACTCAGCCAAATATTGAGGAGGAAGAATATTCAATTTAATGAGAAAACATTAAAATTGTAAATGTGGAATCTATACCTTCTTGCCAATATTTTCTTGTCCTTTTACAACATGTTTTGTTTGGGGTTACTGCTATGATGGATATGCAGGTAAATGAGCAAAGATTCAAAAAGGGTTCAACGATAATGGTGGAGGCAAATAGAATGAGATAGATATTTCAAGATCAGAATGAATTATCTTTCTTTAAGAAGAGTAAAGCAAAAGGAAATTGAGACTGAGAAACAGCGTAAAAGAGACTGTATGTCATTTGATTCAGATGTCATCACTGTGTCATGGAACTTTAAATTGCTAGAAGACACAGTTGCATAATAGTTAGCACTGTTGCCTCACTGTGCCAGCAACTCTGGTCCAATTCCAGCCTTCGGTGACTGGCTGTGTGGAGTTTGCACATTCTCCCCACGTCTGTGTGGGTTTTCACTGGGTGATCTTGTTTCCTCGCTTAGGCCAAAGGTGTACAGGTTACGCGAATTGGCCATATTGAATTGCCTGCAGTATGCAGGTCAGGTGGATTAACCATGGAAAATTTGGGGTTTCTGGATGGGATGCTTTTTGGAGTGTCAGTGCAGACACCAAATGGCCTCTTTCTATGACACAAGTAAAGTTACTGACAGTAATCATAACCAGTACTGACTTTCAGAAAAGTCTTATGGTCTAATCCCACTTTCAATAATTCCATAATTTTGTGACTGAATTCCTTTCATAAAATGAATCTGTTTCAGCTAATGTTTACAGTCACAAATTTGACATTTTAACCACATTTTGCAGAAAGACCATTTTCCTGAACCTCCCATTTGTTGATTTTGTGAAATTCTGAAATTTGTTCTCATTATTTCTAACCCATTGATCAATGGGAGTCATCTATCACCATTTATCCCATCCCTGTTCTTCATTAGCTTCAAAATTTCTCTCATGTCATCCCTTAAACTTTTTGGATCTGGTGAAAAGATACCAAATTTGAACATTTGGGAGCTGTATAGCAGACACAATGGCTATCACCTTTTGTAATATTTTCAGACCTGGGGACTACATTAGATCTGTGACCATGTCAACTTTTGGTGTAACATTATTTAAGTACATCCACCAAGTTATATTTGTGCAACGTAAATTATACTCTTCTTCAAAAATATGAAACCGGAGGTACAACATATGTATGCATTTGTGAAACATAGATTTAAAAAATGCTCCTAACTAATTTATTCTTGGATTAATTTCAATATAAAAAATATTACTTTACCTAATCTTTCAGTATGTAGGTTTATAAGATTAGTAGCAATCATACTGATACATTAAAAAAAGCTTTATTTTTCTTTTTGCAGTCTGAAAAAAAATCCTAAAATACATTGAGAGAAGATTTGATGCTGTTATTTACATGTCAAAGTCCACTCTAATGATTACTTGCAGCTTGCTACCCAACCAGATCACAGAAATCCTTTTGTGTTTGGAAATAGTTCAAGAAGGGATAGACTTTAGGGAGCTGCAGTATAACAACTAAATTTATTACAATTCAGGCTCTGTGCTGCCTTTCTAGATTCAGCTTAAAACAAAATTGATCAAATAATTGTAGCTAAATTTTTTCTAACAACATCACACTGCCTTATCAGGATAATGAGTGTCCCTTTACCCCAAAGACTGCAGCAGTTCAGAAAGGCAGCTCAACACCATCACCTTAACGGCAATTTGTGATTGGCAGTGCTGTCATTCTGTGAATGAGAAAAAGTTATTATCACAAACGAGAGAAACAAGTCAGATTAGAATGACATTGTGGCTCAACCATCTACAAAAATCCTACGATACTTTCATCAAGGCACTTAACTACTTGGTGAAAGTTTCCATGGTTTGGTGTTTTCCAGCCAATGTGCACAATGCTGAGTCAGCTGTGAAAATATGGTGAGATTGGAAAAATGAGATTCTCAATATCAACATTAGGTTTGAATGGCAAGCTGAGAGTCTCACTAGTGAGCAGTGAGATGCGTGTTTCCATGCATTAGCATCTCATTATTACTAATTCTGACCTCAAATATACATAATTTACAATTTGCCCACGTAGTAAAGAGAAATGAGATAAATGACAATTCCCAACACAAAACTATAAGCAGGTACTTTGCCAGTCACAGCTCGCCAAAGACTTCTCCAAGTCTCCATTTGGCCAGCAGTGCCTAATGTCTCAATCAGAGACCACCAGAATCCTTCATCCACAGAGATTGGCATCAGGGATTCACCAACCTCACTACAATTTTGGCACAACATCAACTCACTAATACTTCAATACTGCACTTCAGAATATAATGGCACCTTACATTGCAATGCAGCTTTAAGCCACTATGAGAGCAAAGAAGGCACCCATTTCATCTATCAAGGCATTGCGGCTCTCAGCTTGCTCTCTTTGTGTTCAACTTTTATGTGCCTACGTCGACGCTCACTGCACCTGTGCCTTGCCTTGCCATCCGCACATTGCTGTCTCATTCAGAATGCACAGCCTCACAGAAATTGTCTCTTGCCTATTAGTGTAAACACAAATCCAGGCAGCCTATAATAGATGTTCATGTACAGTATCATGTTATTACTAGCATGAGCTAACAGATTTCGTGACTAATGTGCTACCTATGCCTCACCCAAATAGACATGTCTCAAACTCTGTAAGAAGTAGTTCTCAGTCAAGTCAATGGGGCCTGTCATTAGTCATGAGATACTGGCATGTTATGTCCCAGTTATCATCCTATCTCAGTCTAGGCACACAGACATGGTCAGTCAATATGGACTCAGAGCCAGTGAGTCTGTATCTGTACAGTCCTGGGCACAACCAGTCCTGCAGGTCCAGTGCAACCAGTCCAAGATTAGTGGCAAATCAGTCAGGGAGCTGAACAATGGGGCCTGTTCACCCATAATTGGTTCTATCTTCCAAGTCATTCAAAGCAGTTGGCCAAAGTCAGTCCAGTGGTTTGTTTATTGAATGTCAAAGGGCGTCATCATGGTCAGTGTAAGGGTGAGGATATTGGGAAGATCAGAACTAAAACCTGAGTGGTGGAGAAACTCAGCATATCAGGCAGCATTTACAAAGTTTCATATTTTCAGTATCCACAGTATTTTGCTTCTATTAGACTTGGGACATCAATTATATGGATTGGAGGCATCGTACTGGAATGCAGCGGGGTACAACAATACAAGGCTGTGAGACGAGACAGTATGGAAGGATAAGGAGTACTGTGTGAAGGAGAGGGTCACTGACAATCACTACACCCTATGGTAGCGGACAATGCTGTATTCCTGGGGCTCAGTTAAAGTGCAAAGAAGAGTCAAACAATTATTGTAGTACAGAAGGAGGCTGTTTGGCCCAACCTGCACTGGTTCTGTTATTTAGCGTCAATCTCCTGCCTTTTCCATGTACCCCTGCACATCATTTCTATCCAAATAATTATCCAATTCCCTCTCGAATGCCTCTATTGAACCAGCCTCCACCACATTCCCAGGCAGTACATTCCATACTCTAGCTGTTTGATGTGTGATAAAGTCTTTTCTCATATCACCCTTGCTTCGTTTGCATGTCACTTATAAAACAATGAGAGGACATAGATTTAAAGTGGATACAGCTTCTATCTATTTACTTTCTCCAGCCTACTCATGGGTTGTGTAGAACTTTATCAAATCTCCTTTTAACCTTTATACTCTTCAAAGAGAATAATCCCAACTTCTTCAGTTTATCCTCATAACTGCTTTTTCTCATCTTGTTTAAATTGCTTCTGCATTCATGCCAATGCATTCATAGCCTTTCTATAATGTGGCGCCACAATTGAATACCACACTCCAGCTGAGGTCTAACAAGTGTTTTATATGATTTCAAAATCACCTCCTTGCTCTTGACTTCTATGCTCTTATTTATAAAGCCAATTTACAAAATGCTTTATTTATGGCTCTCTTATGTGTCCTGCCACATTTAATGATCTGTATACATATACGCCCAGGTCTCTCTGCTCCCACACGCACTTTTATTTATTGTCTTTCTATGTTCTTTCTTTCTATAAAAATGCATCACCTCATACTTCTCTGCATTGGACCTCATCTGCTACCTATCCGTCCACTGCACTGGCTTGTCTATGTGCCATTGGAGTCCTCCACACAGCCTGCAATTTTTCCAAATTGTCATATCTCCAGCACATCAAATCTGGGTCATTAATATAGATCCGGAAAAGTAACAGCTCAATACTGACCCCTGGAAAACTCCATTACAATGCGTTCTCCAGAGAGTAAAGTATCAGTTGATCAAAACTCCATTTACTATCACTTAACCAATTTAGTAACCCTGTTGCTACTGTCTCTTTTTATACAATGACCTATAACTTTCCTCACAGGTCTGTTATGTGGCACTCTATCAAATCTCTTCTGGAAATACACTTACACCACAGCAATAGTGTTACCCTCTTGTTTGGTCAAGTTTACAAAGAGATTGAAAACTTTAACAACATCTGGTGCTCTCTCATTCAATCATTACAAATTTCCTTGTTAACATGGGTCCTATGGAAAGGTTAGCCTAAGTGTAGGCAGAGGTCAGAAAATCACAGTGCTAGGAAGGGCTGGGTCTCTGCCTTTATTCGTGTAGCTGCAGCTAGAATAACATTCGTTCACACAGCTGAAGAAGTAAAATGAGCACATATTCATGAATGTGTCATATACACCCTTTTTCCTTTCCCACAATTACATCCATGTGCAGTCCCAGTGTCCTTAGCTGGGCTGAAGAGAACTTGCCCTATAGTGATGCTTGCTGACATTGGAGTTTGGGGGTAGGGATCACTGGGGGGCTGCCTGTATTATGAGGGCCCAGTCATGGTGAGTGTGTCCTAGCCAGATGCATTTTCACCTTCCTTGGATGAAGTGGTATAGACCTTTTGGTTTGCAGATGGGATGTGGGGGTGCTCTGAGAGGAGACCTCTCAGGGAGAGGGGGCTGGAGGAGTTTTCTCTACAGGCTGGCTGTTTACTAGCAGCACCATGTCTCCATGTTAGAAAGAGGCAACTGGTTTGAGAACATGCCCGGAATAAAGCACTAGCCGCCATTAGGACCTTCATGGAATCATGCTGCTGATGTTATATTAAAATCCCAGAAGTGCACCAGGTCAAACCCTGCCAGCCAGGAACTGCTACTTTTAACACTGTGTTCAAAGGGCATGCCTGACAAAGGGAAGTTGGCACCCTGCTTTGACAACAGGGACCTGGAAGTCAAGGTAGTGGAATTAGGGCCATCTCACCTTAGGACTGCCGGAGGAGATCTCAGTATCTGCTCCTGCCAGCCTGGTTCATAGTTGCCATGTGAGTCAGTGCAGTATTCATAGTCTGGAGAACACAACGGTGGTTAATGACTTTCTGTGCTCCACAAATGCAAGTGTGACCATCCACTTTCTGCTACTTCCTACTCATTCTAACTCTGCTGTTGCACCCCACCTCCAATCAAAGCTCATGGTCTGCCACTCTGATAACTGCAGGCAACAAATGCCTTCAGTCACTCAACCCCACCCCCATCTGCATGCCCTCTGCAGTGCTTACTCACTCAACTGAGACACTTCACTACCTTTCCACCCTTGTAACAGTACTAACAGGTATGCCATGCACTTTAATACTTCTTGCACTATTCCACCAGAAAACAGCTCCACAATTGGGCACAGACAGGCAAGAGAGGTGGATGTGGTGTCAACCATCCATCTCCAAACTCCCACAAAGAGGGGATCCTTACTTTAGCAGGAGAGGACCAAGGCTACTCAACAGGGTGGCATTCAGGCCTCCATGTCTGATTTATTAACCAGTGTGATGCTGCTTTCCTATTAGTGCCACAGTGGACATATGAGTCACAGTCTCGAATGTTTACCCCTATTTTACAACTCATTCCTGTTCTTGTCTCCTGTAACCACCAGCAGAATCCACACAGTCTCAGTCCTGTAGAGATCAGTGCATCAGAATACCACCTCCACTTCTACCTCTGAGCAAGAAGGCACACACATCTCTCAGGGAAAGCACCAACAAAACAGTCCGCTGCACCCTCCACCAGCTCTGATCCTGCCAACTTGGTGAGTACATTAGCTAGGTTAGAGGTGTGAGCACATTTTGGTGAGCACTGCACTGCCATGTCTCCACAGCCGTCAAGGGAGAAACATCCCAGGTCACTAGCATTAAGATCAGGCTGAGCTCCAGCCAGGAGGGGTCCTCCCTTGGTTTTGGCTATCAATAACTTCCTCCAAATTTATAACTGATATCCCAGCAACATGCAAATTTATTGGAGGTACCGTGCTCGGCAAGCTGATGCGAAGATCGGAGGAGTCTACTAACGCTATCCTACTGTGCTGTCTCCTGCAGGTCTACATCACATGGCCACCACAAAAAGGTTGGTAGTTTCCACGGAGACCGAGTTCTAGCACACTCAATACCTACTGGATATGCATACAGACCCACAGTCCACTGCATCAGCTATTGATGGACAAGGGGTGAGGTATCTTGACATCATTCACAGGGAGGTAGGGTGCTGCCAGTGGACATCCATCTGGCTCCAGAGGCACTAGGTCCTTCAGCTCTACACTGGCTGTGACCCTCAATCCTCTGGAAGGGTGAACCTGGCCAGCACACTCAGCATGTCTTGGCTGTCTAGGCACCCAGCAGATGCCCACCCAAAAATTCAAGGCCAACACTTCAGGGCAAGCTGTGGATGCCGTTACTGAGCCTAGACCTGGTGGGAGGGGAAGGGAAAAAAAACTGTATGATGGCAAATAGACTGCATGGGTGAGAAATGATTGTAAATACGTTGTCACCTTTTTAAATTTATGTTCACTTTTCATCATCAGCTGTGAGAGTAGAGAGGCAGTCATGCTTTGTGCAATATTCATGTTTTCACTTGATTGTGCATCCTCCAGTTGTCGGGCAATGACAATCCACGGATTCAGTGGTTCCCTGTATCTGGACTGTATTGCAACAAACTCCTAGAAATGGAACCTGTGGTGGAGGAGGCATCTTTTGGCTCTCGTTACCTTCACATTGGGAATGTTTATGATGAATGGTCACCACCTCTAGGCAGAGTAGCACCCCTGGCTCTCTCTCTCATTTGCACAGCATTCCTTCGAAAATGAGTGATTGTAGCTTTCCTGCATCTTAGTTGTATCATGAGGACACAATTGGCTGAAAACTCTGCAGTAGGATGCTGGTCCACATCCACTGGAGGTTGATGCTGATCCTGGGTTTCCAGATGCATATGTTTTTCATTTATACTCAAGGACAGTCTTAGTACAGCAGTTACAAGAGTTCCTCTGCTTGGGTCCAACAGGCACAGTTCCTAAGAACTTATGTGGGCGATATCAGAAACAAAGCAGCTCCTCAGTAATGTGATCCTACAGCAGCCACAACACACACAAGGAGCTTGCGTCATCAAAATACTGTGGCATGGAGATCTCCAACAAGGAAGACTATGGTATTTCCCTACATGGGCCTTGCACATTGTTAATCTGATTCAGACCTATGCTGCTTAAGTCATTTGGCACAGATATAGTGGAGGTTGTACATTGGGTAGCAATTTTAAGAACTTCTCCCTTCAACCCCAATTCCCTCATTATCCCAAGGCTAATTTGCAAAAAATATAATCATCCTTCGGGAAGGAAGTCGGCCTTCCTTACCTGGTCTGAGCTCCACGTCACTTCAGAGCCACAGCAAAGTGTACAACTCTTAGCTGCCCTCCGGGTGATAAATGTTGGCCTAGCCACATGCCATGAATCTAAAAGAAATTTATTTTTTCTATGAATATTGGACATTTTATACTCACAAGTATGAAGTAAACAGTTCTCATGTCTGATACAGGCTGTGAAACTTTTGAAGGGGATGGCAAAGAAGATGAATCTTTACAGCTTGCCACAATTACTTGTGTTTTAGAGACGTTACTCGGATTAATTTACAGTGTAAAACAATATGAACAAGATTGCTTGTGGCCAGTTGACAGAGTTGGTCATGCATGAAGTCCACATACAGGATTATGAGATAACAGATGTCCATAACCCATAAGTGCCTGTACGTGTTACCGCTATTGCCCCTTGAAGGGCCTCACTTTACTCATACATTGAGCCTGCTCCCTCAAAGGGAAAATGAAACACTTTCTCTACACACTCTGGCTGTGTTGGCAGCTGTTTGTCATTTTGATTGCACATATATGATTTTGACGAGGCTGAAAGGCAACACAAGTAGTGTTTCTCAGTCTACTGAGGTAACACGCCCCTAAGAAAACACTACTTTCTGCCTGTTGTCCCATTGGATTGATCTTACCCATGTTCCTACCGGACTAGTTTATTTAATTACTCATCACTCCACTTTACCCCTTAATCCTCACAGCTCAGTCATTCAAACATAGTTATGCACTTTACCCCCACTGATGCAAGAGTGGTGGTGACTGTTGGTGTTCCCCTCCTTCCTATAGTACCCATTGCCCTCCCATGCTCTTATCATCTCCTATCCTTATATGTTGATCTTCCCCTGTGTATCCCGTCATGTTGCCTCTGATCCCCACAGTTGACTCCCACAGAGTTCCCACTACAACAGATGATCCTGATAATCGACCTTGACTTTCAGTGATCAGAAACCCTGCAATGGTCAGGGTTGTACGCCCTTGATGACTTGGAAAGACAGCCCTGACTAAAGCATGAACAGACTGCTGACTGATCTCTGTGCAGCTCTCTGACTCGCCCTCTATGAATCCCCGGACTGGTTGCAGTGGATCTATAGAACTGGCAGTTGCTCATGGTCTGGACTGTGTGGGTATGGACCCCCTGAGCTGATTGGTCCAAACAGCTGACTTACTGCATCCAAGCCCCTGATCTGAGGCTGTATGATGGCCTTGACTTACAGTGATGTTCCTGACTGATGACAGTGATGCAGGACTCAACAAAGGACTACTGTCCTTAGACTTTGAGGCATCATCTGCTCCATAACACCTCTCATGGAAGACTGATCTGCATTGTAATGTACACTCAGTTTGCGTCAAGAGATTGTATAGTGAGCCGTCAGCCATGACTGCAAGGTAGCCCTTGTGACCTAGTAACCCTCCTTGTAACGCAACCGGCTCTTGAAATGAAGAAGGAACGTGGGAGTTGAAGAATGTAGGTATCACGGCAGCTCTCATGGTACTTGGCACAGACTCTTAAAACTGATGATAACAGAGAACTCTTCTCAATTGATGATATGTTCTGCGATATGATGTGGCTCACTCAGAGTGTGTGTGTGCGCGTGTATCCTTTTTAGTGGAAGCTGGCGACATTGGCAAAGCCTACAGCCAGAGTTGTAGTATTGACCTTGCCGGGGGAAACAAGACGAAGCACAGTTGTGATTGGCACAAACTGTATCAGTAGCTGCCTTGCTACACTTGTGGGTTGAGTGTTATAAGATCACATACAAGTCTACACCAGGTCTTTGGAAGCAGTCCATGGATTCTTGGATGTAGCCAATTGCATATAAAATTTAACTTTGGTGTTAAATGCCTTGATGACCACTGACATAGGGTGTAGGTCCCCCTCTAGCTGGTGATACAGTTCTGTTATGGCACACCAGGACATCCACAGTCTGTGGTATCAGTGCACCTCACCCATCTGGAGGAAATAGCATAAAAATGATAGACTCTGGGCCTCCGGTAGCTCCTCCTCCTGAGTGTCCTCCAGGGGTGACTTCTTCATGTGAAGTTGCTGCAGGTCCTGGGATGGCTGGCTCATTTGTTCCTCCCAAGACTCTCTGCGTCTTTGGTACACTGAAACCAAAGTGACAATAACACCTGCTGTGGCTGGATCCATTGGTTACGCTTCCAATGAACCTGTGTGGGGAGTATCAGAAAGAGAATGCATTCTTTGCCATTTCAGCAGTCAGTATTCACATCACTCACAAATGATGATTTATCACTGTAGTTCATAATACAGTGGGATGTGGAAGACCCTGACAAAGGATGGCCAAAGAATATGTCAATGTGGACCGTTGACATTGTGCACCTTCAGCAAAAACCATATCATGCAAATATAGAAGATTGGAAGTGTGGTAGGATTATTGAAACCTTGCCTCTCACTCTCACCTACCATCACCATCCAAGGAAGGCAGCTCTATATCTAGGGACATGTTGATTAATACTTACAATTTAAGATGAGAGGAAATCAACCATGTGCCTTTTTGCAGTCTATGAGGCCTTGGATTATCTTTGCACATTGTGAACTGCACTTTCAAGGGCACCCTTGACTTCTTCTGTTTCACAGCTGTGACTGTGATCAATTTGTTATGACCAATAACATGGTAAAGATTTCTTGTGCCCAGGATTTGTATCCCAGACAGGGAACATCACAGCAAGTTGCTATGATCACAGACTTCTTCAAGCTGTACTGTAAAAGCACCTGATTAATACATTTGCTGTTTATGGGTCCTCACGTTGCTCACGAGTAGAATACACAGGCTAAATAAAACACTGACTCTGCTCACTCTGGAGGTGGTTGCAGACATTTTTGATTTCTATTGTGTAGTTATGACTTGAGTGAGTATGGAAGGCAATGCAGGCCATAGTTGGCTAGTTTCTGTCTGGCACATGGGAGATTAGGAACCTGCGTATTAATGAGATATAATAAGGTAGTAATGACATGTAAATGCATGCAATAGACCTGTCACTGCTGTCCAGCAAGATTCACATCTCACTGTTCAAAACTTCGTTGCAGAATTGGACTTTTTTGTCCCTTAGCATCCGATTTTTTCCAAATGCGCCATATTTTTCCAATTGACACACCACTGCTTGTGTTATTCAGAGTTGTGAAAACTTATCCTCTACATTTACTATTGCTTCATAGTAGTTGCTTTGTGCTGCATTGTTGCAGAGATAACAAAATGTGGAGCTGGATGAACACAGCAGGCCAAGCAGCATCTTAGGAGCACAAAAGCTAACGTTTCGGGCCTAGACGCTTCATCAGAAAAAGCAAGGCAGAGTTTGCTTTGCATATATTACATTGTCAGACTTGCCTTGAAAATGGTTGCAATAGCTTGTTTGCAGTTACATGGTATGTACACATGAAAATTTCAGAAAATTCTCTCAGCTTAGTAAGGGTGGATCCAAATTTAGATTACACAAGAAGCCACAATGTCTCTCTCTAGGGGTTTCATGTGTGCAATCACTGCTTGAAGGGCTACCAAGCAACAGACTTTCCCATCTCATTCAATAGTTCCGTTGACTCTAAAACATTTGAAATGTAGTGGTTTAAAATTGAGAAAACAATGTGGCTTAGTATTAAAACAGGAGAAGAGCTGCAAAACATTCATGGCATTCAAATTAATTTTCCATATAACAAGTAGAGTTAATCTGCTTTTACTTTATCAGGTTCATTAAATCTGCTTCAGCATGGAGTGTATAAATTTGGAATGAGTACTATGCGCCTTTTCATATCCTTTTAAAGTTAATAACTGGTAAGAGTGGATCTACTTACTATGGAAACAATTTTCCATCCGGAATGCAAAAATAAACTGATTTATCTTCAGACAGTCGAAGGAGCAGCTGGCACTGGATGCAAGCCAACAGCTCCTTACTAAAACACTCTGAATTCTTTACAGTTCTAGCTTGTTTTAGAATAATCTTCAGTTTATTATCATCTTCAGTTCTATTTACATGATTTCCCGTTATCTTAGCTCTTACACCCACTTAAATCAAGTTTGGCTCTTTTTCAGACACAAAATCATAACACTGCTTTTTTGGGGATTAAAAATATATCAAATACACTCAAACATCATTTCCTTTTGGTTAAAGTGTGCCAAGATTTTTCAACTCATCTGAAAAAGCCAAAAAATGTATATGTTTTATAAGTAAACTACATTTTGCTTAATATTTGAGGCATACAGGATAACATCCATTGTCCATATCTTAACATGTATTAATTTTATCATATCATTCATATACAACAATTGTCATTCACATTCTTGTATGATAATATTCATACTCATATAATTGATGATAAATAAAAGGCTGCTTTTCTTCTACCTATTCTTCCATTCACAATACTGGATACAATGTGAAAGTTATGATTGAAATTGTTAAAAGCAGATCATTGTTTTTCAAAATGTAATCACTATAAAATAGTAGCCATTACTGAACTGTTATGGTTCCAGCTGATGTTATTACTGGGCAAGTCAGATTTCAGATTTAACAAGGTGGTCACTCAGTGAAATATAAGCGTGCAATGTTGCAAATTTGGTTTAAAAATAAAATATAAGTTTATTGTGAGGGATAAAGATGATAAAATAGCATAAACCAAACTATTTACATACAATACACAGATTAGAATACACACATAAAAACAGAATCAGATTAATCTTAATAGGATCCCATTGTAGTACTCAAACAGAGAGAGAAATCCCTCATCTATCTTACGTAAAATTTGACTTAGCTGTGATTTCAATTGTTGATCATGAGAAACTGATGGCCTCTTCCTTGATTTGCCATAAATGGAGTTTAAATTTTCTGAGCTTTACATAACTCCTTCAAGTTTTAAACCAAACACCTCTGATCTGGAACTTCAACTTACACAAAAGAAATCTATTCTGAGCAATTCTCTTTTTGTCCACTCCTTGTCAGGGATACAGCTTACACATCTATGTTTACAGCTTTGACTTCTGTAGAAGTGCCCAACTGAAACTAAAAAATCCCTGTTTATTCCAAGTTATGGGTATTTTCCAAAGTCCACCAAAAATTCCAGATTCTGAAAGTTTAATGTACTGCCCTGTTTACTTTGTTCACTCAAATTCCACCAAAGTAAATCAATTCTCATTAATCTCTAAAAGTATCTTTCATAGCCAGTTTTTGGAAGGAAAACACAAACGCTATGAGTTCAAATTCAAAAAGTCAAACACAAAAATAAACAATATTAAAATATTCAGAAATCACACATCTTACATCACTATGTTTACTTATTTCACACAATACACTTCATGGCATAAATAAAGTCAATAACATCCACCTCTATGACTTGGCAGCTATTTACTAAATTATTCTGCTCAATATAAATGGAGTCAGAATTCATTCTCTATTCAGTTCGACAAATGATTGAAGGAGCATAGGTACTCAATTCAAAAGCCATGAAGGTATCAGTGGAGGATTCAGTGTGCTGCGTGCATGATGTGGGAGGTCAGGGACACTGTTGTTGTTTCTGGCTCCTATAGCGGTGGTAAGTGTGTACACATTCAGCTTTTGAAGGAGGTTGTTGCAGTCCTGAAGAAAGAACTAGATGACCTCAGGCTCATCCGAGAGAATGAGAACTTTCTGGACAGGACCTTCAGCGAGGTCATTACACCTAGGATACCTGAAGAGAGAAGGAGGATGTCGATGACGAAGGAAGACATGAATGAAGTATAAGAGACCCCAGGGGAAGCACCTATTGTGAAGGTGAAGAACCAGAGGTGGTGGTGCTTGTTGGCACTAATGAAGTCAGGAAGAAAATGAGGGGCATTCTATAGCGGGACTTCAGAGAACTCTGAAGAGGGCTGAAAAGCAGGACTTCTAGGGTGGTTATCTCTGGTTTGCTTCCAGTTCCTCGGGCTGGAGAGGACAGAGATAATGGACTTGAACGTGTGGCTGAGGGACTGATGCCGGAAGCAAGGATTTAAATTCTTAGATCACTGGGGTATGTTTTGGGGTAACAATAAATTGTACAAGAGGGACGGTTTGCATCTTAATAGATGGGGGACCAGCTTTCTGGCAGGCAGGTTTGCCACTGCAACACAGGTGTGTTTAAACTAAGTAATGGGGGGGAAGGGGCCAAACTGGAAATTTAAGAATGAAGTTCAAGGGAAAGTGAGAATAAGAGAGGTTAAGTAGGAGAACAGAATCAACAGAGCAGAAAACTCAAGAAGGGATCGTACAGTATGGCCAAGTGAAATAGGGATTGATAGGAAGGGTGAGGGGAGAAACAAATTTAAAATATTACACATGAATGCACAAAGCATAAGAAATAAGGTGGATGAGCTTGAGGGTCAGTTGGAAGTTGGCATGTGACGTTGGTATGACGTTGTGGGGATAACTGAGACGTGGCTTCAAGTGGACAGGGCCTGGGAAATGAATATTCAAGGCTATACGTGCTATCGAAAGGACAGACTGGTGGGCAGAGGGGGTGGGGTGGCCCTGTTGGTGAGGAATGATATTCAGTCCCTTGTGAGGGGGGACATAGAGTCAGGAGATGTAGAGTCAGTATGGATAGAGCTGAGAAATTCTAAGGGTAGAAAGACCCTAATGGGAGTAATCTACAGACCCCCAAACAGTAGTCAGAAGGTAGGGTGCAAGTTGGATCAAGAGTTGAAATTGGCCTGTCACAAAGGTATCACTACAGTTGTTATGGGAGATTTCAACATGCGGGTAGACAGAGAATCAGGATGGTACTGGACCCCAAGCAAGGGAGTTTGTAGAATGCCTCTGAGATGGATTCTTAGACCAGCTTGTACTACAGCCTACCAGAGAGGAGGCAGTTCTGGATCTGGTGTTGTGCAATGAATCGGATTTGATCAGGGACCTCAAAGTAAAGGAGCCATTAGGAGGTAGTGACCAATATATGATAAGTTGTAATCTGCAGTTTGAGAGGGAGAAGGGAGAATCGGATGTGTCAGTATTGCAGTTGAATAAAGGGAACTATGGAGCTATGAGGGAGGAGCTGGCCAAAGTTCAGTGGTACAGCACCCTATCAGGGATGGCAGTGGAACAACAATGGCAGGTATTTCTGGATATAATGCAGAAGGTGCAGGATCAGTTCATACCAAAGAGGACGAAAGATCCTAAGGGGAGGCGGGGGCAGCCGTGGCTGACGAGGGAAGTTAAGGACTGTATAAAGATAAAAGAGAAGAAGTATAACATAGCAAAGATGAGTGGGAAGCCGGAGGACTGGGAAGCTTTTAAAGAGCAACAGCGGATAACTAAAAAGGCAATACACAGAGAAAAAATGAGCTACGAAGGAAAACTGGTCAAAAATATAAAGGAGGATAGTAAAAGCTTTTTTAGGTATGTGAAAAGAAAAAAAAATTGTTAAGACTAAAATTGGGCCCTTGAAGTCAGAAACGGGTGAATTTATGATGGGGAACAAGGAAATGGCAGAAGAGTTGAATAGGTACTTTGGATCTGTCTTCACCAGGGAAGACACAAGCAATCTCCCAGATGCAATAGTGGCTGAAGGACCTAGGGTAATGGACGAACTGAAGGGAATTTATATTAGGCCGGAAATGGTGTTGGATAGATTGTTAGTTCTGAAGGCCGATACGTCCTCGGGACCTGATGGTCTGCATCCCAGGGTACTTAAGGAGGTGGCTCTAGAAATTATGGACGCGCTGGTAATTATTTTCTAAGGTTCTATAGATTCAGGATCAGTTCCTGCGGATTGGAGGGTGGCAAATGTTGTCCCACTTTTCAAGAAAGGAGGGAGAGAGAAAACAGGAAATTATAGACCGGTTTGCCTGGCATCAGTGGTGGGAAAGATGCTGGAGTCAATTATAAAAGATAAAATTACAACTCATTTGGATAGCACTAACAGAATAGGTCAGAGTCAACATGGATTTACGAAGGGGAAATCGTGCTTGACTAATCTTCTGGAACTTTTTGAGGATGTGTCTATGAAGATGGATTAGGGAGAACCAGTGGATGTAGTGTACCTGGACTTTCAGAAAGCCTTTGATAAAGTCCCACAAAGGAGATTGGTGAACAAAATTAGGGCACATGGTATTGGGGGCAAAATACTGAGTTGGACTGAAAATTGGCTGGCTGACAGGAAGCAAAGAGTAGTGATAAACGGGTCACTTTCAGAATGGCAGGCAGTGACTAGTGGGGTACCACAAGGTTCGGTGCTGGGACCGCAGCTGTTTACGATATATATTAATGATATAGACGAAGCCATTAGAAGTAATATCAGCAAATTTGCTGATGACACAAAGTTGGGTGGCAGTGTGAAATGTGAGGAGGATGTTATGAGAATACAGGGTGACTTGGACAGGCTAGGTGAGTGGACGGATGCGTGGCAGATGCAGTTTAATGTGGATAAATGTGCGGTTATACACTTTGGTGGCAAGAACAGGAAGGCAGATTACTATCTCAATGGAGTCAAGTTCGGTAAAGGGGAAGCACAACAAGATTTAGGTGTTCTTGACCATCAGTCAATGAAAGCAAGCAAGCAGGTACAGCAGGCAGTGAAGAAAGGTAATAGCATGCTGGCCTTCATAACAAGAGGAATTGAGCATAG
The DNA here is from genome assembly GCF_030684315.1 of Stegostoma tigrinum. Lineage (NCBI taxonomy): Eukaryota > Metazoa > Chordata > Chondrichthyes > Orectolobiformes > Stegostomatidae > Stegostoma > Stegostoma tigrinum. The sequence continues at coordinate 53,840,493 of NC_081360.1, read as the reverse complement.
GAGCAAAGAGGTCCTTCTGCAGCTGTACAGGGCCCTGGTGAGACCGCACCTGGAGTACTGTGTGCAGTTTTGATCTCCAAATTTGAGGAAGAACATTCTTGCTATTGAGGGCGTGCAGCGTAGGTTCACGAGGTCAATTCCCAGAATGGCGGGACTATCATATGTTGAAAGATTGGAGTGACTGGGCTTGTATACACTTGAGTTCAGAAGGATGAGAGGGGATCTGATTGAGGTGTATAAGATTATTAAGGGATTGGACACTCTGGAGGCAAGAAGCATGTTTCCGCTGATGGGTGAATCCAGAACCAGAGGACACAGTTTAAAAATAAGGGGTAGGCCATTTAGAACAGAGTTGAGGAAAAACTTCTTCACCCAGAGAGTGGTGGATATATGGAATGCTCTGCCCCAGAAGGCAGTAGAGGCCAAGTGTCTGGATAGTTTCAAGAAAGGGATAGATAGAGGTCTTAAAGATAGAGGAATCAAGGGTTATGGGGATAAGGCAGGAACAGGATACTGATTGTGGATGATCAGCCATGATCGTAATGAATGGTGGTGCTGGCTCGAAGGGCCGAATGGCCTTCTCCAGCACCTATTGTCTATTGTATTGCTTTCAAATGGGCCAACTGGGCTTGAGCTTTCCAAATTCAGAGTCACTATATGCCCCCGTTATCTCAACAAAATAAGACACACCAGAAATGACGGATGTGGGGGATCAATCTGAATCCAATGGTCTGATGTCATTATAAATAAACTATAGAGTCTTTACATAGAGGCATGGAGGTTACAGCATGGAAACAAACCCTTCAGTCCAACTCATCCATGCTGACCAGATATTCTAAATTTATCTAGTCCCATTTTCCAGCAGTAAGCTACTGTCCCTCTCAACCCTTCCTATTAATAAACCATCCAGATGTCTTTTAAAGGTTGTTATTGTACCAGCCTCCACCATCTTCCCCCGGCTTCTCATTCCATAGAGGTTGTCCCTCGGGTCCCTTTTATTTCTTTCTCCTCTCACCTTAAACCCATGCTGTGGGGAAAAAAGCACCCTTGACCTATCGATGCCCCTCACGATCTGAGGAAATTCGATAAGTTCACCCCTGAGCCTCTGACGCTCTCGGGAAAACAGTCCCAACCTATTCAGTCTCTTCCTATAGCCCAAACCCTCCAATCCTGGCAATTACCTTGAAAATCTTTTCTGAACCCTTTCAAGTTTCACAGCACTTTTCCTACGGCAGGGAGACCAGAATTGAACGGGGTATTTCAAAATTGGCCTAACCAATGTCCTGCACAGCCACAACATGACCTCCCAACTCCTATACTCAATGTACTGACCAATAAAGGCAGGTGCAACAAACAACTTCCTCACTATCCCGTGTACCTGGGACTGCAAAAATCTAGGTCATTGTTGCTCAACTCAGATGCTGACTCTGCACATCATTCAGAAGATGACAACTCAGATATGAATTGCTGAGACACTAGCCACAATTCGTCTGCTGCCAGGGTCGGTGAAAAAATAATTTAGGTATCAGGTTCGCGGATAGTGAATTCAAACATAAATCCTGCTGCAAAAGGCTCAGATGAGCACTTTGATGAGCAGTCTACAGAGAAAAGATAATGCACATGTACACCCGAAAACTAATGCAATGAAAATGGGAGCTGGAATTTGTAGTAAAGCAGCTTTCGTTCTGGGTGTTGAAGCTTGAGCTATAACTAGAGTAACTAAGGATCATCTGCAATGGTAAGAACTTAGTGTCCAGGAAAATGGCACTATTGTCTTTTAGCCATAATACACCAAGGGAGTGAAACTATGGAACCTGTCAGGACATGTGCTGTCCACAGAACGCACATCGTAAATCATGAGGATTAAAAATGTTATGAAGGCACCTCAGGGTGGAGCATATTGTATGGAGAAAAATAATCTATAAAACATTTTTTGTAATTTTCAACTTGAAATGTTTTGCTAATGGGCTGTATACCTTACATATGAAGTATTTTGAAACTATTAAGACTATTGCCATCATATTGCAAAGAACATAGTGTGTGGATATAAGTTGAAATTTATTGCAATTTCAGTTATATTCGAGTCAAAATGTTTCTGATGTTAGTTTTTATTAAATTATGCACAGAGCATACTTTTTGGGAAAACTTATAGTAATGTTTGTGAATGTGGTTACCCTGCAGTTTAAGATTGTTGTTTCCTGAACAAATTTGAGTCTATTGAAAAGTGTGGGATTTACAAATCTAGCAGCTGCCCAACATCTCCCTCGCACCCTGAGATGCTAACTAACATACCATATAAAACAAGGCATAAAAAAAGCTCATGTTAGATGCCATGAACTGAAAATTGCAGAAAGTTTAGATTATAGAATTTGCAGGATGAAATTAATAAGGAAATTAGGAAAATAACAAGGCCACAAAAAGATATTGGCAAGCAATTAAGGAAAGGTTAGATATATAAAGATTGATAAGAAAACTAAGGAAATGGTTAAGACAATAAGAGTTCAAAAGGTAATGTGTATTTGGAGATGTGAATATGATTCTTGATGAACATCATTCATCTATTTTCATAAAAAAATGAAGTAATCTTTGCAGTTAAGGAGATGTGCAAAACATTGGATGGAATATAAATAATGAAAGCAAAATATTAAGATATCTAGTATATATTAAAGTGGATAAATAACCAGGCCTGGATGAAATGTAAATAAAAACCCGAAAGAACTGTGAATGCTGTAAATCAGGAACAAGAACACAATTTGCTGGAAAGGATCAGCAGTTCTGAGGAAGGGTCACCAGACCTGAATAATTATTTCTGACCTTTTCTTCACAGATGCTGCCAGACTTGCTGAGCTTTTCAGGCAACTTCTTTTTTTGTTCTTGGATGAAATGTATCCTGGGTTATGAAGGGAAAGAAGGGGGGAAATAACGGAGCCTTTGACCATTGTTTTCCAATCCTCTCAGTCTATGGATGTGGCGTCAGAAGATTGCTAAAGTTGTAGTGTTGCTTAAAAGGAGAGAATGGCATAGCACAGGTAATTTCAGACCATTCACTCTCACCTTAGTTGTTGCAAAATTATTGGGAAGTATTCTGATGCACAATACAATTTAGAAAGGAATGGAAGGCTAAGTCCTATCTGATGAACTCAAGAAAAGTTTTTTGACAAAGCATACAGGAGAGCCGATGTATGTAGAATCTTTGATGTACTTTATGTGGATTTTAACAAAATTACATACAAAACTATGGAAAATTTATTGTAAATTAAATGCCCATGGGATCCAAGGGAACGTGTTAATTTGGATGTTCTCAGTGTCAGGAAGTAAAGTGTCATGGTTGACAAGCTAGAAGGCTTCCAGTGTAGTTTCACAGAACTCAGTTCCATTCACCCCCATGGTATCAAAATACAACTGAAGGCACAGCAAACTGAAAAGACCATGGGAACTGATAACAATCTGTTTTGAAGTCTTGCGATCCAGAACTAGCTGTACTCCTAGCCAATCTATTCCAATACAACCACAACACTGGCAACTACCTGACAATATAAAAAAATTGCACAGGTATGGCCTGGACATAAGCAGACAAATCCAACCAAGCCAATTACTACAGAAGGCGCCAAGCGCTTGTAAATTTATACCATCAGCCAAGTTATTAATTTGAAAGTAGTTGATGAGTCCTTTAAAAATTGCTAGTGTGGACCTTTAGATTGCTGGATAATGCTCAGTTGTGTGAGGCAATGAGATAGAGACCTAGCTTCAGGCTTGTTCTCCAGATGATGCTGCTGATCTCAAATCAGCTTTGTTTACTAATTGATGTCATAATCTGCTCGCTGTGTATAACCACAGAATTTGTACTGTGTGCACGCTAATGCCCTGACCGATGTGACGTCTCACATAGTTTGTCCCAGAACGTGCATGCACATTGAGAATGCTGTTCTGGAGGACTAAGGCACCACAAATCAAAAAAAAATGCAAAAAAATTCCAGTGTCTCATCGCATAATTTCTAAAGCTACTTCACCCAGTTCAAGACAAGGCAACAATATTAGTTTTCTTTGTAATGCATTCACCTTCTGAATGAATTTTAAAATGGACAAAAGCATTGTCTTTAAATTAGCTGGGAAAGTGATGTGAGTTTTATGTGCTCACTGTCATTAGTTTGTAAATAGCTAGGAATTTGTAGTGAGAAGCAGATGGCCCACGAGTTGTAAGTCACAAATTGTTGAATGATTTGTAACACTTTGCCTTCAGCATCCCCTATATGGGAGCTGACTATTAACCTCCCGAGGAATTTCAAAGAAATTACTACATTTGATCTATTAAAATGAATTAAACATGAACAATGTTAGTTCTGCTAACTGCATAACACAGACCCTCTTAATGGTAAGACTTATGTTTCTGATGTGCTGGTGAAGCTCTCTCGCTCAAAAAATGAACAACTGAAATTGTAGAGACAGATTCCTGGCAGGAGCACATCATGCCTAAAGATATTTAAAAATGAAAAATGAAGACTTGAAATTTAAAACAAAATCTTACTTTATTTTCTGCCTCGATTAATTACTTCTTTTCTTCTTCTTAGTTTCCCTTTCTGCTTTTAATTTCACCCAGATTGACTGAATTTCCTTCTCCGCCATGCCTTTGTTTCTCTATTCTTACATCTCATTGGTCAGGGAGAAAAACTTTTGACTTTATCATTCATCAAGACCCCAGGGGCACTATCGATTTCAGCATATGATTTTCAGTTGCATCTCCAGCAATATGCAGCAAAATGGTTCTGAGCTGAAGATAAGGAAAATAATCCCACAAATGGGGCATGCCAGATATAGACCTACTTCTCCGAATTCTAGACAACTAAAGTCTCATGCATAAGTCTAGGTAAATACAAGTAAGGCATTGACAGCTGAAACGTGAACTTCAGCAAAAAAATCCTAATCTTTAATTAAATTTATAAAATGCAACTTATTTACACCATCATTACAGCAAGCACTTTTCCAAAAGTGAGACAAATACAGGCATTTTTAGACAGTTTTGACCTCAATGATTCAACAGAAGTTCTTGTAGCTTTTTTACCTATAAGCTATGTCTTCTCAGAAAGGTATAATTAAGATCATAAGACCATAAGACATAGGAGTGGAAGCAAGGCCATTTGGCCCATCAAGTCCACTCCGCCATTTAAATCATGGCTGATGGGCATTTGTAATGTTGTAGGATGCAATATCAAACAATTTTGCTGCTTGAGTGATTCTTTTTTTGCTTGAAACATAGTCTTACATTAAACATGTACTGTGCCATTGTAGGTATTTAATTTTGATCAGATTGCACAGGCCATAGAACTAATTGTGTTTGCAATAAAACAAAGTTATGATGCAAAATATTAACAGACATTAAGTATATATTTGATAGATGAATATTTCAAGGAAAGCTCATCATTGGTTAATTTCCTTAAAACTATTTTCTGAATCTAAATATAAATGGTCAATTTTAACTATTAGAGTTATAGAGTCATGGAGCACAGAAACAGGGCCTTTTGCTCCAACTTGTCCGTGCTGTCCGGTTTTCCTAAACTGAACTAATCCCAGTTGCCTGCGTTGGCCAATGTCCCTCTATAACTTCCTTATCTGTGTACGTGGCCAAATGTCATTTAAATTTTTTAACTGTACCTGAATCCAACACTTCCTCAGGCAGTTCATTCCACATATGAACCACGGTCTATGTGAAAATGTTGCCCCTCAGGTCCCTTTTAAATGTTTCTCCTCTCACATTATAATATGCCTTCTAGTTTTGAAATCCCCTTCCTAAAGAAAAGACCTTTGCTATTCACCTTATTTACGCCCCTCATCATTTTATAAACCTCTATAAGGTCACCCCTCAAGCTCCTACGCTTCAGCGAAAAATGTCCCAGCCTACCCAGCTCTCCCTGTGTTTGAGATTCAGCAAGTTTCCAAACAAATGTGCCTATTAAGTTGCAACTAGAATTCAAAGTTAGATCCAGAATTAGGTTAACATGGTGTGAAGCCAGATGAACACAGCAGGCCAAGCAGCATCAGAGAAGGAGGAAAGCTTGCCATTTCGGGTCGGGACCCTTTTTTTTCTGAAGAAGGGTTCCGACCCAAAACGTCGCGCTTTCCTGCTCTTCTGATGCTGCTTGGCCTGCTGTGTTCATCCAGCTTCACACCGTGTTATCTCAGATTCTCCAGCATCGGCAGTTCCTACTATATCCAGAATTAGGTTGTTAGTTTTAAAGGTACCTACTCCTATTTTCATCAATCCTTTAATTAGTAATTTAAATAAAGTTATTAATCAAATCCAAATTCATAGACGCCAGGGAAATTTCCACTTTTATCATCTGCCTTTTGTAAAACACACCAGATTTTCATTCTACATATTTTGATGTCATAAAAATTATATGGGTTCTACAACAGACATGGGACCTACATTGTCGGATTATTGCCCTGGCTGCATTTGCTTTGGTTAAGAAAACAAAAGGAAGATACCTGCAATTAATGCTAAATATTTAATTAAATATTAATGAGACAATCCATTTAAAAATGGATATTTACTTTGACAAAAATGTAAGAGTTGTGTCTATGCCTAGTTTTAACATATTCATGACATAATTAAGTTCACATCATGGTTGCAATTGACTTAACTTACAAGATGTAGCAGATGACTCCTATGCTCCACATATCTGTTGCATACCCAATTGGTTCATAGTTGATAACTTCAGGAGCCACAAATTCAGGTGTACCAAATAGAACCTTTAGTGATGTTGCACTTTCTAGAAGAAACAACAAAAAAAATCAAGTTATGCTCCAATCCTCCTGCTGCTGAAACAATTGAGGTCAGCAAATTAGTACTCATGGCAAAAGTGTACTGGTTAATTTGCATCCTTAACAAAAGATTTCAGTTTGCTATCCAGATTGAGCGTTTGCTGAAGGAGTTGCTCCATTGCGTGAAGAAGGGCTAAGATTAAAGGAAGGGGAAAAACACAAAAGGCAATGAGAGAAATGAGGTCTCACTTTGGAGAACAAATGGGAAGGTGAAGCACTCATGGAGCAATTTATCAATTCATAAGCGAGGGAGCAAAAAGGAAATCTGTCAGAAAGCCTACCAAATATCAACAAAATTACGTTTAGAGCATTTTTTAACTGCTGTCTGCCTATTTCTTATACAATTAATGAACTGAATATTAATGTGGGGAGCACCTTGGTTTTCCCTTGAATCCCAAGTCCCATCTGATGTGTTTTTCAGGTGGAATTGTTAATTAAGCACACAGAAATTCCACCCAAAAAATCCAGATTTGCATTTATATCATATCTCACATGACATGGGAATATTGCAAAGCCCTTGGTTCAGTGAAGCATTTTTGAGTCACTATTGGAAAGTAGGAAATGTGGTTCAGCAAATTCCTGGAAACAGCTATTAGACAACAAACTGTTCACCGGTTGCTGAGTTATTTTATTTGTTCATGAGTTGCGGGCATCACTGCCTACGCAAGCATTTGCTGACCATATTTAATTGCCCTTTAAAGGCAGTGAAGAGTCAATCACATTGCTGTGGATCTGCAGTTGTATACACACCAGAGTAAGTGTGGCAGATTTTCTTTCCCAAAGGACATGACTGATCAGTCGGGTTTTTGACAAGTGCTGTTGGTTTCAGAGTTACAAATACTGAGGGCAGCTTTCTATTCAAGATTTTAACAATTGAATTTAAATCCAAGTGAAATTGGTTCAGTGATAACTATAGGCTAGAACACCAAAATATAATTCCCCCGTTCTTTCTAATAGTGTGCTAGAATGTAGTGCATTCGCTTGAGAGGTAAGAGGAAAGGCTGCCATTATCAGTGCTGCACCATAACTGACATTAGCAGGAATTATATTGCAGATTGAACGCAGTTTAATCAGTCATCCTTGGAATGTGCTAATGAGGCCTTCAGGACCCATTTGAGAAGAGTTACAAGCTGTGATTAAAATCCTGCCCATTCCTGTAGGTGCAACTCCCTTTTGATGGTCAGTTGTAAACACACAAAATTCTGTTGCTCCCTCCCCCAGTTACTCTAAGGTGCTGGTATGGAGCAGGCCTGAACCCCTTGGCAGTGACAATGAAGGTCAACATCATCTGCCATTGGGCACTTTAGCTGGAAACTGACCCACTCCTCTTCTGGTAATGACTCACTTCAGCTGATGCTGCTACAGACAGGAATAAGCAACAGGTTGCTTAACAGGCACAGCTTGGGCTGTCACCTGGTCAGAGAAGCCAAGTTACAATTTTTAAATACAAATGGGCATGATGTGTACTGTACATGCTCTATCCATGTGTAAAAGCAATAACCGACAGAAGTCATTCCAACATTGTTTTGACAGAATTCTTGTAATGGCAGGAGTGCAGGTCCTCGTGGGCCATAAAACACACTGCTGCCCCCTACAAGCCTTTGGTTCATTATATCCTTCCCTTTTTTACTTTCGTTTAATGTCTCAAGTTTCCCCAGGAGACATGGATTTGTCATTTTAATTTACATAAATGCAAGAATTTTGTTTGTTTTGCTACTAAAATTTTGGGATAAGTTCGCCTTTGTTAATTGTGAGAGACAAGGAGGAGGATGGGCAGGGAACATAGGAAGACGCAGGACAGAGGAGAACGGGAGAAGGCCCAGGGGAAGTAATCCCAGCTAAGGACCAGAAGCAGGGGAAGAAAGAGCCTAAGGCATTAGGGCACATTCTTTCTAGTTATCTGAAAACTAAACTACAATCACTGAAAGCTTACTGTGTATAAAGCTACCATAAACCACCTTGACTAACAAGGCTTTTCAGCCACATGGAATCAGTGGGGTGACTTAATTCATACAAAAAAAAATCACATGACAATACAGAATATAACAAAGTTATCAAGTGGTATTCTAGTGAAGTCATTACCTAATCTTCTGGCAAGTCCAAAATCAATAAGTTTTATCCTTGCTCCTGTTTTGTTGACACACATGATGTTTTCTGGCTTTAAGTCCAGATGTACAATTCCCTGTTTGTGGATGAACTGCACACCTTCGTTAATTTGTAGCATGTATTTGATGCATTCTCTCTCGGTCAACTCAAAATCCTCATCGATTATTCTCTCAAACAGCTCCCCACCTGAAACTCTGAGAGACAGAAAATTATACTGGATAAATAATTGAAACAACAATGGGGAAAAGCACTGATATTTAACACATTTCCAATAAATAGATGAACATTTAATGTGTATGTTTAGACTTTTAGCTCTTGCATTTCTGGTCAAGCAGAATCCTGTTACATACAATATAAAAACTGAAAAAATGCATATGCTATGAATCAGGGACAAAAATAGAAGTTGCTGGAAAAGCTCAGCAGGTCTGGCAGCTTCTGTGAAGAAAAAAAATCAGAGTTAACATTTCAGGTCTGGTGACCCTTCCTCAGGACACAGACCCGAAACGTTAACTCTGGTCTTCTTCTTCACAGATGGCATCAGATCTGCTGAGCTTTTCCAGCAACTTTGTTTTTGTTCCTGTTATATCCATCCCCACTAAGGTTCTCAAATAATCTGTTTTGTTCCTATGTCCTGTGTTGGGATGGAAGATTTTCCATTGTCCTTTTCAATGTCTTACTTTTCTGTACTCCATCCAATGTGGTCACTCCTTCTGCCCATGATGATGCATGGTCATACAAGGATATCCCCATATGACATACCTGCTGCTGAGGTGCCTTCACTAAACAGAGGTGGGATTGAAAATTTCCTATTGGCCTCACACTGTCAGAAGGGGTAATAAACATGTCGGGGTAGGGACAATGTCTTTCACAGTGAAAAAAGTCACCCCGAGCTGCAGAAACGGCTACTGAAACTCTTCAGACCTACAAACTCCTCCCTCGGAACAGTTATGCATAACTGTGTTCCTACTAATTCTAAATCTAACTTAACCCTAATGCACTGTGGAACTGCCTGATACTCTGACACAAGCCATAATTTGTTACATATAATTGTTACATACAATTAAGGTCACCTGGACCTGGGTAAGTTGATCACAAGAAGAGTGATTTGAAAGTGAATAAATCATCAAGCTCTGATGAAAAATGTCTAAGGCAGCTAAGGGAACAAATAATGGAGTTTCTGACCATTGTTTTCCAATCCTCTTATTCTATACGCCTGGCACTGGAGGCTGGCTAAGACTGGACTATTATTTGAAAAAGAATGACACAAGAACCAAGTAATTGCTGGTCTAATAACTTGAGTATTTTGAGGAGATAACAAGGAAGGTCAGTGAGGTAGTACGTTTGACAATGTTTAAATAGATTTTAGCGGAGTACTTGATAAGGTCCCATTTACAGCTAGTCAGCAAGTTTAAAGCCCATAAGATCGAAGACAATGTGGCAAGTTAGATCTAAGTGTTGCCTGGGGGAGAGCAAAGGGTTATGGGTGCAGGGTGTTTTGGTAACAGGAATGCTGCCATTGAAAATTGAAAGAATGGCTAAATATACCCTGACTAAACTTGTGAAGTGCTGTCTTCCTCATGCTATGCCTTGGCTTCCTACTGAGCTGGGTGCTGCCAATTGTGGGATAACAAAGTGTGGAGCTGGATGAACACAGCAGACCAAGCAGCATCTTAGGAGCACAAAAGCTGACACTTTGGGCCCAGACCCTTCATCAGAAAAGGGGGATAGGGAGAGGGAGAGGGTTCTGAAATAAATAGAGAGAGAGGGGGAGGCGGATCAAAGGTGGATAGAGGAGAAGATAGGCGGAGAGGAGACAGACAGGTTAAAGGGGCAGAGATGGAGCCTGTAGCGTGTGTATAGGTGGGGAGGTAGGGAGGGGATAGGTCAGTCCTGGGAGGACGGACAGGTCAAGGGGGCGGGATGAGGTTAGGAGGTACGGAATGGAGGTGTGGCTTGAGTGTCAGAGGATGATGCGTTGTATCTGGAGGTGGAGTGACTCCACCAACCTCTGGATACAATGCATCATCCTCCGACACTTCCACCATCTACACTCCGACCCCACCACAAAAGACATTTTTCCATCCCCATCCTTGTCTGCCTTCCGGAAAGGCCACTCTCCGGGAATCCCTAGTCCGCTCCACACTCCCATCCAACCCCACCACACCCGGCAATTTCCCAGGCCCCAAGATGACTTTCCACATCAAGCAGATGTTCACCTGCACATCTGCCAATGTGGTATACTGCATCCTCTGTACCCGTTGTGGCCTCCTCTACATCAGGGAAACCAAGTGGAGGCTTGGGGACCGCTTTGCAGAACATCTACGCTCAGTTTGCAATAAACAACTGCACCTCCCAGTCGCAAACCATTTCAACTCCCCCTCCCATTCCTTAGACGACATGTCCATCCTGATCAGAAATAATGTGAACTGCAGATGCTGGAGAATCCAAGATAACAAAGTGTGAAGCTGGATGAACACGGCAGGCCAAGCAGCATCTCAGGAGCACAAAAGCTGACGTTTCGGGCCTAGACCCTTCATCCTGAGCCTCCTGCAGTGCCGTAACGATGCCACCTGAAGGTTGCAGGAACAGCAACGCAGTCTGCCTGGGAACCCCGCAGCCCAATGGTATCAATGTGGATTTCACAAGCTTCAAAATCTCCCCACCCCCCACTGCATCCCAAAACCAGCCCAGCTCATCCCCGCCTCCCTAACCTGTTCTTCCTCTCACCTATCCCCTCCTCCCACCTCAAGCCGCACTTCCAATTCTGACCTCCTAACCTCATCCCGCCCCCTTGACCTGTCCGTCCTCCCTGGACTGACCTATTTCCTCCCTACCTCCCCTACTTATACTCACCTCTGCAGGCTCCATCCCCGCTCCTTTAACTTGTCTGTCTCCTCTCCACCTATGTTCTCCTCTATCCACCTTCGATCCGCCTCTCACCCTCTCCCAATTTATTTCAGAACCCTCTCCCCCTCCCCCTTTTCTGATGAAGGGTCTAGGCCCGAAACGTCAGCTTTTGTGCTCCTGAGATGCTGTTTGGCCTGCTGTGTTCATCCAGCTCCACAGTTTGTTATCTTGGATTTGCCAGCATCTGCAGTTCCCATTATCTCTGTTGCCAATTGTGTACAACATTCTTCTCACAAAGCAGGTTCACTGGAGGTGTAAACAATGGTTCGTTCTGAAACAATGTGGCCATTAGCATCTGGCTGGGCAATTCCAAGCCTGTTTGGTTTCGACGGGAAGTTGATTGTCCAAGGCCGGGTAACATGAATACTGTCTGTTCCAGCTCTGCAGTGTGCAAATGCAGAGTCCGGATAGGTTTAAACCCGGCTTCTGCATTGTGCATTTTTATCCATGGTCATGAAAAAATTGTCAACATTTCTGTTACAATCCTGGAGGTCATGGGTCACCTTACTGCATTATTTCAATTGTTGGACCTATCTGTAGGGCTGCACGATTAAGCAGTTTGCAGATGCTGCAACAATAGACAATAAGATTGATGGTGAGAAAGAAAACTGTAGACTCCAAGATATCATTGGATAAGTCATATAGCCATAAAAAGTGGCAAAAACCTCTCTCTCTGGAGAGATGTGAGCCAATGCATTTATGAAGGGCAAACCAAGTAAAGGAATACAGTCTGCAGATTGCTCACCACTATTGTCTCAAGGACAATCAGGGATTGATAATAACCGCTGGTCTCTCCTGCAAGGCTTACATCCCATGAAAGAGTGGAAAAAATAAACAGGATTTTGATTAGTGTTGAGAACTGAGGGGCATTGGACTTTGTGCTGCATATTCTTGAGGGCAGTACAAAAGCCAGATAATGTATCAAGAAGGCATACAGCATATGTTAGTTTGTTTGCCGATGTCTTGAGTATAAGAGAAGGGACGTTCTGTTGGAATTGTATCAATATATAAAACACTAGGTAGTCAGTAACTTCAGTCTTGTGTCTAGTTCCGGTCTCTGCATCACAGGATGTGAGTTCACTTAACAACGTCCAAGAAGAGATTTACAATGGCATTGCAAGGAATGGTGACTTTTAACTATGAGGAAATATTTCATAAGCTCAAATTGTTTGCTTTGAAACAGAGGAAACCAAAGAACAATTGAGTTCAGCTGTACAAATATATGATATAAAGGACCAATTTCCCTTCAGAGATGTCAATAGGCATGGAGCATATACTTAAAGTTTTAAAAGGATTGAAGAAAAGCTGAAGGTTAATTGTTTTCAGCCAGTGGATGGTGATCATCAAGATCTGACTGCCTGAAAAGGTGGTAGAGACAGCAACCTTACAGCATTTAGATAGGCATATGTGATTTGTCACCTACTGGTATCCAGTCTTTCTTGGTCGGGGATCCTTCTGTCATTAGTCATTCTACATTTTTCAGGGGAGGAGATAGTATTGTTGTATTATGGCTGAACTGGTAATCCAGACACCCAGGTAATATTCTGGAGGCCTGAGTCAGAATCATTTCGGAGAATGTGAACACATTTGTAAAGTGATGGTGTGTTGGTGCACTCAACATAGTTGGGTGCAAGAGGAATTTTCTCATATTCCAACTGAAATTTAACAGTTCAAAATTTGATTACTAAGAAGAAATAAATCACAAGAGCTTCAGTGCAGAGGTTTAGTAGCGTCATTTAAAGAGATGAAGAGCCTAAGAGTTATATCTTCTCTACAAAATACTATCTTCTACGTTTCCAAAGAAAAATGAATATTTCTGTCCCTTTTGCCTCAATGGTATTATGAAAGCATAGCAGCCCACAAGCAGTTTTTTTTATTTATTCACAGGATGTGGATGATGGTGGCTAAAACATTCTTTATTGCTCATTCCTAATTGCCCAGGGGGTCATTAAGAATCAACTACGATAAGGAAGACTGAAGCTGAATTTGCCTCAGGCATCAGGCTGGTATGGACCAATTGTACAGATCAGCACAAGGCAAAGCATGAAAAAGGTAATTTGGTTAGATCACTTGTCAATTAGTTTAACATCTACAAGTCAACATTGCTATTGCATATTCCAAAAGGTTCTGCATTTAAAGAAAGTTAATTTAACTGCAATTCAGCAAGTGAAGCTTCATGCACTTTTTGTTCTATCATGGGTATTATAGTCTGATAGATAATAGTACTAGGAAATGGAACAAATTGCTTTGCAGTCGCTGCTGGTACTATGTCAAACATCCCTATATTTGATGTGGAATAACCCAAATACTTCTCAGAATTACTCTTCCACTATCCTGGCAGAATACATAAATACCATCCCCAGACGATCATTCCAGTTTGAAACTATGTGACTTCATCAGCTCACAGCATGGCTGCCAAATTAGTGCTAAAATTGGGATGGGCTCATATAAAACATGCATTCTGCTCCAGACCAGATTAGGAGCAGCCAAACATATTTTGTTCATGTCCCTTACCTTTTCATAAAACATTCACTTTAAATCAAATGTGAACCCAACTCCCAATGATGAAAAATGATGAGCAATCCATCTCTAGCCCCACATTTAAATGAGTGCTGTTTTTACTTTCAGCTCTTCCAAAATGTACATTTTTTGGAGGCTTGTCCTGGATTTGCATTTGCTTGGAAACTGAACATTTTTCCACTTGGTTCAGCCTGTGTTGGCATCAATGAGGTACAGAGCTACATTTGAAACTCTAAACCCTGATTTTACACTCCAAAGAGAAGGGAAGGCGAGGAACTAAATCATTAAAGTGGCTGTGGAGTTGCATGCATTCCCAACAATTCGAAGAGGGAATGCTTTGGGAGACCCTTCTTCCGAGGAAATACTTTAGAACAGGACCAAGTTACATTTGTATCGTTCCCTTAACAAAGTAAAAGAAAATCCCAAAGTGTTTACATTTCTAAAACTGTGCCCTGCTGATGCTGTAGGAACATCAGAACCATTTTAAGTTCAGGAACCGAGAGACTTGAATGAAGTCAAGATCACTGGTAAAAGTGCCAAGAAGCAGCAGAGTGATCCGAACAGGTCTGTTTGCATTATGTCGGTATTTCTCGTGGTTTGAGATCAGCACAAGTCCTTCTCAAGGCTCCTCAGGAGATCTTTGGGCTGCCTGAGCTCTGGATGTCCCTGTTCCCCCTAGCCCTGTCATCAAGTGTATCCTCTCATATTGATGCCACTTTAGCCAATCTCAGTTGGGGTATGCAGAGCACAATTTAACGAGACCGAGGCATGAGTTACAATAAAGTCATTATGGCTTAACCAAAATGGCAGCGGAATCCTGATTTCAGGCGTCCTGAACCGTAAACCCAGTACATACTATTTTCACTAGAATTACATTGTACTTCACACATCCATGATCTCCAGAGGCATCTGCACATGTAAACATAAAACTGCCCTCCAAGAGAAGCAATTTACATTGCTGGGATTGCTGAAACATAACTCTTAGGCTTTAGACAAAGTGAAAGAAAAGGTCCAAAGCTGCTGAAGTTGCTTGGAGGGTAAGATGACCTTTGGGAGAAGTCAGTTGCCAGTTTGGGTCATTAAAAATAGACATGAATGTGCATAAGTATTGGTGAGCCCCGTTGACCTGTCAAGTGATTAAAGCCCTCAGGCCCTTTAAAACAAATATTTCCAGCTTTCCGTTGGGGTAAAGAAGGATATTTTCTATTCAGAGATAGTGGGAACTGCCGACACTGGAGAAGCTGAGATAACAAGGTGTAGAGCTGAATGAACACAGCAGGCCAGGCAGCATTAGAGGAGCAGGCAAGCTGATGTTTTGGGTCTAGACTCCTCTTCAGGAAATTTTCTGATTTTCTGAAGAAGGGTCTAGACCCAAAATGTCAGTCTTTCTGCTCCTCTGATGCTGCCTGGCCTGATGTGTTCTCCAGCTCCACACCTTGTTATCGTAGTTTCTATTTAACTGTTTTTCAACTGAAACCTCACGATTATTGATAAATGTTTCCATAATCTATCACAATCATAGTGGGAGCCTATAAATTCACCGATAATTGTCAGCTTCAGATGGTTATAAAGGGGAGGTGACAGTCGAGATGTGTTATTACTAGACTACTACTCCAGAAGCCCAGTTAATGTTTTGGGGGGACCCAGGTTCGAATTCCACCATAGCAGATGATGCAATTGGAATTCAATAAAAATCTGGAATTAAGAGCCTAATGATGACCATGAGTCCACTGCCAAGTGTCAGGAAAAACCCTATGGAAAACTAATGTGTTAGGGAAGGAAACTGCCATCCTGACCTGCCCATCCTCCATGTGACTGTAGGCCCAGAACAGTGTGATTGATTCTTGACTGCCCCGTGGGCAATTAAGAATGGGCAATAAATGCTGGTCTAGCCAGTGATACCCTCATGCTGTGAATTAATAAAAAAAGTGATCTGTTGTCTCTGACACAAGGCTATGAAAACAAATTATTGTTTTAATAAAGGATAAGACTTGGAAGAAAATGTTTCTTCATAAGGGATTAAGTAAATATAAACAAATGAATTAGGAACAGCAGTCAGCCACTCAGCCCCTTGAGCATTTAATAAGATAATTGTTGATTTATTATTCCACATTCCCACTTACCCCAACAACCTTTCTGTGCCTTGCTTATTAACAATCTATCTGCCTCTGTCTGTACCTCTGCCTTAAAAAGGACACTGCTTTTTACCATCTCTTGAGTAAGAAAGATTGAAAAACTCTCAACCTTCTATGAGAAAAATATTCTCCTTCTCTCTCGTAAATGGGTGACTTCTTACTTTTAGACAGTGGACCCGAGTTCTCCACTAGTTCTAGTCCTATTGGATAAGAGAAAATATCCTGCCTCTTACTCTTCAAAAGTCCAACAGGTAAAAATCCAAGCCTGTACAATGCTACCATCATCTCCAACACCATTCATGACCTCATCACCTCAGGGGACCCCCCACCCACAGCCTCCAACCTTATTATTCCCCAACCCCGCACGGCCCATTTCTATCTCCTTCCCAAAATCCACAAACCTGCCTGCCCTGGTCGACCCATTGTCTCAGCCTCACAACTGCCCCACCGAACTCATCTCCACCTATCTTGCCTCCATTTTCTCCCCTTTGGTCCAGGAACTCCCTACCTACATCCGTGACACCACCCACGCCCTCCACCTCCTACAGAACTTCCAATTCCCTGACCCCCAACACCTCATTTTCACCATGGATGTCCAGTCCCTATACACCTGTATTCCGTATGCAGGTGGCCTCAAGGCCCTCTGCTTCTTCCTGTCCCACAGGCCCGACCAGTCCCCCTCCACCGACACCCTCATCCACCTAGCCGAACTCATCCTCACCCTCAACAACTTCTCTTTTGCTTCCTCCAACTTCCTACAGACAAAGGGGGTGGCCATGGGCGCCCGCATGGGCGCCAGCTATGCCTGCCTCTTTGTAGGTTACGTGGAACAGTCCCTCTTCCGCACCTACACAGGCCCCAAACCCCACCTCTTCCTCCGTTACATTGATGACTGTATTGGCACCGCCTTTTGCTCCCCAGAGGAGCTCAAACAGTTCATCCACTTCACCAACACCTTCCACCCCAACCTCAAGTTCACCTGGGCCATCTCTAACACATCCCTCACCTTCCTGGACCTCTCAGTCTCCATCTCAGGCAACCAGCTTGTAACTGATGTCCATTTCAAGCCCACTGACTCCCACAGCTACCTAGAATACACCTCCTCCCACCCACCCTCCTGCAAAAATTCCATCCCCTATTCCCAATTCCTCCACCTCCGCCGCATCTGCTCCCACGATGAGGCATTCCAGTCCCGCACATCCCAGATGTCCAAGTTCTTCAAGGACCGCAACTTTCCCCCCACAGTGGTTAAGAACGCCCTTGACCGTGTCTCCCGCATTTCCCGCAACACATCCCTCACAGCCCGCCCCCGCCACAACTGCCCAAAGAGGATCCCCCTCATTCTCACACACCACCCCACCAACCTCCAGATACAACACATCATCCTCCGACACTTCCGCCATCTACAATCCGACCCCACCACCCAATGCATTTTTCCATCCCCACCATTGTCTGCCTTCCGGAGAGACCACTCTCTCCATGACTCCCTTGTTCGCTCCACACTGCCCTCCAACCCTACCACACCCGACACCTTCCCTGCAACCGCAGGAAGTGCTACACTTGCCTCCACACCTCCTCCCTCACCCCCATCCCAGACCCCAAGATGACTTTCCATATTAAGCAGAGGCTCACCTGCACATCCGCCAATGTGGTATCCTGTATCCATTGTACCCGGTGTGGCTTCCTCTACATTGGGGAAACCAAGTGGAGGCTTGGGGACCGCTTTGCAGAACACCTCCGCTCGGTTTGCAATAAACAACTGCAAATCCCAGTCGCGTACCATTTTAACTCCCCCTCCCATTCTTCAGATGACATGTCCATCATGGGCCTCCTGCAGTGCCACAAGGATGCCACCCGAAGGTTGCAGGAACAGCAACTCATATTCTGCTTGGGAACCCTGCAGCCCAATGGTATCAATGTGAACTTCACCAGCTTCAAAATCTCCCCTTCCCCCACCACATCCCACAACCGGCCCAGTTCGTCCCCTTCCCCTACTGCATCACACAACCAGCCCAGCTCATCCCCTCCCCCCACTGCATCCCAAAACCAGTCCAACCTGTCTCTGCCTCCCTAACCTGTTCTTCCTCTCACCCATCCCTTCCTCCCATCTCAAGCCGCACCTCCATTTCCTACCTACTAACCTCATCCCACCTCCTTGACCTGTCCGTCTTCCCTGGACTGACCTATCCCCTCCCTACCTCCCCACCTATACTCTACTCTCCACCTATCTTCCTTTCTCTCCATCTTCGGTCCGCCTCCCCCTATCTCCCTATTTATTCCAGAACCCTCTCCCCATCCCCCTCCCTGATGAAGGGTCCAGGCCCGAAACGTCAGCTTTTGTGCTCCTGAGATGCTGCTAGGCCTGCTGTGTTCATCTAGCTCCACACTTTGTTATCCTGTACAACATTTCCTCTTTATGACAACTCACCCATTCCAGTTAAGAGATCTAGTAAATTTTCTCTGAACTGCTTCCATTGCATTTATTTGTCAAGTGAGGAGAGCAATACTGTGCACTGGGCTATAGAAATGATCTCACCAATGCGGTATATCATTGAAGCATAACCTCCCTACTTTAGTATTCAATTCCCATTGCTATAAACAACAATATCTACAAGCTTTCCTACCCTAAATCTGTGATTGCAAACTAATCTTTGCAAATTCATGCGCTAGTATACCCAGATCCTTCTGCATCTCAAAACTTCATATTCTCTCACCACTTAGATAATATGGTTTTTCAAACTTCTTCTTGCCAAAAGGAACAAGTAAACATTTTCTCACATTATGGTCCATTAATACTCAATTCTTTGCCCATGTTTTAGAACTATTCACTCATTCCTTTGAAGCTTCCTTACATCTTCTTTACAACTTAGTTTCCTATCTATCTTTATGGCATGAGCAAATTTAGAAACCTTACCTTCAATCCCTCCAAACAATTCATTCATACAATATTAAATAAACTGATGCCCCACCACTGATCAACATAGTGCACCACTGCTATCGAATTATGCCTATCCTTTGTTTCACTCGTACTTGAATTTAAATGTTATCAGGGTTTTTTTTTAATATAGCTAAGTCTGCAATATAAACTTAGAGCTTCATTTTATTGCATCCCAGAGATCTGTCTTGGATGATAATGGGCAGTGGACAAGCGGTCATGTGTCGATATATGTAGGAACTTTACTAGCATCAAATGGCTTGACTCTTGTGTGCATGGTCCACCCTTAGGGCAATAAAGTGTGACGATAGATGGCTGGAATTAAAATAACTTAGACCTTGCACTTTGGTTTTTATCAGCTATTCACCATGCACACAAAAGAACTGTGGATGCTGTAAATCAGGAACAAAAACAAAGTTGTTAGAAAAGCTCAGCAGGTCTGGCAGCATCTATGAAGGAGAAAACAGAGTTAACGTTTTGGGTCCAGTGACCCTTCCTCAGAACATAGGAAGGGTCTGTTCTGAGGAAGGGTCACCGGACCTGAAACCTTAGAAACCTTACCTTCACTTACAAACAATGTTTAGCAGGTCTGGCAGCATCTGGCAAAACAGAGTTAACGTTTCGGGTTCAGTGACCCTTCCTGTTCTGAGGAAGGGTCACCGGACCCGAAATGCTAACTCTTGTTTTGTCCTCCACAGATGCTGCCAGACCTGCTGAGCTTTTTCAGCAACTTTGTTTTTGTTCCTGATTTACAGCACCCACAGTTCTTTTGGTTTTTAAACAATGTTTAGCCTTGTTCTGATATTCCAAACAGGCTAGTTATCTGAAAGACTTAACTGTCAATCCCTCAACTTTTAAAATTAAACAATGCACAGGCTTAAAAATCTAGTAAAAGAATGTTATTACTCACATTTCCAAGACCATAACTATGTCTGACTTTGATTCAAAGGCATCAACACATTGAACAAGCTTTGGGTGATGCAGGCAGTTCATGATACTGATTTCTTGTCTCACATTTTCTTTATCCTTCGCCGAAAAAGCCTTGAAAAACTTTCCCGCCCAAACTTTTCTAGTTTTCTTTTCAACAAGTTTGAAAACTTGTCCAAATTTTCCCCTGTAGACAAGATCACAATACTTTCCATATGAATTTGTGCTGTTTAATGGAATCTATTAGATATTGGTTACTATTGTAACATTATCAGGGCCACTCACGTTCCTATTTTTTCCAATATATCATAATATTCTGTGACCTTCTCACTTGTGTTGATGTTGACATCCCGATAATCTGGCTCACCTTCTTTTTCATCTGAAAAGTAATTTTTTTCATGTTACATGATAACACAGATTTTATTTTAATAAGCAAATATGCAAAATATAAAATAATATTTACCATCATCAGACAGATCAGCTTCATCTTTGTTGTGCTCTTAAAATTAAACAGAACTAAGTTAGACCAAAATATGAAAGTAAGATTTTTTTAAACAAAGAAACATCTTTCAAAGCATGAAAAGTTGACAGCTAATATTTTTCGTTAAAGCATTTTATTTAAAACATATGTAAATGTTAACAAAAATTCCACTAAATTTGTATGAACTCCTTTAGTTTTAGTCCACAAGTTTGAATATCAAATGGTACTTTGATCACTTTTATAGCTGTCAATTTCACTGCAAAATTGTGACTGTGAATGAAGCATGTAGTTCACATGAACAGCTTACATTTTTATGAAACAAAAAACAAGATTTTCTTTCATTGTAGGGTGAAGGGTCAAATTTGGGAAGGTATAGTAATTCAAAAAGTAGAGCCAAGAGAAAAAAGTATCAACATGGGAAATGATAAAGAATCCAGGACAGCAAGGTTAGAGAGTGCAAATGTAAGAATCAACAAATCAATAAATGAGACTACAGGTTACAAAAAGAATAAAAGGCCACAACTAAAGGCCCTGTAGCTCAGTGTATTTGAATGAAAATAAATGAAGCGACTGCATGATTAGAATAAAAAAAAAGTATGATCTGATAATCATTCCAGAGACATGATTGCAGGATAACAAATTGAGATCTGAACACTGAAGCATCCACGTCATCGAGGAAAGATAGAAAGCTAGGAAAAGAGTGAAGGTGTGGTTTTGTTAGTTAATGATGGTATTAGCACAATAAAGAGGGATGACCTAATTTCAGCAAACCAGGGTGTAGAAACAGTTGGGGGAGACATGAGAAATAATAAATTGAGGAGTCACCTGTGGGAGTGGTGTACAGGCTTTCTAACAGTAACCCTCATGAAAGGATGGAATAAAAACAAAGACATAATAGATGCCTTAAATGTGGAAGCAGGCCATTTGGACCATGAAGTTCACAACGACCCTCCAAAGAGCATCCCATGAAGATCTACCCCCACCCACACGTATCCTATAACCCTCCATTGCCCATGGCCAATCCACCTAATCTGCTCATTTTTGGATTGTGGGAGGAAACTGGGACACCCGTAGAAGACTCATGCAGACAGAGGGAGAATGTGCAACTCCACACATTTAGTTGCCTGGGATTGGAAGTGAACCTGGGTCCCTCAGCATTAACCTCAGAATTCATGCACAATGTTTCTTACCACAGTGCAGCATTTAGAGACCAATATAATGTTAAATAAAATCCGGTTTGAAACAATATTATTTAACAGGGCTAAACAAAGGATAATAATGAAAACATTAAAACATTTAAAATGTACACATCTGCCAGCTATGTACCACACAAGGGAGAAAGCTTTGCACAGGTTTATTTATTTCCTTTATGCAGAGCTAACCTTCTTTGACTCCTAATCTGACCAAATCAGATTCTTGACTTGGTTCACTAGTTCCGTAAACATTTACAGCTCGAACACGGAATTTGTATTCTTTGTCAGGATTTAGATCGCGCACACTGCAGGATGTGCTGCGACAGGTAGTTAGATTTGTCCATTGTTTCTCCACGGAATTCCAAGTTTCCACATTGTAGGATTGCACAACACTCCCACCATCGTATGTGGGGCCATACCATGACAGGGTCAGGGTAGAATTACGAATATCAGAAGAGCATGGCTTCCCAGCAGGTGGTTCAGGTCTGTCTGTGCATAGAAAAACAAAACATTAGCAGAAAGATTTTAATAAATCTAAATGGAAGAAAGCTGATTTTCAGTGTACTTCACCATTATATTCACATTTCACAGTTTGTCTTATATACCGCATCTTGGTTTTCATTTTATAAATTACAAAGTCACAAGAGGGCTGAACCCATGGGACTGCAGAATAGACAGAAATGGAAGGTTTATGGCCTGAAACTAATGTTGGGTGACTTACTGTCCTTTCGATGCTGGAGCTCTGATGGTTTCCACCTTGGAAATGGTTTTCATAAGTTTTGAAATTTATGGCTTCATGTAGGAAGCTAAGTGAACCATGCAAGTTCAATTCACCTAATACACATAGAATCAGATTGCAGTACTGAGGTACGGATGACTCAAGTGTGTAGTGCACATGCCTCACCCCATGTGCAACTGGACAGCAGTCCAACGGGTGAATTTTGCAGGGGCTCTTGAGAGGTCCTTAGAAAATGGCTCAATTAGAAACCTATCATATTATCCTGTCTATATGCAGGCAGACCACTTCCCCACAGCCTGACAGGTAACTGATTCAGCATGGGGTCACACCAATTTCCTGCTGTCCCAAAACACGGAGATGTAGTAGGGTACTTCTTTGGTGTAAGCAGCTTGTTCACTTTGCTGCATTTACAGGAGAAGTGGGTGTAAAAATAAAGAAAACCTAAAAAGTAAAACCAGTTGATAGGGAGCACCTCAAGTTAAATCACACTTATCATTCCATTATCATTGGAAGTGATAGCAAAGTTGTGAGTGCAAATATCACATATCCTGCTGGACAAGTCTGCCATTATGGGAACCATCACATGAAGTACTTAGATAACAAGGTGTAGAGCTGGATGAACACAGCAGGCCAAGCAGCATCAGAGGAGCAGGAAGGCTGATGTTTCGGGCCTAGACCCTTCTCCTCTATCCATCTGCTATCCGCTACGCCCTCGGTCCCTATTTATTTCAGAACCCCCCACGCCTTCCCCATTTCTGAACAGTTCTGCTTTGTATCGCTAGCATTTTTTGATTGCCTACAGTTAAAACTTCCAAAGTTCTTTATGCGACCTGTGAAGCGACAATCATGATCTCTTAATGAAAACATTTTAAAAGGGAAGGACTGGCAAAAAATATATAGTTTAGATAATTCATTGATAAATATTCTTGCAGCCAAAATCTGAGTGGATTTCTTATGTTAATGTTAAGATGGTAGATTAATACTGAGCATCTGTCAAGAAACCAGATCATATCCTGAGGACAGGATAATTAACTTCAAAGATCTTGGTATAGAATTATCTCATGGTTGATTCATTGTTGAAGAAAAGTTCAAATGGCTTCAGTTTACTTTGTACATAGGTACCATAGATGTAAAGTAAGTCCAAGGGTTGAGTCCTCGGGTGCAAAGATGCCCGAAATCAGGCCACATTTCAGCCTCCATGGAGAGGCTGCCTAATACTACGTTGTTTCCAAATGCTTGTTTAATGACCCATTTTAGAAAGTAGCCTTATATTGCTTTATTCACTCCTCTGATCGTAGATGCAGGCTAGCACTGGCAGCCATTGAACTACTGGATATTTGTTGGTTATGTTTAATGGAGTGCTTTAATAGGCCACACAGCTTCTTTTGGCTTCACAATACACCTGCCAACTATGATCAATCTATTTGGTGCTATCTCCTGTCATATCTGAGGTTCACTAATTACAAGGCATGACACCCAAACTTCCCTTGGGTCAGCTGCTTGTACACTCTGGCAGCTTGTTCTAAAGACCTGGGTGAGGATTGAGGAGGACTTGTTAAACTTTTGGTGGTAGGATGTCAACTGGGAAATCAGGGGCCAATCTTTTACTTAGTACTGGATTTATTCACAAAAATGTAACCTGCCACTTCTCTAAGTAACACTCTCAGAAAGTCTCTCTTCATAGTTAATACTCAACTAGGGCGGCACGGTGGCTCAGTGGTTAGCACTGCAGCCTCACAGCACCAGGGACCCGGGTTCAATTTCAGCGACTGTCTGTGTGGAGTTTGCACATTCTCCCCGTGTCTGTGTGGGTTTCCTCTGGGTGCTCCAGTTTTCTCCCACAGTCCAAAGATGTGCAGGCTAGGTGGATTGGCCATGCTACATTGCCCGTAGTGTTCAGGGGTGTGTGGGTTACAGGGGGATGGGTCTGGGTGGGATGCTTCAAGGGGCGGTGTGGACTTGCTGGGCCAAAGAGCCTGTTTCCACACTGTAGGGAATCTAATCTAAAAAACTACAAATGGTCAGGCTACTTTCCTCAGTGGTACAAAGTGGATGTCCAAAAAGATTTGGGGGCTCAGCTGCATAGATCTTTAAAATGCCACAGAAAGGTGCATAACATAATCAAGATGGCTAATGGAATGCTTGGTTTTTTAACTAAACAACTATCTAAAGGATGGTCTTCAGAGGGGCAGTGTGGCCTTGTTGGGCCAAATGGCCTGTTTCCACACTGTAGGGTTTCTATGATTCTATGACTCCAGAACAAGGACATAGATGTTATTCTGTAGCTGTTCTTACCTTGGTTAAATCTCACTTAGAGTAGGGAGCAGATATAGGCACCATACTGTAGGAAGGATAATATTGGCCTTGGACGGAGTAAAGCATACGTTTACAAAAATGATACCTGGACTTCAGGTTTTAATTATGAAGAGAAATTATATAAATTAGGCCTGTTTCCTCTAGAATTTAGAAGGTTAAGGGATGATTTAATCAAAGTCTTCACAATATTAACAGGGAAAAACAGGGTAGACAATGATAAACTATTTCCATTGGTTGGAGATTCAAGAACTAGAGGGCATAGACTGAGAATTAGGGCCAGACCATTCAGGAGAAATGTTAGGAAGCACTTCTACACACAAAGGGTTGTAGAGGTTTCAAACCCTCTTCTACAAATGGCAGTTGATGCTAAATCAACTGTTAATTTTAAATCTGAGCACAAGTATTAAGGTATATGGACCAAAGGCAGATATATGAAGTTAGGCCACAGATCAGCCATGATCATGCCGAATGGTGAAACAGACTTGAGGGGCTGAATAGCCCGCCCTTGTTAATATGTTCCTACAAATTATGGAACTTCTTTATGCTGAGATAAGCAACTATTAAACTGAACCACATACTATTCAAATGTAAAGTGATGTGACAACCGTCACTATATAGAAGCACATCACAAGTCTATCTTAATTTGAACTTGATGCTTTTCAGCTAGTGCTCCCTTTAAGCTGCAGCCTTGTAGAAAATCAGGACACATCACATGCATGCCAATTGGTATGTACACACGTTGATTTCTGGTTTTGGGACTAGCTACCATGCATGGCCCTCAGAAGTCCAGCAGCAACAGGAGAAGCTAGAGGTAACATTGCCTCCAACTGTATACCTCAATAACTGTATAACTGTAATTTCAATAATACAGTTAACATGACACTAAATGGCTAATCTGTTCAATCATTGTGATTTTTATGTTCTGTACAAGCTTTGTCTCATTGTTGTTTATCTGACCCTTCAGCATATCACTATTTCCTTCTCTCTCATATGCTTGTCTAATTTTCACTTAGATGCTTTTATACTGTTCACATTAACTTTGTGCTGTGACCTAGATTTTTTTCTATGACAGAGAGTTACTTTTTTGTTCCCAAAATGTTGGAGGTGTTTCACAGAGTCAACTATCCTTAGAACAGCAACTGTTTCCACTTGTGTTATTTTAGCAAGTTGTTAAAATTTGTTATGTCTTTGGCCAGGCCAATATTTACTATCCATCTCTAACTGCTCAAACAACAGTTAAGAATCAACTAACTTGCTGTGGGTCTGGAGTCACATGTTGGCCAGACAGCATCAGGATGGCAGACTACCTTCCCTAAAGGACATTAGCGAACCAGATGAGTTTTTCTGACAATCAGCAACGGTTTCGTGGCTATCATTAGACTCTTAAATTACACAATTTCTAAAAACTGAATTCAAACAGCACTATCTGGCCTGGCGGGATCTGAACTCAGGTCCCCAAGACATTACCTGGGTCTCTGGATTAAAAGTTCACTGATGATGTCACTGGGCTCTCACCTCCCCAAAGACCCAGGTACATAATACACAATGCAAACAGATTAGACCTGGTATAGCAGGCCTGAAACTGGTTGACTGGCTTTGATAGCCAGGATATTTTTTGGAGAGGCAAGACACCCTTTTGGATATGGTCCCAGGACACATTATGGAGAAATAAGGTTGCCTTTGGGAGGGATACGTTGTCCTTTGGACTTGTTAAAAAGCAAGCGTCAAAGTGTGTTAAATAAACCCATTGCAACTGTCAACAGATCTATCAAAAACATCTGTCAGAAATGTCAAAAACAACAATTAAAAGGATATGTCAAAGGGAATAGTCAAAATTGTCTGTGAGATTAATCAACGAGAACAAGTATCAATGCATTTAGATGGCCTGCCATGCATGGGTCCTCCTTAGTTAGGGTGGAGTCAGTTACTTGGCAGGTTTCCCACCTGCCTGATCATAATATCCTCCTAACACACTTATCATCGAAAGGGCACAATATTCTGCCTTTTATGTGCAAAGTGTAGGTGATCTCATAACAGAAGAAATAAGAGTAGGAGTATTGCCATATGACTCGAGTCAATTTTACTAATCAACAAGATCATGATTCAGCTTTCAGCATAGTTCCATTTTTCTGTCTGATCCCCAATGCCTTGATTCTCTAGAATCTAAAAACCTGAAAACCATCTATCTATCTCAGCCTTGACTATACTCAACAACTGAGCAACCACTATCTGAGGAGGTAGAGATTTCTAAAGATTGTCAACCATCCCAGTGAGGAACATCTTCACCAACTTAATCCATAACGATCAACAACTCACCATGAGGATAAGCCTCTCTAAAGAAAAGGCCTCCTACATTCTAAACCCTTGACATGTTATTATATCGGTGTGTGGTATGAAAACAGAACCTGAAATAGATCAGGTATTTATAGAGACACAACCCCTCCTCCCCCCATCTTAACCTGCATTGGAAATTACGCCATAGGAACATAAGACACAACAACTAGGAACGTAAGAAGGAAAAATTAGTCTTTTGAGCTTGCACTGCTCTACACAATCCTGACTGATCTTATCTAGCCTCAACTCCACTCTCCTGTTTGCTCTCCATAACTCTTCAACCCATTACTAATTAAAGATCTGTCTTTCTCCTCCTTAAATTTACTCAATGTCCTAGTATTCACCTCACTTTGAGGTAGTGAAACCATGGAACAACATCTTTGAAGGTCTGAAGTAGGCATGTTCACCAATGATTGCACAATGTTTAGCACCATTTGCAACTCAGATACTGAAGCAGTCCATATTCAAATGGAACAAGATGTGGAAAATATCCAGGGTTGGGCTGAAAATTAGCAAGTAACATATTTGTCACACAAATGCCAGGCAATGGCCATATCCAATAACAGACAATCTAATCTCCACCACTTGACAGCGTGCCTGGAGGAACATAGCAGGCCAGGTAGCAGAGTAGCAGGAAAGTTGACATTTCAGGTTGGACCCTTCTTCAGAAATGGGGAGGGGTAAGGGAGCTCAGAAATAAATAGAGAGGAGGGGTGGGGCTAGGGAAGATATATAAGTGGGATTGTGAACGGTGAGTGCAGGCAGGGAGTGGTGGGGATTGTTCTGTGGGAAGGGTGGGGCAGATAGGTGGGAAAGATGATGGACAGGTTGTGTCAGGTCAAGGAGGCAGGGATGAGAGGGAGGGTTGGACATGGGATGAGGCCACGGGTGGGGAGATTTTAAAACTGGTGATTTCCATGTTTAGGCCATTAGGCTGTAGGCTCCCATGGCAGAATATGAGATGCTGTTCCTCCAGTTTGCAGGTGGTGTCATTGTGACACTAGAGGAGGCTCAGGATGGACAGGTCACCCAGGGAGTGGGAGGGGGAATTAAAGTTGTTGGTGACTGGAATGTGTTGTTTGTCATGCACAGAGTACAGATGCTTTTCAAAACGGTCTCCAAGTGTATGCTTGATCTCACTGATATAGAGGAGGCTACATCGGGAGCAGCAGATACAGTAGGCCAAATTGACTGATGTGCAAGTGAACCCCTGTCTGATATGAAGGGTTTGTTTTGTGCCTTACATGGAGGTGAGGGGGGAGGTAAGTGGCAGATGTAGCACTTCATAAGGTTGCAGGGAAAGGTGCCGGGGGTGGTGAGGCTAGTGGGGAGCATGGAGCGGATAAGGAATTCGCCATCAGGGCGGTCCCTACGAAAGGCAGACAGGAGTGGGAAGGGAAATATCTCTTTGGTTGTGAGGTTGGATTGTAGGTGGCAAAAGTGACGGAGAATGATGCATTAGATGCAAAGATTGGTGGGGTGGTATGTGAGGTCCGGGGAATTCAGTCTTTATTTTTGCTGGGGGTGGGGGACGGGATGCAGACATGAGGGCAGAAGTGCAAGAGATGTGGTTGAAGGTATTTTCGATCATCGGTGGAGGGAAGTTATGGTACTTAAATAAGAGGACATCTAGGATGTTCGGGAGTGGAATGCCCCACCTTGGCCGCAGACGCTGTGGAGGGGGTAGAATTGGGAGAAGGAGATCACATTCTTGCAGGAAGGTGGGTGAGAGAAGGGATAGTGTAGGCAGCTGTGGGAGTTGGTGGGCTTCAAATCGATGTCAGTTTTGAGGCAGTCACCAGAGATGGAGACGGACAGGTCCAGGAAAGGGAGGGAGGTATCGGAAATGGTCCAGGTGAATCTGATAATAAAGTGTGAAGCTGGATGAACACAGCAGGCCAAGCAGCCCTCTGAAGAAGGGTCTAGGCCTGAAATGTCAGCTTTTGTGCTCCTGAGATGCTGCTTGGCCTGCTGTGTTCATCCAGCCTCACACTTTATTATCTTGGATTCTCCAGCATCTGCAGTTCCCATTATCAGGTGAATCTGATGTTGGGGTGAAAGGTCTTAGTAAATTTGACGATCTATTCAAGCACTCTGTGGGACCACGAGGCAACACCAATACAGTCATCAATGTGGTAAAGGAAGAAGTGGGGGATAGTTGCAGATAACAGCAGAAAACGGACTGACCCATGTATCCTACAAAGAGGGAGACATAGCTCTGGCCGTGTGGCTGCCCATGGCCTCCCCCTTAGTCTGTAGGAGTCGTCTCCCCCCATCTGCCTTTCACAGGCTCTCCGCGACTCCCTTGTCCACTCCACACTCCTCACTAATCCCACCACCCCCAGCAGCTTTCCCTGCAACCACAGGAAATGCTACACCTGCCCCTATACCTCCCCCCTCACCTCAATTCGAGGCACAAAACAAACCTCCCACATCAGACAGGGGTTCACCTGCGCATCCAACAACTTCGTCCACTGCATCCGCTACTCACAATGTGGCCTCCTCTACATTGATCAGACGAAGTGTGGACTCGGAGACAATTTTGTAGAGCGTTTGTGCTCTGTATGCAACAAACGACAACACCTGCTGGTCGCCGACCATTTTAACTTCCCCTCTCCCTCCCCCTCTTACTCCCTGGGTAATATGCCCATCCTGGGCCTCCTCTAGTGTCACAATGACACCACCTGCAAACTGGAAAAGTAACACCTCATATTCTGCCTCGGGACCCTATGGCCTGATGGCCTAAACATGGAGTTCACCAGTTTTAAAATCTCCTTGCCCTTGGCTTCATCCCATGCCCAGCCCTCCCTCTCACCCCCACCTCCTTGGCCGGACACAACCTGTCCATCTTCTCTCCCACCTGTCCAATCTTCCATTCCACTGACCAATCCCCACTTATCCCTACCTGCACTCACCTATCAACATCCCACCTACCTTCCCCAGCCCCACCCCTCCTCTCTATTTATTTCTGAGCTCCATTCCCCCTCCCCCATTTCGGAAGAAGGGTCCTGACCCAAAATGTCAACTTTCCTGCTCCTCTGATGCTGCCTGGCCTGCTGTGCTCCTCCAGCTCCACACTGTTATCTCTGACTCCAGCATCTGCAGTTGTTGCCCATGCCTTCTTTGAAAATTACATGGTTTTCCCGAAAAAGCAATTAATGTGGTTTTTTTTGGCAACTGCCCAGATGGAGAATTTAAAAACTCTCAGAAGAAAATAGCACAGTATTATTTTTCATTAGAAAATAACTTTCCACATGAACATATTAATAAGTCTGCAAATAGAACTTTCTTTTGATGTTTAGAAAATACAGCCTGAAAAGGACATTTCTAATGGATTAAGCATTTTTAACCTGATTTGCCAAACACATGGCCTAAATCATATTGTATTTCTGCACGATGGGTCGGCGAAAACAACATAATTTGTTGAACAAGGATATAGACAGCATTGCTCAAGAACAGCCCAAATTATATTAATCACAAATCAGTTTAAACTACATTCCACTCAATTTGGTTTCTTCTTACTTCCCTATATGCTATGCCATGTAGTACACACAGTTTTGATTGAGGCAATTACGATTGTGGGGCTGCTTTCAAATTTGATTTGTGGACAACAAAATATTGTACAACTCTGAAGGCACATTAAAAACTTCAAAGATAATGGGGTCTTAGATGCTTCTTAATCAATATCCTTCTTTCCATCACAAGGTCAGAAGTAGGCATGTTCACCAATGATTGCACAATGTTTAGCACCATTTGCAACTCCTCAGATACTGAAGCAGTCCATATTCAAATGCAACAAGATCTGGAAAATATGCAGGGTTGGGCTGAAAATTAGCAAGTGACATTTTTGTCACACAAATGCCAGGCAATGGCCATATCCAATAACAGACAATCTAATCGCCACCCCTTGACATTCAATGGTGTTAGCATTGCTGAATTCCCCCACTATCGATATCCTTGGGTTATCATTCACCAGAAACTCAACTGGACTTGCCACGTAAATACAGCGGCTACAAGAACAGATCAGAGGTTAGGAATACGGCAGCAAGTAAGTCACCATCTGAAAGCCTGTCCACCATCTAAAAGGCAAAAGCCAGGTGCATGATGGAATACTCCCTACTTGCCTGGAAGTGTGCAGCTCCAATAGCTCTCAAAACCTTGACACCATCAGGACAAAGCAGCCTGCATGATTGGGATCATATCCACAGGCATCCACTTTCTCCACCTCCGACACTCAGTAGCAGCAGTGTGTACTATCTACAAGATGTGCTTCAGAAATTCACCAAAGATCCCCAGACAGCATCTTCCAAACCCACAATCATCTCCGTCTGGAAGGACAAGAACAGTAGATACCACCAGCAAGCTCCCCTCCAAACCACTTACCATCCTCACGTGGAAATATATCAACGTTCCATCATTGATGCTGGGTCAAAATCCTGAAATTCCCTCCCTCAGCGAGTTTTGGGTCTATTTACAGCAAATGGACTGCAGTGGTTCTAGAAAGCAGCTCACTGCCACCTTCTCAAGGGCAACCAGGGACGGGCAATAAAATCCCCAGCTGACAACACCCACATCTGACAAGTGAATTAAAAAAATTCATAAGATAACTGAAAGTAAAGGAACTTTCCATGGCTGTGAACAATGATTCTGGTGCACTCACATCAAATCAACGGAGTACTGCAATCAAAAATGAGAAAACAATAAAGATACATTTTAAATAGATATTATTCTGGTGAAGTTAATAGTATATGATTTCTCCACATTTTCATAATGCTGTGTATCACTAATTATATCTTCACTAACAAAATAATTTAAAAATACTTTAAAACATATTCACCAGTGAATTTCCATGACTTTGTATATCATGGACAAATGTTGACTAAATACATAATGCAAAATATATCTGGAGGGCTGCTGACTTGTTACATGCCTATTATTTTAAAGATTTTGTTTCTGTCATACACACTTCTATTGTCTCTATTTTACTCTTCTCTCTGCCTTTCTGGGTCACTTTTCTTCCTATCTTATGTTTTTCCAATCTATTGTGCAATTTGCTTCTCTGGCTGTCTTTTGCTACCTTCCCTTGGCTGGTTTCTTCCTTTCTTACAGATAGGAATTGATGGTTTGTGAGGTATTTTGTGTCAGGCCAAGGAGCCACTAGAGACTGCATTATTTGGTGAGGGTTGCCAGAAAACGGTGGCCTTTCGTTCTAGTCAGGATTCTGCCCATCCCATTATTTGCATTTGCTTTGTGCTACACTTTGCAAGTTACTCAATCAACAATTTAACAACAGCAAGTCCCACATATGTGGCGTCGTTAGAGTCAAAGAGATATACAGCAGACCCTTTGGTCCAAATTGTCCATGACAACCAGATATCCTAAAGAAATCTAGCCCCATTTGCCAGCATTTGGACCATATCCCTCTCAACCCTTTCCACTCATAAACCCAGCCAGATGCCTTTTAAAAGTTGTCATTGTGCCAGCCTCCACAACTTCCTCTGGCAACTCATTCCATACACACACCACTGTGCGAAAAGGTTGCCCCTCGGGTCCCTTTTAAATCTTTCCCCTCTCAACTTAGACCATTCCCTTCTACTTTTGGACTTCCCCACCCTGGAGAAAAGACCTTATCTATTTATCCTATCCATGCCCCTCAAAAATTTTATAAACCTTTATAAGGTCACCCCTCAGCATCTGACTCTCCAGAGGAAATAGCCAGTCCATTCAGCCTCTCCCAATAGCTCAAACCCTCCAACTCTGACAACATTCTTGTAAATCTTTTCAGAACCTTTCAAGTTTCACAACATCGTTCCAATAGCAGGGAGACCAGAATTGCATGCAGTATTCCAAAAGTGGCCTAACCAATGTCCTGTACAGCTGCAACATAAACTCCCAACTTCTCTACTGAATGCACTGACCAACAAAGACAAGCATACCAAACACCTTCTTCACAATTCTACCTACCTGCAATTCCACTTCCAAGGAACCATGAACCTGGACTCCAAACTCTCTTTGTTCAGTAACACTCATCAGGACCTTCCCATTAAGTGTTTAAGTCCTGCCGTGGTTTGCCTTTCCAAAATGCAGCACCTTGCATTTGTCTAAATGAAACTCTGTCTGCCTCTCCTCTGCCCATTTGCCCACCCGATCAAGGTACTGTTGTGTACTGAGGTAACCTTCTTCACTGTCTACTATAACATCAATTTTGGTGAATCTGCAAACTTACTAATCTTACCTCCAATGTTCACGTTTAAATCATTTATATAAATGACAAAATGCAGTGGACCCAGCACTGATCTTTGCGGCACCCGTTGCTCACAGGCCTCCAATCTGAAAAGCAAACCCCATCACTACCCTCCGTCTCTATATTCGAGCCAGTTCTGTATCCCAATAGCTAGTTCTCGCTATATTCCATGTGATCTAACCTTGCTAACCAGTCTACCTTAAGCAACTTTGTCAAATGCCTTACTGAAGTCCATAAGGATCATGTCCACTGCTCTGCCCTCAATCCTCTTCAGTGTTTCTTCAAAAAACACAATCAAGTTGTCAGACACAATTTCCCATGCACAATGCCATGTTGACTATCCATGATTGGTCCTTGCCTTTCGAAAGTACATGTAAATCCTATCCCTCAGGATTCCTTCCAACAACGTGCCCACCACTGATGTCAGGCTCACCAGTCTATAAGACCATAAGACATAGGAGTGGAAGTAAGGCCATTCGGCCCATCGAGTCCACTCCACCATTTAATCATGGTTGATGGGCATTTCAACTCTACTTCCCTGCACCCTTCCCATAGATAAGACATAGATATAGTTCCCTGGCTTTTCCTTACCACCTTTCTTAAATGGTAGCACCATGTTAACCAACCTCCAGTCTTCTGGCAAATTGCCTGTGGCTATCAAATGATATAAATGTCTCAGCAAGGGGCCTAGCAATCACTTCCCACACTTCCCACAATTCTAGGGCACACCTGATCAGGTCCTGGGAATTTATCCACATTTATGCATTTTAAGACGTTCAGCACCTCCTCCTCAGTAATAAGGACATTATTCAAGAGGTAACTTTTTATATTCTCAAGTTCTCTATCTTCCAGTTCCTTCTGTACAGTAAACACTGATACAAAATACTTGTGTAGTATCTCCCCCTTCTCCAGCGGTTCCACACATAGGTGGTCTTGCTGAATTTTAAGGGGCCCTATTCTCTCCCTGGTTACCTTTTTGTCCATAATGTATTTGTACAATTCCTTTGGATTCTCCTCAACCCTATTTGTCAAAGCCATCTCATGTCCCCTTTATGCTCTTCTGATTTCCCTCTGAGTATACTCCTACGGCCTTTATATTCTTCCAGGAATTCACTCAATCCCTGCTGTCTATACCTGATAAATGCTTCCTTACTTTTTCTTAACCAAAACCTCAATTTATCCATCCAGCGTTCCCTACACCTACCAGCCTTGCCCTACACCCTAACAGGAACATACCGTCTCTAGACTCTCGTTTTCTCATTTCTGAAGGCTTCTCATTTTCCGACTGTACCTTTATCTGTGAACGTTCACCTTCAATCAATTTTTGAAAGCTCTTGCCTATTACCATCAAAATCTGCCTTCCTCCAATTTAGAACTTTAGCTTTTAGCTCCAGTCTATCCTTTTCCATCACTATTTTAAAACTCGTAGAATTATGGTCGCTGGCCCAAGTCGCTCTCCCACTGACACCTCAGTCACCCGCCCTGCCTTGTTTCCCAAGAGTAGGTCAAGTTTTCCAACTTCCCCTTCAGGTGCATCCACATAATCAGAAACTTTTCTTATTCGCACTTATCAAATTCCTCCTCATCTAAGCCCTTAACTCTATGGCAGTCCCAGTCTATGATTGGAAAGTTAAAATCCCCTCCCATAACCACCCTATCATTCTTGCAGATAACTGAGATTTCCTTACAAATTTGTTTTGCAATTTCCTGCTGGCTATTATGGGGTCTTTGGTACAATGCTAATAAGGCGATCATCCCTTTCTTATTTCTCAGTTCCACAAAATAACTTTCCTGGGCATTTCCCCAGGAATGTCCTCCTCCAGTATAGCTGTAATGTTATCCCTAATCAAAAATGCCACTCCCCCTCATCTCCTGCCCTCCTTTCTAACCTTCCAATAGCATCTCCACCCGAGAACATTAAGCTGCCAGTCCTGCCATTCCCAGAGATATGTCCCTGTAAATGCTATGATATCCCAGCTCTCATGTTCCTAACCATGCTCTGTGTTCATCTGCCTTACCTGTTAGGCCCTTTGTACTTAAATAAATGCACTTTAATTTACCAGTCCTACCTTATTCTCTCCTTTGTTCCTGTCCCAACCTATTTGACTTACTCCTTTTCTGAACCATACCAGTCTCAGACTGATGTATTTCCTCACTGTCTCCCTAGGTCTCAAAGCACCCACCTTAGTAGTTTAAATCCTCCCAAGCTGTTCTAGCAAATCTCCCCGCAAGTATATCAGTCTCAATAAAATTCAGGTGCAATCCATCCTTCTTATACAGGTCACTTCTAGCCCAAAAGAGATTCCAGGGATAAAAAAAAGTGAATTCTTCTCTCCTGCACCAACTCCTCAGCCACGCCTTCATCTGCTCTAACCTCTTATTCCTACCCTTACTAGCTTGCGGTACTGGAATTACATTTGAGGACCTCCTTTTTAAAATTCCTGCCTAACTTTCTATATTCTCTCCTCAGAATTCTGCCCTTATCTCTTCCTATGCCATTATTCTCAATGTGTGCAACGAACTCCTGCTGGACCCTCTCCCTTTGAGAATTTTCTGCGCTGTCTTCCAAATATCCTTGATCCTGGCTCCATGGAGGCAACACAATATTCTGATGTCTCGGTGTCAGCCGCAGAAACGTCTGTCTGTGCCTCTGACTAGATAGTTCTCTATCACAATCGATTGCTTGGAACTTGATGTAACCCTTGTTAGATTAGAACCTGTGTTGATACCAGAAACCTCGCTGTCAATGCTACATTCCCCTGAGAGTCCACCACACCTACAATTTCCAAAACAGCACACTTGTTTGAGATGTGGATGGCCACAGGAGGCTCCTATACCACCTGCTTACCTCTCCTACCTTGCCTGGATGTCAGTGAAATACCTGCCTGCAGAACACCTCCGCTCAGTTCGCAACAAACAACGGCACCTCCCAGTCGCAAACCATTTCCACTCCCCCTCCCATTCTCTTGATGACATGTCCATCATGGGCCTCCTGCACTGCCACAATGATGCCACCCGAAGGTTGCAGGAACAGCAACTCATATTCCGCCTGGGAACCCTGCAGCCATATGGTATCAATGTGGACTTCACCAGTTTCAAAATCTCCCCTTCCCCTACTGCATCCCTAAACCAGCCCAGTTCATCCCCTCCCCCCACTGCACCACACAACCAGCCCAGTTCTTCCCCCCCACCCACTGCATCCCAAAACCAGTTCAACCTGTCTCTGCCTCCCTAACCGGTTCTTCCTCTCACCCATCCCTTCCTCCCACCCCAAGCCGCACCCCCATCTACCTACTAACCTCATCCCACCTCCTTGACCTGTCCGTCTTCCCTGGACTGACCTATCCCCTCCCTACCTCCCCACCTACACCCTCTCCACCTATCTTCTTTACTCTCCATCTTCGGTCCGCCTCCCCCTCTCTCCCTATTTATTCCAGTTCCCTCCCCCCATCCCCCTCTCTGATGAAGGGTCTAGGCCCGAAACGTCAGCTTTTGTGCTCCTGAGATGCTGCTTGGCCTGCTGTGTTCATCCAGCCTCACATTTTATTATCTTGGAATCTCCAGCATCTGCAGTTCCCATTATCTCTGCCAGCATCTTCCGTTTATTTGTCTTCCAGCAACTGCCATCCATCACACCCCCTAGCTCCTGTAAATTCCTCATTAACTCTAACTGCTGCTTCAACCAATCCATGTAATTCGATAGGATTCGCAAACAAACACACTTCCTGCAGACATAATCATCAGTAACATGGGAACTCTCCTTAATCTCCCCTATCCAACAGGAAGAGCACATCACTCTATTAATGAACATCTTTGCACCTAAACAAGCTGCAGACCCTGAAAATAGCACAGTTTTACTGCTGTAAAAACATTGCTACTGGCTAGCTTAGTACTTTTTAAAATATATTTTTAAAGTTTAATCAAGACACAGATCCCAAGAACAACACATATTCAGAAAAGAACCCAAGTTACTTACTGTCATAGTTTTACAAAAAAAATTAAGATCACACTTTAAAACTGGCCAGATAACTGGTCCCCTGATACGAGCTCCCAGACACAGGCTCCTCCAAGGTCAGGTGTGAATTTTGCTGTTTGTTTATTTTTCTTAGAACCAACTCTGATGTCCAGACATACATGAAATCAAACGGGAAAGGCAGCGGCTTTGCAGGTTACTGCAGTGTCAGGCAGCCCTGTAGGCTTCTTTCTCAATGTGAATCACTTCCTGTGTGGACACTAGCTTTATCTCCTTTACTCCTTTATAATGTGCTGTTGTTTTGATCTTTCTTTCCCAAACAATGCACCAGCTTATTATACACTAGGGGAGGAAATGGCCAAGTGTTATTATCGCTGGACTGTTAATCCCGAGACCCAGATAATATTCTTGGGACCCGATTTGAATCCCACCATGGCAAATGGTGGTATTCAAATTCTGCTTGACAGAATAGATAGAACATTACAGCACAGTACAGGCCCTTCGGCCCTCGATGTTGTGCCGACCTGTCACACCGATCTCAAGCCCATCTAACCTACACTATTCCATGTACATCCATATACTTATCCAATGATTACTTAAATGTACTTCAAGTTGGCAAATCTACTACCGTTGCAGGCAAAGCGTTCCATTCCCTTACTACTCTCTGAGTAAAGAAACTACCTCTGACATCTGTCCTATATCTTTCACCCCTCAATTTAAAGCTATGCCCCCTCGTGCTTGCCATCACCATCCTAGGAAAAAGGCTCTCCCTATCCACCCTATCTAACCCTCTGATTATTTTATATGTTTCTATTAAGTCACCTCTCAACCTTCTTCTCTCTAATGAAAACAGCCTCAAGTCCCTCAGCCTTTCCTCGTAAGACCTTCCCTCCATACCAGACAACATCCTAGTAAATCTCCTCTGCACCCTTTCCAAAGCTTCGACATCCTTCGAATAATGCGGTGACCAGAACTGTACACAATACACCAAGTGCGGCCGCACCAGAGTTTTGTACAGCTGTAGCATAACCTCTTGGTTCCGGAACTTGTTCCCTCTATTAATAAAAGCTAAAACACTGTATGCCTTCTTAACAGCCCTGTCAGCCTGGGTGGCAACTTTCAAGGATCTGTGTACATGGACACCGAGATCTCTCTGCTCATCTACACTACGAAGAATCTTACCATTGGCCCTGTACTTTGCCTTCTGGTTACTCCTACCAAAGTGCATCACTTCATACTTGTCTGCATTAACCTCCATTTGCCACCTCTCAGCTCAGCTCTGCAGCTTATCTATGTCTCTCTGCAACCTACAGCATCCTTCGTCACTATCCACAACTCCATGACCTTCGATAAATATCTGGAATTAAGACCCTAACGATAACTGTGAATCGATTGTCAGGAAAAAAAAATATCTAATGTCCTTTAGATAAGGAAACTGCCATCCTTACATGTGACTCGAGACACGCATCAAAGTGGCTAACTTTGATCTGTCCTCTTGGCAATTAGGAATGGGCAATAAATGCTGCCTTTTCAGGGACACCCTCATCCCGTTAATGAATAAAGGAAAAAAAAAGTACCACTCCTAGAATTCAAGAAAATCTGCTCTAACACAGAAAATACCTCAAAAAAGGACCATCTTGTCCAGTCATAATTTTTTCCCCGTCCACCATCTTGGGTTACCCACAATCCTATGTAAAAAAAATCTCGAACTTTATAAAACAGCATCTAACATCTCATGAGATATTAGGGTATATGATCAAAAGCTTAGGCACACACATAACTTCTAAGAAGAATCTTAAAGGAGAAAAGACATGTAAAGAGGGAAAAAGGTAGAGAAGTTTCAGGAATTGGGAAAGCGACAAAGGAAAATTATCAAAGGATCTCCCATTTAGTGGCAAAGGCATCCGTAAGCTCGTCACACCTATTGTTGGAGGTGACAGCAGAGCAGAGAAGTCTAAGAACATAATTTACAGTTGAGAAAAATCTTGTCAAAGGAATATTTTTGCATGTCAGGATGATTCTGGAATAATGAACCGTTCTTGCAGATAAGAGCCTAAACACCTTTTGTGGTTCAATCGGATCTGATACTGAATGGCTCAATCAATTGTCTGCATTTTTGGACTTAAGGGAAAATGCTGGGGAAGTGAGCACAGGGCAAGAGACAGTATTGATGTTACTGGCACACTGTGGTATCAGAGATGTATGAGGAGCTGTGGCTGAGCAGATTAGAAGCTACACAGTGGGATTTTCAACTTGCAGTTGCAAGTGAACTGGAAGAAAGAAATTTTCAAAGACAGATACAGAATGAAGGAGGTTTAGGAAGAGGAATGTGGATGAAGGGTGGCTTCATCCATGATTAACACAATGGTAGCAGCAAGCCCAAGTAACATGGTATGGTTAAGGTGGTGGGCCGTGAATACGGATTGAGGTGTTTATAAGGAGAGAGAAATTAAAGTTACGACCAGAGATAGTAGATTCAGCAGAGAAAGACTGTGATAAATCAAGGGAGATTGAAAACTTCAAGGAAGAGTCGTCATGATGTAAAGGCTCAGCGAGCAAAGCAGCTAAGATATTTGGCTGAGAAAATGTTTATGTTTATTTGGCTTTGTAGTAATATATATTCATATAGTATCCCTTAATCCACTGTGCTCTCCCCTTCAAACCACCTTCTTAGCTCCATCAGCATCCATATTACACATTAGTGTAATTAATAAGGTTTAAGATATCAAATATTATTGCAAGTACTTAGTGATGAAAAACCTTAATTTGTGGTGCTAATGGCATGTTGCTAAGGAATTTTTTAGGTTAGGATCGCTTTAACTGACAATTACTGTGATATAGCTTTAACACAAAACACTGGACCAAACTAAACTTGTGCCAAGCTCCTTTGTGCACTGGTGAATATGACATCAGTGGTAAACACAAGCCAAATCTACAATAAGAGATAACAAGGTGTAGAGCTGGATGAACACAGCAGGCCAAGCAGCATCAGGGGAGCAGGAAGGCTGACATTTTGGGCCTAGACCCTTATTCAGAAAGGTCTACAATGCTGATTAATTGATCTGAGGGATATAGCTTACCAGAGCCTCCAGACAAAAGATAGAAAAGAACACAAGGAGTAGGCAGTTGAGCCCCTTGAGCCTGCTCCTCCATTGAATGATGATGGCTGATCTAATTTCGGCCTCAACTCCACTTTCCTGACCATTCCCCATTATCCTTCAATGCAGCGGTAATTAAAAATCGGTCTCCTCCTTAAAATTATTTAGCATCCTGGCTAGTTTTTCACATCATCAGAACAGAGAAAGTGTGTTTTTATTCCTATTTGAATTATGAAAGGTAGATTTTGACTTGAAATCTGAAGGAAATTATTCCCCTAAGACTCATCAACTTACAATGAAGGCAAAGAAGCATTTTTTCTGTGACTTTGGCAGATTCTACTTTCCTCTCCAATTACTCCATCTAACTAAGGCATGTAATTGGTGTCAGAACATGTAGTTATATCTAGCTTGTTACATGGAATTAAACAATGATTTCTAATCCATCACTTGCAGTTTGAAATTGTGTCTCCTCTGAAGTATTCAAGAGCTCTAGAATTGTAGGAGCTATAATTCTTTTGGATTGCATTTGTTGGGATTCAAGAAAAATCTCAAATTTGGAAAAAAAATACAGATTTAACTACTCTGCTTTATTAAGCAGTTGTATGCAATGAATGATTTACTTTCAAGGTACTTGTTCAATTTTAATTTTAGAATTCTGAGGCAAAATGTTTTGCTTCCTCTGCTGGTGCCATTAAGGTGAGCACAGCAGAATCTTTTGGATTTGAGCCTTGACACTTAGTTTTAAAAAAGATTTGTCTAGCATTGTTGGTAATGAAAGCCTCAAATGGATCAGCATTTAATTTTAATACAAATTTGGTTGTACGTCAAGTCTGCATGCCATTGTTCTAATGTACAGGACTCCTGACGTGAAAAACACTAAATGTAAATGGATGTTCAGAATTCATAAGTGGCCATTAACAATCAGGTCACAGAAAGACCACAGGATAAACAGAAGCATACTCTAGGAATTTCTGTTTCCTACCAGCCTGCAGTACTACTTCGCCATTTCACCACTTCGCTGCCAACATCATGTCTGCTTATTTTCTACAGTTACTTAAAATTTTCTGAAAGCCCAATGGGTTCCAAAGTGAAATTTTAAATCTCACCCTTAAACATGCGCTTATAAAGTGACTATGTTTTAAACTGTCTCCAATAATTTAAAATAAAATGGAATAGTGGAGAGGGGCATGTGGTCTCTTACTAGTTCTATTTGACAATAAGCCTATGTGACCTGGTTATCCTGGGCACTAGGGATATGGAACAATTTGCACTGAATCCCAATTGCCAGCTTTCACATCAGATGAACAGAAAAAAAAGGCGACTTTGGTGCACGGAAATTTTCTGACACAAAAAACACTGGACGGACAGTGAGAAAGAGCAACAGTCACAGATGAAGAGCCAAGGAAACAGCAATATTTGTGAGCAGTATTAAAAGTGACATTCTCTACTGACTACCAGGGCAATGTGTCAGTGGAACCTTGCTCTCTGGTTGAATAGACGGAAACGAGATTTTTAAGGACACTGGAAAATTTTCCCTGGTGTGGTTGGGAGCCAAGAGTCACTGGAATAGGCATTCCACGATTAGTCTGATGAGGATCCTCAGAAGACTAGGGGAAATTCCTTTCTAAGAACACTAGATTTTATGAATTAGTGAAATAGAAATAAGCAAGACTGGTAGAGGCTGGGAGTAATTTTGGACTGGAAACTATAAACAATGCAATTCTTCAGAGAGTGCGGTGTAATGTACATACA
This sequence comes from Stegostoma tigrinum, assembly GCF_030684315.1. Lineage (NCBI taxonomy): Eukaryota > Metazoa > Chordata > Chondrichthyes > Orectolobiformes > Stegostomatidae > Stegostoma > Stegostoma tigrinum. The sequence continues at coordinate 53,798,014 of NC_081360.1, read as the reverse complement.
TGTGGAGTTTTCTGTTCTTTTAGGAATTTAAAAAGGAATATGTTTTCTCTTGTTTACTGGATTAGTTTCCAGCTCAGCAATGATTAGTCAATGTTGCTTTTTGGGAAAAGTTTGAAATCTATTGATAAGGAAGACCTAACGAGGCACGAAAGTGCAGTTGGTTAGAATAAGTCAACGCAGTTTTTTGAAAGGGGAATGAAACAAAGAATTTCTGATGCTGTGGATCTTAAACAAAAACAGAAAGTGGTGGAGAAACTCAATTGGTCTGGCAGCATCTAGAGACAGAAAAGCAGAGGAAAAAACATCTGGGTCCAGTGACCTTTGTCAGAACTGAAAATAACTGGGAAACGTGATACTTATGCTGATGATGAGGGGAAAGGCCAAAAAGATGGAGATAGTGCCCAGCGAGAATGAGAAAAAAATGGGAGATGCATGTGTATGTGTTTGTAGGAAGGTGTTCACAATCTGATACCATCAAACTGAATGTTGACTGTCACGTTTTCTGAAGTGCTTATGTGAGAGATAAGATGTCACAGCTCCAGCTTTACTGGACCAATGCAGCAGGCCTGAGACAGATCTGTATGCATTTAGAAGAAAATGGGCTTATTAGTGATAGATAGTATGGTTTTGTGCGGAGGAGGTCATGCCTCAATAACTTCATCAAATTTTTTTCAGGAGGTGATGTAGATGATTGATGATATAAAAAACGGTTGATATAGTCTACATGGACTTTAGTAAAGCATTTGACAAGGTCCCTCATGGCAGACTGGTACAGCTGGTGAAGTCACATGGTATCAGTGGCATGCTGGCTTAGTCATAGGAGACAAAGGGTAACGGTGGAAGGATGCTTTACAGAATGGAGGCCTGTGACTAGTAGTGTTCCATGGGGATCCATGATGGGACTTCTGCTGTTTGTGGTCTACATAAATACTTCGGAGGAAAACATAGCTGGTCTAATTAGTAAGTTTGAGGATGAGACGATGATTGGTGGAGTTACGGACAGTGAGGAGGGTTATCAGAGAACACAGCAGGATATAGATCAATTATAAGCAATGGACTGAAAGATGGCAGATGGACTTTAATCTGGATAAATGTGCGGTGATGCAATTTGGAAGGTCTAGTACACGCGGAAATTATACAGTGAATGGCAGAACCATTAGGACTATTGATACGCAGAAGGATCTGGATGTGCAGGTCCACAGATCACTGAAGATGGCAGTGCAGGTAGATAAGGTAGTAAAAAGGCTTATAAGCTTGCCTTTTTATTGAAGTGGCATTGAGTATAACAATAGACAAGTTATGCTGCAGCTTTATGGAACATCTGTTAGGCTACACTTGGAATATCGTGTACCGTTTTGGTTACCACACTGTCAGATGAATGTGGATGCTTTGGAGAGGGTGTAGAAAGGGTTATCAGAATGTTGCCTGGTATGGGGGATTTTAGCTATGAAGAAAGGCTCTGTAGACTAGGTTTGTTTTCCCTGGAACACAGGAGGTTGAGGGGCGACCGGACAGAAGTTTAAAAGATTGTAAATGCCATGGATAGAGTGGAAAGTATGAGGCTTTTTCCCCCCAGGATGTTTTTGGGTGAATTACTAGGGGACACAAGTTCAAGGTGCGAGGGGTAAGTTTAAAAGAGATGTGCAAGGCAGGTTTTTCACACAAAGGATAGTGGGTGCCTGGAATGCACTGCCGGAGGAGGTGATAGAAAGCAGTCACAATAGCAGCATTCAAGAAACACTTAGACGAATACGTGAATAGGAAGGAAATGCAGGCATACGGATCGTGTAAGTGAAGACAGTTTTAGTATGGAAGGGCAAAGCGTGATGGTGCGGGCTTGGAGGGCTGAAGGGCCTATTTCTGTGCTATGTTGTTCTTTGTCCTCTTTGTTGGCATGGAAGCAGGAAGTTCAGGATCATTTTTAACACATCGAGTGGAGATGTTCCATTAAGTGGTCACCCAGTAGTGATAAACGGTTCCCTTTCAGAATGGCAGGCGGTGACCAGTGGGTACCACAAGGTTTGGTGCTGGGACCGCAGCTGTTTACAATATACATTAATGATATAGACGCAGGCATTAAAAGTAATATTAGCAAATTTGCTGATGACACAAAGCTGAGTGGTAGTGTGAAATGTGAGGAAGATGTTATGAGAATACAGGGTGACTTGGACAGGCTAGGTGAGTGGACGGATGCATGGCAGATGCAGTTTAATGTGGATAAATTTGTGGTTATCCACTTTGGTGGCAAGAACAGGAAGGCAGATTATTATCTAAATGGAGTCAAGTTAGGAAAAGGGGAAGTACAATGACATCTCGGTGTTCTTGTACATCAGTCAATGAAAGCAAGCAAGCAGGTACAGCAGGCAGTGAAGAAAGCTAATGGCATGCTGGCCTTCATAACAAGAGGAATTGAGCATAGGAGCAGAGGTCCTGCTGCAGCTGTAAAGGGCCCTGGTGAGACCGTACCTGGAGTACTCTGTGCAGTTTTGATCTCCAAATTTGAGGAAGGATATTTTTGCTATTGTGGGAGTACAGCGTAGGTTCACGAGGTCAATTCCCAGAATGGCAGGACTATCATATGTTGAAAGATTGGAGCGACTGGACTTGTATACGCATGAGTTTAGAAGGATGAGGGGGGATCTGATTGAGACATATAAGATTATTAAGGGATTGGACACTCTGGAGGCAGGAAGCATGTTTCCGCTGATGGGGGAGTCCAGAACCAGAGGACACAGTTTAAAAATAAGGGGTAGGCCATTTAGAACAGAGTTGAGGAAAAACGTCTTCACCCAGAGAGTGGTGGATATATGGAATGCTCTGCCCCAGAAGGCAGCAGAGGCCAAATCTCTGGATACTTTCAAGAAAGAGATGGATAGAGCTCTTAAAGATAGTGGAATCAAGGGTTATGGGGATAAGGCAGGAACAGGATACTGATTGTGGATGATCAGCCATGATCGTAATGAATGGTGGTGCTGGCTCGAAGGGCCGAATGGCCTACTCCAGCACCTTTTGTCTATTGTTTTGTCTCACTAGAGCAGAGAGACCACATTCAGAGCAGTGAATTGTAAGGAGGGAAGGGAAGTGTGGGAAATGGATCACCCATGGCTCAGGGCCCTGTCAACTATAGTGGCAGGGAAACCTTAGTTGAGGAAAGAGGTGGATACGTTTGAGGCCCCCTGAAGGTGGTATCATCAGAACAGATGCGATGGAGAAGAAGAAACTGGGAAAATAGGATGGAATCCTTACAGGAAGCAGACTGTGAGCAGCTATAGTCAAGGTAACTATGGGAGTTAGTGGGTTTGCAATGAATATTGATGCCAGCCTATCTCAGAAAATGGAAACAATAATTTTAAAGGTGCCAGGAATTATCCTGGAACTGACTGGCTTGCCTTACCATATACATGGCCCTTAAGAATCAACCATTTTGCTGTGGGATTGGAGTCACATGTGGTCCAAACTAGATAAGGACCAACGATTTCCTTTCCTAAAGGATGTTAGTGAAGCAGACAGAGTCTAGTGTGGGGAAGTGTGATGTTATTCACTTTGATCATAAGAACAGAATAATTTTTTTTAAATGTGAAACTTATAAACATTGACATTCAGAGAGGCTCGGGGGTGCTCTGGTTCATGGAACACAAAATTAGCATGAAGGATCAGCATTCAATTAGTAAGGTCCATTTGGACTTACGGGGCTGTTTCTGTGCTATATGACTCTGTAAGACTCTAATGCGTGTTATGTTAGATATTGTGTGGTTGTTCCACTGGTCAGGAAAACTAAAACGAGGGGGCAGAGTCTTAGGATAAGGGTCCAATCATTTAGGAATGATAACTGCAAAAAATATTTGGTTCAAAGGCTTGTAAATCACTAGAATTTTCTATTGTAGAAAATTGTGAGTTCTTCCTTGTTAAACACATTTAAAACTAAGGTTCATGGGTATTTTGGTCTTTTCATAAATCAAGGGATATGGGCAAGTGCGTTGAAAAGTGCAACTGAATCCAAAGGTTGAGAGGTGGCTTAATTGAAACATATAAAATAATCAGAGGGTTAGATAGGGTGGAGAGGGAGAGCCTTTTTCATAGGATGGTGATGGCGAGCACGAGGGGGCATAGCTTTAAATTGAAGGGTGAAAGATATAGGACAGATGTCAGAGGTGGTTTCTTTACTCAGAGAGTAGTAAGGGAATGGAACGCTTTGCCTGCAACGGTAGTAGATTCGCCAACTTCAGGTGCATTTAAGTCGTCATTGGACAAGCATATGGACGTACATGGAATAGTGTAGGTTAGATGGGCTTGAGATCGGTATGACAGGTCGGCACAACATTGAGGGCCGAAGGGCCTGTACTGTGCTGTAATGTTCTATGTTCTATGTTCTATCAGCCATAAATGTAATGAATTGAAGAGCAGGCTTGATGGGCCATGCAGTTGACTGCAGATCCTGTTTCTTGTTTGTTTGTTGAGTGAAAATCTTAAAACCTCTAGTCTTGTCACTTGTTCCTTTGAATCTGTCACTGGGAATTCAAATTTCTTCTTAATTGTTGTCAGTCACACAGTCATGGAGTCACACAGCATGGAAACAACTTTTGGTCCAATTTGTCCTGCTGGCCAGGTTTCCCAAACTAAACTAGTCCCACTTGCCCGAGTGTGGCCCCATATCCCTCCAAACCCTTCCCACTGTGAACTTATCCAAAAGTCTCCTAAATGTTATAACTGTACCTGCATCCATCACTTCCTCTGGCATTTAATTCCAAGCATGAAACACAGCGTTAAAAAAGTTGCTCTTCATGTCCTTTATAAAATTTTTCCTCTCACCATAAGAAATATAGCCCCTGGTTTTGAATTCTTCCACCCTAGGGAAATTTTATCTATGCCTCTCATTATTTTATAAACCTCTCTAAGGTCGCACTTCAACCTCCTATGCTTCAGTGAAAGAAGTCCCAGCCTATCCAGTGATAACGGGAGCTGCAGATGCTAGAGAATCCGAGGTAACAAAGTGTGGAGCTGGATGAACACAGTAGGCCAACCTGCACCTTAGGGGCACAAAAGTTGATGTTTTGGGCCTAGACCCTTCTCCCCCTTATAACTCAAACCCTCCAGTCCTGGCAACATCCTGATAAATCTCTTCTGAATTCTCTCCAATTTTAATAATATCTTTTCAATAGCAGGATGACCAGAACTGTACACAGTTCTACAAAACTGGGCTCACCAACATCCTGCACAATCTCAACAAGATGTCACAGCTGCTGTACTCAATGATCTGAACAATGAAGGCAAGAATGCTAAATACCATCCTAACCACCCTGTCTACCTGTGATACAACTTTCAAAGAACTATATATCTGAACTCCTAGTCTCTGTTCTACAACACTACTCTGACCCTACCATTCCATATCTTATATATTTATGTTTATTTAAAAATAAGGCTACTAAATTACATGATTTCCATTTTGTAAATCATTGTCCTTACTATGTATTCTTGAGTCTTCTCTAAATTTTTCATTGTCATTGCTTCATTTGTTAGCCACTACCACTCTTTCTAACTGGAGGGGCTATTGTTTATTTTATGATTCCACGAATTCATAGAATAGAACAGCAAGCCCATTGTGCCTGAACTAGTTTTTTCAGAAAGCCAATCTTGTTATTCTCACTCTAATGCTGTTTGCCCAGATCCTGCATTTTACTTTCTCTATTGATCCAATTGCCGTTTGAAGGCTACTACTGAATCCTTTCAAACAACGCATTCCACCTTTGAACAATTGACTGATAAATGTCTTTCCGCACACTACCTCTGGTTCCTTTGCTAATGTGACACTTCAAGCTATTGGCAACAAGCTATTGTTCTTTTTTCTTATTTCTTCATGTAGTGTTTAATTGTCCCAGGGTTACTAATCATGATACATTCCATGATAAGACTATGTAACAAGGCAAGGAGACAGGAATAACCTGAATTACATCAATTCACAAGAATTACCTCAGCTGGTACACAGGCTTATTCAGCATCACACTCCATCTAAGTTAATCAGATCCAATCTCACTTTTGACACAATTGGAATCTTTCATGATTTTGAACACCTCAATCAACTCTGCTTTTCACCTCTCAGCTCTCAGGAGAACAACCTTAGCTTCTCAACTTTATCCATGTAATTCCAATCTGTCATCTCTGGAACCATTCTGTTAAGTTTATATTGTGTCCTTTCCAAAGCAACCAAATTAAATTAAACTATTTACTTATTAACAGAGTACAACTCATTCTATACAGATGCTGGCTATGTTTCTATCACATTCATTTGATTTTACAAAAGAGCCATGGGGCCAAAATTAACAAGAAAGCCAAGCTGTATTGAGCAGAGTGATTGGCTACTTGCAGGATTTCACAAAGTTGTGGAAAGGGGGTCTTTAACATGGCTAGATGAACTGGAGTCAGGGTCAGGCCACACCCAGATTGGAATGTTGACATGCTTCATACTACTCTTATGTGTCAAGCGTGGATTGGGAAAGACATCATGGGAACAAAACTGACCCAAATAAGGTATAGATCCATCTCTGCAAGATTATCAGTCCCTTCTAGAACTGAATAAGCCTCATTTCAGCATACGGGGTCCTCTCTATGCCAATGGTAAAACGAATACCTATTTTTAACAGGCGAAGGTTTCATCAGGCCTATAGTATAAAATCTCCCTGGGGATTTTTCTGTCAGCCTCATTTCTTTTTGACTCTGGCGAAAGATTTGCCAAGCAGAGTCTACTGAAATTTCTCAAAATTGTCTCCATGACCTGTCTCCTTTTCTGCACCCATTTCTCCTCCTGACAACAACTAAAATCCAAAGCATGCACATGATCAAGGTAGAATTTCAGTTTCTCACCATTGTCTTCTCAGGCATATTCCTCACCCACAATAAAGTAATCTCTCCTTTTGCCAAGAAAGCAATCTAATTGCAGTCACAGGCCTTATAAGAGTCACTAACTGTCTAATGAACTGAAAAGAGACTGTTTTCTCCAGGGTGAAATTATTGTCAGGTTTTTCCTGCTTCCTTACATCACATGACTCCTATTATTGGATTATTTGAAAATTGACTGAATTCAATCAATGAAAGCAATTAAATTCTAATGTTATTTGAAACTGGGGATGTAACTTGTGATTGTCTGTTTGGGAATTCAATAATGGACTGTAGAATATCAGCTAATAATTTGTTGGGAAGATCATGGCTTACTTGCTTCCTAATTCAATTTTCTTTCCATCTGTTCATTTCACTGTTCAGTTTAGTCTGCCCTATTTTCTTCTCCATTAGTCCTTTGATCCTTTATTCTTAAATTTTTTTGCCAGACGCCTCTTTGACCTTACTGTGCAGTTATAAGCTCATATTAGCTCACGGGGCTAAGGGATGTAGCAAGATATTTAACGCACTGTGCGCACTGTGGGATGCCCCACTCTAGCAAATTTTGGGCTAACTTTTACTTTTGTGCTGTAAAGCAATGCCAAAAATGCATAAATCATTATTTCAATGACAAAAATCATTGCTAAACAATAATACATTATTTTTAAAGGACTGCATTTCCTGCATTTTCACAAAGAGTATACAATTAGATATTTAGATGCTTGAGTGACAGATGAAGAACAGACACACACTAATACAACTTCCCTCCTAGGTTTTGCAGCCACCAAAGCACTTAGCAATCAACAAGCCAACTTGGATAAAATCCAAGCTGAGACTATTGGCAGCACCATACTTCTTAAATAAATCATTTGAAGAAACTGAAACCATAAAAGGCTATAATTGAAGTTTCCCTCCAACAGGAACAGCGTACAGCTACTAATTTTCAATGCTTCTGCAAGAGTGTTTTAAGCATTTCACTTTTTATAGGACAATCACTTTGTGGAAGCATCTCTGTTATTTTAGCAGCAAACATGGACTTTAGAAATGTTTTAACAATCTTAACATAAAACATAATCAGTTATGTTTAGAAAGAGTGAAGTTGAACAACCCAGTTAACCAGGATCCATCAAATATGTTTCACACCAGAATGTGCTGACATGTTACTGAGTATTGTAGGTACAGACTCAGTTGAAACAACTAGCGCAAACAGATTGTGCAAATAAAGACAGTTTCAAATTCACAAGTATTTTTCACTTAGTTTTCTTTCTATTTGTTACTTTTCAAAATCTTGGGGGAATGGAGACAATGCAGCCAAGGGCACAAGTTAGAGATTGCAAACAGCAGAGCAAATGGCGCCAGGACTGTTCGCTTTTGATCTAAATTGTAAAAGGAGTTCATGCAATGCAACGAGTTGATAGGGTTTCTTTTCAAATTAAATTAAATTAAAAAGTGGTCATGGCTGTGATGGAATCTGTTCCACAATATTCTATTGCCTTGGACAGACTCCTTCGGCTGTCCGTACTGTGCAACCCTATCAACTTGTGGCACTGCATGAAATTCTTTTACAATTCAGATCAAAAGCGAACAGTCCTGGCACCATTTTTTCTCTGCCCTTTAGCAACCTCTAAACTGTGCCCTTGGCGGCACTCCCTCCATTCCCCCATGATTTTGACAAGCAAGAGAAACAGAAAAAAAGTTAGACAAAAATGGGTCAAGAAGCGAGTGAGGCATATGAAAAGAGAGAAAGGCTAAAGCTAAAAGAGTGAAAACGAGTTGTACTTAGACAGATAGATATGAATTGAGTCATTGTGTGCTCATGACAAATAAAATGAATGCAACAGGAAGAGAAACCGACAGGTAAGAGAGAAGGGTTGAAAAATAGTGTGGCAGAGAGGATGTGACAATTGTACTAGCTGTGATCCTGTCCCACATGTCAGCCTTGAGCTCAACACCACACCCCTCCCCCCAATATTCCTGCCATGCTGCTCGACCTGTACCTGGCCATCTACTTCTAGCCCACCTGCCTTCCCCCAACCATACGCCACTACAGGTCTTGAAAGAATCTTTCTTTCTCACACATAAACACCCACAATCCTGTTGCATTTGGAAGTAGTGGCAGGAAACATTCAAATCACTCTTCCTTCTTTTATTTCCTTATTTTGTTCTCGTTCTTCCTTGGCTTTTCTGCTTTTTTCTGCTGCTGTTCTCCTGCACAATCATGACCTGAAACCAGTTGTAAGAGTGAAAGATAAACGAAGATGAGTTTTTGCTCGTTGGTGGAAAACCCGGGGAAACTGGAAGTCACCCAGCTGGAGGGATTTTAGCCTGGCAGGAAGAATGGGGTTCCCAAAGTACTACAGAAATTCATTAGAAGGTTGCTTTAAATATTTTCCAGTGGGCTCTCCTCCTGAGGTCTTTTGAGTTGGAAGCCTGCTTTACCAGAACAAAGCCAAAGACAATAGATTGGTTTACTTGGAAGTGAGAAAGATATTGTAACTGTGGGTGTCCAATGTGGAAGCTCTCTTGGTGACTAGGGGTCCGAATGTTGCTGTGCATTACTTCAGCCATCTTCTGATTCCAGCTGTAACAGACACACAGTGCTGTATCCCACGGGAAATTCCATTGGAGTTAAGTAGAACAGAAAGAGAACATATGTATTCTCCTTCCAGCCCTAACTGGATTTACAGGTTAACAAAATGTGAGGCTGGATGAACACAGCAGGCCAAGCAGCATCTCAGGAGTACAAAAGCTGACGTTTCGGGCCTAGACCCTTCATCAGAGAGGGGGATGGGGTGAGGGTTCTGGAATAAATAGGGAGAGAGGGGGAGGCGGACCGAAGATGGAGAGAAAAGAAGATAGGTGGAGAGAGTATAGGTGGGGAGGTAGGGAGAGGATAGGTCAGTCCAGGGAAGACGGACAGGTCAAGGAGGTGGGATGAGGTTAGTAGGTAGATGGGGGTGCGGCTTGGGGTGGGAGGTAGGGATGGGTGAGAGGAAGAACAGGTTAGGGAGGCGGAGACAGGCTGGACTGGTTTTGGGATGCAGTGGGTGGAGTTGAGGAGCTGGGCTGGTTGTGTGGTGCAGTGGGGGGAGGGGACGAACTGGGCTGGTTTAGGGATGCAGTTGGGGAAGGGGAGATTTTGAAACTGGTGAAGTCCACATTGATACCATTAGGCTGCAGGGTTCCCAGGCGGAATATGAGTTGCTGTTCCTGCAACCTTCGGGTGGCATCATTGTGGCACTGCAGGAGGCCCATGATGGACATGTCATCGAAAGAATGGGATTTCCACTCCCCCTCCCATTCTTTCGATGACATGTCCATCATGGGCCTCCTGCAGTGCCACAATGATGCCACCCGAAGGTTGCAGGAACAGCAACTCATATTCCGCCTGGGAACCCTGCAGCCATATGGTATCAATGTGGACTTCACCAGTTTCAAAATCTCCCCTTCCCCAACTGCATCCCTAAACCAGCCCAGTTCGTCCCCTCCCCCCACTGCACCACACAACCAGCCCAGCTCTTCCCCTCCACCCACTGCATCCCAAAACCAGTCCAACCTGTCTCCGCCTCCCTAACCTGTTCTTCCTCTCACCCATCCCTTCTTCCCACCCCAAGCCGCACCCCCATCTACCTACTAACTTCATCCCACCTCCTTGACCTGTCCGTCTTCCCTGGACTGACCTATCCCCTCCCTACCTCCCCACCTATACTCTCCTCTCCACCTATCTTCTTTTCTCTCCATCTTCGGTCCGCCTCCCCCTCTCTCCCTATTTATTCCAGAACCCTCACCCCATCCCCCTCTCTGATGAAGGGTCTAGGCCCGAAACGTCAGCTTTTGTGCTCCTGAGATGCTGCTTGGCCTGCTGTGTTCTTCCAGCCTCACATTTTGTTGTCTTGGATTCTCCAGCATCTGCAGTTCCCATTATCTCTGGATTTACAGGTTCATTCTTTTAGTAATTATTAGTGAATGGCTGAATGATGAGGTTCGTGAGTGGGTATGATGGGTGAGCAAGTGAGGTGGAGGATAGTCGCATTGTAACGGGGTCAGAGTGCAGTTGAGTGGTAGCTGGTTAGGTCAGGGGTCTGATAGGGTGGAGGGGGTTAATTGGTCTGGGGTGTTGATGGGTCTGGTTGGGAGAGTGGTCGGCTATTCAGGCAGGGAACGTCCAATTGGGTCGTGCAGATAGTCATCTCAGGTCAGGACAGGAGCTTTATTGTGAGGTTGGTCAAGATGGTTAAGGACTAGGTTTTAATCTGTCCAAATTTTTCTGGATCTGGCTTGGACCTATCAGAAGTCTTCAACACTAAAGAGTCAGCGACATTCATGGAGGCTCAGGACAGAAGAGGAATGATCCAACATAAGTCAAAACTTCCCAGGATATTCCTGTGAAGGGATATAAGTACCGACTTCTTCAGAGTTCTAACATGAATCTTCCAGCATACGTTAGTCCTCCAATGATCCAGAGACCAGAAGACTTAAACCACTGTTATCACTGGTTAATGAAGAGTGACTAAAACATCCACATCTTGCTCCATCTCCATAATATTGGAAGCAGGCATGTTTGAGGTTGGAGGTTGGGGGGTGGGTGTTGGGGGGGGTGGTGCACGTCATGCTCCAGACTTTGCCATTTTAACCTCTGTTCCAACTCTAAGCCACTCAGTTTTGGGTGATAAGATTAAATCCAATATTGTCTTTCAGTTAGTTAGTTTGCATTGTTTAACAAGAAATTTTAAAACAGTGAATGTAGATGATTCTACAAATCTTGCCTGAAACAAGCATCCAGCACTTAACTGTAAAACTGAAAAAATTGCTCTGTCACAACAGTAATTTGGAACAGAGATTTTTTTTAAAAAATAAGGGTTGAAGAAAATCATTTGATATAAACAGTTATATAACCCTACTGTTTTCTGGATAAACTAGTGTTAATCACTTCATAAACATTTTAACAATCAATGCATTTTGCTAAAATTACAGAGTAAAGTATCAAGGATGATTTAATCAACTTACCAACAACTGTGAGGTTAACTTGAACTTGTTTGCTTCCTATCTTATTTTCTACAAATAAATTGTAACAGCCGCAGTCGTCATGCTTAGTTGAAGAGATGATTAGTTTACTGCTGTTGTCCGTATTCTCTATTTTTATGTGGTCACTTTCCTTAATCTAATAAGAAGATAAAATGAAGCATGGATTTAGACAACTTTTTATTGTGATGTGTACAAAACATTTGCAAAGTAAACTGATGTGACTGGTTTAATCTGTATTTTGGTTAGAATTGCAGGAAAAAAAATCACAAGTTTCCCACACCTTCAGGGCAATTGTTTGAACCTGCCAGTAATTGGTTGCTTCACCTATTGCTAAATAAAAACTGAAAGAACTGTGTGTGCTGTAAATCAGGAACAAAAGCAAAGTTGCTGGAAAAGCTCAGCAGGTCTGGCAGCATCTGTGAAGGCAAAAAAAAGAAAGAGTTAACGTTTCAGGTCTGGTGACCCTTCCACTGCGAGTTCTGGCGAAGGCTCACTGGACCTAAAACATTAACTCTTCTTACCTTCACAGATGCTGCCAGACCTGCCGAGCTTTTCAGGCAACTTTGTTTTTGCCTCACCTATTGCTATTGTGTGTCAGACAACACAATCATGATTGTTTAAAATGTGTCGTTGGACAGCAAATCTCATGTACAATAATTCTCAGAAGATGGCTCTTCATACATAAAATTACTACATCGCTTTATTAGTTATATAACTTATAGGCTGGGGGCTAAGCTATTTCCTTTTTTACTTCTGGTGCCTGGCATTCCAATTCTATTCAAACTGATAATTCAAAAATTTATTTTCTCTGCTAGTTATAAGGTAACAGCCTGAAACAAGTTTGTTTTCCTACCCATAATAAGTATTACACATTTAATTAAAAATCTAATCTTTACTAGTCCAACTATATAAGGAAAAGTAGTTCATTAAAGATTACCAACCATATTGCAAAGCAAATGGTAAACTAATATTTGTTTTAAATGGTACAATGATTTGGCGCAAATATATTATGCTTTGTTCACGAAGTTATTATGAAAGACTATTATTTATCCTGCAAATTTGTACCTGAAGAAACAATTTGTTGTTTAGATAGTATCAGAGATAATAGGAGATGCTGCAGATGGAGAATCTGAGATAGCAAGGTGCAGAGCTGGATGAACACAGCAGGCCAAGCAGCATCATAGGATCAGGGAGGCTGACGTTTCGGCCCATATGATGAAGGGTCTAGGCCCAAAACGTCAGCTTTCCTGCTCTTATAATGCGCTTGGCCTGCTGTGTTCATCCAGCTCTGCACCTTGTTTAGATACTTTACCTAATACAATATCTAGAACTCTGGAGGATAAGGACAATTTCAGAGACAGTAAGAACTGCCAATGCTGGAATCAGAGATAACACAGTGTGGAGCTGGAGGAACGCCGCAGGCAGGCAGCATCAGAGGAGCAGTGAAGTTGACATGTCAGGTTGGGACCCTTCTTAGGAAATTTCAGACTCCATTAATCTTCATGGACCTCTTATTCCTGCCTGCTACATCCTCGCCTCAAAGCTATGCATGAGGAAGGTTTAAGGCTGGAGATCAAGTCTCTGGTCAAGATGGGTGTCACCTCAGCTGTATTTTCCCTCTCTCCTGTTGACTACCAACTCTCTATTTCAGTTCCAACCCCATATGACTTTATAAATTGCTTCTGTATTCCCCAACTCTTACAAGTTCTCCTCTTTGAAACCAGTTTCTGCTTCCTCATCCTTGCCCTATTTAGCTCAGTAGGCTAGTGTTTGCTGAAAACAGAGTGGTTCCTTTGTGCATTGTCGTGCTTTGGGATGTTCCAGAACACAACTGTTAAAGAATACAAGTTATTGCTGCAACTAGATACATTCTGGAGTAGATTACTATATGGATATTTGCTGAACATTTGCAGATCACAAAATTCAGAAACTTCCAAAAATACATGGTCTGTAGAACAGTTTTGCAAACAATACAGCTCATGCCTTTTTAACAATGTGGAAGAAAGTTGTGTGGCATAACAGTTAAAAAAACAAAATACACGAGAAGTATTAATCTATACATGTAGACTAAGTAAGGAAATGGGATTAAAAGGAGCTAACTTTTATATGGAACAATCACTGGCACAAGGTTAATAGTCTTCTTTAGGGGGTAAAACTACTCCAACTTTACATATTTTATATATATGTTATGGAGGGAAGCTGTGATATAATGGCAATATCACTTGACTAGACATCCATAAACCCATGTCAATATCTTCCGAAGAGTAAGAGGTTGAGTAGGTTGAGCCTGTACTCAATGGAATTTGAAGAATAAGACCTTATTGCAACCTAAGGTTTTTAGGTGTTTGACAGGTTAGATAGGGAGCAGTTGTTTCTCTTTGAGGAGTCGTCCTGGACCTGAGGACAGAATCTCAACATAAGGAGTCACCCAGTTAGGACAGAGGAGGAATTTCTTCTCTCAGAAGGAATCTTTGAAATTCTTTATGACAAAGAGCTATTGAGGCTTTGCCATTAAATATATTCAAAACTGATCATGGCAGATATTCAAGCAGTAAATGAATTAAGAATAATGAGGAAAGGCAGTGAAGTGAAATTGAAGATAATTCAATCAGTCATGATCTCATTGAATGGCAGAGTACACTCAATGAGCTGAATGATTGATTTCTGTTCCTCAGTCTTGCGGTCTAATGACGTTATTAGAACAGATATCCATTTGGGCTAATATTTTCCTTCTAGAGTGAACTCAACTTCCGACAGAAAATGTAAACATAAAAACAAACAGATAAAACCTTACCTGCTTTCTAAACTTTAGCCATGTGTAGCTGAGTGGCTGTGTTCCAGTGAGCTTGCAAAGTACTTCCACAGATTCTCCTGCACGGACTTTCATACTTCCTGGACATTGAAGTATCTGTGGTGGAATAGCTGTTGAAATGAACATCACATCAAAAGGTGAGGAACAAGTTGGTTGCTCTCTATCTCCAGGACAATTTTCATAAATTTGGAAAGATATTCTTTGCATTAATAAATCTGGACAAGGTTATGAAAGATTGAATATATTTTGGTTCTTAATTCATGGCTTCAAACAATGACAATTATGCTGCTGTTCAATCTTCCAGTTGGACAATTTACTCAGCAAACAAAAACGCATTCTCAGAAAAATTATTCAAAATTATTATGGAAAAATTTAATAGAAGTTTTATTTAAAATGCTGAACGACAGAATGATGAAATGCTTGGTAATTTTGTCTGACAGTTTTGTTCAGATTAGAGTGTTTGATCTATTTATGAAATAGAAAAGTCTCACGCTACTTAAATGGAGAAGCCAATATCACGATCTTTACAGGCTTAGTAGCCTGAAGATATGTAAATTGCCTTTAAATATTTTACTGACACCGTAACTGGTATGATTCTTGTTCAAGTTAATGAAACAAAGTTCACCATTTGCTTTCCTTGTCAAAATAGCATGAAACTCTGACATTCAGTGACATTACAGTTGATAACATAAACAATCCTATTTAGGCACTGCTTTATGTACTGCCAAGACTGTTTTATATATCAACTTTATTATGGAAGACCACATATCTTGTATGAAAAAGTATGACTGAGCAAACATGTGTTTGTAACAAAATAAATTGTAATTATATTTTGCTGCTCACTCTTAATAAATTATTTACTTAAGTTGTGAGGTTATATTCATTCACAGTCTCTGATGCTCTACTCAGCAAAACTTGAAGGAGCCGCCATTAGAGACTCATGTTTTTTGATTTTTAATCGGCCAGCATTTATTGCCTAAATTGCCCTAATTGTCCTGGAACTGAGTAGCTTGTTGGGCGATTTCAAAGAGTGGTCAAAAAGAAACAATACTGCTGTGGGCCTGAAGTCATAGGTACGACAGGCTGGGTAAGGATGGCAGATTTACTTGCCTACAGACCTGAATGGTTCACTAATTTCCGTACCTAGTATGGCCTGCATGTAACTTTGTCCCAAATAAGTGTGGTTACATGACCTCTGAAGTGGCTGAGTAAGTCACTCAGTTGTAACAAATTGCTTTCAAAAGGAAGGATCACCAACTCATGCCAACAAGTGCTGGTAATAAATACCAGGCTAGCCAGTGATGCCCATTTTCCAAAAGTTTAAAAAGTGGAAACTGTTTGTCACTTTGCTCTGACGAAACTAATATTTCCAAACTTTGAGCTTGTCTTTTCTCTTTCAGATCCTACTACACTATGCACTTCCATATTCACATGGAATTTCCCATTGGTGCAGGTTTCCTTTTTTTTACTTCAATAAGCTATTTCTTCCACTCAACTGTTCATTAAATCCATTAACTATAAACAACTCAATTATTGCATGACTGATCCACATACTTGTGCTAAAGTATATTAATTTAGACTCAATAGGCTCACGTTTGAACTTGCTGGCTTCATTCCCTTAAGTTCAAAAGCTCATGTTAGATTGAATAAACAAATACCCCAGAGTGTCCCAGCTGACTGTCTCAGGATATTTTTGTTGATCTGATAGTTAAAACTAGGAAATAGTTGGTGAAATTTAAGTTTCTTGTTTGATCAATTGTAAATTATTCACCAGCTGGGATATGTTAAAGTCAATTTTCCACAACAAGTACAAACATGTGAAAAGTAAGAAACAAACGCTTCATTGGGGGTCATGTCATTGGAGCTCTTTTACTTATAAGGCTGCAGACTGTAGAAATGGGAGGGAAATGTTATCAAAATTCTGTAATAACACAAGTTGCTATATGATAGTTTGGTAAAGAAGAAAACAAAGCAGAGTTAAACTTGCCCTCTTATTAAGAAACGTCTTACCTGGTTTGGGAGGAGTTTTTGGAGTTGGTTTCTTTTTTATGGTGGCCTCAACTAAAAGAAAGGATAAAGAATAAATTGAGGATGTCAAGACAAACATCTGAACATAGATCGACTGACTGTTTAAAATGGTTGTGCAGCATTTGGAAGTTAATTCAACTGAAAATATTTGAGCAAACAAATATCATTCCTCACTGTGATGAAAATACAATTATGAAACTGAAGTGTTGTTTTGGTTCTATTATCGATTACATTTATAAGATCAGAAAGTTATTAGAACTGACTTGCCATTCAAAAGATCAATATCAAAGGTCATGTTGAAGTAAATTCGTAGCATAGTTCAGACTTCCTGATGCCCACTTTTTCATTATGTGATGTTAACTGATTCCATCCAATGTATTTCTTATTTAAAAGCATCAAACACAGGACACAAGGAGGATATGTCGACTTTTACGAAATTCAGTCACCGACTGACTTAATACTGAGATGCAAACACTGCTGCTGCTGACTTCTCCCTTCAAGTGAATTGGTACATTGCAACACATATTCTGTTGTCATCCTATTAGTGGTAGCTTGCGTTAACCCGAATTTTTAAGAGAAATGGAAAAATGGTGGGCATAAGGATCTAAGTTAAAGATTAGCCATGACAGGGGCTAAATGGCTTAATTCTGTTCCCATATTCCCAATTCCCTTTTAATTAGCATCATTTTACTCAGTAATTTATCTCAAAGTATTACAGAAAGCATAATGGGTTTTAAAATTGAACACTTTTAGGCCAATTATCCCTTACTGTTCCTGCTAAAGGAACTAATGTTATCTCATGGCATGTCCAGAAAAAAAAGTAAATTAGTAAACAAAAATAGTCTTTTTTTGGTGTCATTTGATCCCTCAAAATCCTCAGAAATAGTGATAGATGTTAGATATCAAAACAAAGTTAGAATTAAATTAGAGTTCCTGCACTGAATATTCATCCTAAAGTGTTTATATTTTAGTCATGGCAGAATCAATATTTTTTGAAAATTCAGCATTATTTCATTACTGTTGTAATCTATGGGCCTGTCCAGGGTCAACAGCATGGAGGAAAAGGAATTCCCCAATACTTGAGCTTGATCTTCAAAAAAATGGCTGCCTGCACACCCCATTTTTGGTCATGGTGAGGGAGGCAGTGGGTTAAGTTGAAAGTTGGGTCAGGTGACTCATGAAGAGCTGAGAAGGCTGCCAGTTACTGAGGTATACTGGTTGGAAAGCATGCCTTGGGGCTCCAGCACATGTCCAAAAATTCAAATAAAACAATAACGTACAAACAGTCGTTCCAGCCTTCAACCCCTCCATTTCCTCACCCCACCAAAGTCCCCATGCCCTACCCATGTCAACTCATGCTACCTAATGCCTTCTACCTGTTCCCATAGCACCATATACTTCCTTTGCCATCCTATGCTCCTTTACACAAAGACCATGGCCCCTCATACCCCCATACCAATACACTGCTGACTTCCTCCTTCACCTACCAAGCCAATATACCTAGTTTCCAAGAGTATCCGCTCACACAGCCATAATTTACGATGCTCAGGATCACACATGGTTCCTTTTCTTAACCACTATATGTCATGCTGACTTCAACAAATTCTGTATATATATCCCCAACTCCCTCTGCTCCTGCACCCCTTTTAGATTTGAACCCTGTAGTTTATATAGGGTCTCCTCATTCTTTCTCCCAAACTCTACTATCTTGCACTTCTCTGCATAATCCTTTCTCAGATCATTCTGTCAACAATTCTATGTCTGTCACTGTCATGCTGACTATTTACTAATTCCCAAATTTTCACTTTATCTGAAAATATTGAAATTACTTTCTGTACACAAAGTCCAAGTCTTTGATGTATATCATGGGAAGCAGTAGGGCTAGCATTGATTCCTGGGGATCACCATTGCATACCTTCCTTCAGTACAATAAACAATCTTCCAGCACTAATATTTATTTCCTGTCCTACTGAACCAGCTTCATATCCATGTTGATACTACACTATGATCTTTGGTCTTCAATTTTCCTTCCCAAACCTAATATGTAGCACCCCACCAAACACCTTTTGGAAGTTCATTTACATGACACCAACTGTGTCGTCCTCATTCAATTTTTGTTGTCCTATTGAAAATCTTGATTATGTTCATTAAACTTGTCTTTAAAAAAATCTAGGCTGACTTTCCTTGATTTGCCTATAATTGTGCAAATTCCTTATATTTTTCTGGGATTACTGTTTCTAAAGTTTTCCCACTATGGGGTTAAACTGACTGGTCTGTAATTGCTGTTTAATTATTACACGTTTTGAATAAGGCTCCATTCCTCTACATCCAAGGAGGATTTGAACATTATGGTCAGTACCATTACAATTTTCATCTTTACTTCCCTCAGTAAGGTAGGATGCAATCCTGCAGATCTGGCGACTTCCTTGTATTATCACACTGACATCAGTCATATGCCCCTTTTTTGTGTTTTATCTTACTCTCTTATGCTCTTTTCTCTTCAGGAAGCTCTGATTTTCGAAGACCACCAATACTTCACTTCCATAAACCCTTCCCTCAGTCTATTGCTGCAGCATTACTTATCTACATCTCTGTCACCTCCAAATTCAAATGCTTCAATTTTCTTACTGATTTCCCAAGTTTCACTGACCATGGATTATTCAAATTCTACAGATTAATCATCCAAACTGCTGCTCAAACCCTATCCTGCAGTGGGTGCTATAACCATTTTGCCTTGTCTTTCCCAAATCTAAGAGGTTAACCATTTCTAAACACATATTTCAAGATCCATAACCTCAATTATTCAATGAAGAGGCCGTGGCCTTCTTAAAAAGGGATGAAGGAACCTGTAGAATCAAAAGAGTAGAGTGAACTCTGGGGTTCAGTTCCTAGAAGCTGGACAAATGAACACAAATAAACAGAGATAATGGGAACTGCAGATGCTGGAGATTCCAAGATAATAAAATGTGAGGCTGGATGAACACAGCAGGCCAAGCAGCATCTCAGGAGCACAAAAGCTGACGTTTCGGGCCTGGACCCTTCATCAGAGAGGGGGATGGGGGGAGGGAACTGGAATAAATAGGGAGAGAGGGGGAGGCGGACCGAAGATGGAGAGTGAAGAAGATAGGTGGAGAGGGTGTAGGTAGGGAGGTAGGGAGGGGATAGGTCAGTCCAGGGAAGACGGACAGGTCAAGGAGGTGGGATGAGGTTAGTAGGTAGCTGGGGGTGCGGCTTGGGGTGGGAGGAAGGGATGGGTGAGAGGAAGAACCGGTTAGGGAGGCAGAGACAGGTTGGACTGGTTTTGGGATGCAGTGGGTGGGGGGGAAGAGCTGGGCTGGTTGTGTGGTGCAGTGGGGGGAGGGGATGAACTGGGCTGGTTTAGGGATGCAGTAGGGGAAGGGGAGATTTTGAAACTGGTGAAGTCCACATTGATACCATATGGCTGCAGGGTTCCCAGGCGGAATATGAGTTGCTGTTCCTGCAACCTTCGGGTGGCATCATTGTGGCAGTGCAGGAGGCCCATGATGGACATGTCATCAAGAGAATGGGTGGGGGAGTGGAAATGGTTTGCGACTGGGAGGTGCAGTTGTTTGTTGCGAACTGAGCGGAGGTGTTCTGCAAAGCGGTCCCCAAGCCTCCGCTTGGTTTCCCCAATGTAGAGGAAGCCGCACCGGGTACCCTGCAACCGCAGGAAATGCTACACTTGTCCCCACACCTCCTCCCTCACCCCCATCCCAGGCCCCAAGATGACATTCCACATTAAGCAGAGGTTCACCTGCACATCTGCCAGTGTGGTATACTGCATCCACTGTACCTGGTGCGGCTTCCTCTACATTGGGGAAACCAAGCGGAGGCTTGGGGACCGCTTTGCAGAACACCTCCGCTCAGTTCGCAACAAACAACTGCACCTCCCAGTCGCAAACCATTTCCACTCCCCCTCCCATTCTCTTGATGACATGTCCATCATGGGCCTCCTGCACTGCCACAATGATGCCACCCGAAGGTTGCAGGAACAGCAACTCATATTCCGCCTGGGAATCCTGCAGCCATATGGTATCAATGTGGACTTCACCAGTTTCAAAATCTCCCCTTCCCCTACTGCATCCCTAAACCAGCCCAGTTCATCTCCTCCCCCCACTGCACCACACAACCAGCCCAGCTCTTCCCCCCCACCCACTGCATCCCAAAACCAGTCCAACCTGTCTCTGCCTCCCTAACCGGTTCTTCCTCTCACCCATCCCTTCCTCCCACCCCAAGCCGCACCCCCAGCTACCTACTAACCTCATCCCACCTCCTTGACCTGTCCGTCTTCCCTGGACTGACCTATCCCCTCCCTACCTCCCCACCTACACCCTCTCCACCGATCTTCTTCACTCTCCATCTTCGGTCCGCCTCCCCCTCTCTCCCTATTTATTCCAGTTCCCTCCCCCCATCCCCCTCTCTGATGAAGGGTCTAGGCCCGAAACGTCAGCTTTTGTGCTCCTGAGATGCTGCTTGGCCTGCTGTGTTCATCCAGCCTCACATTTTATTAACACAAATAAACAGATAAGTTCTATCAGAGATAATGGGAACTGCAGATGCTGGAGAATCCAATATAACAAAAGTGTGGAGCTGGATTAACGCAGCAGGCCAAGCAGCATCTTAGGAGCACATTCTGCAGTGTGGTAGAAAGCTGAGGCAAAAGGCCATGCAAATGGTTAATAAAAAAGTCTTTAGGGGTATGATAACTCAGGGAAAGTCACCTTGTTGCAAAGATCACTTTTACTTTTTGAACTGTGGACTTCAAACATGGGAAAAGGTACTGCTCTAACCAATTGACTGAAAGAATATGTTGCAGTTACTAACAAAACAAGTACCTTGTTGAGGAGACAGTGGGAAGAAAAGCCTGGAAGAGAACAGTCAACATTGAAGGCATCATAGCCAAACCGTGTCGAGCAAACTCCTTCTCCCCAGGGTAGATTGGGGCAGAGGAATTTCCCAGACTCAACCTCAAAATTAAAAAAAAAGACCCTGTATTCATGCTGGATGTACAGGAGGTCTGTCAATCTAAAACCTTATTTTCAAATTTAGTGGTAGACTGAAAAGTTTCCAAATAGTCCCACAAAATGTGAGCAAGCTTACAATCCCCCTATTTTAAAAAGGACATCCATACCCCTGGAGGGTGAGCAGGACCCTTCTTTTCAATTTTCGACCAGCAATACGAGGCAAGTCCTTGAACAGATCCATAATTGCTAAGGACGCTGCCTCACCCAGACTTAAGAGGCTTGTATTCCTTGCAAGTTGAGCAGGAGGTCTGGATACCCTTTCCTTACTTTGAGAATTTACCAAAGAGATTTGAGATGTTTCTACGTGCCCCCTGAGCCGATCACAAACCTGCCTCACCCAGATGAAAAGCAGCAGGCACATCAATCAAACCTAGACCAGCCCCTGTGAGTGAGAGTCCCACACTTACAGGAATGAGGAGGGATGCAGAAAGGTCACAAGCCAGAAAGACAAATTTAAACAGTGAGAAATCTATAACCCTGCTGGATGGGCTGGTGGCCTGGTTGGACAACGCCATCTCTCAGACCTGATACGGAGAATAAGACAGGTCTCAAAAAGCCATACAGATAGTGTGGGAGATGCCTCACCAACTCATGGAGCTACAAGCCCCAAAGCTGCAGCAGTTGAAAAGCCACCTGAAGAGGGTCCCAAATACAGCTTGAGAACAAAACCCTGCCCAAAGTAGCATGTCAGCGAAGGTCTGTAATACTGATGCACTGCCACTGACGCAAACACAGGGGAATTCTAGCACGATTAAAACCCAAGTTATACACACAGCCCAGTGAACATGAGAGTTTATCAGAGGATGGAGCTATTTGAGGGTAGCCAGGAGGGATCAGGTGGGAAAAAGAGGGACTGGAACATTTTCCAATTGAAACACCAACTGTCTGGTTGGCAGACCCTGAAATTCTAAATGTCTGGTTGGCACACCTGATCCAATGGCAGTGGGAGAATGTGGACACCCTCCGAAGGAAACTTACAACAATTTTCAGCGAGTCAACTGGAGAGTAACTCATGAGCAGTCCATGACATGGATGGACAGGAGAACCCACGCTAATAAATCAAAGGGCATACCAGGTCATCCCTGATAAGCTCATATGGATCAAGCAGGAAATCCAACCTATGTGGGGACCCCAATATATTTGAGCTGTAGCTGTGCTGGAGGTTTCCAAATGCACTAGTCCTGGAGCCAGGCAAAACAATATAGCTCCACTTTACTGACTGGGAAGTAAATGTTATGACCAGGACCAACTCCATTCTCAAGCCACAGATTGAAGAGTGTGAAGACAGGTTCAGCCACTCAGCCTACTCAACCTGTAGATCAGGATTATTTACATTAGAAAGACAAAGGTTGGAGGGGGGACCTGATTTAAGTCTACAAAATCATGAGAGGTATAGGCAGGGTGGTTAGCAAGAAGACTTTTTCCCAGAGTGGGGGCATCAATTACTAGGGATCACAATTTCAAAGTGAGAGGGGAAAAGTTTAAGGGAGATACGTGTGGAAAGTTCTTTACGCAGATGGTAGTGGGTGCCTGGAACACATTGCCAGTGGAGGTGATGGCATCATTTAAAATGTATCTGGACAGATACATGCATGGGTAGGGAGCAGAGGGATATTGATCCTTGGAAAGTAGGTGACAGGTTTAGAGAGAGGATCTGGATCAGCGCAGGCTTGGAGGGCCGAAGGGCCTGTTCCTGATTAGTCAGGACACCTTGTTAGCTGAACCCTACGTCTCAGTCACATGGTTCAATCTGCCAGTTTATTCAAATTATACTCTTCAAATATATACCTTTGGATTTCGTTCAATGTTCTGCTTGCAACAGCAGAAGACAGCACATAGTAACAAGCTCCAGGTTTGGCTAAACTCCAATGACAATATCTCACGAAAATCTGAAAGAAACATGCATTTTGCCTGCAAAATGAACCATCCCTAGTTTACATTTCCACCACCTCAACTAATAATTTGACTGCATCTGAGCCCCTTCAAAAGGAAGCCTTCTGTGCCCAGCCAACTGAAGGAACCTTAGCTGGATATTGAATTATTGGATTCTCTAATTCATCTGAATCCGTTCTGATAGCTTTGATTTTAAGTACGTTGTGGATTTTCTCTGTAGGATCACAATGCCCTCCCAGTGGTTTGTATTGATATGAAAAAGAACCCCAAATCCCATGGATACAGTGCAGCAAATGAAAATGATCCCACAGCACAAATACATAAGGGGCAAATTCATACTTAGCATGAGGTGTTAAACATTGTCTGTTGACTACCGTGGTGCAACAATGCAGGAAAATCTTCCATTGTCTGATGCAATCAGAAGACTGGTTTCCTAATACAATAGTATTTGAACCTAGCCACTGTTACTTTGATGAATTCCCACTGGGGAGGGATGTGGATATTTCAAACCTTTGCCCATTTGAGGGTTACGTGATGTTGCCAAGTGATGCCCAAACCAACAGGGGAAATGTAAAACTGATCAGGTTGTCAGGACCACATTTTCACAGAAAAGGACAGCATTGTTTCACTGATCAAACGTGGTTGGACTGTGTCTGAAATATACAAAGGAAGATTTACTGTCAGACATCTTGATCAACAGGAAAATGTTTGATGTGGTTGTATTATGTTTGATATGAAACATTATAAAAGAAGATGAAATTGAAGGAACTTTTCTGCAGCCAGGAGGGGGGCCAGGACTAGGCAATATGATTCAGGTCAACAATCAATGGCAGATGGGCCAAGGGAACTGGGGACTGTAAGTGGTCTATCAAGTCATTGTGACCTTGGTTAAATAGATTAGGATCATTTTCATTGGAAAGACGAAGGTTGAAAGGGGACCTGATTGAGGTCTACAAAATCATGAGAGGTATAGATAGGGTGGATAGCAAGAAGTTTTTTCGGCAGAGTGGGGTACTCAATTACTAGGGATCACAATTTCAAGGGGAGAGGGGAAAAGTTTAAGTGAGATATGCAAGGAAAGTTCTTTACGCAGAGGGTGCCTGGAACGCGTTGCCATTGGAGGTGGTGGAGGCAGGCACGATTGTGTCATTTAAGATGTATTTAGACAGATACATGCATGGGCAGGGAGCAGAGGGATACAGATCCTTGGAAAGTAGGTGACAGGCTTAGATAGAAGATCTGGGTCGGCGAAGGCTTGGAGGGCCGAAGGGCCTGTTCCTATGCTGTAATTTGCTTTGTTTGGTTCTTTGTTCTTGGTCTGGAGGGCTCTGCAGTCACCAAGGAGGGTCAAGTATGCTTGGCCTGGGTTGTGAATAATCTTCAGATATCATCCAAAGGGCAAACCATGTGAAGGATCATAAGTTATTGGCCAAACATGAAGGGTTTTGGAGCTGAGAGGGTTAAGGTCACCTGAGCATAATAATGAATTCCAGCTTATGGCAGAAAAGTGAGGTTTTGCCTTTGGTTTATCTATCAAGGTTGTTTTCCTATTACATGTGGTGAGTGGGAGCTGAGGTTAAATAGTGCAGGGATTAAATCAGACAAACTAAGCAAGGTGTTGTGTTAGTTAATCAAGTTAAAAGGCTTTGTATCAGGACATCTATTTTATTTTATAAATGCATTTTATTGAACATGTTTGTGGTTGAGCTAAGACCTGCATCTGGGTCTGTACAATTTTGTTTCATATAAAATCCTAAATCCAAGAATCATTGTGAGGATTTGGGCAAATACAATACAGACTACATTTAAACAGAGGAAAGAAGACAGTAAGAGAATTATAAAAACCAGTCCCTTTTATGGACTGGTGACGGGGATACAAAGAATAACTCAGTTCACCTCTAACTCCTATCCACGAAACTAATCAGAACCAACAATTAGATCAGTTGCCTATTATACATTTCAATCAATAATTTGGTATCCCTTTTGTGCAAGAGGTGGTGCAGGAGGGAGGGGTTCAGATATTTGGGACATTGGGACTGGTTCTGGGGGAGGTGGGACTGTTACATATCGGATGGTCTACACCTGGGCAGGACGAGAACCAATGTCCGAGGGGTTGCTTTTGCAAACAATGTTGGGTAGGGTTTAAACTAATGTGACAGGGGTATGGGAACCAAATGAGGGGGTTAGTGGATGGTAAGGAGGTAGAAACTAAAGCCTGTAAGGAACGAGATAATGAAGTCAATGTGACTAAGGGGAAGAGTAGGCAGTGAGCATACGAT
The DNA here is from genome assembly GCF_030684315.1 of Stegostoma tigrinum. NCBI lineage: Eukaryota > Metazoa > Chordata > Chondrichthyes > Orectolobiformes > Stegostomatidae > Stegostoma > Stegostoma tigrinum. Next base: position 53,772,062 of record NC_081360.1, on the reverse strand, counting down.
GAACGCAAAGGGACAGGTGGTCTGAGGTGCATTTGTTTTAATGCGAGAAGTGTAGTAGGTAAGGCAGATGATCTTAGGGCTTGGATAAGGACCTGGGAGTGTGATGTTATTGCTATTACTGAGACTTGGTTTAAGGATGGGCAAGATTGGTAACTAAATATCCCAGGATATCGATGCTTCAGGCAGGATAGAGAGGGAGGTAAAAGGGGTGAAGGAGTTGCATTACTGGTCAAAGAAGATATCTCAGCTGTGCTGAAGGAGGGCACTATGGAGGACTTGAGAGTGAGGCAATATGGACAGAGCTCAGAAATAGGAAGGGTGCAGTAACAATGTTGGGGCTATACTACGGGCCTCCCAACAGCAAGCGTGAGATAGAGGTACAAAAATGGAGACAGATTATGAAAAAGTGTAGGAGCAACAGGGTGGTGGGGATGTGAGATTTTAATTTTCCCAACATTGGCTGGGATTTACTTAGTGTTAGGGGTTCAGATGGAGCATACTTTGCAAGGATCATCCAGGAGAGTTTTATAGAGTAGTATGTAAACAGTCCAATTCGAGAAGGGGCCATATGTTGGGGAATGAGCCCGGCCAGGTGGTTGAAGTTTCAGTAGGGGATTACTTTGGGAATAGTGATCACCATTCTGTAAGTTTTACAATACTCATGGACAAAGACGAGAGTGGTCCTAAAGGAAGTGTGCTAAATTGGGGGAAGGCCAACTGTAGCAAACTTCAGCAGGAGCTGAGGAATGTGGATTGGGAGCAACTGCTTGAGGGTAAATCCACATTTGATATGCGGGAGGCTTTTAAAGAGATGTTGATTAGAGTGCAGGATAGACGTGTCCCTGTGAAAATGAGGGATAGAAAGGGCAAGATTAGGGAACCATGGATGACAGGTGAAATTGGGAGACTAACAAAGGGGAAAAAGGAAGCATACATAAGGTCTAGGCAACTGAAAACAGACAAAGCTTTGGAAGAATATCGGGAAATATTCTGAAATGAGGAATTAAGAGGGCTAAAAGAGATCATGAAATATCTTTAGCAAACAGGGCTAAGGAAAATCCCAAAGCCTTTTATTTGTACATAAGGAGCAAGAGGGTAACGAGAGAAAGGGTTGGCCCACTCAAGGACAAAGGAGGGAAGTTATGTGAGGAGCCGGACAAAATGAGTGAGAATCCTAATGAGTATTTTACGTCAGTATTCACTGAGGAGAGGGACATGACGGCTATTGAGGTTAGGGATAGATGTTTGATTACTCTAGGTAAAGTCAGGATAACAAGGGGGTAAATGTTGGGTATTCTAAAAGGTATTAAGGTGGACAAGTCCCCAGGTCCGGATGGGATCTATCCCAGTTTACTGACGGAAGCAAGAGGGAAATAGTTGGGGCCTTAACAGATAACTTTGCAGCATCCTTGAGCATGGGTGAGGTCCTGGAGGAGTGGAGAATTGCTCATGTTGTCCCCTTGTTAAAGAGTAGCAGGGTTAATCCAGGTAATTATAGACCAGTGAGCCTGATGTCAGTGGTGGGGAAGCTGCTGGAGAAGATACTGAGGGATAGGATCTGTTTACATTTGGAAGAAAATGGGCTTATTAGTGATAGGCACCATGGTTTTGCGCAGAGAAGATCATGTCTTACCAACTTGATAGAATTCTTTGAGGAAGAGACAAGGTTGATAGAGGAGGGAAGGGCTGTAGATGTCATATACATGGACTTCTCAAAGGCATTTGATAAGGTTTCCCATGGTAGGCTGATGGAAAAAGTGAAGTTGCATGGTGTCTAGGGTGTACTAGCTAGATGGATAGAGAACTGGCCGGAAAACAGGAGACAGAGAGTTGTAGTGGAAGGGAGTTTCTCAAAATGGAGAACAGTGACCAGAGGTGTTCCACAGGGATCTGAGTTGGGACCACTGTTGTTTTTGACATACATAAATGATCTGGAAGAAGGTATAGATGGTCTGATTAGCAAATTTGCAGATGACACTAAGATTGGTGGAGCAGCAGATAGTGAAGGGGACTGTTGGAGAATGCAGTAGAACATAAATAGATTGGAGAGTTGGGTGGAGAAATGGCAGATGGAGTTCAATCCAGGCAAACACGAGGTGATGCATTTTGGAAGATCCAATTCAAGAGCAAAATATACGGTAAATGGAAAAGCCCTGGGAAAAATCAATGCACAGAGCAATCCGGGTGTTCAGGTCCATTGTACGCTGAAGGTGGCAACGCAGGTGGATAGAGTGGTCAAGGCGGCATACAACATGCTTTCGTTCATCGGACAGGGTATTGAGTACAAGAGTTGGCAGGTCATGTTACAGTTGTATAGTACTTTGTTTTGACCACATTTGGAATACCGTGTGCAGTTCTGGTCGCCACATTACCAAAAGGATGTGGCTGCTTTGGAGAGGGTGCAGAGGGAGTTCACCAGGATGTTGCCTGGTATGGAAGGCATTAGCTATGAAGAGAGGTTGAGTAGATTAGGATTATTTTCATTAGAAAGTCGGAGATTGAGGGGGGACCTGATTGAGGTCTACAAAATCATGCGAGGTATAGACGGGGAGACAGCAAGAAGCTTTTTCCCAGAGTGGGGGATTCAATTACTTGGGGTCATGATTTCAAGGTGAGAGGGGAAAAGTTTAAGCGAGATATGCATGGAAAGTTCTTTATGCATAGGGTGGTGGGTGCCTGGAACATGTTGCCAGCGGAGATGGTAGAGGCAGGCACGATAGCATCATTTAAGATGTATCTAGACAGATCCACGAATGGGCAGGGAAGAGGGATACAGATCCTTGGAAAGTAGGCGACAGGTTTAGATAGAGGATCTGGATTGGCGCAGGCTTGGAGGGCCGAAAGACCTGTTCCTGTGCTGTAATTTTCTTTGTTCTTTGTTAATCCAAGTGGCACAATTTAAAAACAGGCCTAAAATACTAAAATTGTGCATCCTTCAACTACAGCAAACTGTCCACCGTCATGACCTATAACTAAGGTCCTAAACTGAAGACTGAAGGTGCAAACAAGAATGGAGAAGGATGCTAAATCTTCTGGATTACATTAGCATTGTGAGGCCACCATAAGTGCAGTAATTTAAGGATACGGCCGACCAGCATATCTTCATGTTGCCCACATTCAGAAGCCACAAGAATGATAGAGAGGGCCAGATGAAGTCCCTTGAGGTTGAGAGGGAGATTTCTGACCAAAATTTGTCCATTTGATTGGGTCATCAGCTGGCCTATTTCTTTCAGAAATTATTGTCAAATGCCAAGTCTTTGGTCTCATGTTAAACTAGAATAGTTCAATCTCTAGTACTTTTCATCAGAAGTTCAAGTATAGACTGAGTTTACACCACCTGATGTGTCTTAGCTGCTTCTTTGAGTAGTCAGGCTTACCCCCACAACCCGTTTTCTAATGTAACCCTGCAAATGCTCAAGTAGCCATTGAACTACCCTTAAGTAGAATCAGTTTCCATCACTATTTGACATGTAGAATTCTAGGTCCTGACAACATGATAAATGAGAAAGGTTCTGCTCATCTAGATGTTTTTGCCCATGATTACAAATCTATTATTTATACTTTGGACCCAGTAGCCAGAGATAATAGTTTTCATCATTTACTCATTATGTTACCTCTTAATCTTCTCTGTTCCAAGGAATGCTTTCTCAATATTTTTACCTTTCCCAATTTTAATGTGGAAGTCAGATACAAAGTGTGTTTCTTTCCTATGTTTAGCACTGAGAAATGCCAGAGATTTCAGTCATTAAAAGAGATTAATCATTATTTTTTATGAGGAGAAAGATTGAAACATATTGCAAAATCTATCCAGTTTGTTCAGATTAGTAAAATAAACATTCATTTTACTTACTTTTAATAATTTTATATAAATAAAACTAATTTGCCCAACCAGAGTAGTTATTTTTTCAAAACATTCATTTAGGTGCTACCCAATACTTCATTAATTCAGATATTGAATAGAATTGGGAGTGAACTCATGCTGCAACTGTACAAAACGCTAGTGCGGCCTCATTTGGAATAATACGTGCAGTTCTGGTCGCCCCATTACAGGAAGGATGTGGAAGCATTGGAAAAGGTGAGAGGAAGAACAGGTTAGGGAGGTGGGGATGAGCCGGGCTGGTTTTGGGATGCATTGGTGGGAGGGGAGATTTTGAAGCTTGTGAAGTCCACATTGATACCATTGGGCTGCAGGGTTCCCAAACAGAATATGAGTTGCTGTTCCTGCAACTTTCCCCAATGTAGAAGAAGCCACAACGGGTACAGCGGATGCAGTATACCACATTGGCAGATGTGCAGGTGAACATCTGCTTGATGATGAAAGTCATCTTGGGGCCTGGGATGGGGATGAGGGAGGTGGTGTGGGGTGCAAGTGTAGCACTTTACCATTCACAACCTCATCACTTTAGGTGACCTCCCACCCACAGCCTCCAACCTCATTGTCACCCAACCCCGCACCGCCCGTTTCTATCTCCTTCCCAAAATCCACAAACCTGACTGCCCCGATCGACCCATTGTCTCCGCCTGCTCCTGTCCCACCGAACTCATCTCCACCGATCTGGACTCCATTTTCTCCCCCTTGGTCCTGGAACTCCCTACCTACGTCTGTGACACCACCCACGCCCTCCAACTTCTTCAGGGCTTCCAATTACCCAGTCCCCAACACCTCATTTTCACCATGGACGTCCAGCCCCTATACAGCTGCATTCCCCATGCAGATGGCCTAAAGGCACTCCGCTTATTCCTGTCCCACAGGCCCGACTAGTCTCCCTCCACCGACACCCTCATCCGCCTAGCCGAACCCATCCTCACCCTCAACAACTTCTCTTTGGATTCCTCCCACTTCCTACAGACAAAGGGGGTGGCCATGGGTGCCCGCATGGGTCCAAGCTATGCCTACCTCTTTGTAGGTTACGCCCCTACACTGGCCCTAAAGTCCACCTCTTTCTCCGTGACATTGTTGAGCGTATCGGCGATGCCTCGTGCTCTGAAGAGGAGATCGAACAATTCATCCACTTCACCAAAACCTTCCACCCCAACCTCAAGTTCACCTGGACCATCTCCAACACATCCCTCAACTTCCTGGGCCTCTCCGTCTCCATCTCAAGCCCACCGACTCCCACAGCTACCTAGAATGCATGTCCTCCAACCCACGTTCCTGCAAAAATTACATCCCCTATTCCCAATTCCTTCGCCTCTGCCGCATCTGCTCCTAGGCTGAGGCATTCCACTCCCGTACATCCCAGATGTCCTCGTTCTTCAAGGAGCTCGACTTCCCCCCCGCAGCGGTTGCGAATGCCCTTGACCGTGTCTCCCGCATTTCCCGCAACTCATTCCTCACACCCCGTCCCCACAATAACCGCCAAAAGACATTTCCCTAGTCCTCACATACCACTCCACCAATCTCCGGATACAAAGCAATCACCCTCCGACACTTCCGCCATCTACAATCCAACTCCACCACCAAATACATTTTTCCATCCTCACCCTTGTCTGCCTTCTGGAGAGACCACTCTGTCCGGGACTCCCTTGTCCGCTCCACACTCCCATCCAACCCCACCACACCCGGCATTTTCCCCTGCAGCCGCAGGAAGTGCTACATTTGCCCCCACACCTCCTCCCTCACCCCCATCCCAGGCCCCAAGATGACTTTCCACATCAAGCAGATGTTCACTTGCACATCTGCCAATGTAGTATACTGCATCTTCTGTACCCGTTGTGGCTTCCTCTACATTGGGGAAACCAAGTGGAGGCTTGGGGGCTGCTTTGCAGAACACCTCCGCTCGGTTCGCTATAAACAACTGCACCTCCCAGTCGCGAACCATTTTAACTCCCCCTCTCATTCCTTAGACGACATGTTCTTCTTGGGCCTCCTGCAGTGCCACAATGATGCCACCCGAAGGTTGCAGGAACAGCAACTCATATTTCACTTGGGAACCCTGCAGCCCATTGGTATCAATGTGGATTTCACAAGCTTCAAAATCTGCCCTCCCCCCACTGCATCCCAAAACCAGCCCAGCTCATCCCCGCCTCCCTAACCTGTTCTTTGACTCACCTATCCCCTCCTCCCACCTCAAGCCGCACTTCCATTTCGTACCAACTAACCTCATCCCGCCCCCTTGACCTGTCTGTCCTCCCTGGACAGACCAATCCGCTCCCTGCTTCTCTCCTCTCCACCTATCTTCTCCTCTATCCCTATTTATTTCAGAACCCTCTCCTCAACCCCTTTTCTGATGAAGGATATAGGCCCGAAACATCAGCTTTTGTGCTCCTGAGATGCTGCTTGGCCTGCTGTGTTCATTCAGCTTCACACTTTGTTATCTCAGATTCTCCAGCATCTGCAGTTCCCATTATCTCTGTCTCTCTCATGTAGCAGAGTCCTCCATCCAGTATAAATGTTCTTCATACTGTTTCACTCTCACCCCACTCCCCAGGGCTAGTCATATTTGGCTTTTTGTAATTATCTCTCTGCCAAGCCTTCCTTCTCTATCTGAGAATAATTACGCCTGCATTAGCCAAAGTCCTGAATGCATACCCTACTGGACGTTTCTCTCCATTAATTTTTTGTAATTACCTCTCTGCCATAATTATTCAGTTCATATTTCATCTCTTCACTTGCTGTTCAGCTGTTGACCCCTTACTTACACAGTTTGATGCTTTTGATCACCTGCAAATACTTGTTATTCAGCCATTCAACATTCTGCTCACACTACTTGCACTTAATCTCTTGAGAATCTTAATTACCTAGAATTATCTTGCCATTGTCTCTCTGCCTATAATCTGTGCCTTTATGCTTCCCTCCATTTCACCTGATGAAAGAGGAGCACCCCAAAAGCACGTGATTTCCAATAAACCTGTTGATCTATAACCTGATATTATGTGACTTCTGACTTTATTATCTGTAAGCAGATTAGCAGGATTTGTGATCTGTTTTTATTGCAAAAATTTACTTCTGTAAAGGTATTGGTGGAACTTCTTTGCTCCAGATATGGCTGCCAAACGTTCCTTCTCTATCTGGGCATACTTACACTCTGCAGTAGCCAAAGTCTTGGGTGCATATGCTACTGGGCATTCTTCTCCATTGGGTCACCTATGAGCTAATACTACCCCAATGCTATACACGGAGGCATTACATGTCAAGATCAGATCTCATTTGGGATCATAATGTGCCAACACCTTAGAGAATAATAGTTGTTTCTCTATTTCCCTGAAAGCTATGGCTTGGCTACACGACCCGCTGACACTTTTTTAAAAGAGTTGATGCAAAGGTGCCAGGGTAGAGGCCAGGTTATGTATAAACTTTACATAATAATTCACCAGCCCAAGGCAAGAGGTGGTACAGATGTAGGAATCCTCACTTTATCTTCCAGCGTGTGTAACCCGATCTTGTCAACTCTGTAGCACAAATAGGTAACTTCCGTTGTCTGGAACAACATTTCCACTTCTAAGGCAAATTTCCTTTTTAAGAAACAACTAAAGACTATATCCAAATTCTCTAAGTGCTCCTTATTGGTCTTCCTTGTTATTTGCACATCATCAAGATAAATGACAACCTGGGTAGACCTTGTAAAATGTTCTCCGTTGTTCATTGCAAAATTGCATAGGCAGTTCTCATATATTGGTACAAACCCTTATTGGGTTTAATTCCGGGAATACTCTTCACCACAATTGCAAGTATGCATAGTTCATCTCTAGATTCGTTAAGGACCTCCTCTGCTAGCTTTATGTACAAGTCCTCAATGTGAGGGACTGGGTATTTATTCAGCACAAAGTGGTTTATTGTTTGTTTTAAACTCCTTAAAGGTGAATCAATCTGTTGAGATTCACAATCGGTCCAACTGGTGCTGCCCATTCCATAAACTGTACTGGTTTGATGATTCCTTCACTTTCCAGCCTCCTGATTTTTGCTCCACACTTGCCCATAAGGCAAATGGCACAGGGCAGGCCTTGCAGAATCATGGAATTGCTTCCTGGTCAACACGTAAGGTGAACTTAGCTCCATTGTCCCTAGTCCTTCCTGAAAAAATTCCAGGTATTTAATTAGGGCCTCACTCAGGCAAGCATTTTCTAATCAAAAAATGGGTTTGAGCATTTTACTGCAATCAGTGGTAACTGAACCAGCTGCTTCTCATAAGAGATCAGAACCAAAGTTACACCATTAATCTGTAAACATTCCCCAGTATGGGTTCTCAGTCTAGACACGGTCTTGTGCAAACTTAAGGGTTGGAGTCCAGAGTAAATTTTCTTAAAGACTGGTTCATTGATATTGTTGCACCAGTATTGACCTCTATTAGAGCTGGGTGACCATTTAACCAAACATTTATTTTGATTGGTTCTGATTAGGATGTTGCTAAGCAATTTAACTGGTCCAAACCAGATGAAAGTGGACTTTCCAGAGGGTGTACTATCCTGGATAATGGCCTATGAGTTATCTTACTCAATTTAGGTCTAGTGGGACTCTTTTGCTGCCGGGTCCACAAAGCAGCAGCAACTTCAATGGCTTACTAGCCTGGATCCTGAAGAAAATGTTAACTCTTTGCCTGACGCTTGCCTTTGTTTTGGGGTTTTGCTGTGGGCTGGAGTCCCTCTGTTCAGGATGCAATTGTCTTTACTCAACTGGTGTCCCCCAACCTCAGTCGGACTGGCGAGGGTGTCCTCTTCTATCATAATACCCTGTAACTCATGTGCTCTGCTTGTCAAATGTTTTAATGATAAAGCCAGCGAGTAGGCACTTTTGTATGCTTCCGTCATTAACCCACTCTCTCTTTCCCTTTGAAATAACTCCACAGAGGGTGGTATCTATCACCAACTCACCTTTTATTTGTATATGCCAGGTCTTTGACCCTGATCCAACTCCCTCATAGCCAGCTCTCAGAATGAACAGGATAACAGCTGCTGACACTCCTGTTTATATCTGTCAGTCAGGTTTCCCTGATTGGACCAGATTAAAACAACTCCAATAAGGGAACTCATATTCTATGAGGTTCATCTGGCTGACCTCATTATATTCACTATAACACTGTTGAAGTGGAATCAATCAATTATTAAGTTAACCATGCATGGTTACAGGAGTTCAGTGCTAGGCATGCATTCACATGAATTCAGAATTTTTTTTACAGGGCTGTACTGGCTACAAAATTGAAAGCTAATGAGTCTTAATGAAAATAATTACATTGTAAGACTTACCTATAATTTAAATCTGTATAAAAACAAAATCTACCATGTTCTTTTTGGATTGCTCCATGGGCCTTAGTTCATGTGCTGATAATGAGCCAACATAAGAACATCTTAAGAACCACAACTATTAATTAGACCTTTTCAAGTTTTTGACTTTACTAGGCTTTCTATCTTACAAAAAAATAGTAAGATTATGTTTTCCTTAAAGGGAATCCTTCTCATCAGCCCATAGGGGCAGGTGTAAGATATGTCTGTGCTTTCAAATGGTGTTGACTGAAACATTTCTGTTCTCTTACACTCTATCAACCTCATTCAGGAATTCAACAGGAATACCCATCATCTTTACTTACATATTCACAAGACAAAAACACAATGTGGATAGCAATTCCTTTTGGTAAGTTAGCTAGTTAAGGCCTTCTTTCTGCGTAACACATTTTACCAGTACTTCCAAGATTCCTGCAGCTGAGTCAGATGTTCAGTGTGATTTTCACATCAGACCTCAAAAATATCTTTAAAGAATTGTAACTAATCCTCATATAACCTGCTTAGGCATGTTAGATTAGCACGGTAACCAAATATTCTATTGAATTCAGGCATACAAAACTAAAAGCCTAATGTGTCAACTTTTGGGAGTTCTTTTATGAACAACAATTGGTTTCTGGAAGAAGGTAACAAGATCTCCTGATGCTTTATGGTTAGCTGTCATAAACTGGGATTTTTCCAGGAGAAGCTGTATAATTTGAAATTTTGTAGATCAGGAAAAGCTTTGTGAACAGGGCCAAATTGTGACATCATCATGCAGTGCCCAAATAAAAATTGAGATAAAACATCTGGTAATAGGTGAAAACTGCACACTTGCTTCTGATGTTAATGTTGAAGTTAGGCACACTTTGTGCTTTGCTTGCAATACATTATTTGTCTCAATTAAAATGTTTAACTGAACACTCATTTTCCATCATAAGTGTCCATGTTTTTAGGCTGTGTAGCTTCTTTGGAATATTTTACTGAACAAAAGTCTGCTGCTTGTTTGTATTTTGTGGGGGCATGTAAAGGTTAAAGCTACAACTTGAGAGATGCCCTTTTTTGGTAATATTGAAAATGGCTATAAATATCTGTCAAGGAAGTGGTTGAATACACAGGTTGTTAAATTCTCATCATAAATGATTACTGTCTAAAAAAATCACTGGAATTCATTGCAATTACTTTATGCCAAACTGCTATCAATGAATTAAATAATTTGCCAAGTAGACTGAACATCTACTTGTCATCAATTCCAATTTACTAACATTGTCTTTTGAACTAGTTAGAATTAAGATAGATAAACTCATTTATTTACAAGCAGACATCTGGAAAAAACACTACACTTTTTTGGGAATAAAAATTAAGTGAAGCTACACCAATGTTTTAAGCAGACATCATAAAATATTTTTCATCTAGATTAGCCATAAATCAACAGTTTTAACAAAAGAAATGGAGACAAACATACAAAAACATCCATTTACAACATTTAGCAATCACAGTGCTACAGTTACTTTTACCGAAATGATGTTCTATGGAAATTGAACATTCTGTTCAGAGTGGTGATGTTGCTATTAGTGGTCTCAGACTATTTAAAATCATCACTGTCTACTCTTTGAAGTTGCTTCATACAAATTATGCAAATAGAATGGATACATTTTAGAGACAGCTAGCTAAGTGCATGAGAGAGAAAGGAACAGAAGTAGATGTTGATAAGAGATGAAGTTAGATGGAGGAGGTTCACATATTGCATTAATACTAGCACTGGCCTCTTGCACCAAATGAACACAGGACTGTGGGTGGTAAAATCCTTTATAATTCAATGAATTGCAATTATGAAAGAAATTTTAAAAAGCTCCGTGTTAAAATTGTTGGATAATTGGAATTGTTTGAGCAAAAACAATCTGAATTAACGAGATGTGAATTGCATAACAATAACTTTAGTTTGTTCAGCTTTTGAAGTATCGCGCGCAATTCTGGTCTTCCTGTTATAAGAAGGATATTGTGTAACCAGAAAAGATTTACAAGGATATAGTCAGGGCTGGTGGGTTTGAGCTGTAGGGGGAGACGGAATATGCTGGGGCTATTTTCCCTTACAGATGTGACCTTACAGAGGTTTATAAAATCATGAGGGGCAATGGATAGGATAAGTAGGCAAGGTCTTTTTCCTGCGGTGGAGAAGTTCAAAACTAGAGGCTATAGGTTTAAGGTGTGAGGGGAATGATTTAAAAGGGACTTAAGGGGAAAAGCAGAGGGTGGTGCATGTATAGAATAAGCTACCACAGGAAGTGGTGGAAGCTGATACAATTATAACATTTAAAAGTCATCTCGATGGCTATATGAGTAGGAAGGGTTGAGAGGGATTTGGGCCAAATGCTGGCAAATGGGACTAGATTAATTTAGGATATCTGGTCAGCACAGGCGAGTTGGACTGAAGTGTCTGTTTCCATGCTGTACTTCTCTATGGCCTCCTCCATACTGTGTGTAGCTCCTTGACTTGATAGGAGAACAGCGCTACGTTTTCTACTTCTGAAGGCAATGACTGATGAGACAGCTGCTGGAGACCGGCAAGATGAAGCCATCAATCTCCTTCCAAAAGTGGACCCACGTAAAGCAGAGATGAGGTGAAACAGCTTCTCTCAGTTGTTGGTATTTGGAATTCTCTTCATCAGTGAGCAGGGGACACTAGGTTACTCAATATATTTAAGGCATAGTCAGATAGATTTTTGATTGAAAAGTCAGTCAACATTTCTAAGGGAGGTGGGGTGCAGACAGACGAGTGGATTTGAAATCATAATCAGATTACAATGTTGTCTGCTCTAACGTTGAGTTCAACAGTATCAGACTGTAACCTCTGCCCCTAATATTTACTTTACAGCTTTTGGCTTTAGTGCTTTGTTTTTCTATTTTCTTCACTTTTGGATAGTGCCTGTTTATCATTCTGCTATTCAAATCTCATCCGGATATATCTTTTCATTTGTCCCCACATAGCACCCTTTGCACTATCATCCCTTTTGCCTTTTAATCTCTTTATCCTTTCACCTAATCACGGACCTTCCACTTTGTTGCAAGTGATTTGGAGTACAAGAGTACAAAAGTCTTTCTGCAACGTACAAGGGCTGGTGAGATCCCATCTGGAGGATCAGAATAGTTTTGGTCCCCTTATTTAAGGAAAGATGTCATTTCATTACAGGCAGAATAGAGAAGGTTTATTTGAATGATCCCTGGTATGGAGGGATTGTCTTCTGAGCAAGGGTGGGACAAGCTGGGATTCTATTCATTCGAGTTTGGAAGAATGAAAGGTAATTGAAACAAATAGGATTCTTAAGAGTTTAGGACTAGATGACAAGGTAAAAACAGAAAGAACTGATGATGCTGTAAATCAGGAATAAAAAGGAAGGGTCACTGGACAGTTAACTCTGTTTTTTTTACTGGCATTGATGCTGCCAGATCTGCTGCGCTTTTCCAGCAATTTTGTTTTTGAACCAGAAGACAAGACTTCAGAATAAAGGGACATCAATTTAAAACTGAAACGAGAAGGAATTTCTTCCCTCAGACGGTTACAAGCCTTTGGAATTCCTTGCCACAAACGACTCTCGGGGTAGAGCACTTGTGAATATTTAAGGCTGCGATTGATAGATTCTTGATTAGTAGGACAATCAAGGACTATAGGGAAACATGGGAAAGTGGACATGAGGAATGGGGGAATCAGCCAATATCCTACTGAATGGTGGAATAGGCTCAAAGGGCCAAATAGTTCACTGATATTCCTATTTCTTATGGTCTTATTCCTATAACACCTCTTCATATTACACCTGAAACCTAACTTGCAGCTTGAAATATAGGAAAATTCTATGCATTATAATCATAAAATTATTTCCATTAAAAGATGTGACTAAATTATACCATGAAATTGCAATCTTTGAAAGTTTTGGAAAGTAAATTAAATTCAATAAGAAAAAAATTGCTGATTTAACATTGTACGGTAAACAGATCTTCAGTTTCAACACTAAAGGTTTTGGGATAGATTTTGGTCTGGGCTCCTTTTAGCATCTCACATCTAACATGCACAAATTGAGAGGAGGTTGCTGTACAGGCCTTATCAAATGTAATAATGTGAAAGCTTGTGGGTGAGCACCAAATGATTTATTGAACATTGCCATGGAGAGAAATCAGTCAGAGAAGACAGTCTCTGAAACTATGCAGAACTGGACACCGGTTTCCCATAATCTGACAGTGACATAGCATTCTTCACAAATGCTCTGCAAATATCCTGAAGGTTAAAGGCATTATTCCTTGTTCTCAACATCACCCCAAAGTTCTTTCACAGTACCCCTTTTGACCGTGAGCATTTAACAACAAACCAGTTGTGAAGCAACAATACCTAGAATTTAATTTACAGGTTGTATTGGAGATCCATTTTGAGGTATACAAGACAAGTTGGGATGAATTTCATGTACATAAGGGAGACTGAAGGACATTCTGAAGACAATAGCAGAGGCGAGGGTACAAAAACGCCTCCATTACTTCCAAGCCTGGTATTTCCCATTTTATATCACTTTGACTCTAATATGGAGTTTCTTCTTAGCATGAACCATGCTCTGTTTCTTCACACATTTTCTATTGGTGGATTTTCAGGGAGCTCATTTCTTCCCAAACCCCATAGGCGCCTTTGATTTTCTGTAATGCTTTCCCTAACTGTGGCTGATTATTTTCCTATATATTTTGCCCTGGGCATTCTCTCACACTGTTTCAGCTTCTGTCTGGGCTTTCCTTTGCTGTGCTTCCAAAAAAGTGTCACATCAGACTCAAAATATTAACATTGTTGCTCTGTCCATGGGTGCTGCCGGATCTGCTGAGTTTCTCCAGCACTTTCTATTTTTATTTTGTTCTCTTTCCAAGTTTGTTCCCATGCGTCCTAGAATTCCACATTTGAATCCCTCCAATTAGGTTTCCTACTCTGCCACAGTACCAAGATGGCATTTAGCCAGGATGCAAATGGAAAGGCAAACAATCCCCTTCTGATCTTTCTCAACCTATCTTTAACTTTTAACACAGTTAATTGCACCATTCTCCTCCAAAATCTTCCTACCGTCATTCAGCTCAGTGTGGCTGCACATATCAGAGCAAAAGAATAACCATTAATAGTTTTCTTCCCAGTCCTACACAGTTACCCTTGTGCTTCCTGAGGTTCTCTTTAAAACCCCTCAGATTTAGGGTGACATGGTGACTCAGTGGTTAGCACTGCTGTCTCACAGCACAAGGGACCCAGGTTCGCTTCTAGATTTGGGCACCTGTATGTGGGGTTTGCACGTCTCCCCGTGTCTGCTTAGGTTTCCTCCTGGTGCTCCAGCTCCCTCCCACAGTCCAAAGATATGTAAATTACGTGGATTGGCTATTTTTTCCTGTAGTGTCCAGGTTAAGTGGATTATCCATGGTAAATGCAGGGCAACATACATAGGGATGGGCGGTGGTGTGGATGGAATGGTCTTCAGAGGGTCGGTACAGATTCGATGTACCAAATGGCATCTTTCTCTAATGCATGGATTCTATGATTCTCATCCACATGCTGTGCCTTAGCAACATGATTCAAAATTAACAGTTTCCATATGAATGCTGATGATACCCAGTTCTGTGTCACCACCACCTCACTTGACCTGACCACTGTTAGTACATTGTTAAGACTGCTTATCTGACATCTTGTGCTGGACGAGTAGAAATTTATCTAATTAAATACTGGGAAGACTGAAGACATTGTCTTTGGTTCCCACTCAAAACTCCATTCTCTAGTTACCAACTCTGGCAGTTATCCAAGGATGAAACAGTTTGTTTACAATCTCAATGTCACATTTGACGAGGGATGGGATTTCAGTCACTATCTGTGCCATCACTGAGGCCACCTGCTTTTAGCTTTGTAATAGTGCCTGACATTGCCACCACTTCAGTTTACCCACTGCTGAAACTCTCATCCATACTCTAGTTACCTCCAGAGCTGGCTGCTCTAATGCGCATGTGGTCCGCTTCCAGTTCTTAGCCTCCGTTTCAAAACAATGGCAAAGCTTCTCTCCTCCCCAAATCACCCCCTTCACTCCTAATACCCTCTAGACATCTGTGCTCCTTTAACTCCTGCCTCTCCATCATCACAATTCTAATTACAATACCATTGGCAGCCATGCCTTCGTCTACTTGGGCCCTTAGCTCTGGAATTCTCTCCCTGAAGGCTTCTGCCTCTGTATCTCACTTTTTATCTTTAAGACACTCCTTAAAATTGACAAGGCTTTTCTGGCCACCTTGCCTAAAATTTCATAATGAGAACCAGTGGCTAATTTTGTTATATCATATCTATATAGCACTTTCATTAGTTTATTTTCATTATTATAGTGACGGCATTATTTAAACATAAGCTATTGCTATTGTAGCAGTGATCACACACCCCGTGTATAGTGATGGAATGGAATCCCTGTCTTCTTCACATGAACTGAAATATTAATACTTAACTGTTTAAGGGCATGAAGAAATGTTTAAAAATAAACGTGAATTGCTACAGTGTTTAATGGTTTATGTTTACTTTGTGCATACTGTCTGTTTCATTGTGAATAGGAATATTATTAAAAGGTTTTATTTAAAGCTTGCAGTATTGTGGTTTAATTATGTAACCCCTGGGATTCAGTAAATGAAAATGTGCTCTAGGGGATTAGGTTGCAAAATGGGAAAAGTCATCAGCTGGGATGCATTCTAGATTGGTGAGGGAAGTGAGGGTGGAAATTATGTGGCCAATTTGTCTAATGCTCCTTTGTAATGCTGGTAACAAGGTCGGCCCGGAGGATGTCATAGAATATGAGTTCCCTGATTGTGGCTGTTAATCTAGTCTAATTGTGGAGCCATGGCTGACAGATAAAAACAGGAGTGTTGGACATCCTGTCACTCTGAGAGCTGGCTCTGTGGGAGCTGGATCAGCGTCTAGAACTTTCCACATGTAATTAAAAGGTGACTTGGTGATAGGCTACTGGCCTCTGTGGAACTATTTCATCTTTCCCTATGGGAGTAGTTCAAAAGCGCTAGTGGATTGGAAATATTGAATGCTATTCAGAAACAATGTCAGCGGGATAAATCTGGCAACTACAGCTAGCCTGACATTGGTAGTGGATAAACTTTCAAAGACAATAATCTTGCCAAAATTAATTGTCACCTGAAAATATATGGTCTAAATTCTAAAAATTAGAATGGATTTGTTAAAGGCAAATCATTTATGAAGGAGTTGACTGAATTCTTTGCTGAAGTAATGGTAAGAGTTTATGAGGATTATTAAAATATTCAAAATATATTTTATAAAGCGCCAAAAAAATTAACTTATGACTATAGGTAAAGCCTGTGGAAGCAAAGGGTGGGTGGCTGTTTGGATAGAAAATTGACTCAAGGCAAAAAGGAAACAGTGAGTTTCTTGGAGTTCACAAGGACTGATGTTAGGACCATCGAACTCGTTCTTGTTTTAATTGTTCCCATGTCACATGGGATCATCCTGATAACAATTTATCATTGTTAACCATCTCCAGTCAATCTCTGTATAATTTGGTCATTGTTTTTGTGGTCAAATGCCCTTCCTGCTTTCTCACCCTCCCTATTTCTCTGGGCTTGGGACTGGCACCAATACATACTGGCTAACCTGCAACATTGGCTGAGTGCTTCTGCAGTCAACATGTTCTAGACTTGTTACTGCCGGAGCCACAGACAGATCTCCAGTATTAAGACAAGTGCTCTAATTGATATGTACAAATAATCTGAGCTTGACACTACAATGCATAATATCAAAGTTTGCAGATGCCTCAAAACCAAGAAGTGTAATAATTAATGAGGAGGATGGGAACAGACTTCAGGAGGATGCATACAAAGTGGTGAAAATGACTGACAATCAACAGTTGGTATTAGCATTGAGAAAGGAGTGAGAAGTGATGCATTTGCTGGGAAAAACAAGGAGGCAATACAAATGAATAGTGTGATTTTAGAGGCAGTGCAGGAACAGAGAGTCCTGATATTTTTTTTATTTCCAGCATTCACCGTTCTTTGGTTTTCTGTTAAGGAGGTATACTTGATTCTTAGCTTTCTTAGGAGAGGTAAAAAGAGAAATTGTGCTAGTAGTTCAGCTAGATTATTGTGTTTAATTCTACGCATCACATTATAAGAAGGATATCAAGGCCTGACAAGAGTGCAGAAGGGATTCACGAGAATGGTTCCCAAAATGAGGGACTTCAGTTGTATAGGTAAACTGGAGAAGCAAGAGCTGTTCTTATAGCCGATGGTTAAGATGATGGTGTTTAGCCATCAGGAAGAATTTTGATTCATGAAACGGGAGAAACTATTTCCATGGAGGAAATATAGACAATTGGAGGACATAGTTGACAAAAGACCTGAAGTGAGATAGAAGCGTTCTAGACAGGAAGTTGTTATTGAATACACTTGTGTGCATGCCTGTGAAAACAGATTTAATAATAATTTTACAAGATGAACTGAATAAATTCCAAAAGGATAAAAAGAAAGTACCATGTGGATGGAACAGAGGACGGAAATAACTACGAAAATTAGGATTAAGAGGCTGAATGGCCTCTTTCTATGATGTGTCATTCTATACATAGATTAATTGGTTCAATTCTCTGACTCATACTCCTTTCAGATGAGACTCTTGGCTGGGAGTGATTGACCTTTCAGAAAGGTACAATACAGGGTATAGATTATTGTCACTGTGATATCAATTTTGTTTCAGTTTCAATTGCAGTCTTGCTTTTATTACAGCAGAGAGGCAAATTATACCATCATTCTCTTTCTTCATAAATGCTCTGTTTTAGATTATTCATCATTTTTGTTGTTAAATGTTATGAATTAAAGTTCCTTAAAAGAAATTACTTTTGCATATTTCAAAAGTCTGTGAAATTTATCACTCACTTAAAAAATCTTAATTCATGATTAAGAAGAAAATACAGAATTTGCACTGTTAACTTCAAACTCCTTTACATTAGTTTTTGATATTTAACATTCATAGCATACTTTGTTTTATGAAGGAGAAATTCATATATCCTTTGCCAAAGGTTAAAACAGCATCATATATCAACATTGCAGATGACAACTTCTTCTGTGAATAACTGCTAAGGGGAAAAGAGCTGAAAGCATAATCCATTCCTTATTTGGAAACTGGTAGGATAAATGATTGTGACTTACCACAGTCTGAAGTGGGACTAAGAGTGGACAATGCCGTCTTTGATGTTTTCTCAGCAGCTTTGGGAGTCTTTGAGGCAGCTGCATCTGAAAAAGAATAATGTTAAAACAAATTCATTAAGATATGTTTATCTTCTGTTGCAGGTCAGATAATTATCTAGGAATTGTAAAGTTATGTCTTTTTATAGATATCACAGACCTTTCTCTACAAAATCCATCAAATGCTGCTTAATCATCCACGGTTTTAGTTTTAACTGGGTCTTTGGTGAATACTAAGTTTTTATAATGCAAATAAATTCATTAGTTCTCTATGTTAATTTAACTTATACAAAAACCTGTCCAGTTGCATATTGTTAACATCAGACTTGCAAATTTTTTAGGCTCCTTTAGTTTAACTGTTTGAGATTATTTTCATTTTGCTTTGTGCTATTAGACGTTTGTTTATCTGAGAGAAACTCTGCCCTAATCTTGTGTTAATAAGTTGTTTTGCCACAGACTGGTGGAAGGAATTTTGTTTTTAACTTTGCAGTTTAATGACAGGAAGAAAAGACAAACAGCATTGCATGCGGAGGAATGTTTTCCGTTGTGAGTTCTCATGCTGCTGAATGTACTTACCAGCCACAGTAACTGAGCAAGAACATTCCATTTTCCCTGCAGAATTCTCAGCTATGCATTTGTAAAGGCCTTCATCTTCAGGCAGGACTTCCTCAATTGCAAGTGTACAAACTGATCCTGACATAAATAAAAGCTTTTGAGAGTTCACAATCCATATGGAAGTTTCAAATGCACTTAACTCTTTACACACAACTTTTAAGAACCAATATTCATCAACTTCAACTGATTAAACAAATGTTATCAACTTTTCTTAAATTCTTGTTTTTCAAAAGTCACATAATACAAATAATAATTGGTTTAAGAAGTATTTTGACATTTGTAATACTGATGTGCAGTTACATCACAAATAATTTCTGAACAATAAAGATATATAATCTTCAGGGTTCTAAAAAAACTGAATGGAGATGAAAGTTTCCTTAGTTCAACAATTAAATGAAATGTTACTGATAAATTTCACAATTTTTCATGTTAAGTATAATGCAATGTGAATGTAAGACTTAAGGTTTATATTAAATCACCATTCATCCTTGGAAGTCAGTTACCTTCTTGTGATATATTAATGAACTTGGATGACTTGATGGCCTTTCCATTTATAGTCCAGGTGACTACTGGAGCTGGTTCAGCAGCAACTCGACACTGCAACAATAAACGTTCACCATCTACTACCTGAGTATCTTTTAATGTTTCCTTAAAAATAGGTGCATTTCCTGTGTTTTCAGGTTTCTGATCAATTATACCACCATCGATACATGAACATCCATTTTTACAATCACCATTATCATTTAAGTCCACTTTTACAGATTGAAGGTTTTCCGAATCATTATTTGCCTTTTTGCCAGTCGAATCTTGTTTCTCTGAGCTTACAGCACTCCTGATGTCAGACTGCACTTGCTTTGGTGTGATATTTTCTTGTGATATTTTAGGAGTGTTCTTTTTACCAAGTACTGCCCGAAAATCCACCTGCTGGGGACCTGAAATCTTTTTCTCTTCTTCAAATGAATTAGTTGTTTTGACATGTCTGGAAAGCGAATCTCGGAAGTTCATTTGTTCTGCTGATTGTTCCTTCAGTACTTCCTCAGAAAAGCTTTTGGTGATCACTTTCTTCCCCAGCACGCAACGGAAGTCTTTCTGCTCAGCCTCGTGCTGTTTGAGTTGCTCTGCTGACTGTTCTTTTGTTTCAACTTTTCGCCTAAGCACCCCACGGAATGTTTTCTCTTCCACTGTGCTTCCTCTTGTTTCAGCGATGTTCTTCTTGGCACTGTCTGATTTAACAAAATTCTCTATGCCATCACCACTATCCTCCTTCTCTTCAAGGGCACTGGTGTTCCACTGCTCCTTACTGTTACCAGCAACAAAGGGAGAGAATTAACAAGAGGTTAATTTGAAAGCTAGCGAACAGCCCCAGGCTGAAGAATGTTTATAAAAGGGAAAGGCTTATTACAAGAACACAATCTATTACTGTACTGCATCACTGATGACTTCAGTGACCATGTATGGGCATGAGAAAAAGTGAAACAGACTCTGCTTGGACCATGTATTATGGCACAGCTGTGTGATGTAAACAATTTGTTTGGTCACTTCTGGGGATTAATTTTGAATCTTTTCCAGATAAAACTGGCTGACCCTCGTACAGTCATGCAAAAATAGAACTCTCCCAAGTAATGTGGGAAACATACTTACTCTTCTTTGGCTTCTTCTCTGGAAAGGGAGCATTCTTTGACCAGTAGAGACACGTGGCAGCTACACTTGCCAACCGGGTTTCTGATGTTTGTGAAAAAAACAAATTGGGGGTGTAGGGGTTAAATCAAATAATGCACAGATAGTTTAAAAACTAAATTGGCAATTATGAGTAACTATATTAGTATGTGTTTGAAATGTAGCAAATGCTAGCAATAAAAAAAACATATTGTTGATACATTTTGGTTGTAAATACTTGCTATCTGTCCATCACAATCTGGGCAACATCCGGGCACAGAGGCTCACATACGGCTAGTGAACTGTTTATCAAAGCATAACAAGTCTACTACAATTAGCTGGGTCAGATTGTAGGATGAGATACAATCAAGCTGCTAATTCTTCCACTGCAAAAGGAATGAACTCTTTGTACTTATTAATGCACTATCCAAAAGATTTGAGGATCGAGGGTGTAAGTAACAAAGCAAAGACTATTAACAACCTTCAGGAACTGATCAACTGTGCCTCAAATTTCCTACCAAACCACAGTGAGTGTTAGAATAGCATAGTCAAGGTGGGCCAGCTGGTGAAGGAAGAGTCCAAAACCAGTCTTTACTAGAACAGATTTATTTGCAGAAAGAAACAATACTGATAAATATCTCCTGACTCAACTTCTGAGTTTCAAAGGGCTAATTTTTACTAAAAATTGGCCAGAAGTCAGGTTAGGGAAGTTTCCTGTAGGGCTTCACTCTGTGATCTTTTGTGGGTTTTCTCATGCTTTTCTCGGAAGCTCATCTGGTGAGGTCAGCCCCATGTTCCGATGGCACCCAGCTTGCATTATCATGCAATTGCAAGTGACAGAACCACTCACCACTGGCATGATCTCTCAGCACAATGTTTAAACTGCAGCTGTGCACCAGGCCACTGGCTGTCCTGCATGGCTCCTTGTGGGAAGAATTGCCCCTGAGATGATTGAGAAAAGGAAGTTATTTCCCTCTGTCACCAACAGGGACCTTGAGGTATGGGTGGGTAGAGTAGTGGGAAAGAGGGCCATCCTATTTCCTCAGGACCAATAGAAGAGACCATGGCACCAGGCACTGCCAGCTTGGTTGGAAGTTGCCACTGAGTCAGTGTGGTGTCCACAGTCCAGAGAAATGGTCAGCAATATAGAAAGAACCTTTCCTATTGTGCAAAGATAAGTGCCGTCCTCTTCTCTCTGGTAACTTATGCTCAAACTGACACTGCCTCTGACCCCACCTCCCAACGATCATGGTCTACCACACTCACTACTGCCTGCAGCATCTTGCACCAGTTGTTCTCACCCAGTCCACCTTCCCAATATTACTCACTTTGCATTCTCCCTGCACTGCCTAACTCTGTCTCACTAGGAAACCCTCACCATCTTTTTCCCACCTGCACTAACACAGCTGTACCAGCCACTTTCAACTCACTAAATACCTCCCTTTGTCTCACCACCCACAACAGGGTGGAGAGAAACAGATCATGAGGGGCCAGATATGTGTCCCTTAGCAAGAGTGGATAGATCCTGCTCATGTTGTGATGCCGAGAACGCCATGTCTCAGAAACTAAATAAGATTGTCAAACATTGTGCTGCTCTCCATCACTGTGAACATAGCTTTAACATGCCCAAACGTCAATGCCAATTTCACAACTCGTTCTCTCTTTTGTCTTCTGATGGTGTCAATGGTTTTTGCACAGTCTTCACCTTCAAGAGAATGGCCTCATGAGTCACTACCTCTTTCTTCATCTCTGAGGAAGAAGCTTCAGAAGATGCACCGGCAAGGTTTTCACCTGCATCCTTCACCAGCTAAGATATGGACGCCTCAGTGAGTACATTACCTGGATGAGCGTGGGGAGCACTTTCTACTGAGTATGTTACTGGCACACCTCCAGGACACTGACACAATTAAGATGTGCTGCAGACCAGTCAATTGCTTGGCTCCATATAGAAGATGGCTTCACAATGTTTGAAGTCTATCATTTTGCATGGTCATGGAATGACACAACACAACGGTGAAGCAGATGAGGTTTTCTGACAATGGTTTCATGGTCATCATTGCATTTTACATTTCAGATTTTATTGGATTCTATTCCATGATTTGCCGTGGTCCCTGGAATCTTACCTGCATCACTGGTTTACCAGTCTAGTGACAAATATCAGTGTGCAATGCATCCCTCCTGGTGAGGGCACTGAAGGTCTGGCTCAGTTAATTAGGGCTGATTTGGAGAAATCCATTGGCAGTGCCATCTTAATGAAGCTAACAGTCATGAAGGAACTGACATTTTTACCCATTATAGAATCACACAGGCATATAGCATGAAACAGAGCTTTTGGTTTAACCAGTCCATGCTGACCATAATCCCAAATTAAACCCTAAATGCCACCTGCCTGGCCCTGGCCCATATCCCTCCAAACCTTTTCCATTCATGTATCCATCCAAACGTCTTTTAAATGTTGTAATTGTAGCTAAACCCACCACTTCACTAGGCAGTTCATTTGGTATCTCTCCCAGCTCCTGGGGTTCAACACAAAGACAACCTCCTTGATCTTTTAAAAGCTCAATGGCATCTCTAGTTCCCCTCTTGCTCTTAATGTATTTGTAGAATTTCTTTGGATTATCCTTCACCTTATCTGCCAATGCTATCTCATATCCCCTCTTTGCCTTCCTGATTTCTCTCCTAAGAATGTCCCTACAATCTTTATATGGATTAAGAGATTCAATTGATCCAAGCTGGTTATATCTAAAAAAGGTACTTTTTTTATTCTTGGCAAGAACCACAATATCCTTATTCATCCATTGTTCCTTCATCTTACTAGCCTTATCCTTCACTCTAACAGGAACAAAATGCCTCCGAATACAGGCATGGACTGTTTTCTAAATGGCAAGAAAATTCACAAAGCAGAAGTACAAAGGGATCTGGGAGTGTTGGTCCAGAATTCTCTAAAGGTCAACTTGCAGGTAGAGTCCGTAATTAAGAAAGCGAATGTAATGTTGTCGTTTATCTCAAGAAGGTTGGAATATAAAAGCAGCGATGTGCTTCTGAGGCTTCATAAAGCTCTAGTTAGGCCCCATTTAGAATACTGTGTCCAATTTTGGGCCCCACACCTCAGGAAGGACATACTAGCCCTGGAGCATGTCCAGCAGAGATTCACACGGATGATCCCTGGAATGGTAGGTTTGACGTATGATGAACGGCTAAGAATCCTGGGATTGTACTAATTAGAGTTTAGAAGGTTGAGGGGAGATCTAATAGAAACTTACAAGATAATGTATGGCTTAGAAAGGGTGGATGCTGGGAAGTTGTTTCTGTTAGGCGGGGAGACTAGGACCCGTGGGCACAGCCTTAAAATTAGAGGGGGTAAATTTAAAACTGAAATGAGGCGACATTTCTTCAGCCAGAGAGTGGTGGGCTTGTGGAATTCATTGCCAGGGAGTGCAGTGGAGGCCGGGACGTTGGATGCCTTCAAGGTGGAGATCGACAAATTCTTGATCTCAGAAGGACTCAAGGGCTACGGGGAGAGTGCAGGGAAGTGGGGTTGAAATGCCCTTCAGCCATGATTTAAATGGCGGAGTGGACTTGATGGGCCAAATGGCCTTACTTCCACTCCTATGTCTTATGGTCTTATCATCACACTCGAGTGCCCCCCACCTGTTGGACATCCTTTTACCTGTGAACTGTCTACTCCAGTCAACCTTTGAAAGTTCTTGCCTCATACCATTACAATTTGGCTTACTCCAAGCAAAGGCTTTAACTTTTATGGAAGGTTTATCCTTTTCCACAACCACTTTGAAACTTATAGAATTATGATCATTAGACCCAAAGTGTTCCCCCACTTTTACTTGAGCCACCTGCCCTGCCTTATTGCCCAAAAGAAGGTTTTGCTCCTTCTCTCATAGGAGCATCCATGTATTGAAAAAGAAAACTTTGTTGAGCACATTTGACAAATTCTTCACCATCCAAACCTTTAATACTATGGTAGTCCCAGTCAATGTCTGGAAAATTAAAATCCTCCCTTAATACAACCTTATTATGCTTTCGTATATCTGACATCTCCCTACGAATTTGTTTCTCAATTTCACTCTTACTGTTGGAGGGCCTATAGCACGATACCATGGAACTGAGCTTTCCTTTCTTATTTGTAACTTCTACCCATATATTTTCACTGGAAAGTTTTTCAGAAATGTCTTCCCTAGTTACAGCAGTAATGTATTCCTTAATCAAAAATGCCACCTCTCATTCTTTCTCGCCTCCTTTTCTATCCTTACTATAGCATCTAAAACCAGGAAGATGAGCTGCCAGTCTTGACCATCTCTCAGTCAAGTTTTCTGTAAAAGCTATGACATCCCAACAGCAAAGCTGGTGGAACACAGTCCCGGACAAAAAAAACCAAACCCAGGACATAAGCAGTTACTAAGGTAGTCCAGTCTGGAATGGTTCTGAAAGAAAATTACTTCAGAGTAAGTAGTAAGTAACTGTAGATCAGGTATTTTTATATAAAGGTGAGTATAACTGCAAAAGAGAATAAAGTAAAGGAAAGTTAAGCTGTATTTCAGTTGCTGTAGCTTACATGATATAAAAAGCCTTGCTTTTGCCAGACTCTATACAGAATGCAGACGGCATTGACCAGGCAATGTACAGGTAAACTGGCTATTTAACAGTTATCAAGCTGCTTGTAAAAGATTGGCAGCAGAGCCAACACCACCAATTCTCACTATACAGGGCACAGTATAAGAATTTGTAAATGAAGCAAATAATACTTTCAATTTCTATTTCAGTTTGTGGTAAAATGATAGATTGAACATAGTTTGAACAGTGCAACCAGGAGCCAGGAAAATCATCAATTCTTTTAAAAATGTTTTCTTTTATCACCTTGCAGAAATTTGCCATGAAATCTTAAAAGAAGATACCATAAAAGATCATGTTGTAGTGAAGATGCAGGATGAAGGCTATCAGAGGTTTTACAGTCGAAAGATGACATTACATTATCACAAACAAGGCAGATCACCAGAGATGCTTAATTTCACGAGCCAAGGATGCATAGAACTTCCCTAGTATCAGCCTGCTAACTCTGAATCAATTCATTGTTAATCGGGGGCTGCTTATGAGCTGGGAAAACGAGAGCCACAAAGTGAAAATAGTGCCACTCCTATCATTGCTCCTTGGCAATGTGTGGTAGGAAAGCCTCACATCAGTTCCAACCCAGCCTAGCCAGCAAAGCTGAATGTCACTCATGCCATAAGATGTACTATTTTGACATTGCTCCACAATACGGAAACAGGAGATATTAACCTACAGCAAAGAAGTATCACAACAAACCACTCCAACTCTGCAAGAAATAAATGCTAATGAGCACCAAGACTTGGGGATAGTGTCATTTCAACGTTGACAAGCAGCTAATAAAATGCTATCAAAAGAGAAAAGAACATGATTGAATCCAAAATGGATTGCGCAAAAATTCAACATTCAAAAATTGCTGACTGTGGAGGTCCAATAATCCTATACAGAGAATGACAGTGTTTTCATGCAATTTCACATGACAGAGACAGACTGATGGACAAAATATTCAGAGTATTGAGATCACTGTGAAGTAATATCTGAGGAAACCTTCTGCTATAATTGATGAGTGATCTCATGTATGAAAAACAAACTGTTAAGAGATAAAAATAACCTTTGTTTAAGTTTGCAGAATATTACCATTAAAAAGCAAAACTTTCTTAATTATGAAGATCATTTGCAGAATATGGACAATCATTTTTTTTAAAAAAAGGCTTAGAAACACATGAGGAAGTAAAGCCAATTGTCATCCATCCTGCAGGCCACAGTGCTACCCTGAAACTTCCTAAAGATCTTATTTAGCTATCAACAATGATACACTTCTGATGGAATTCTGAAAGATATCCTGGCTACAGAGGAGCTGCCACCCCACTGCACTCCTGGCTTACCTTGCGGATTTGGAGTAAAGTGTAACTATACCTTTACTGTAAGAATAAATCCTGAACATGTGCGGAAGGAGCTACGTCATAATAATATCAGATCAGATGGAACTGGATAATTAAGTTTGTAGCTTGATTTCAGAGTATATGGTCTTTTATCATCCCTTGTATATAGTTATGTTTAATAAAGCCTTGTTAATGCTCATTTAAAGAAGTGTAGATCTGATCTGACAACAAGTTCCTTGAAAGAATTTTCTTGGGAAGCATGAGAACTCCCACTGACTTGTCCCATTGAATTACTAAAAATGTACAAGATCAAACTTTACAATAATTACCCTAACCTTGGGAGACCTTGTGCTAAGAACTGTATGATTGAATGGAAATTCTATGCCACTGCACTAATATAGATAAACCTTAGAAAGCATTCTATCTGGATGCATCAGGGCTTGCTATGGCAACCGTTCATTCCAGGACTTTAAGAAACTACAGTGAG
Source organism: Stegostoma tigrinum (assembly GCF_030684315.1). Taxonomy (NCBI): domain Eukaryota; kingdom Metazoa; phylum Chordata; class Chondrichthyes; order Orectolobiformes; family Stegostomatidae; genus Stegostoma; species Stegostoma tigrinum. The sequence continues at coordinate 53,744,924 of NC_081360.1, read as the reverse complement.
CTGTGAACAGAGCCCAGTCCCTCATGCAAACTGGCCTTCCATCCACTGACTCCATCTATGCTTCTGGCTGCCTCAGGAAAGCAGCTAAGGTGAACAAAGACCCCTCCCACCCTGGTTAAAATCTCTTCCAACATCTGCCATTGGGCAGAAGGTACAAAAAAGCTTAACCACATGAACTAAGAGATTCAAGAAAAGCTTCTTTCCTGCTGCTATTAGACTTATGAATGGACCTCTCACATTTTAAATTTAGCGTTGATCCTGCTCGTTGTGCACCTACTCTGCAGCCGTGAGTTTGCATTCCTTGTTCTGTTCTATTACCTCAATGTACGTTTTACGGTCAGGTCTGCCTGTACTACATGCAAAACAGAATTTTTCACTGTACATAGGTACATATGACCATAAAAAATCAAATCAAAAAAATTATTCAAGATTCAGACTAATTTTGCTAACGGCCACATACCATCATATGATTGAATAAGATTACATGAATAAAATGGTTGGACTGCAATTTATAAAGATAATGGGAACTGCAGATGCTAGAGAATCTGAGATAACAAAGGGTGAAGCTGGATGAACACAGCAGGCCAAGCAGCATCTAAGAAGCACAAAAGCTGACGTTTCGGGCCTAGACCTTTCATCACAGACTGATGATGACTCTCTGATGAAGGGTCTAAGCCCGAAACGTCAGCTTTTGTGCTCCTCAGATGCTGCTTGGCCTGCTGTGTTCATCCAGTTCACACTTTGTCATCTCAATTTATAAAGATAACTTACATTGCAATTATAAATAAACTTATCCACAATTTACAGTTAACTCGTAAATATTTTCTTTAAATACATTTATGATCAATCTATAAACACTGAACACCAAAATACATTGAGATTGTTGCACATCTATGTAGATAACAGTAAATAAAGATTTAAAGAGAATGCATTTTAAACATACTTCAGCCTTATTTCATATTGACCAGCATGATGAAGCTGGATATTCTTGATGAACAGTGTAAACACATCCTCATTTTGGAGGACTTTGCAGCCTTCATCAATGATAACCTCCTTCCCGTCTTTCAACCACTGCACAGTTGGGAATGGATCTCCAGCGATGGCACATGAAATGAGGGCATGTTCCCCTAAAGTCGAAGTCACAGCTTTTGGCTTGCTGATAAACCAGGGTTGTATCCCGTCCTGGGGCTCTATAGAATCATAAGAGACTTCTATGTGATTTTTGCCTGATAAAACAATCATCTTGGACAGTACGCAGGATAAAATTGATTCCTGTTTAACAATATAATATTTCCAAGTAGCACTGCCAACCTTCTAGCATTGTCCTATAGTTGCAGAAATTAAAACTTCAAAAACAATCATAGAAGAACAATGACAGGGGATTTTAATAAGTTGTGATTATTTTTCAAATTTCCTGTAATTTTTCATTTTATTAATTATAAAATGATTAGTGACTGGATAATAATTAAGCATCAACTAGTTGGATAATTAAAATGCACTGGCTTTCCAAGCCTGGATAGAGAACAACAGTAGTCATTGCCCCATGAAGGTGGTTATAGGGGTGATCAATTGCTGGAATGTAGTTGCTGGAAGAAGGAAGCAATGTGATACAATCTCCAGAAATATATACAGCCAGAGATGACAACCCTACACCTACACTCTTCATTCTCAATAAGCCTCTGTGATGTAAAAGTAAGAATTCTGTTAAGAATTCTGGAGACTGTTTAGAACAATGAAATTTTACATCCATTGCACTATCGAATCTGAAATATTGATCTGAAAATTAATTGCCACTGCGGCACTCATTTGGAAGCATCCATGGAGCATAGATGTTCATTACTCAGCAAGTTGAAGAAAGCTCTGCTGCAAGTATCCAGGATGGACATTAGGTACTTGAAGCATTCATTAAGATATTTAAATAAAAATCATCTGCTTTTTGTGGGAGTCTTTGTGAAACTGAGCTGCCTCCGCACCTGACTCACCACGTGATAAATTCACTCTTCAACTAATGGCAAGAGAGTAAGCCACATAGTCAGAGCAAGGGAGACTTTTCGGAGGAAATAGACATTGGGTTGAAAATGAACTGATTGAGTATACATTTGTGAAAATGGGAAATTGCTTTTGGGGTCAAAGATGTTACAAATAAAACTGATAAAGGAGAATGATGCATGGATTTAGATTTTCAGAGAGCATTCGCTAAAGCCCCCAAAGGAGGCTCGTTAGAAATATTAAAGCACATGAAAGATGTAGTAATGTACTGCAGGGATTAATAAGTGGCTAACAGACAGAAAACATGGAGTAAGAATAAATGGGTCATGCTGGCAGACTGTGACTAGTGGGGTACTATAAGAATCAACAATTGAGCCTTAGCCATTCACAACATATGCATTAATGGTTTGGATGCGTGGATCAAATGGAATATTTTAGAAGTTGCAGATGATATAATACCAAGTGGGAATGTGCATTGTGAGAAAGATGTAGAACAGCTTCTAGGGGAGTTGAACAGGCTTATTGACTGGACAAGAATATGGAATATAGTGTGGAAGCAATTGATGCTATAGTAAGTATTTCTCAAATTGTAAGAGGATAGAAAGTGTAGATGTGTAAAGTGAACTAGGTACTCTTGTCATTAAGTAACTGAAGGCTATTTTGCAGATACACCTGGTATTGGAAGGGCAAATGGATTGTTAGCCTTTGTTTCAAGAGGATTTGAATTCACAAGGAGTGAAGTCTTCCTTCTGATATTTTTAAAGTTTTATTCGACTGTATCTGGAGTATTTCTAGCTTTAGTGTCCTTATCTTAGGAGAGATATTATTGTTATAGAGGAATGGCAAAGAAGGTTCACTGGATTTGTTCCTGGGATGGCAGGTTTATCCTAGAGACAGCCAAAGGGCAAACGGGGCCTGATTTCTCTCAAGTCCTGAAGAATGAGAGATGACCTAATTGCAACCTACAAAATACTTAAAAAGATAGATGTAGGCAAGATGTTTTTCCTGGTTCAGGTGTCTAAAACCAGAAGGCATAGTTTAAAAATAAGTGGGATGCCACTTACGTTCAAGATGAGGAAATATTATTTTTCTCAAAGAACTGCGGAGACTCATACTCAGAATTGCATCAAATGCAAAGACTAATAGACTTCTGATTAGCAGCGGTGTACAGGGTTATGGGGAAAGGGAGTGTTTGACCAGCCATGATTGTATTGAACAATGGGGCAGACTCAATTGACCTCTGGCCTACTCCTGTTCCAATGTTCATATGTTAACAGGGTGGATAGACTCTTCAATAGGGCAATTTAATTTGTCTATTCATCACATTTAAGTCAGTTCTTAATTTGCTGTTTCAGGCTCTGGTGAATTTTTGGATGACTTTTAGGCTATTTTCTGACTTTCATGATTTAAATTTGGCTTCTAAGAAGATTTTGTTTTGCAGCATTGTTTTTGGCTGCTTTCGAAATAGTGTAACGCAATTATGGTTGGACTGGTGGAGTTGCATTTTGGGCCGAAGGATGAGTCGGGAATTAGGGATGTACAGAGATTGGTAACAGCTCATAGACAGGGGTGGGCACTGCATAAATGTCCATTTTCACACTGGTCTTCAGAAGCATTTCTTCCACTCGGCAGCATCCCCACAAAGGAGGTCATGACTGAATAATGTCACATGTTGCAGTTACAACTCAAGCTTGAATCCTAAAGAAGAACAGCACTGCACACGACTGACAAGGTCATCATGCCCCTTAATTTTCCTGTAACAAGGCTCATTTCAGACTAATCAATGGATCCTTAAATTTTGTATTCTACCATTGTGTGAGACAGGTCATCAGAATACTCCAAGCAATGAGGAATACCTACATCTCGATCCTACTAGACAGAAAAAATGAGACAACTTTGGATTTTGTCCAAGGGGCTGCACTGTTCACCCACACTGCCTCCTTATATCCATTACCAATCTGGATTCCTTCATTGGACTCCATCATAATCGTGCCTGTTTGAGGATGTAGGAACCAACATGTGTGGGTTTGTTGTGGGCTCCAACAAGTATCATGATGCATTTTTCCTGTGAAAATAATTTGTGTTGCCTTCGGGTTGCAGACAGGCTCGTGGTTGGCAGGGCTATTTTCTTCAAACATAGGTCCTAACTACAGTCCAGTATCAATTTGCAGTTAATGAACTGACCTACAATGACAACTGTGTTATCATTAGAAATTTTGTTGCTAGTTTACAAGTTGAAGTACTGCTTCTATTGCTTGGACTTTCTGGGAGGAGTTTTACAGTATATCTCTCAACAGATATTTATGGCCATGTTTCAGATGTTTTGGTATCGTGAGGGACCAGATGTTCATGTTCCTTGAACAAGAAAATAAAGGGCATCCAAGAGAGTTTTTCATGAATCGCACTCCACTCTACATTGCCAACGATTCCACAATCCTAATCAATGCTATCTGACTTTAGTCCTACCCTATGGGTCTTTCGCATGCAAACTCCAAATTCAGAATAAAACACAAACTGCTAAAGGCTGGACTAATTGGAAAGTGGTGTTTCACAGAGATTGGTACTGGGACCACTAATTGTTTGCAATTAACATTAAAGGTTCATACAAGGGAAGTACAAGTTCAAATTGAAACAAATTGGGAAGTGTAGTTAATACAAAGGAAGAAAGCAACAAACCAACAACAGCTTGCATTTTGTTGCAAATGCCTAACTGATGGTTCATGTGTTTGAGTATATCATTTTTAGAAATTATAGTTTTAACTCTAGACAATAAGAGGAATGCAATAGATACAATTTGAAGTCCCTTGCACTTTAAGGTTTTGAGTGTTTTGTTTACTGAAGGGTGAGAAAGAGAGTGAGAAACTGGCAGTTCAGAGGGTTCCTATTTGTTAAATAAGAGCAAAGCAGGATAGATATACCATAAAACAATAGTTTGCTTTGATGTGGAGTTGTGGCATCTGCACTAAATTAGTTTAAATGCATTCAGTAAACCCTGAAATTCAGGTAAAAGACAGCGCAGGTCAGATTACGTCATTCTTGAGATTGCTGGAGTTTAAGAAGGTTTTCTGGTTTTAATTTAACTGGGTATGTTTTCCAGGAGAAATTAGTTACATTCTGGGAGAGAGCAACAGCAGAAGAAGTGGCTCTATACAGAATCCAGTGGCTGTCCTATGGATCAGGAGATGTGCCAGACAGTAGTAGTTTTGTGCCATGGAAAAAAGTTAGGGCTAAAAAAATCCTTGCAAACCATTGGTGGTTCAATGCAGTTTGTAGAAAGGAGAAGAATGCCCAGAAGCAGTATTTGCTTCATGTAATTGGGAGAAGTTGTAGCTTAAGAGAAATTTAATAATAAGTGCTATTTGATAAAAACTAAATTTGTGCTGGTAATTAGACACTTGAGAGCAGTCTCAGGATTTCTTGGTCTCGGGGAACAGATCATGCTAGTAAATCAGGAGTAGTTGTTGAGGCAGTTCAAGTCAGGGAGGTTTTGATGATGTTCTGAAGTTAGATCTTCAAAAGTGAAGAACTAGACTTCTTTGCGAAGGAGACAAAACTTTAATGAGAATTAAGGATCCACAAAACCAAATTTAGCTTTGAGCCAAACAGAAAAGAGTCGGGGAGATGATCTAAAGTTTGGTCGTAGAGATAGGTTTAAATGAGCTGTCTCAAGGAGGATATAGAAGTTGAAAGATGGTGAGGTTTAGCAGGTGAATTGCAGGCCTCATGGCCAAGCAATTAAAATCATGAAACCTGAAGAGGCTGGAGTTATAGCAGCCCAGATAGCTCAGTGGATTGTAGAACATGAGATTATAGAAATAGAAAGATACAGGCCATGCAACGATTAGACCACTACGATGAGAATTAGGAATGAAAATTATGAATGAACTGAAGAAGTGCAGTTCACTGAGAACGGAGGTGAATGGGACTTGATGTGAGTTAGGTCACAGGCAACAGAATCTCGGAAGACCTCAAGTTTATGGATGCTAAAATGTGGGGCACTGGCAGGGTATGTGTTTAAGTAGTCAGGTTCAGAGGCAACAAAGATATGGATAACAAAAGCAACAGCCATAATGTTATTTATATATCGTATTTAATGTAAGAAAATGTCCCGAGGTGCTTCACAAGAACATTATAAAACTAAGCATGAAACCACATCAGACATATTCGAGATAATAGGAACTGCAGATGCTGGACAATCTGAGATAACAAGGTGTGGAGCTGGATGAGCACAGCTCCTAAGATGATGCTTGGCCCGCTGTGTTCATCCAGCTCCACACCTTGCTATCTCAGACCTATTAGGTTAGGTAACTAGTAGCGTGGTCAAAGAGAAGTCTTAAACAGTGTTTTGTAAGAGGAAAGTGAAGTGAAGCGGCAGAAAAGTTAAGTAAGTGTCTTGTAGAGGTTGGGGCCTCTGCAATTGGTCATCAATGCAGAAGCAAATACAATTGGGAATGCTCAAAAGGCATTAAAAGAGAACATCCATCTCAAATGGCTAAAGGACTACAGAAGGTTATAGAGGCAGGGAGTGGCAGGAAATGGTGGGATTTGAAAACAAAGACAAAATTTTAACGTAGATAATAAAGTGTGAAGCTGGATGAACACAGCAGGCCAAGCAGCATCCCAGGAGCACAAAAGCTGACGTTTCGGGCCTAGACCCTCTGATGAAGTGTCTAGGCCTGAAACGTCAGCTTTTGTGCTCCTGGGATGCTGCTTGGCCTGCTGTGTTCATCCAGCTTCACACTTTATTATCTTGGATTCTCCAGCATCTACAGTTCCCATTATCTTTAACGATGAGACATTGCTTGTTCATGGGCCAGTGTAAGTCAAGAAGCACAGTATGGTAGGGGAATAGGAATTGTTGTGAGTTAAATAAACAGGCAACAATGTTTTGGGCTATCTAATGTTTATGGACGGTTTAGGCAAAGGGTAAGCTGAACTATGGTCATTAATTAACTCATAGAATAGCAATTCACTGTTAATATAAGTAATTATGGTGGTCCATTTTGGTAGGAAGAATAAGGAATCTACATTTTAGTTTAATAATAAATCTGAAAGGGTAGAAGAGCAAAAGGATACAGTCATAAAGTCATACAGCATGGAAACTGACCCTTCGGTCCAACTCATCCATGCTGACCACGTTTTTCAAACTGAATTAGTCCCCTTTGCCCACCCCTGGCCCATTTCCTGACAAACCCTTCCTATACCGTCCAAATATCTTGTAAATGTTGTAACTGCACCTTCATCAACACACCCTCTAGCAGTTCATTCCACTTGTGAACCACCCTCTGTGCTTACATGTTGCTCCTCAGTTCCCTTTTAAATCTTTCTCCTCTCACCTTAAAAATATGCCCTCTAGTTTTGAACTCCCCAAATCTAGGGAAAAGATCTTTGCTATTCATATTATCAATGTTCAACATGATTTTATAAGCCTCTATAAGGTGACCCCCCCCCTCGCCAATCTCTAATGCTCCAGTGAAAATCAATAGCAACGATAAGGCCTTAAATGTGATCAAATTCAAAAGCAGGGAAATGAGGTTAAACTGATGTAGTAGGTTAGTGAAACTACATTTGCAATTTGTGTGTGTAGTTTCAGGTGTCCATTTACAAAAATAACATAGTGGCATTGGTGAAAACACAAAAGTAAATCTTGGTTATGACACCAAAGCTGAAGAAGTTAAAACTAACCCAAAAAAACGTAACAAGCTGGATCCCTTTTCTGTTGAAGACAAGGCGGACAGCTGAGAGGTGACCTTGTAAAGATGTTTAAAATAACGAAATAGTTGGCTAGGGTAGTTATGGAAAAATATTTTAACAATTTCATTTGCTCATGTCATGTGAGTGTCATGGCAAAACTAGCATTTACTGACAATCCCTAATTGCTCTTGAGAAGATGGTGTTTAATTGCCTTCTTGAACTGTTGCAGTTTCAGTGAAGTAGATAAACCCAATTTGCAGGAACATAGGGGAAAGACCAAAATTAGCGACAAAATGTAAGAATAATTACTCATAAATTTAACAGAGAATTCAAGAAAAAAACTCGTTACCCAAAAAGTAGGAGAAATATGAAATGTGCTATTGAAAGTAACAGGCAAGGCTAATACCGTAGATGTATTTAAAGGGAAGCAAAGTATACAAATGAGCGATACAGGGATAGGGATATGCAGATGGTTTCATAGACGAAGGAAGTTCATTTGAATATAAATGCAAGTCGACATCAGTTGAGCCAAATGACCTATTTTAATGATGCAGACTGGATATAAAGATCAAATTAATCCTAAACCTCAACTGTTTCACATATAATAGAAATTATGAGTCACCTCTTTTATATATCCTTTGTACTTGTTTCTGTGGATGCTTACTAATCCTTGTGCTTTTATAACTTCATTATCCATGGGTACAGCATAGTAGGTGCAAGCAACTCAGCTTCAACTGAAAACATGTGAGATGGACAAGAGAGATCACCTCGAGAAGTTTGTACCTGTAGGACTTGGCTGCAGAGTGTAACCTCACATTGTGGTCAGGAACAGTCTGACCCAACTAACTCTATAGCAGCAAAGTAAAAAGTAAGGTTGCTATGGTTGCAGAGGACCACAGACCTGTCCTCTCATTAGGGAGTGATGACTGGTGATGATTTAACCCGAGGATCACTATGCCTCGTGCAAGGGTAGAGTTTGAGAAGGAGGGGCCTTCATTGTAACCTGAGTTGGCACAGGAATTGAAAACGTTGGCTCACTCTGCATCGCAAACCAGCCATTCAACTAACTGAACTAACTAACCTTCTTGCCACTAAAGTACTATTATGAGCCTGGCAGAGAGGCTATCATGAATCTATCACTTCCCAAAAGAGGCCATTGGCTGCTCCTATGAAAGCAAGTCGCATTCCTGAGTCAGTGCCCAAAACAACTACAAATTGTTATAATAATGGGCTTTGAATGAGTAATGTGACATCCTGCAAAGTCTTCTAGATACTGCTCTCTGAACGCAAAGACAGCAGCTGAAGGACTCAACAGCAGCTGTGTTATCTATCCTGGAAGACGTCAGCTCTGTATCATTCATCGTATGTATTGCTGTTGTAATCAAGACCAAAACACCAAAAGATAACAGAACAGAAGTGGGTCATTCGTCCCAGTGTGTCTGCTCTGCCATTCGATGAGATCATGGCTGATCTGATAATTCTCAACTCCACTTTCCTGTCTTATCTCCATAACCCCCTAATACCCTTCATGATTACGAATCTGTCTATCTCAACATTGAATATATTTAACGACCCAGCCTTGACAGCTCTCTGGTGGTAAATAATTCCAGAGATTCCCAACCCACTGAGATATTAAATTCTCATCTAATATGTCTTACACAGGCAACCTCTTCTGCTAAGATACAGCCTCTGGTCCTAACTCTCCTATAAAGGGAACCACTCTCTCTGCATCTACCTGTCAAGCCACCCAATATGTTTCAATAAGGTCTCCTTTCATCCTTCAAATGAGTGCAAACCCAACCTACAATGGCACAAGGGAGGAGTTGGTTAAGGTAGACTGGGAGCAAAGACTACATGGTGGGACAGTTGAGGAACAGTGGAGGACTTTCAATGCGATCTTTGATAGTGCTCAGCAAAAGTAAATACCAGTGAAAAGGGAAGGACGGTAGGAAAAGGGATAATCAGCTATAGATACCTAAAGAAATAAAGGAAAGTATCCAATTGAAAGCTAATGCATACAAGTGGCAAATGATCATTACCAGTTAAGCAGTGATGTTGGGCAAACTAATGGGGGCTAAAGGTAGACAAGTCTCCTGGCCCTAATGCAATGTATCCCAGGGTATCAGGGAAAGAGCAAATGTGCTTGTGGTAAAATGCCAAAATTCACTGTAATCTGGGGCGGATCTGGTGGAATGGAAAATAGCAAATGTAGCGCCACTTTTTCAAAAGGAGGGAGACAAAAGGCGGATAACTGTAGGCCTGCTAGCTTAATTTCTGTATTGGGGAAAATGCTTGAATCTATTAACAAGGAAGAAATAGCAGGACATCCCTGTTTGGCTTGTCCTAGGATGGATGTGTTGTCCCAATCAAAGTGGTGTCCTTTCTCATCTGTATGTAAGGATATGAGTGATAGTGGGTCATGTCGTTTTGTGGCTAGTTGATGTTCATGTATCCTGGTGGCTAGCTTTCTGCCAGTTTGTCCAATGTAGTGTTTGTCACAGTTCTTGCAAGGTAAAACAGAGACACGCACAAGAATTCCTAGAAGCATGGCATTCCAACCGGAACTCCATCAACAAACACATTGATTTGGAGCCAATCTACCATCCTCTGAGAAAAAGAACAGGAAATGACATCACCAACACAGGAAATGACATCACCAACCCAAGGAAACCTAAACAGATAAATAGAAAACGGGACATAACACTAGCGCTTCGTCGGAGGCTCACTGATGATGTTACCTAGAATGGTGACGAAACGTCTGAAAACTAACCTTCCAGCTCAGTGAGCAATCTCACATCCAGTATTCATGTATCTGTCTAGATACATCTTAAATGTGCTATCATGCCTGCCTCTACCACCTCCACTGGCAATGCATTCAGGGTTCCCACGACCCTCTACATAAAGAATTTTCCACGCATATCTCCCTTAAACTTTTTTCCTCTCACCTTGAAATTGTGATCCCTAGTAATTGAGAATTATTATTAAGAATTATTAATCATCAAGAATTAGTCGAGTAAACATTTGTCTTTATAAAACATGGACATGAAAATTTATCTGCAGAGAGTGTACAAAGAGTTATCCAGTAGGCGGAATGTCACCTCATCAATATTAATTCAGTTTTCCTGCTATTTAAATTATTTTTTGACAACTTGGGCAGGCTCTCTAGCCTGCGTGGGATTCTTCTTGTGCAATGTTGCTCCTTGGTCTTTGACCAGGATGTGGTTAATATCTAGATTGCAAAAATAATGAAATTGAATGTATTTTCCAGTTGTTTACGATAGCTGCCTTGGGTCGGCCGTGGTTCAGTTCATTCATTAAATGAACTAAAAAAAAGGAATTCCTCAAAATCCCAAAACCTTCTGTGACACAAATAAGATGTGGTGAGTGCATTGCTACAAGTATCCTATGCTTCCAAAATGTTACATCACAGGAAGGTATTTATTCTGTGCAGGCTGAACGTATTTATACTGTATTTGAGGTGATCTTACAAGACAATGAAGTGATTCATATTATTTTCAAATCCAGTTATATATACTTCCAACCTATAGCAGCTTTAAACATTTCTTTTTTAAAATGTTGCAACATCATTTAAAGCACATAAATAGCACAATAAATTATTACCTCCATATTTTTACATGCATACTTAAGGCCACCATCCTCCGTAAATGCAAAGGATGATGCATGGAGTGCAGCTCTGCACAAAAGCATGGTCAGTTAGTACTTCCACAACTGGAATACAAATCAGGAAGATTAGTACCTTGAACAGTTAGTATTGCCTGTGTCTGCACTTCCCCAAAGTCATTCCATGCTTCACATGTATATTTTCCTGTATCTTCAGGAAAAACCTCCTGAATAAAAAGACTGAATTCATTTCCATTCTTCTCAAACTGAAAGTCTTCTGATTCCTGAATTTCTTTCCCATTATGGAGCCAGATAATTTCTGGGGGTGGATTACCTAATGAATTTAACACACATTAGCATTACCAAATGGTAGACAGGAACCCTCGCAACTGAGTAATGATGTATATTTGAACTTTCCAACTGTCCTGAGAGAAGGTGAGCACATTCCTTTTGCAGTGATGAGGCTATTAAATCATGAATAGGCATGAGTTAAATATTTACTACAAACACATCAATTTTACAAACAATGATAAAAATTAAGCTGGATTTTGCCCAACAAGAAGAATATAACATTTTTTTTGTGGTTTGACTTTTGCCTCAATCAGGAATCAGAAGAGTGCGGATTCAAGTCCCAGCAAATTTCCAGTTTGCCATTTCAGTGCAGTACTGAGTTGAAATCCTTTCTTTCTTCTGAGGTAGAAAAAAAATCCCATGTCACTATTCTGAAGACAAGCAAGGGAATCATTAATAATGCCTTTGTCAATTTTAATCCCTCATTTAATGCCATATAAATATATAATCAGGTCACAATCATATTGCTCTTTGTTAAAGCCTCCTGCATGCAAATCAGTTGCTGTTTCAAAAGCACTAATTTGGTTGTAAAGGACTGTGATACCTCCTGAGGCTGTGAAAGGTGCAATAGAAATGTATTTTATAATTTCTTTCCCTTAATTCTAAAAAATAAAGGCTGTCTTTATTGCAAAACAAGAAAGTATTTTGTACAGGAATTCTACACTCAACTTTCATCATTATTTTAGATATTGATGAGTAATAGTTCTGACATACTGACTAATCAATGATCTTTCAGATCAACATTCTTACTTGTATCTTTTAAACTTCAAATGCCATTGCATGCTACTCACAATTTGCATGAATAACTTCTTTCTCTGCATAGTTTTATATCATAAGACCATAACACAAATGAGACAAATTAGGCTATTCCGCCCACTGAATCTGCTCCGACATTTGATCATGGCCGATATGTTTGTCAATCCCATTCTCCAGCCTTCTCTACATAATCCTGATTCCTTACTAATCAAGAATCCATCTCTGCCTTAAATACACTCAATGACTTGGCCTCCACTGCCCTCTGTAACAATGAGTTCCACAGAGTAACCACCCTCTGGCTGAAGAAAGACCTCCTCACCTCAGTTCTAACGGGTTGTCCCTTCACTCTGAGGCTGTGCCCTTAGATCCTGGTCTCTCCGACAAGTGGAAACATCTTCTCCACATCCACCCAATCCAGGCCTCTCAGTATTCCTTGACTGTCAATCATATCTGCACTGAAGGGATTCTATGATTCCCCTCATCCTTTTAAACTCTATCGAATACAGACACAGAGTTTTCAACCATCCTCATATGACCAGCCCTACATCCCTAGGATCATTCTCATAAGCCCCATCTGGTACATTTATGTGAATGATCCTCTCCAATGAGGGCACATACTTCCTTAACATTTCTCACAATATTCCAGATGTGGTCTCATTAGAACCTTATACAGACTCAGCAGTACATCCCTGCTTTTGTATTCTAGTTCACTTGAAATGAATGCTAACATTGCATTTATGAAGGATAAAACAGAGTTAACGTTTCAGGTCCAGTGGCCCTCCCTCAACCTGAAACATTAACAGGTTGAGGGAGGGCCACTGGACCTGAAACATTAACCCTGTTTTTGTCCTTCACAGATGCTGCCAGACCTGCTGAGCTTTTCCAGCAACTTTGTTTTTGTTCCTGATTTACAGCATCTGCAGTTCTTTCGGTTTTTATCTAACATTGCATTTGCCTTCCTAACTGCCAACTTAACTTGCATGTTAACCTTAAGAGAATCCTGAACTAGGACTCCCGTGTCACTTTGTACTTCAGATTTCTGGAGCCTTTCCCCATTTAGAAAATAACCTATGCCTCTATTCTTCCGACCAAAGTGCATAATCTCACTTTACCACATTGTAGAAGACAGCGAGTGGTAGTAGAAGGAAAATATTCTGCCTGGAAGTCAGTGGTGAGTGGTGTTCCACAGGGCTCTGTCCTTGGGCCTCTACCGTTTGTAATTTTTATTAATGAGTTGTATGAGGGGATTGAAGGATGGATCAGCAAGTTTGCAGACGACACGAAGGTTGGAAGTGTCGTTAACTGTATAGAGGGCTGTTGTAGGCTGCAGCGGGACATTGACAGGATGCAGAGATGGGCTGAGTGGTGGCAGATGGAGTTCAACCTGGATAAATGCGAGGTGATGAATTTTGGAAGGTCGAATTTGAAAGCTGAGTACAGGATTAAGGATAGGATTCTTGGCAGTGTGGAGGAACAGAGGGATCTTGGTGTGCAGATACATAGATCCTTTAACTATAAAACTTTGGTTAAACCGCACTTGGAATACTGCGTCCAGTTCTGGTCGCCCTATTATAGGAAAGATGTGGATGCTTTGGAGAGGGTTCAGAGGAGTTTTACCAGGATGCTGCCTGGACTGGAAGGCTTATCTTATGAAGAGAGGTTGACTGAGCTCGGACTCTTTTCCTTGGAGAAAAGGAGGAGGAGAGGGTACCTAATTGAGGTATACAAGATAATGAGAGGCATAGATAGAGTTGATAGCCAGAGACTATTTCCCAGGGCAGAAAAGACTAACACGAGGGGTCATAGTTTTAAGCTGGTTGGAGGAAAGTATAGAGGTGATGTCAGAGGCAGGTTCTTTACACAGAGAGTTGTGAGAGCATGGAATGCATTGCCAGTAGCAGTTGTGGAAGCAAGGTCATTGGGGACATTTAAGAGACTGCTGGACACGCATATGGTCACAGAAATTTGAGGGTACATACATGAGGATCAATGGTCGGCACAACATTGTGGGCTGAAGGGCCTGTTCTGTGCTGTACTGTTCTACGTTCTATGTTCTATGTACTCCAACTGCCACATCTTTGCCCACTCGCCTCGCATGTTCAAGTCTTTCTGCGGCATCCCTACTTCCTCAACACAACCTATCCATCTGACTATCTTTTCTCACATGCAAACTTAGCAACAATGCCCTCAGTTCCTTAATCCAGATTGTTAATGTACAATGTGAACATTTGTGGTCCCAATACAGGCCCTTGTGGAGCTCAACCAGTCATCTTGCCATCCCATAAAGACCCCTTTATCTCTACTCTATGCCTTCTGCCAGTCAGCCAACTCTCTATCCATGCCAGTACCTTGACCCTAACACTATGAGTGTTATTTTATTTACCAGCCTCCTGAGTGGCACATTACAAAGGGCCTTCTGGAAATCCAAATAGATCACATCCACTGACTCTCCTTTATCTAACTCATTTGTTACCTCCTCAAATAATTCTAACAGATTTGTTTGGCATGACTTCCCCTTGATGAAGCTGTGCAACTTAGCCCTATTTACTGTATACTTCCAAGTACTCAGCAATCTTATCCTTAGTAATAGTTGTTAAAATCTTATCAACTACCAAGGTCAGGCTAATGGCCTACAGTTCTGTCTTTTGCCTCTCTCCCTTGTTGAACAGGATATTACAGTAACCATTTTCCTGACCTCTGGGAGTCTCCCTGATTCCAGTTATTCCTGAAAAATCATCGCCAATGCCTTTAAAATTTCTTCAGCTATCTCCGTCAGAACGCTGTGCTGTGGTCCATCTAGTCCAGGTTATATATCTACCTTCAGACCTTTCAGCTTCCCCTGCACATTCTCCTGAGTCAAGGCCACTACATTCACCTCTGCCCCCAGACTCTCTTGAAGTTCTGGTACATTGCTGGCACTTTCCAATGGGAAAATGCATGCAAAATATCTATTCAGTTCCTCCACTATTTCTTTGCTCCCTATCACAGTCTCATCTTCTAGCAGTCCAATGTCCATGCTCGCCTCTCTCTTACCTTTTAGATGCCTAAAATATTCTTGCAATTTTTAAAATACTATTGGCTAGTTTACCCTCATATTTCATCCTCTCTGCTCTTATTGTTATTTTTACCATCATGGTACGGGGAGTTTTCAAGAGAGGGGAGAAAACAGAGGAGTAGTTGTAATTGGGTCGTCGCCAGGTATTTGTGTGGCTCAAATGTTATGTGCAGGATTAACAATGGAGTTCTGTCACAAATGTATTGCCAGCAGGCTTTTTAGGCTGTGATCTCTTACCGGCATGTGGTTCTCTGGGACAGTGGGTTCATGCCTCACCTGCCACTTCCACTGTCATCCTAACTTGGCTACCATCCATAACCTGCAGGTCATTCAACTCCTTCAGGATAACCGGGGCAAATGTCCTTTTGGACTCTTCAGCACTCGTAGTCTCAGTCTTCTTGGTGGTCTTCTTTTCTGTTTACAAAACGAAACCTTTGTATAAAACGACTTTAAACATTTACATTAATTCACTTTATGACACTATAACAGAGATTTTTCAATGGTGAAATCTGGAAGAAAATAAGCCATGCCCTCTCCATGTGAAGTAGGCTGACTCTATTATAATTTTGATGTCAGCCTAATTTCAACATTTGGGGCAACCTTTTGGGAGCTTGTCCACGCAGGGGTAAGGTAACATACTGCAGCAGGATATAAAGGCCTGCAATTTCTCAAAAAGCATTGAGCACAAAGCATAGACTAGAAAAGATGTGTAGAAATGTTGGTGTCTCCAATATCACCATGCAGGCCACAACATGCTTGTAAAAATGTATGCTGCCACAATAATTTGGATCTCTGTGTGAAAGATAATGTAACTACACAAGTACAACCTTTTAAATCACAGAAGTGCCAAATGGTCAGAGTGTTCTGCTAAAATAACAAAGTCTAACATTTAAATAATCTTTAATGTGTAAATTGACCAGCAATTTGTACCAAGATTTGCACAGGTTAATCATTAACCTTGCCAAAAAAAGACAGCTCGTCACTTACCTCTCCATGTATTTCAGGAAATCGTTGCATTTTAGCTGTTAAACTAAAATAACCACACAATGTGAATAATACTGTTGAACATCACAGAACAATCTTAATTATTTTATGGATGTGATTTTTTTTCAACATCTCTGGGCCAGAATAGGCACAACTGCATCAGTGACAATAAAGTGTGAGGCTGGATGAACACAGCAGGCCCAGCAGCATCTCAGGAGCACAAAAGCTGACGTTTCGGGCCTAGACCCTTCATCAGAGATGGGGATGGGGTCTAGGCCCGAAACGTCAGCTTTTGTGCTCCTGAGATGCTGCTGGGCCTGCTGTGTTCATGCAGCCTCACATTTTATTGTCTTGGATTCTCCAGCATCTGCAGTTCCCATTATCACCACACAACTGCATCAGTGTAGCCTTATTTCTACAGGCAGTAAAATGTTCTTCAGGGTTTTCATCAGTTTTTTTTTACTTTTCCTTTCTGTGTCTTTTTCTCCAAATCTTAATCCATTCTTTATTCCATTGCTCAGGCCTTTGAGTATAGGAGTTGGGACATCATGTAGAAATTGTATAGGGCGTTGGTGAGGCCTCTTCAGGAGTGCTGTGTGCAGTTCTGGTTGCCCTGCTATAGGAAAGATATTGTAAAATTGGAGAGGTGTCAGGAAAGATTTATCAGAATGTTGTTGGGGAGGGTTTGATTTATAAGAATAGGATGGTGAGGCTAGGTCTTTTTTCATTGGAGTGTAGGAGTTTGACGGGAGGTTGAAGCAAGTGAGACTAGTTTAGTTTTGAACATGATTGTCATGGACCGAAGGGTCTGTTTCCATGCTGTTAGACTCTATGACTCAGTATCTAAGTTTGAATTTAATTCAACCTATATCCTTGTCTGTTGTGGACTCCTGTGTTACCGCTAAATCTAATTTTAATGGGATGGCGCATTGGACACATTGTTCACGAGGACCCAGATGTGTGATCCTGCTGTTAGTTTGCACTTTTAGTAATTTGTGATGGAAAATGTCATCGAGCTGGAGTATGAGGAATAAAATCTAATGAAAGATTGACTGGGAAATACCCTATTCATGTAAAATGTGAGCAATTGCATAAAAATATCATGCACTGAGACATTGACAGAGATGTTGATTGGAAAGTACCATTCTCTGTAACAAACTACTATTTAATCACAATTCATAAATAATGCTTGAAAAGGGGGAATATGAAAAGTAAC
The DNA here is from genome assembly GCF_030684315.1 of Stegostoma tigrinum. Taxonomy (NCBI): domain Eukaryota; kingdom Metazoa; phylum Chordata; class Chondrichthyes; order Orectolobiformes; family Stegostomatidae; genus Stegostoma; species Stegostoma tigrinum. The sequence continues at coordinate 53,727,258 of NC_081360.1, read as the reverse complement.
ATGGTGAGGATAAAACTAGATAATTTGATTGGGTAATACCACAAACAGTCTTTAAGGGATTAAAAATTTGCTTCAGGACTGCAAAATTATTTTGGCCAAATTTACAACTTATAGGCCAAGCACAAAGAACTGAGGATACTGGGAATCTAAAACAAAAATAAAAATGTTTGGAGAAACTCAGCAGGTCTGGCAGCACTTGTGGAGAGTAAGAACTCAGTTCTGAAGAAGGGTCACTGAGATGGAAATCTTAACTCTGGTTTCTCTTCATAGATGCTGCCAGACCTGCTGAGCTTCTCCAGCAATTTCTGTTTTTATTACATCTTGTAGGCTTCATTAATTTCAGAGATTAAACTGGACTGGCGTTCACTGAAGAACTGATTTGTGGACTTCATTTTCATGCAGATATACCTAGACCTGGTTCAGAAGTTGATTTCATAACAAGAATCATCCTTTCTTTGATAATAAATGTCACTATTGAAATTTAAATTCAAAATTCAGATAAATGTTTTGAATATGCAGCCTTAACACAATTAATGATCAAAGTGTGCTTATTGGACAATTTTAAGACATATAAAAATGTTTGACTGGATGCTCACACAAGGAATGGGAATACAATATATAAAGCAATCTACCAGTGTTGTCAGCCAATTAGCATGCATCAGGGAAAGGATATTTCAGGCTAAAAAGATTGACTTTCATTTATTATTCTATATCATGATCTGGTTCTTTAATGCAGTTGGACTGGACCACGTGTTGCTTTATAAAACATTTCCATACTTTTCTCAGTATGGGAGTATGTTAAACGTATTTTCAGACTATACTAAAATAGAATAGTTTGTTTTTGTTTATTGTTTGAATATTTATACAATATTTGAAGAGCAGACTATTTTTTCAGTGGATGTAAACAAATGTTCAAGACGCATCTCACAGATGACTGTATACAATTGGCATTCATTAAAGGAAATGGTGTTCACTTTCCCTGCCTAAACTGTAACCATTATGAGCCATAAATTGTGAAGAATTAAACGAGAATAGAGCTAGGTCAAGAAATGAAATATTTTTCCTTCCAATTAGAATTTGCAAATTCTATTTGCCCGACACCAAAACCTATGTACACTAGTTACTCCTCAAACCTGGAAAACGGTTCACCCATCAATTGCTCTGACCAAAGGTCAGGCAGTTGGCCTGATAGAATTGACTGAGCAATATTTGTGTGGCTCCAATCACTGATGTATAAGTGTCAGTCTCTGAAAGAAGCTTGTCTGTCCGCAATTAGATTCTAGTTTATGATCAGACAGACCCAGTTACTATCTTGTAGGAGATAACAATGTCTCTCAACTAGTGTTCATGCAGTTTTCTGTTCTTACTCTCTTGTAACTTGCTATCTTATTGATAGTAATACACGTATCCAAAGGAGATCCTAGCAGAACCAGGAGGAAGCTGCAGCTATCTCTTATAGCATGGTGGCATATCTTCTAATGAGAAATCATCAGCAGTGCAACAGTCCACAGCCATCCAGATTGAAAATAGAAAAAAAAATGAGAAAATGATTGCCTCTTGAAGAATTCAGAAGCTTTTCACAAAGGGGTGCAGATCTAGCCAACCGCTGGTCAGCCTGGACTGGAAGAACTACAGCAGCAAGAGTTAAAATCCAAAACACCGGAACCAGGAAAATAAATCCAGAGAAATATGTGTAAGGACCAGAAGCAATCTCACTAAAGATAGAAGGTGGAATAACTGAGTCGTGAACCAAGGGAAAAACAACACTCATTCCAGAAGTACGCTCAGTTCTTGAGAGGAAGGATGAAAATATTTATATTTATTACAGAAATTCAGGGCTGGTAAGTTGAAATGAGATTTAAGTTGTTCTATTTAGTAAATTAGTGGCCTTCACACTGATCAAAATTGGTGTAATAAACTGGAGTAAAAATTCTTCAAAATTGGGATTAATCCTTAAGAAATTCTTTAAACCAGGAAGTTATTTGAGAGATAAGAACGTAGAAGCCAAATATAGAGAAACACTTTTTCATTAAAAATAGCCAATTTGGTTGCGTAACCAGAAATATTTAAAGGTGTGAAAAATGTTCAATTCAATTTTATTTATCGAAAACGGACATGACCCAGTTGGAATTCGGTCTTTGCAATTTAATGATTGAAAAAGCATTAACAATTTAAAATGCAGAAAATTTTAATGAGTTCAAAAATCATTTACTGGAAGCCATATGAGTTTAGCTAATTGGCCGGCATCAACCTGGGGGATAACTGCTAACATGTTTGCTACCTAGAGTGGTGGCGGCGAATGGGGTCCAGAAGCAGATAAATTCGTACAGAAGAGGTTGATAACAACAGGAGTGCTGTTAGCAGGAGCATCCTACAGACAAGACATGGGGAGAAGTCCTGAGAAGGTTTGAGTAATGAATAGAAAGCTCCAGAAGCAGAAGGCTGTGGAGGTGTCAGAGAGAAAGAATCCTACAAGGTTGTTGAAGACATGTTTTTGGAGAATCCATGTTAAGGAGAAAGTGAGCTGAGTTATTTGGTCTAATGGATCTCAATGAAAAGTAATAGTATTGAGTGAATGCACTGCAAAAATTTTCCAAAAAAATCCAAATACAGCCCAAGAAGCTTTAACATGGAGATATGGGTGACTGTACAGGAGATCTGAATACCTCTAATTTTACTGCTGAGAAAAAAAATGCATCAATCTTTCTTTTTGATGTTTTTAATGAGATTGTTTCCAAAGTTATAGAGCAATATATTTTGTGCTTTACTTTTGCATATATAATAAACTTTCATGTTGCTTTGTTAAAAATACATAAGCAGCTTCTTGTGAATCTGTTCAAATAAAACTTACGGTCTACCAAGCCAAGTTTCACCTTAGGATGAAACTTGCTGACAGCATAGCATGAGACACAGAATTCTTTCCGGCATACATACAAATCTCAAACAGAACAAGTCAACATACTTCATTAATTTATGAGAGCATTCACAGACCATATTATTTATGAATGAAAAGCAAAAGAAGTACTGGTACTTTCAATGATTTCTTAAAAGCATTTGACATTTATTTTTAGAACGAATTGCATTATGGAAAGAGCAAGATTCAATAAAAGAAAACTGTTTCTAGGAGAACCTGCTGCCAATGTCATCAATGATCTTTCTCCACTGTCTGAATGTTGTGAAGGGAAGCATTACAACAACATTATTTAGAGACAGTTTGTTCACTGGAATTTCTGGTTAAAAACCTTTCAGATATTTCACAATGGAAGGAATATCTCATACTGCAAAAGTCTATCCTAACAGAGTTAGAAGATGAAATTTGGAGAAGAACAGATAAAAATCTGGGGTACAGAAAACATTTATTCCAAAGATGATCAAGGCACAAACACTCTAATTACATGACAAACAAATGCAAATTGTGCAAATCTTTTGACATTAGGCATCACTGCATGAGATGTGGAACAAAAAACTCCCACAGAATCAAACGCAATGTGAAACTCTATTGTAAGAATATCAGTTTGGAAGGAAGTGGGGCATTTACAGAACAATCCTAAAAAAAGTACCAATGCGGTTATATTCACAAAAAAGTCACTATTTTATGCCAAACACCACTAAAAATTAATTGTGACTCCTAAGATAAATTTCCATGAGAACATGTATCCTTACGCTTCTTTAACATTCTTCTTTCAGAAAATAAATTACAGCTGTTCCTAGGGGCAATATGCAGTCCATCTGAATCAGATATGACAAAGCTCATTTATATCACTGTAACAGGACGCCATTCAGACCCTTGATTCTGTTCCTTTTCAATATGATCACAGCTGATCAAAGACAGCAATGCACCTTATCCACCCCATTTTCACAACCCTGTAAGCAATTGGTAATCAGTTATCTATTAACCTCTTCCTTAAATATGCTGAAAGTCTGAGCTTCCACAGCACTCAGTGGTATTGAACTCCAAAGGGTCACAACCATCTGAGTAAAAGAAATTCTCCTTTTCTTGTTTTAATTGTTATATGCATATTTCACTGGGGGACTTTAATCAACAGCCTTCTGAAAATCTGAGTATACTGCACCCATCGGCGTTCCTTTATCAATTCTATAAGTAATATCTCAAAAAAATCTTCAAGTTCGTCAAACATGATTTTCTGTTCACAAGTCCATGTCAGGTCATCATCAACAAGGTTCTCAGCCGTGGTCACCATGCAGCCATGAGTCTGTCATAGCAGTTAGACCATATCCATGTATCTTTATTTGTGCCTTTAGATCATTTACCTTGTTTTGAATGCTGTATGCATTCAGGTAAAGTGTTCTTAGCTTTGTCTTTTTGACGTGATTGCTTTTCTCAATGGTCAACTCGATGGTCAGCTTTGTGTCCCCTGAATTCCAGTCTCCTGAATAACTTTTTGACAGCCTTTTACCAATTTTACCTACTTCAAATTTGTGTCATGCCTTAGGTACCCACCCCCCTGACAAACTGGTTTAAAACTACCTCAAAGGCACTAGCAAATCCCTCTGTGAAGATATCAGTGCCAGCTCCATTCAGATGTAATGTGTCCAGCTTGCACAGATCCCACCTGCCCCAGAACTAATCTTAATTTCTCAGAAATCTGATGCCCTCCCTCCCATGATAATTCTCAAGCCACTTATTCACATTGATCAATCTTCCTGTTTTTATGCTCATTAACATGTTGCACTGGAATAAACCCTGAGATTACTGCTCTTGAGGTCCTTTTTTTGTTAAATTTCCTTACTAACTCCCTGAAAACTGCCTTCAGGACCACATCTGTCTTCTAACTATGTTGCTGGCACTAACCTGCACCTTGACTTCTGGTTGATTTCCCACCCCTGCCCCAAGAGTGACATCCTATTGCTGCTCCATGACATCCTTAACTCTGGCACCAGGGAGTCATGTTTACTGCCACAGGAATGCTATTCTGATCCTTGACTTTGGAATCTCTTACAAGTGTTGCTTTTTCAATCTTCTTCCTCCTCCCCTGTACAACTGAGTCACTTGTGGTGCCAGAGACTTGCATTTGGATGCCTCCCCTGAGGAACCACCAACCTCACCTGTTACCAAAAAGTAATACCCATTAACAAGCAAGATAGACTCAGCGAATGTCTGAACCTACCCCTCTGGTTTTCTAAGACTGCCTCCCCATTCCCTCACTGCCTGTTCACTTCTCATCTGTTATATGGCAATCTCCCTATACATACTATCTATGCAGACCTCTGCCTCATGGATGGACAACAGTGACTCCAGTTGCTGCTCTAGTTCTGAAAGCTAGTGCTCAACATTGTGCAGATGGTGACATTTCCTGCAAGTGTGCTTATCTGGGCGACACAGAATGTCCATGACTTCACACACCACAGTATATACACTTCACTTGGCCCTTCTGACCTGCCATCCTGTTATTCTAGAAACTATTTGCTAGCCTTAGAGTAAGTATGGATTTGCAATGAAAACCTAACAAGCTATTTTTCAGGAGAAAGAGAAATAAAGACTAGAGACTTAAACACAAACTAAATGTTCAAATTTCACTATAAAAGTCTGAAACACTGACCAAATCTAATCACCAAATAGCTGCTTTCCCTGAAATCATGATGTCACAGTGCCACTGGTTTCAGTATAGATAGGATTCTCAATCCACACCTTATTTCCTTCCCTGCTCACCTTTTGGTCTGGAGAATTATTTCCTAGATCTTAATTAAAGCACCTCTTTCCCCTCTGTCCAAATTCCCACTACGACCCAAATTCCTAATTATCCACATCTGTCTCAGTCTCACATCAGCGCAATCTCACTCACATTGACTATATGGCACACTCTGGAAATCCAACTCAATTCAAGTTTAATGCAGGACTGAGTGCCATTGAATTGTCTGACAAACTCTTTGGTGAAAAGAATAGAGGTACAACCTACTGACCAACTTACGTGTTCTTAAATGCGACAGATGGAACAATTCCTAAGATTAAAGAAGTGTTTAAAAGCTTTTCTAAGACATAGAAATCGCCATTTTGTAGACGTGCTCTTGTCATCTAGAACCGAGGACTTCACTGCTAAGTAAGAATGTTTCGTTCAGAAATCTTTTCACGGATTGAAGAGCTAGATAACAGAAACATGTTTTTGAGAAAGGAACATTCAAAAGTTCTTCACAGGGTTGAGAACACTCAGTGCAATTCATAGCATCACACCAAGAAATCAAGCCATTATATTTCTATATACCGAGCAAAATTCCTCACTCTCTGGAAAATTGTTCAAAAACTATTATCGGAAATGATCAAGACGAGCATCAGTTCACAAGTGACAAAGCCAACAGAGCGATACTTGCATACTGTTATTGTACCCAAACACGAAGGATCCATTAGAATATATTCAAGAATATATTCAAATTGTCAAAAAGTAGGAATTATTATTAAACTTGAAGGATTAATAATAAAAACTTCAGTGGGTTTTGGCAGCTTATTGTGAACAAGCAATTGAGAATTCTCACCAAAATTATTACTTCATCTGATAAATACTATTTAACAGGGCACCAGCTGGGATTGCCTCTGCCGTGGAAATCTTCCAACACACTACATCCTATATAATAAAGATTGAATGGCATCATCTGTCATATGGATGACATGTTAATATACGGTGAAGTTACTAGAATACATGACCAGAACATTAAAGCAACTACCGCCTGAAGGGCTTTTCCTTCAAGTTTTCCAAAGATACCATTTACTTCCTAGGACATACTATTCGCAAAAAAAGGTGGCACAAGGCCAGATCCATTGAAGACAAATGCTCTTAAGGAGCTTCCCACATGATTTACAAAGGCTTTTAAGTAGGCTAAATCAGCTGGTGAAATTCTTGCCTCAAGCTGTAACCAGAACCGAACTCTTGACACAATTACAGAAACAGATAAAAGACTGGTTTTGGGATACAGTTCAAGAAAATGCTTTTTGAAGAATCAAAGACATGTTGACTTCTCCAGATGTCCTGAGCCACTATAATTTATTCATTCCCAGCTATTGCTACACTTGCTACAGCCATGGGTATAGACCAACCAGAGGGATACAGGAAACTAACATATGATGCATCCAAAGCATTGTCTGACTCTGAAACACATTTTGTGACCATTGAGAAAGAGACTCTCTCAATCAAAAGGAAATGCAAGAAATTTTCATGTTACATAGCTGGTCTCAAAGTTCTTATACAGACTGACGATAAACTATTTGTTTCCTTCTTAGATAAGAAAGAGTTGGCAAAGGTGACTCCATGAAAACAGAGATTTCAGCTTTGTCTGATGAGATGTACCTATGAGACCAAATCCATACAAATGAAGCTATAAATATCAGTAGTTGCCCTCTCCTTACAATGACAGATGAAATCTGCTGCTGAATTGCTCACACATGTAAGCCACTGAAGCACAGAGACCAGCAGCAATACAGATTCAATCAAATCATAGTAAAAAAAGGCTCGGAATACATGGCCATCCATCAATATTGCGTTGAATGTGGCCAGTTAATAAACTGAATGGCCTGACTATGAAGACTTAGTACAAACATTGGCAACATTTCACTACAATAGATCAGTTATTAGTGTCTGATGGTAATGTAGTCATTTTGCCTTCACTCTGAGCTGATGTCATTGACAAACTACTGAAAGAGAATTTAGGCAGTACCAAATGCAGAATTCCTACTACATTTTGACCTGGAACATGGGAATATGTGGGAGCTGATAGTCTTATTTCATTGCATTGTGCCTCATGGTGGATTGAGGTAAAAGTAATTACATACCACTACCACCAATGCAGTTATCCAAGGCCTGACTTGAATTATCTCCTACTGACAGGATCCTTGATGTGGTTGTACATGGCAATGGATCATATATTACTGAGGCCTTTGACACATTTTCAGCCATTTCTGGAGATGTAACCATCTCGCCAAGTACACCACATTCAATAAAAATGTGTATTGAGGTACAAATTGTTAAATCCCTCTTGAAAAGCAACATTATTTTGCATAAGGCTTTCTGAATGACCTGTTCATTTGACTCCAATGTGGCTTATCACCATCAGAAGTATGTGAGACAAAGCTGAAAGCTCAGTCCTTTATCCTTGCAAAAAGGTTGATTCCAAAGACTATAAGAATGTTTAAACACGGAAAAGTACAGTGCAGGAACAGGCTCTTCAGCCCACCATGTCTCTGCTAATTATGACATCATTCTAAAATGTTCCCATCTGCCTGTACATGGTCCATATCCCTCTAATGCCTGTTCATGTGTCTGTCTAAATGTCTTTTAAATGTCATGCCTGTATCTGCTTCGATAACTTCCCAGGCACCTCGTCAACCTCAGTGTGATAAAACATGTCTTGCATATTTTCTTTAAACTTTCCCCACTCATGCTTAAAACTATGCCCTTAGTATCTGACATGTTCACCCCTGGGAAAAGGACTCTGAGTGTCCTCCCTATCTATGTCTCTCACAGTTTTGTATACATCTATGAGATTGTCCTTCAGCTTTCAACACTACTGAAAACAATCCAAATTCCTCCAAACTTTCCTTGCAGCTACTACACGCTAATTGAGGCAACATCCGGTAAACCTCTTTTGCACCCTCTCCAAAGCAAAGAGACATTGGAGTGCAGATTCATAGTTTCTTGAAAGTGGAGTCACAGGTAGATAGGATAGTGAAAAAGGCATCTGGTATGTTTGCCTTTATTGATCAGTGCACTGAGTGTAGGAGTTGGGTGGTCATGTTGCGGCTGAACATGACATTGGTTAGGCCACTTTTGGAATATTGCATGCAGTTTTGATCTCCCTGACATAGGAAGGATATTTGAAACTTGAAAGGATTCAGAAAAGATTTACAAGGATGTTGCCAGGGCTGGAGGGTTTCAGCTATAGGCAGAGGCGCAATAGTCGGATAGTGACGAAGGATGCTGTAGGTTGCAGAGAGACATAGATAAGCTGCAGAGCTGGGCTGAGAGGTGGCAAATGGAGTTTAATGCAGACAAGTGTGAGGTGATGCACTTTGGTAGGAGTAACCAGAAGGCAAAGTACTGGGCTAATGGTAAGATTCTTCGTAGTGTAGATGAGCAGAGAGATCTCGGTGTCCATGTACACAGATCCTTGAAAGTTGCCACCCAGGTTGACAGGGCTGTTAAGAAGGCATACAGTGTTTTAGCTTTTATTAATAGAGGGATCGAGTTCCGGAACCAAGAGGTTATTGCTACAGCTGTACAAAACTCTGGTGCGGCCGCACTTGGAGTATTGTGTACAGTTCTGGTCACCGCATTATAAGAAGGAAGTGGAAGCTTTGGAAAGGGTGCAGAGCAGATTTACTAGGATGTTGCCTGGTATGGAGGGAAGGTCTTACGAGGAAAGGCTGAGGGACTTGAGGCTGTTTTCATTAGAGAGAAGAAGGTTGAGAGGTGACTTAATTGAAACATATAAAATAATCAGAGGGTTAGATAGAGTAGATAGGGAGAGCCTTTTTCATAGGATGGTGACAGCGAGCACGAGGGGGCATAGCTTTAAATTGAGGGGTGAAAGATATAGGACAGATGTCAGAGGTAGTTTCTTTACTCAGAGAGTAGTAAGGGAATGGAACGCTTTGCCTGCAACGGTAGTAGATTCGCCAACTTGAAGTACATTTAAGTCGTCATTGGACAAGCAAATGGATGTACATGGAATAGTGTAGGTTAGATGGGCTTGAGATCGGTATGACAGGTCGGCACAACATCGAGGGCCGAAGGGCCTGTACTGTGCTGTAATGTTCTATGTTCTATGTTCTAGTCCAGGGCTACTTTTCCTGGATCTTGGAGGCTGAGAGGTGATTTTATAGAGGTTTATAAAATCAACATGGATGCATGGATAGGATAAATAGACAAGGTCTTTTCCCGGGGTAGGGGAGTCCAAAACCAGAGGGCATAGATTTAAGATATGAGGGGAGAGATTAAAAAGGGACATAAGGGACAGAGGGCATAGATTTAAGATGTGAGGGGAGAGATTAAAAAGGGACATAAGGAACAAGTTTTTCATGTAGATGGTGGTGCGTGTATGGAATGAGCTGCCAGAGGAAGTGGTACAGGCTGGTACAATTACATTTAAAAGGCATCTGGATAAGTACATGAATAGAAAGGCTTTAGAGGGATATGGGTCAATTGCTGGTAAATGGAGCCACACGTAGGATATCAGGTTGACGTGGATGATTTGGGATGAAGGGTCTGTTACTATGCTATATATTTCTAATGACTCTATCCTTCCGGAACTGTGGTGACCAGAACTGTACTCAATACTCCAAATCTGTCTAACTAAAGCCAACTGCAACATGACTTGCCAACTTTTATACACTCAATGCCTCGACTGACGAAGGCACATATGTCAAATGCCTTCTTCACCACCTTGTCCACTTGTGTTGCCATGTTCAGGGAGCTATGGATTTGAACCCCAAAATTACTCTGTTTCTGCACTGTGATGAAAACTGAGGCAGCAGCCAGAAGACTGTCCAGCATTGTTCAGTCCAGCAGTGTTACGGGTGAGCTTATCACCACTTATTGAGCATAAGAATGCTCTAAGCTCTGTGTTATAGCCTCTGCCATGGAGGCTGTTTATCAGGCCTGCTGATGTACCAAACATCTGCATGCATTCCTGCAAGAAATATTTCAACAAGCTCCTTGTATGACAGCTCAGCAGTTAGCACTGCTGCCTCACAGCGCCAGGGACCCTGGTTCGATTCCAGCCTGCGGTCACTGTCTTTGTGGAGTTGGCACATTCTACCCAGTCTGTATGGGTTTCCTCCCACAGTCCAAAGATGTGCAGGTTAGGTGGGCTGGCCATGATAAATTGCCCGTAGTGTCCAGGGATGTGCAGGCTAAGTAGGTTAGCCATGGTAAATGAAGGGCTACGGGGGGATAGGGTTGGAGGTTAGGTCTGGGTGGGATATTCTTCCGGGGTTGGTGTAGACTCAATGGGCTGAAGGGCCTCTTTCCACACTGTAGGGATTCTATGACTCCATATCAATGCTCCTCAGGGCTTTCCATTTACTGTATGCTTTCCTGTTTCATTTGACCTCCCAAAATGTATCATCCTACACTTGGCTGGATTAAATTCCACCTACCATTTCTACACCTGACTTCCCAAATGATCTAAGTCCTGCTGATCCTTTGATAACTTTCCTCACTAGCTACAACACCACCAATTTTCATGTCATCTGCTAACTTACTAATCAGACCATTACATTTTCATCCAGCTCTAATTGTAGTGGAACACCATTGGTCACAGATCTCCATTCAGAAAAACATGCCTCCACACCTATCATCTTTCTTCTATGACAAAGCTAACATTAGTATCCAACTTAGTAATTCATTGTGGATCCTATGTGACTTTATCTTTCAGACAAGCCTACTATGAGGAATCTTGTCAAATGCTTTAGTAAGTCCATATAGACAATACCCACTGCCCCACCCTCCTCAATCATCTTCATCACCTTCTCAAAAACTCAGTCAAATTTGTGAGATTAGATATTCCCCACTAAAAGCCATGCTGTCTATCCCTAATAAATCCTTTCTTTCCCAAATACAAGCAAATGCTGTCCTTAAGAATCTTCTCCAATTATTTCCAATCAGTGATATAAGGCTCACCGGCCTACAATTTCCTGGATTATCTTGTTGGTTTTCTTAAACAAAGTAACAACATTGGTTCCTCTCCAGTCTCCTGGGACATTGTCTGTTGCCGAATAGGACACAAAGATCTCTGTTGAGGTCCCAATAATCTCTTCCCTTGCCACCTTCTGTATTTTGGGATAGATCTCATCAGGCCCTGGTGACTTAACTACCTTAATGTCTTTCAAGATACCTAACACCTTGTCCTGCTTAATATCACAAAGCCTCAGAATACCAGCATATGCCTCCCTAATCTTACCATCAACTATGTTCTTCTCCTTGGTAAATACCGATGCAAACTTCTCATTGAAGATCTTACCCACTTTTGCTGGCTCCATGTATAAAATCACTCCTTATCCTTAAACGGACCTATCCTTTCCTGAGTTACCCTCTTGCTCCTAATTTTTGTGCACAATACCTTGGGATTCTCTTTAACCCTACATGCTAAGGACATCTTATGGCCCCTTTTAGCCCTCCTACCTCATTGTTTAAGTTCTTCCATGCTCCATGTTCTTCAAGGGTTTTTTTCTGATTTAGTTTCTTAAACCTTATATATACCTTCTTTCTCTTTTTGACCAAACTTTCAACATTTCTTGTCATCTAGGGTTCCTCGCCATCCTTATCTTTCATCCTCACAGGAACATGCTGGTCCTGAACTCTAATCAACTAGCCTTTGACAGACTCCCACATGACAGATATGTATTTCCCCTTAATCAGCTGCCCCCAATCTAGTTTCTCTACTTCCGCCTGCCTAATCCTGTTGTACTTAGCCTTCCCTAGTTTAGCACTTTTACCCAAGTACCAGCCTTATCCTTATCTATAACAATTTTAAAATTTATGGAATAATGATCACTGTTCCCAAAATGCTCCCCCACTGAAACTTCAATCACCTGACTGGAGTCATTCCCCAATACTGGGTCTGGTACAACCTTCCCTAGTTGGGAAATTTACATATTGTTTCAAGAAACCCTCCTGAGTGCACCTAACAAATTCTGCCTCATCCAAGTCCTTGGTGCTAAGGGATTCCCAGTCAATAGTGAGGAAGTTAAAATCACCCATTATAACAACAATGATGGTTTTGCATCTTTCCATGATCTGCTTACATAACTGTTCCTCTGTCTCTTGCTGGTTATTGGGTGCCTTATAGAATAACCCAATCACAATGACTGCACCTTTCTTAATCCTGAGCTCTATCCACACAGTCTGACTTGATGAGTCCTCCAAGGTCTTAGTGCAGCTGTGGCACTCTACTTAATCAGTAATGCAACTCCCCCACCCTTTTTACATCCCTTTCTATCTCACACCTTAACTCTGGAATGTTGAACTACCAGTTCTCCCGTTCTCTCAATCAAATCTTTGGAAGGCTGCAACATTGTAGCTCCATATACTAATCCAGGCTCTAAGTTTACGTGCTACTGTACAGTATTACCAACTGCAGCAAGCTGCTATCTATAATGAACATCATCGCACTTAACAGTTACTGAGTCTGGACCCAGTACAGTAGTCTAACAATTGCTGGGCCAGTAATGTTCTTACCTTGTCAGGCGAAAGTGTACACAGAGATTGCAGAAACCTTTTATCACTGCATATCCATAGCCAATTACTACAGCAGGAGATGAACATTGTGAGAACAACAATTCACCTTCAAATCAGCCATCCTCAGGGCAGTGACATATGAATCCTTTGAGTCCACATGAACGTGATCTGGAAGAATTGTCAAGCCTCTTGATCACTTACATTTATAAAGCTAGTGATCTTATAGGAGAAGGGTTTATACTAAACACGGCACCTGAAGGCTTCATGTATTGCTTAATCTTACTGCATTGTAACTTTCTACCTTACTAGTATGTAATAAACTAATTCCCCTTACTCATGAATGTGCTTGTTCTGCTGGGAGTTCCACATGATCATTTTTCACCATGTAGTATCAGACTTGTGCTAGAAGAGGGATTGGTGGCAGTGTATCTACCTCAAATAGCACAGGCATCTTTACAGACCAGTGTCCTACATAAGGCTTGATCTATTTCCCCCTGGCTGGTGATCATTTCTCTTGGCCCAACACCTGATCCTCCATCCTTCGCCTTCACCCGAGGGCTACTACAACACTGGCAGCAGTCTAACCTTCAATATACTTAGTAACACCGTACAAATACCCACTTCATGGAATTTGGACTTGAGGCTTCCAGATTTCTAGGCTAACCAATGTCTTCTTAAAAAAATTATTTGTTTACTTCAAAGGCTTTCCAGATCATTTATTCTACTTGCTGAATCCTTTACTTCAAACTTCTCAAACCTGCAACCCTTTATAAATGGATCTCCCACCATAGCAAGCAATTATCTTGAATCATATGAAGCACATTTTCATGACTAAAATGTAAATATAGTAAACTGAAGTATTACTAAATGAAGTAAAGTCACCGTAGTCTTACAGACCACGGGGCTGCTCTCTCATTAGAGAGATAACTGGTGGTGCTTTAACCTGAGGGTTACCATGCTTCAGGTGAGGGGGGAAGTTGAGAAGGAATATCCTTCAAGAAAACCTCAGCTGGTACAGGATTGAACCACGTTTTTGGTGTCATTCTACATCACTATCAGCCATCCACTAACCGAGGCACCCCCGCCTCCACCCCAGTACCTATGAGGCAAATAAAAGCAATTAACAAATAGTTAGATTTTACTCATGCAAACCTTCAATTGCTGGCCCAAGCCCATCTTCCAAACACAAATCTAAAGCTATGGACGAGGGAGAAAAAGTATGTTAACCATTTTCCAGAAATATTACGCTTTAAGAAAAAGTGGACATGTGATTGTAAGTTCATTCCTTGACTCCATGCTGGGTTTTGCTGTGTTGTCATTCACAACAGGATCTGGGGCTTTGGGAAATACAAATCACATAAAAGATGATATCACATGGGAAAGTCAACAACAGCGTATGGGACTTCAGTAACTTAATCTCAGAGTCAAACTTGAGCCTTCATAAAAGCAGTCTAAGTAACTCACTTAACTAGCTCGAGCTTTCTCACTGAGCAATATGTTCCACAGCACAATTGGAAACTCTGATCAGTGAGAAACATTGTGATTATTTAGAATATCTCATTACAATGCCTGGCTCCCAGAGAAAAACAGGATAAAAAGAACAATATTTTACTAACAGTAAGAAAGCAAAGACCACTCAACATAAACAGTCCGAAGTTTGACTATCATTTGCACTATATATAACAGAAAGCAAAGAAAATAACACTTCAACATAAAAAAAAATTAAAAACCTAAAAAGCAGAAGATTCACTCACTTGATTTGAAGGGTCTAAAGAAAATCTTTTAACTAAATAAACAGCCATCACTATACACAACTTTTGATTGTTGCCTCAGAACAGTTTTCAATACATCATCTTTCTTTTAAGCTAAAAAAAATCAGTTTTAATTACAGTTAAAACTGAAGTTGAATGAGGTCAATAACAACAGCAATTTGCATTTACATAGTACCTTTAACAGTAAAACATTGAAATATGCTTCATTAGTGTGTTAACAACAAAAGTTAAACCAAGTCATATAAGAAACTGTGATAATGGGAACTGCAGATGCTGGAGAATCCAAGATAATGAAATGTGAGGCTGGATGAACACAGCAGGCCTAGCTGCATCTCAGGAGCACAAAAGCTGACGTTTCGGGCCTAGACCCTTCATCAGAGAGGGGGACGGGGTGAGGGTTCTGGAATAAATAGGGAGAGAGGGGGAGGCAGACCGAAGATGGAGAGAAAAGAAGATAGGTGGAGAGGAGAGTATAGGTGAGGAGGTAGGGAGGGGATAGGTCAGTCCAGGGAAGACGGACAAGTCAAGGAGGTGGGATGAGGTTAGTAGGTAGGAGATGGAGGTGGGAGGAAGGGATGGATGAGAGGAAGAACGGGTTAGCGAGGCAGAGACAGGTTGGACTGGTTTAGGGATGCAGTGGGTGGAGGGGAAGAGCTGGGCTGGTTGTGTGGTGCAGTGGGGGGAGGGGACGAACTGGGCTGGTTTTGGGATGCGGTGGGGGAAGGGGAGATTTTGAAGCTGGTGAAGTCCACATTGATACAATTGGGCTGCGGGGTTCCCAAGCGGAATATGAGTTGCTGTAACTGCAACCTTCGGGTGGCATCATTGTGGCACTGCAGGAGGCCCGTGATAGACATGTCATCTAAAGAATGGGAGGGGGAGTGGAAATGGTTTGTGACTGGGAGGTGCAGTTGTTTATTGCGAACCGAGTGGAGGTGTTCTGCAAAGCAGTCCCCAAGCCTCCCCAATGTAGAGGAAGCCACACCGGGTACAGTGGATGCAGTATACCACATTGGCAGATGTGCAGGTGAACCTCTGCTTAATGTGGAAAGTCATCTTGGGGCCTGGGATAGGGGTGAGGGAAGAGGTGTGGGGGCAAATGTAGCATTTCCTGCGGTTGCAGGGGAAGGTGCCGGGTGCGGTGGGGTTGGAGGGCAGTGTGGAGCGAACAAGGGAGTCGCAGAGAGAGTGGTCTCGCCGGAAAGCAGACAGGGGTGGGGATGGAAAAATGTCTTGGGTGGTGGCGTTGGATTGTAGATGGCGGAAGTGTCGGAGGATGATGTTCAGCATCTTACAGGGCATACAGAGAGAGAGAGAGAGAGGCAGAGGGGCTTAGGGAAGGAATTTTAGAGGTTATGTTACCCTGCAAAAGTATGGGATATAAATATGGAGTGCTCCATATTGTTGTGATAAGATGGCCTTGAGGCCCAATGATGTTTTCCCTATCTCTGGATAATGGAAGTGTTATGACGTGGCTGAATTGGTTGATTAAAAATTATTTTAGGACTTTAACTGTTATGGACAAACCTGCACTGTGACACTGGGCATGTTTGTACTCGACAGCAAGGAGTTTAGTTATTGTTTCTTAAATGGACAGGATGTATACTTACCATTCACAAACTCCATCTCACCAACTTGTATCTACACAAACTGCCAGCCCAATACCCACCTTCCCTTGCCTCTGCATACATTCAGCTATTCATCAATAGCAGGAACATCATCCCAGCACAAGGTCATACAATGCCTGCCACTGTCCTTTCACCTGCGAAGTTTAGCCCAATACAAGGAAGAGATAGAAGAGAGGAGGAGAGGCTCCACGAATCCACTTGTGGAGAAACACTAACAAATGTACATTCTAAGAAGTGTCCCCTTTACAGACCAAATGATAGACTAGTCATCTAAAAATAAGAAATAAGGAGGGTAATACACGTTTTTGGACAAAATTGGTCCCGTGCTGGGTCAGTTTTCTTCTTCATGGCAGGAATGCTAAACTATCAAAAAATACCTCCAGGAAGCAAGCACAGAAATCTCACCAACTCGGCCAAAGGAGAAGACACTGAAAATCACCATTTGTGGACTGACCATTTATTTAGCACAGGTTCAGGTCCTCCCCTGCAGCTACCATCTGATATTTAGTGAGTGAATTTGTGGGCTATACTTTGATCACATGTGGTACGTGGTGCAAGATCGCTGTAGCATCACTCATACAATTGAATTGCCAGTTCTAAGAATTTTAAGCAGAGTAAAGGGAAGGTTAGATCTCTATCTAACTACGCTACCCCTGAAATAAGGCTGCATCATATTTGCAGTATCTCTAAGATTCCGAAAATATTTAAATTACTGTAATTTCTCAAGGTGTTTCTTTATTTGAAAAGAGAAATAGGCATTAAAAATATAGATATTTGAGAAACAAAAACAAGTGTTAAATTGGTAATGCATGATTATACATCTTATTCACTGACAATAGCATTTTCATTTCCAACATAAATTGTCATATTAAAATGGAGCTACTAAAAAGCCTAAGGCAAACTCCTGCAACACAGAAAACATATTGTTGAGAGATTCTGTTGTTTTCAATTGTTGATGTCTGAGAAAACAAGATCTTATTTGGGTTAACATCCAACACTTATTGTAAATGAATTCAGTATTTGAAATCCTACCACATTCTCAATTTAAAGCATTTGTCTATCAAACAATAGTAATGGCAGAAAATTCAAGGGAAATGTTATCACTGGAGAGGCCATGTTAGAAAGACCTAACAGCACCCTTACTCGGTAGTTGAAATTTACCATTTATGGTATTTGAATGCAGTCTTGGCAGCTAGAATAGTAAGTGTTATGTGGTGAGCATAAGGATTTAACTCCTAAGGAATTCATGTTCAGAACAGTTCAGTCACTGGAAGCTGGAATATTCAAAATGCTGTTAATTTTTAAAGTAACTACTTAAGCTAAATAATCACAATACTCTTTCAAATTCATTTTCAGTTTGAAGCGTAGTATTTGTCTAAAATACTTCTTCAAAATCTATACAAATGTAGACATACTCAAATATATAATCCATAAATTCTAAAAGTATTTGATATGGGCTTTTTGAAACAAGAAAATCACCTTTTTTCTGGCAGGGTATGTAGTTAACTTTCCTGAGAGCATCTTCTGCAGGATCCAGATCAGTTTCAGGACCAGTGCAAAGGTGCTATCAGCACAATGTATTCTTAATGCCTTCCTCCATGGCCCTCCATCCACACCTCCATCAAAAAGTGTGAGGAGTGCATGGGCTTCTTTATTACTAGGTTCAAGATCACCTGAAAGCTTCCTGTGCACCTTTCCATCCCTCAACCAAACTTCCTCTGAAGTTATTTCCCAGCATTGAGCTCACTTATTTTCTCTCTTATCTTTTCTCATGACTCAAACTGTTCATGACAACCATCTCCTATCTATCCTACTTCCATTAACCAACTCACCTGATTTCTCTTCCCAACCCGCACAGAGGTAGTAGGAACTGCAGATGCTGGAGAATCTGAGATAACAAGGTGTGGAGCTGGGTGAACACAGCAGGCCAAGCAGCATCAGAGGAGCAGGAAAGCTGATGTTTCAGGTCTAGACCCTTCTTCAGAAAAGATGAAAGAGGATCTGAAGAAGGGTCTGGACCCGAAACGTCAGCTTTCCTGCTCCTCTAATGCTGCTTGGCCTGCTGTGTTCATCCAGCTCTACATCTTGTTATCTCAGCTAATAAACAGTTCTTTCTTTTTAGGTGTGGTCCTTATCCTTTAAATCTGCCACCATCATCTCTCACCTGAAAGAAACATCCTATCACCCCACTGTCCTTCCAGTTCTGCCCAACCCAATCTGCAAACTCCCTTTCCTCTCCAAAGCCTTGAGTATTATCTCGCTTCCTAAACTGTCGTCCATCTTTCTTGGAAGCCCATGTTTGTCTCCTTCTAATAAGGATTCTGTCCAGCTGCAGTCCCAAAGTAGCTCTTATGAAGTCACAAACTACATCACATAATAAGGCTGTGAAAAAAGTAAACTTTCCCCCTCACCCTTGTCTGCTTACTCAGCCAAAAAATCGATCCCCTATACGTCTGCAGTGTCATTTAAGTGAGAGGACTATACTTACCAGTCCATACTTATCAATCATAGCATATTTGCAGTGCCACTTGCTCCCGTTTCCTGAACGATTACCTCTAGTGTTTTCCAAGGAATTATCCTTGGCCCTCCCTATTTCTCATTTCCATGTTTCTGCCTCATCAACATTATCCAAAAGTACATTGATCATAGAATCCCTCCAGCGTGGAAGTAGGTCATTCTGCCCATTGAGTCTACACCAACCCTCTGAACAGTATCCCACCCAGAACTACACCCCCTACCCTATCCTTGCATTTCCCACTCTCAGTCCTCTGGGCAATTTAGCGTGGCCAATCCACCTAACCTACACATCTTTGGACTATGGGAGGAAACTAGGGCACCCAGAGGAAGCCCACCCTGACACAGGAGAATGTATAAACTCCACACAGGCAATCACCCAAGGCTGGAATTGAACCTGGGTCCCTAGCACTGTGAGGCAGCAGTGATAACCACTGAACCACCATGCTGCATGATTGAGTTTACATGAATGCCAGCAACACCCAGCTTAATAACTCACCAGCACCTCATTTGATGCCTTCACTATTGCTAAATTGATCACACAGCTTATATGATAATCCCTACTGATGAGCAGAAATTTCCTTCAAATGAATACTGGGAATACTAATGCCAAAGTTTTCAGTTCCTATTTCAACTTCATTCCTTACTTACTGACTCCACGCTTCTACTTGACACCAATGTGAGATTAAACCTGCTTCTTCTCAACACTGGTGTCATATCTGACCCTGAAGTCAACTTCTGACCAGGTATCACATCATTACTAAAAATATTATCTTTTGCTACATCTGGAATATCACTCAAACCCACTCTGTCTCAGCTCATCTGTTTGCAGCACCTGATTAATGCCTTGAGATTTGACTGTTTCAATGCACATTTGATTGATGTCCTATATTTTACCCTTTGTAAACTTGAGATCATCTGAAAATCTGCTACCTGTGTCTTAGCTTCCACCAAATTTCATTCACCTGTCATTTGAACTCACACTGGCTACATTGACATAATCCTGATAAATAAAATGCTCATCATTGCTTTCAAAACATAACACCATAAGACCATAAGACACAGGAGTGGAAGTAAGGTCATTCGGCCCATCGAGTCCACTCCGCCATTTAAATCGTGGCTGATGGGCATTTCAACTCCATTTCCCTGCACTCTCCCCGTAGCCCTTGATTCCTTGCGAGATCAAGAATTTATCAATCTCTGCCTTGAATTCATGTATCACATTCCCCTATCATTCTAAAAATCTCCAGCTCACAATCCTCTGAGATCATCGAACTTTGTGTTCTTTAGCAATCTTTATTTGAATTGGTCCACCATTAGTGGCTGCAACTTTTAGTTGTCTAAGCCAAAGGTTCTGAAGTTCCCTTTGTACATTGCTTTACCTCAGTTTATTCCTATACGACACCCCATAAAGCTACCTCTTTGACTTATGTTTTTGGTCATTTGCTCTAATATCTCATGTGATTTGGCATCTTGGTTTGCTTCATAATGCTGATATGAAAGATCTTGGGAGGTTTCATTATGGTCAAAGGTGCTGTATGAATAAAGGTTATTATTAAATAAAAGTCAGCCACACTTGATTGGAAGGCTATTGGTCATTTAGCCAGTAATACTGGAGGGAAGCGGAATTGATTTTGTGGATCCCTGGTGAGGACAGGAAATATGAATACGTATAATAAGTTACAAACGTAAAAATGAGTGTTTTCATAATTTTGGGACAGGCGTGTGCAAAGTATTGTGATCAATATACTACTCTCTGTAGACTTTTCCCTGTAGTTAAATACTAAAACAAAGGTATGAGCAAAAATAAATGTACAGTCATACTGTTCTATAAAATATTTTCAGTAAAATATTCATAAGAAAATAATTTTCTCAATGCTTGAAACATAGCCTGAAATACTACTACTTTTTTTTTGCAGTTTACTGAACTAAACCTTCAGCAATGACATTAAAATAAACATATCAAAAGACTCCAATACTTCTGTTTATCTTAAACTCAACTATTAACACTATCCCGGTAATAACAAGTGTGGGTGGCTGAACTAAATCTTCATAATGTGTTTCTGGGTTAAATTCATATCGTCATTCCTTAGCACAACTGATGACAATTCACATTATGCCTGAAAATGATGCAATTCATCTCAAAACCAATGCAACTGAAGCCTTTTTAACTGTTAAATTCTAGTAATGACCTGTAATCATCAATAGCTGCAACTTCAAAATATCACAGAATTGTTTGATAACATCAGCCCCAATCATTGATCTTAACACTCCTTATAATAAATGGGTGCCAATCTCCTACGTCACAGAGTTATTTCTATTTTAGGTATTTCACAATAGCCTCATCTTCTTTCCCCTCCTGTAACACATGTCTGTACCTCCTTACTGTAAGTGCAGAGTGACAATAGAAAGACAGCTAGAAAAGAAGACACTTAAATATCTGTGCTTTGGTCACGGTGATTGTGCTGTTTGAGAGAAAACTGAAGCTTGTTGATATGTAGAAATTAATAGGAGTTATTGCCATCTACAGGCCAGAAAAAGCAACAGCGTGTTAGATAGTGGCAGAAGTACTGGTTTCTTCTGGTAGGATCTGAGGCAATATTCCGTCTCAGCAGTGTGACAACCAAGAGGTCTCCACATTGGATACACACAAGTTGGAACCTTCAAGATACCACGCACGTAAGGCAGTGCAATAGAAATGGACAGGGCACATAACCGTATCAACCAAGCGTGTTTAAAAATAATCAGAGGGTAGGTTGGTCTATGGCTGAGTGTGTATGAGTTTGAGCAGCAGTAAAACCCTGGCTTTGGATCAGTATACTACCTTATTGTTCTGTTCTTAAGAGGACAATTATTGAACAGCCTGCTAAGCATGTTGTTTACAAATGACCAATGCACGAGTAACATTTTGGAAAGACTGTGGAGCACTGGATGGTTGGGTCAAGGCTTTCTTAACATTTATCAATGTATTATCAAGTTCATGACCTAGTTTTGAAAACAATTTTGTGTATGAAGGGAAAAAAAGGAAGGAAAAACATTTTGAACCAAGATTTTTGGTCATGACTTGTGAAAATCTGGAATGCTTTATAATCGTGAAGTGGTTCCAATTTCACAGGCAGGCTTAAAATAAAATCAAATGAGGTACAGTACATAGTGCTCCCACATATGTTGTCGTGGATTTTGCAGTAATAATGACAGTGAAAATGTGCGCATTCACATCATTTCTTCTTTGAAATTTAGTGCCACTTCAGAGGCAAGATTTGTATCTCCATGCGGTGATGGAAGCAAGTTTCCAAATACAGGACATAGGCTCAGGTTGTCATTATGGATATGAATTTTGGAGATGGAAGCAATCTCAGATCTGCAAATCTGATCTCTCAAAATGGTTGCCTGCTCTTCCCATTTTCAGAATGGGTTGTGGGTTGGAAGTGGCTGAATTGGGCAGACTGAGCAAGTCTGCCAGTTCCTGAGTTGGACTGAGTGGAGAGCCTGCCTGGGAACTCCAGTGTTGTAGTCAAAGTTTCAAAAGGAAGACTATGATCATATGAATCAGTAGCAGACACAGGCCATTCAGCTCCTTGAACCTGTCCTACTATTCAATAAAATCATGGTTCATCTGTTTGTATTTCAAATTTCACATTCCCACCTACTCCACTAACTTTGATTCTTTTGTCTAACAAGAATCTATCTTCAAATTCATTCAACCCTCTGAGAAAACAAAACTCTTCACTTCAGTCCTATTGAGTGACCTTTATTTCTTAAATAGCGAAGCATAACACTTTTAATTTTGTAATAAACGATAGCAATCAATTTGCTTTCTTAATCCTTTGGCCAACCTGCATCCTAACATTTTGTTATTCATGCAGTAGAACACCTTAACCCCTCCAAATGTCAGAGTTCTGCAGTCAGTCATTTAAGTCATGTGCATTTTTCTTGTCAAACTTCACATTTTATCACTTTATACTCCATCCACTAGTTTTTGTTCACTCATCAAACCTATTTATATCAATTGCCTTCTTCTTCACAACATGCTTTCCTACCAATCTTG
Organism: Stegostoma tigrinum; assembly: GCF_030684315.1. Taxonomy (NCBI): domain Eukaryota; kingdom Metazoa; phylum Chordata; class Chondrichthyes; order Orectolobiformes; family Stegostomatidae; genus Stegostoma; species Stegostoma tigrinum. The sequence goes on along the minus strand of NC_081360.1, from coordinate 53,704,112 downwards.
GTCTCATCTGCTGATTTAGCTACCATGCCTTTGGTCTCTTCATTGAAATCATTGATACGAATTGGAAAGATTTTAGACACCAGTACAGACCCCTCTTTATTAAAACATTAACTCATATCTCCTGCTCACACCCACTCTCTCTCTATGTATGCCCCATCACTGTTAACCCATGCCATCTATCTGTATACATCACAAATGTGCTATGCCTGGCTACTCATTCCTCATTACCATACCACCTATGCCAGCTTCATCCTATTGACCCATCTCCCATGGTCACTGCTATCCCTTTTGCCAACTCAGTGCCAACTTCTACCTGGACACCCAGCGCACTTTTTCCTTCCCTCTCCTTGCCACATGTAACACGGGTATGCCTCGGGAGTCCTTTTGGCAGAAGATTTAGTTTATTGATGGCTTCACTATTAGCAAAAATACTCATTGACTGGGAAAAAAATTGATACTTTAAAATCGCTTTCACTAATCGTTTATGTAAATAAACATTCCAGTTCCATGTTGAATAACTTCTATGTTTCATGCTTCATATAAACTAACATTTCCATTCCATATACATAGTTGCTAGTCAAAATGCTTACTTAATAGACACTCCTTTGTGAAAAAAGATCGTTCAGGAAATCACTCATGAAGATTGTATCCTATCATGGGCTTATGTCAATAGCAGCAATGAAAGAACAAGCAGTGCTTTTCAAAAAAAAGACATTTTTTGGACAATTCCTCGATAGCCATTTAGCAGTTACACAATCATCATCCCAGTCATCAACAAAGAAATGGAAGGAATCACCAAAAGTGCAATCAAGCAATATTCACTCAGCAATAACATGCTCTCTGATGCTCTATTTGACTTCCACCAGGGTCACTCAGTTCTTATTCTCCTTACAACCTTGACCCAGATATGAAGAAGAGAACTGAACTCCAGAGATGAGCTGAGAATGACTGCCCTTGATACCAAGACTGCATTTGATGAATTATGCCTTCATGGAGCCTCACAAAACTGGAGTCAATGGGAATCAGGAAGAAGTTTTCCAATGGTTGGAGTCAGACCTCATCACAGAGGAAAATGTTCATGGTGGTTTGTGATCAGTCATCTCAGCCACAGGACATCTCTGAAGTAACTCCTCTGTTGGCCCAACCATCTTCAGCTGCTTCATCGATAATCTTCCCTCCATTACAAGGTCAGAAGTGAAGATGTTCACTAATGGTTCAGAATCATGACCTGTCTCAAACTGAAGCAGTCTGTAAATTATACACTAAGACCCAAACAACATCTAGACTTGAGCTAACGAGTGGCATGTAATATTCACAGCACACAAGTGACAGACATGATCATCTCCAACAAAACAAGGCCTAATCACCATCCCTTGATTTCAATTACATTACCATTACTGCCTGTGCAATATTGTCATGCTGTGGGTTAATATTGACCAGAAATTAAACTGGACTAGTCATACTAACACTATGGCTATGAGACCAAGGCATATGATAGGAATTCTGTTGCGAGTAACTCACCTCCCATCTTTCCAAAGCCTGTCCAACAACTATAAGGCACAAGTCAAGTGTGTAATGGAATGGTTTCCAATTCCATGGATGAGTGCAGCTCCAACAACACTCAGGAAGCTTGACACATTCCAGAACAAAGCAGCCCACTTGATCGATCCCCATCCACCACCTTCAGCATTCACACAATTCACCACTGGTGCACAGGACTAGATCCAAAGAGGGATTCAGTGGGAATACTAACCATCCAAAAAAGTGTACTGAGAACAGAGCTGCTCAAATCTGGTCTAATCTCCAGAGTCCAGGTTTCACACTCAGGAACTCCAGAGTCTGATTTTACGAGATGTAGCTGACTATTTAGATAGTCAACTGCCTCTGGGAACCATGGATACACAAACTATTCATTATCACCAAATCCATTCCCTGCAAAAACGAGAGACGATGGATTTGGGGTGAGTCTTGGGATTCCCAATTTCTTCTAGCATTTTCACATGGAGGAAACACTCTCTGTCATGCTGAAAATCTGGACTGTAGTTTTTGTTAAGAGAAAGCTATTTTTCTGTGCTTTTTTTTGACTCCATGGCATTTTCAAGAGGCCTTTTGGAGTAGAGTAGATCCAGTGTACAAAATGTATTTGCAGTCCCATCATAGGAGCGTCACCATCAAAAACAGTAAATAAAAATTGCTCATCCTAATGCTCACTACTTTTCTTTCCTGTTATCCTCTAACAAAACATGTCTCCTCAATCAAGGGTGTGGCCTCTCTGCCAGGTTGGGAAGAGGACAGGATTGGAAGGGAGCAACTTTTTTCAAGCAGTTTTCTGAGTTTTTAAAACTGCAAAACCAAGGCATTCTCTGCCAGGGAAGGAGATGTGCAAGGAGCAGTTACTGCAGGTAACAGCCAGCACAGCTACAGATCTGCCACCAACAGATCTTTATTTCAGCCTCCAAGTCTTCAGCAGTCAAGTTGTTCTCTTACACATCATGGGCATGCACTGCCTTTAGTACACTGGTGGACAGTGCAGCAATAGCATCAGCAGCTGAAATCCTGCAGCCACTGGCGCACAGATCTGAGGGCAGGAAGAACCATGACACCAAGTATCTGCAAGGCAGAGATTTTAAAGAATAAGGCAATGCCCACCCAAAGGTACACAGGATAATTCCCTGAATATAATTGATGGGTAACATCAGGGAGTCTTACCTGAGAGATAGTAGCTGAGTTGTACATCTTTCTGCGACTACAGGCAAGAGATGCCAGATGCATACTCTCTCAATGGCTTCAAGCATGACAGCGCTCCTTCCTGGTGAGTCATTTCAAGGTTTTGTAGCTGACAGAATTTACGGTAACCAATACTCTTTTGCCAGGGTGGCACAGTTTTCCTTTTAAGACAGACAGTGCACCACAGTCACAGTAACAGGATTTGCCGAGGTTACAGCTCTCTTCCACAGTTAGGTGCACTTTAGATATATGCACGTGGCAATATGGGCACACATGCAATATTCAGGGAGGTACATTCAAAATGTCAGTCTACAGCAACGTTGCAATATAGATATGCGATCATTTTCTCAATACTTACTCATAAAAATAATGAACTTAGTAGCTCACACAGTTAAGTTCAATTTTATTGACACTATGTATGCCTAAAGAGATGGTGTTGCCAAGAAATCCCCTCTTGTTCCAGTCTAGCTAACACTTTTTGCAGTTTTCACACTAAATATATTTTTTATGGAATGTGCTCCACCCTTGAATCTTCCAAACATTTCTGATGCATAGATGGTACATTCATGATCACTGAAGCTGTAGCACAGCTTAATAATACACTCCTTCCCTTGGTCAAATTCACTTTGGAAATAAAACAAACTAATGAGCTCCCTTTCTTTGATGTGCTCGTGGAGAAATCTGGTTACGGGTTCTGCACGCTGGTCTGTCACATGTCTACCTTCACCTGAAAACATACAGATTGGGATTTGTGTTGTTTGACATGCTGTAAATTGACCTTACTAGCAACCTTGCAAATTGGGCCCTAACCATTTGTTCACCCTGCAAGCTTCATATGGAAAATACATTGTGAATGTTAACGCTATCATGCAGGACAATGTCTATCCTGACCAGATCATTCTTCACAGTGCAACATGCAAATGTACAAGTAGGCCAAAGTCCTGAAAAGTGCCTGGTCAACCTCAGTTTACTCCACAAAGGCAAAGCATCTCAAAACAGTTTGAGCAACAGGTTGATGAAACTCTTTCATGCTGCTACCCATGTGATACTTTGCACGAATAGAATAATGCCATCAGTCCATAAAGGTCTGCATATCACACAATTAAGCAATGTCATATGTGAATTTCAGTGCTCGTACAATGCCAAGTACTTAAGCTATATATCCCAACTGATGCAGACAAGTAGCATATTGTTTATATTGTTTCAGTTGCTTGTAATGGGCAGTGTTCAGACCATAAACAAACATTCAGCACTTGCGAAACTGCAGTCCAAAACTTCCACTGTTCGATGTCATTTTGTGAATCCACAGCACATAACAAACAATCTTGAGTACACTTAAAGCTACACTAACAACCAATAGCAGTGAAGCTTGTAATAAAGCTCATTTACACTTGTTAGTTTCTTTTCCTCCGCTTAGTACTTGTCAGAAATGACAGACAAGCACATGTAGGGACCAGTTTTCTGTAACGAAATGTTCAAGCTTTGTGCCTATTTGAATTACCCTGGAACTTCAGGAGCCTTTTCTTCATGGCAATACCTCATCCAAACAACAACTTTTTTCCCAGTGTATAAATTGTTGTGATGATTTGATACTCTTGCATTTACCCTATTGAATGCAGGATAAAATGTTTTGGCATTGTGTCTCTCCTTGCAGTGAAATCAAACTAATATGTTTATATTTGCAGAAATTTAATATAATATTACATTGATTGCAAAAATTTGTTGTGAACGTATTGTAGTGAACAACTTTGAAGTTATCTGCTCAGGTCAGAAAAATAAAAATATGTGGAATAGTTTTCTGAATGATGTACAGGTAGGGCATCCTCTTGTTCCAGGACTAGGAGTGAAGGCCATAACACTAAGCCATGCCAGCCTGATCTGAGACTGTTGGCACACTGCAGCGTCAGTCGTCTGGAGGAAAAGGAGCACTGGGTTGGGGTAGGTTGTAAATGAGAGAAGTTTGGAAAGATGTGGCAAGTAAATTCTCTAGGCCTTGCAGTGAAAACTCCTCCAAAAAACTCAACCCAACTGGCTCTTGGTTAAAAATTGTAAGATTCAGCCCATTGTGTGGAAAAGTGCTGGCATTGTGAAAATCTTCGGTTTTTGGAGATTTGAAGCTGACGCAGGCTGCCAGAAAACTATAACTATAAATAAGCATAAAAAAATTTCAAATGATAAACAAGGTATTTTTTTTATCTACACTCAAAAGGTTTTCAGCTTTGACCTCAGTCAGTGGGATGTGTTTTTGCAAGTTTATGTAAAAAGGTACACTTTAAGTTACTGAGCAGTACAACCAAGCTAAAACATACAAAACCTCTAAATACAGTCTTTGGTAAGTTTGGTAACAAGCTTAGCGCTTAGTTTGTTTAAGCTGCTGTTGCAATGCAAAAACTTTAAAATATTTACATGTTTAAATTAATGCGTAAATGAGGAAGACTAAAAGAAAAGGAGTAGCAAATGTAAAAAGAAGGATCAGTCAATGCTGCCTTTCAGTGCATTGCATTGTATCTTGCAGTAGTAGAATGTATTTTTTCCTTTGTGATTTCTTGTTAATGAAGTTTCTGATTTTTCCTCTCTACAACTTGCAGGAATATCAACTAAAATTAGGCTTTTCCCCAAATGGAAAATTAACATGCTGATGCAACACACACAATGAATGATGACTAATGCAAGACTTGGCAATGGTTTACCTATCTCCACTTTCAATGCAAGCAACTAAGAAATCCAAGACTATGAGCAATGAGATCTTTTTGCAAAATTTGAAGGCAATTCCAAAACTAAACTACACAAAATACTCAGTGCCTAACTTCATAGACAATTTAAGCAGGTTTAATGCACATAACATTTTTTTATGCATAAATAGTTCATCACATTGAGACAATGCTCACAATGAATTGTGAATTGACCAAATTTGCTCCTTCCATTGTTCCCGGAGGTTCATTTTGCTGTTCTGGCCATGCTAATACTTGCACATCCAGAAATTTACAAGACAGGGGTTTTTCCAGCTGAGAGATCAGGAATAAACTCTAACCTATGGAGCAATTTGTCACACTTCAGAAAATTCTGGACCAATGCTTGAGCAGAATTGAACCATTAAAGGAAGCTGAATAACAGGATGACGGTCGAACTACTCTCATAAGGAATGCTCAAGAGAAATAGTTCATGAGTTTGCATCTTTACGTATGGATTTTAATGGTTGTCTTACCTTTTACTGTCACTTTAGCACAGCAAGATGTCCTTCCAAATTTGTTTTCTGCTACACAGGTATAAATAGCATCATCTTCTGGCAAAGCATCTTGTATGTAGAGTTTTGCGACATCATTTTCAAATGAGCTGTGAGCGTACTGAATGGGCGTATCTGTGGATTAAACAGAATAAAAGGAACCATAAAACACGATCCTCGAACAATATCATGTAGCTGTTTCATTAAATTACCATCACATCTCACCAGGATGTGTTGACAAAGCTCATTCTCCTCCATGAACAATTAAGTGCATTATCTACTTCCCAAACATCCATGATCTGCTGAGTGTCTGAACACACTGTTTCAGAATATGAGCTTTTAAAATTGTTTACAAGGTGAAAGGGTAAAATTCTTCCAATCTCTCTCTACGGCCTGCAGCTTTCTTCTGGAAGATGATCAGCCTGCAAATCCTTTAAGTTCTATCACTTTCAGTTGTCTGCATTAGACCCAAGAGGAAGGTCCATGTTGCATTGCTTTGACCGCCTCTTTCTTGAGCAAACTCTCTATAATTTCCTCCGTTTCTAAGATATTCCTATTAAAATACTGAAGAACTCAGAAGAACATGAAGTTCCTCTTCTGTGATCCATGCAAATTTAAAATAGCCCAATCTCTACTCACAGATAGCAGCACAGGAATAAGAATAGCCATTCAATCACTCAAGCCAGTTTGGTTATTCCAACAGATCCTGATTGATGTGCACATTAATTCCACATTCGCACCTTGGTTCTATAAATCTTAATATCTTTGCCTCATAATAAAAAAATTGACATTCAGCTTTAAATTCTCAATTTACTCAGTTTCAGCAGCTGTTGGAGACAGTTGCAGATTTCCACTACACTTCATTGCTTCCTGATATCACTTCTGAACAGTCATAATGACATGATGTGTGTTTGTTCTGGATTCTCCCAATAGAGGAATGAGTATCTCTTGATCTCCAAATTATGGTGCCTGCCTACCCCATCAAATCCTTTCATCATTTTAAACACCTTGATTAGATCACTCCTTAATCTTCTATACTCAAGAGAATATAAGCCTAGACTGTGCTTCCTGTTCTTGTAATATATAACATTTATTGTGTTACTTAACTTATTGCTGTCAGTGAATTTGATTGTATGGCTCTCTACTCCTTCAGCCAAAGTCACTTATAATGAAAAACTCAGGGCTAAGTACAGGCACCTGGGTTCCTGTCAACTGAAGACAATACCTAGTATTCACAAGCTGCCTCATATATCTTAACCAACAGCCAATCCATGTCAATATTTTACTTCTGATTCCATGGGTTCTCTTTTGTAGAAGCCTCTTACTTGGAACTTGATCAAATTCTTTCGGAAATACACATTAGTAACATCCATCAGCGCTCCCACTTTGTATCCCAGTTCTCTTGAGGTAAAGTCCCATTTTCTATTAGCCTTTTGCAATATATTTATACTGCTCTTATCCATGGATCACTGCACAGGGGCATTTACATACTTCTGCGATCAGCTGTGTAACCATTGAACACAGACAACCGTGTTCTTCACAGAATGGTTGTCCCTCACCAGATGCCATTATTACTGTAAACTTGAAGCCAGTGTCTTGGGTGTGCACGCGTGTGGTAGGCCCTGGGAATTAAGATGACCCTTGATCATGGTGAGAATCTGTACACGGAGCCTGTTGATCCGCAGCTACCACATGGTTCTGGTTGTTGAGAACGCTCACCGACTCCTACTGCCTGCCATTGATGTAGCCAAATTTATAGGCTTATAATCAATGAGTTTGGCCATGAAATGACACATGGTCATTGTGTCCCAAAGTGGGGCTTGAAATGGCAGCTGTTGAACCAGAGGCAGGGACCGTGCCATTGCATCAAGAGATCTCCTATACTCATGCGTCCACACTGCTTGAGTGATCGTAAGGAGTCAATTTGTATACAGGATTTGACATGACATACGTGAGCATCTCATACGTAAACATGCTTGTGTGATCTTTCAGTTTGCATCTTTGAATGCCTATAACATAATCATGGTTCATCTCATGTTGCCACACGTCATATTTAATACCAAACCACACTGTTTTTCTCTCTACAGATGCTGCCAGACATGCTGAGTTTTGCAAACACTTTCTGTTTTTTAGTTTCACCTTTAAAACCCCTGGTTCCATCATCATTAAATCACTGAGTTCTGCTCAGCTGTTGTCTTCTAGCCTCAACCTGTCTATATCAAGAATGTGATTCATTAAAAGGTTCATATATGAGACAGAATGAGGTGACTGGTCTTTTACTGTTGCGATACTTTGCTCACAGGTCCGAAAAACAATCAGGGCTTAGGCAGCTGCTCAAGAATTAAACTGGTCATGTCATGTTCTTAAATCATCTGGAATACCTCCAGAAATATGTGCATTAACATTAAATAGCAAAGTCTTTCATTTGTGTAATGTCCTGATTTTAAAACAAATGTCGGCCATGTGTCTTTGAATGAGGAAACCATTTTCTGAATGTACCATCTTGATTGCATCCTTATTTTTCCATTTTCGTTGGCCTCTGCTTCTGCCCATTTTGCATCCGTACTAGAATTCGGTTTTAGCCCTCCTACATTTAAAACGATCGGTCGTAGCTCAAACTCACAACACTTTCATTACATGGTTGTAATTCATTTTACATTCTTGTTTGCATCTGAAAACAGGGCCATCTGCTATTTGTAATGACCCCCTTGCCCTGCATGGGTTCAACTAAATCATTCAAGTGAATTGCTGTGAACTACAAAAATATTCTTGCACTCAATAGCGGAACTATCCAATTTACTTCTGGCAAGCACTATTGTACTGAATAAACTGCTTCATGTGACCAGAACGTGGGGGAAAGCTTCCTGTTGGTGCCTAAAGCAAAGGAATTTGGGGAGGTCAAAGTGAAACAAGTTTAAAATCATTTTTGAAAAAAATGCCAGTTCAGGACTTTATGTAATGAAATTTGAATTAATGGAAGAAGATCAGTTTGTAACTTATACAGACTGCTGAATATCTTTTTTGTGTGGCTTGCACATTCTTACTAAAAATAAGGAAAACAAGACTGCTCCATAACAAATAAGATGATCTCAAAGTTAGATTAACTTCATGTTCCTTAAATTGAAGAGTGAATTTAAAAACTATACAAGACATGTTGCACAAAATGTACAACCAAACCAAAAGAGGAAGTTTTTTTGAAAACAGAACAAATGCATTTATATTCATAGAAAATGCCTAAGGCCCAGGTTTTGCTGGACACAAAAAAGACCAAGGCAGTTAGCAGTTATGTTTTATAGTCAATAAAATTGACAGGAACCTTTGCCACTCTACTTATGTGCAATCAAATGTGAATGCTGGAACACGGGTAAGCAATTAATTGGTCTTTTCCTATTGCTACGTGCTTACATACTAAACTTCCAATTGCAAATCCACTCCATCATCAAGTCCATTTAGCTCTACCTCCACGACATTGCCCAAATCTCCGTTTATGTGCTGCAAAAACAAACATGTGTGCCTTTGTTACCTCTAGATTTCCAATGTTCGTCTGGCTGGTTTACCATGTTTCACAATCTATAAACTTGAACTCATTCCAAACTCTGCTGGCCACCTTCTAAATTGCAAAGTCCCATTGTTATACAACTTGCTCCTTCTTTGGTTCCCTGTTAAGCTGTGCCTCAATCTTAGAACACACATTCTCATTTTCATGTCTCTCCATGTCCGTGTCCCATTCTATTTCTGTAATCTCCTCCAGCCCTCTGAATCACTCAGATATATATACCACTCTAATTCTGACATGTTGAGCAACCGTGGATTTAATTGTTGTGGCCATTGGTGAGGCGCGCCTTCACCTGCATTGATTCCCTATCCTAAACATCTGCCCTTCTACTTCTTTCTTTTCCTTTAAAGGTGCTCTTCAACATGTGCCTTCATTGGTCCAAGATTTTAGTTGCCTGGCCTAATATTTTATTATGTGTCAAATTTTGGTTTATAAAACTCCTGAAAATATACTTGGGATGATCTACTACATTAAAGGTATTCTATAAATGCAGGTTATCGTTGTTTTATCTTATAGTTTTATGGGAACTTGTAGACATGTCAAGAGATTGGGTGGGGAGGTGGTCAGGAATCTTGGGTTAGTTGGTTAGGGAAGCTGGAATCAGGAGGAAGGAAGATCATGAATCATTTAGCTCAGGAATAGGAGGTCAGGGACCAAGAGTTTAAGAGATCGATTGTCTGTGATCTCAGAACTGAAGAGTAGACAAACCAAATGTTTAATTCAACATGTGTACGTCCATTACATGCACAGATGGACTGGTGAGTTTTTAGTGATGCTTGTTTAAGTAAAACGGCTCTGAAAAATTGTTATGGTTAAAAATACACAATCTCCAGGAAACACAATTTGTCCACGTTAGCCTGCACTACATACGATCTGTCAATGTCTATTTTTAAAGCAGATCACAGAGATCTGGCACACACAGACATTGCATTATAAAAGGAAAAATTTGACTCTATATCTGCGGTTACCTTAGATTTTCTCCAAATGCAGAAAGGTACTTCCTTGGGTTATTCATGATTACAACTGTATGTTATATTCAATGAAACTGTAATTATCCAATTTTTAATAGTTTACATAACATAAACCCTCTATTCCAATGCACCTCTAAGTTAGATTTTCTTTACAGTCATTGCTCAATTTGCTTATTCTCTTTTATTCTCTTAGCTTTATAACATCATAACACAATCATTAGGCAGAAACAAAAGTGGAGGCATTCTGAAATACTGAGCAAGTAGATCACAAGTGAGGCATCATTAATCAAGGAAAACTGGAGAGAAACAGTCAGGAGTCTTATTGCACCCCATGTTGAAACAACAGATTGAGGAAAAAGAAAACACAAATGCAATGATAGTCAAAATGCATTGGAACATTTGATAAAAATTTCAAGCTGCACCCTTGTTACAAATTTATGGCTGATTGCATATTCACTTTGATATCAAAATGTTGAGCGTGTCCCATAGAAGTTCTAACACATTTTATGCAGGAGTGCACATACTCTAACCAATATCTAATTATACAAGATGATATGAAGAAAATGCATCCATTCAGAAGTGGAATTGAATATTGAGCCCTACAGGTTGTAAAGTGCCTGAATGAAAAGTAAAGCTTTGTTCCTGTAGCTCATGTTATTCCGCATCAGAACACTGTAGCTTGTCCAGGACCTCGCTCACAGCAGAGTGAAGTCATTTCTCCTACCCATGCCTATCATTTACACTCATTTTAAATCTCCTTTACTCCATCAGCAATCCCTTGGACTTCTGCTCTAGTCACCATCACAATGTTATCCACTTGCTGCCCCTCATCCTCTGTTGACAGTATTAAAAACATTAATTTTCCAGCTCCTTTCAGTTTTGAACAAGTGATATATTGGACTCAAAATGTTAACTCTGTTTCTCTCCCCACAGATGCTGTGAGACCTGCTGAGTTCATATTTCAGATTTCCAGTATCTGTGGTATTTTGTTTAAGGACTAGCATGTCCCACTGATCATTTTGTCTAAATCTTGGAACATAAAGTTCTTTTTTGCAATCCTACACCTTTGCATCTGGGATTCGAGAAAAAAAATATGGTGGCCTCCTGATTGGGGTATCACATGGTGAAGTATCCAATTTTCATCTAATTTTTTCCTTGCTCTTTTATCCATTTCAAAATATGTCATACCCTTATCTTAATTAGGATATGTGCAAGTGAATCTCTGCTGGATTTGGAATAATTGTTTAGGACCTTGAATGGAGATTGGGGGGAGATATAGGAGCAGGAGCAGTACTTCATGCAGTGGCAGGGAAAGGGGCCGCATTAAACACCTTCTTAACCACCCTGTCTAATTGCGATGCAAATTTCAAGTAATTATGTACCTGAACCCCTATGTTTCTCTGTTCTACATCAGTACCCAGGGCCCTAACATTTCTGAAACACTGTTATAAATGGTAATGCTTCTGAAAGAATTAACATTTGAGCTATGTTGGGCTCTGCCCATTCTGATGATGTATCACAGTGTCCAAGTTAAAATTCAGTTGGAGTCTGATAGAGTTTCTTGATGAGGTCTTTTCTACCTCCTGTTAGTAATTGCTAATATGTCTAAGATTCAACATAGCCTCCATGGATATTTGAAACAACTTGTTCAGAAATGTTATGACACATCTCGAGAACGGTTGGGACTTTAACTCAGGCCTATCTGGCTCAGAAGTAAGGTCACTACCACTGCCTCAAAGTGACCTGAATTAAGAGCTGACATGGAAATCAGCATGCAGATTGAACCGTGGTTTTATTGGCACCACATTCTAACTACTTGAGCTAAGTGCTCACAATGCTACCTGTATTTAGTTACTGAGATGTGCTAAACTACATTTTGACATGAGAGAAATGACCCAATTCTGCTGAGACTCATTTGTGGCTCAGTCTTTACCGCTGACTACTACTAGTCCAAACACAACCAACCAGTAATTGGTCCCCGGACATCATCGCAAAGTACCACACAAAATGGAGCCTTGGAGATTCTTCTACTAAATTATTAAATGAATTGGGGAAATCATACGATAAATTCCACAATTAATGCCAGATTTGAAATGACCACAGATGCAGGATTTTGTCAATAATTTTGTTTCTTACAGATTGAGGAATTTTAGCTTGCAATAATTAGAGGCCAGATAGCTTTATATTTCGGGCTAATTGCTTCCCTTAAGGTCACAAATCCATCAAATAATTGACAGGTATAGGTTTATTCGTATCCATAGAATTAGTTAATGCACACGGTGACCCAGCATTTTATTTTTGGCCTTTTGAACAACTTAAGGTTGTCAAGGAAGAAAATACTGTCATTTATCTGAAGACGGCCATCAAGTTATCACTTTGGCCCTGATTTTTCTGTATTGGATCTACTATGCACACTACAGACCTCATATATTTGGGCTACCAGCATCTGACTTGCATTGAGATAGCTGCTGACTTAAATGACCAACTGCCTTTGTGAACCACACAGGCATAAAACGCAACCTGCCCCATTTTCCACTCGCACAAAAGTGAGTGAGGGTAGGACTTCCAATTTCTCGGCTCATCCACCATTTTGGTCACTGAAGAGAGGCACTCGGTTGTGCTGAATCACAAGGCCAGGGGTGTCTGCACCGTTCGCAGGACTGACAATCCAGACCAGACAGTGTTGTTTGAAAAACTAGAACTAAGCCAGGTTTAAAACATTCTGTAACATTCTGTTACATCATCAAATCAAAAAATAAATTACAAGTGAAGGTAACTAATTTAACCCAGAGCTGGCCAGATCCTTATGAAGATTGGTGGAGTTTAGGGAGTCTCCCCAGTTTCAGTTCAGCTTGGTGTTTGCTCAATGCAAATTGCAGTTTGGACGTTATGAGATTTGCAGATCACTGAGAAAAGTTAGCCAAAGTGAAAGATCTGCACCAGAAGCAGAATAAAACCCTACTGGCACCACTGACCAGATAGGAGGTGGATGAGACTTAATCTCAGTTTGAATCTTGTGAGGGACAGAAGCTGGAAGATTGTGTAGTTAATAAAATGTGAGGCTGGATGAACACAGCAGGCCAAGCAGCATCTCAGGAGCACAAAAGCTGACGTTTCGGGCCTAGACCCTTCATCAGAGAGGGGGATGGGGGGAGGGAACTGGAATAAATAGGGAGAGAGGGGGAGGCGGACCGAAGATGGAGAGTAAAGAAGATAGGTGGAGAGGGTGTAGGTGGGGAGGTAGGGAGGGGATAGGTCAGTCCAGGGAAGACGGACAGGTCAAGGAGGTGGGATGAGGTTAGTAGGTAGCTGGGGGTGCGGCTTGGGGTGGGAGGAAGGGATGGGTGAGAGGAAGAACCGGTTAGGGAGGCAGAGACAGGTTGGACTGGTTTTGGGATGCAGTGGGTAGAGGGGAAGAGCTGGGCTGGTTGTGTGGTGCAGTGGGGGGAGGGGATGAACTGGGCTGGTTGAGGGATGCAGTGGGGGAAGGGGAGATTTTGAAACTGGTGAAGTCCACATTGATACCATATGGCTGCAGGGTTCCCAGGCGGAATATGAGTTGCTGTTCCTGCAACCTTCGGGTGGCATCATTGTGGCAGTGCAGGAGGCCCATGAGGGACATGTCATCAAGAGAATGGGAGGGGGTAGTTCAGTGCTTTACCAACTCAGCTCACGACCCAGCTTGGGGTCCTGATCCCTACTTTTGGGAAGCCCTGAACTAGGTTGAAGCCAGTGGGACAATCTCCACAGGGCCTCACAGTGTCTGATTGCAAAAGCTTACCCAGGAAATATTGGGAAGGTAACCAGAACAAATATTCCATAAAAATGAGCGGCAGGTCAGGAGATTGGGCAGACTATAAATAACAGCAAAGGATGGCAAAATAAGATTAATCAGAAGGGAGATAGTAGAGTTAGAGAAAGATAGCTCAAACATAAAAATAAGTGCTAAGATTTTTTTATAGGTTTATAAAAATAGAAAGAATAAATCTACTGTGTGTGAGTTCTGTCTCTCAAGAGAGACAGTGTCTGGGAATTAATAATAGAAACTAAGGGAATGACAATGAATTGAACAGATGTTTTTGCATCATATGGGATATAAATAAAACCCCCAAAAAAATGTAAGTCAACGTGAGAGCGATGAGCTTAAAACAATTACAATAACTGGAGAAAGGGCACAGGGAATACTACTGGAACTAAAACCTGACAATTCTCTTGGCCCTGAGACAGTAGAATTTGATCCTCAGGTGTGCTGATATAGTAGATGTATTGCTGTTAATTTGAGAATCTAGAGAATTTTGGAAAATGTCCCACCAGATTAAAAAATAATGAACATGATTTGAAACAGTAAAGGAGGGAGACAGAAAGAAAACTAAATGTCAATAACATCTGTCAGAGATAAAATGCTAGAATATACAAACCACAAAGAAAAGTAAAGAGCAGGAGCAGGCCCTTCGACCCTCCAAGCCCACACCAATATGCTGCCCGTCACAACTAAAACCCCCTACTCTTCCAGGGACCATATCCCTCTACTCCCATCCTATTCATGTATTTTTCATGACGCCCTTTAAAAGTCACTATAGTATCTGATTCCACTACCTCCCCTGGCAGTGAGTTCCAGGTACCTACCACCCTTATGTACAAAAAAAACTTGTCTCGTATATCACCTTTAAACTTTGCCCCTCGCACCTTAAACCCATGGCCCCTGATATTGTTAAAGAGCTTATAGCAGGGCACTGAGAAAATCTTAACGCAATCAGACAGACTTCTCGTGGTTTTATGAAAGGGAAAATAATTGGACTGATTGGTTAGAATTCTTTGAGGAAATAATAAGCAATATACAGATAACCAGTGGCAGTGCTGTACTTAAATTTTCAGAAGGAATTTGATAAATTGCCGCATCAAAGCTTAATATATAACAGAAAAGCTCATCCAATGGGGGTAACATTTTAGCATGGACAGAGGACTGATTGGTTAATAGGAAGCAGAAGATGGGCATTAATGGCAAAGGCGTGATGATGATATGATTAACCATCAGTGTTGGAACATCAACTATCTGTGATCTTTATAAATGACTTTGATAAAGGGGCTGAATACATGCTTGCTAAATTTGCTGATGGCACAA
This sequence comes from Stegostoma tigrinum, assembly GCF_030684315.1. NCBI lineage: Eukaryota > Metazoa > Chordata > Chondrichthyes > Orectolobiformes > Stegostomatidae > Stegostoma > Stegostoma tigrinum. The sequence goes on along the minus strand of NC_081360.1, from coordinate 53,688,513 downwards.
ACTTAGATAGGAAAGTAAACTGGAAATAAAAATCTGCAAAAAGATAGGTTGAGTCAGTGGGCAAAATGGTACACAGAGTTTAATGTGGTTAATGAGGGAAAATGAGAATTCATCCACTTTGTCAAGATGAATTAAAAAAAAATCATTTAAATAGAGACAGATTGCAAGAACTCTGAGGTACAGGGCTGGTTTGGGAGGGCATGAGTAGGCTGGTGAGGGTGCAGCAGTGGGGAGTGAGAGCGGGTCTGATGAGGGGGCAGCAGTGAGAGCGGGGCCGGTGAGGGGACAGTGAGAGCGGGGCTGGTGAGGGGGCAGTGGTCAGAGCGGGACCGGTGAGGGGGCAGTCGGTGAGAGCGGGGCCGGTGAAGGGGGCAGCAGTGAGAGCGGGGTCGGTGAGGGGGCAGCAGTGACAGCGGGGCCGGTGAGGGGGCAGCGGTGAGAGCGGGGCCGGTGAGGAGGCAACGGGGCTGGTGAGGGGGCAGTCGGTGTGGGCGGGGCCGATGAGGGGGCAGCAATGAGAGCGGGGGCCAGTGAGGGGGCAGCTGTGAGCGCGGGGCAGGTGAGGGGGCAGCGGTGAGAGCGGGGTCGGTGAGGGGGCAGCGGTGAGAGCGGGGCCGGTGAGGGGGCAGCGGTGAGAGCGGGGCCGGTGATGGGACAGGCAGTGACAGCAGGGCCGGTGAGGGGGCAGCGGTGAGAGCGGGACCGGTGAGGGGGCAGCGGTGAGAGCGGGGCCGGTGAGGGGACGGTGAGAGCGGGGCAGGTGAGGGGGCAGCGGTGAGAGCGGGGCCAGTTGGAATGGCTCCTGCACCTTTGTGGAGATGGAACTTGGGGCTTTTCTTTTTCTTGTTTACCTTTCAGCTCTGTTTAAATCTTTTTAATTCTGGTTTTTGAAACCAAAAGGCTGTCAGGGAATGGCGACTTTGTGCACTTTTCGCTGTATTTACATATTTCTATACTTAGTACATATGTCAAATAAGTAAATCTAAATCTGAAAAAGGAGAATCTGGCTATATATGAATTACAAACATTTAGTTTGCAAGGAACAACAGATGATTCTTAAGAAAAATGGAACATTGTTGTTTACTGCAAAGGGAATGGAAAATAACAGACATGTTTTGCTGCAGTTGTTTAGAATATTGGCCAGGCCACATCTGATGTACTGTGTATAGTTTTAGTCTCATTTACAAAAATATGTAAGCATGTTGGAGACAATTCAGAGACTGTTTACTCGTCTGACACCTAAGTGGAGGAGTTATGTTATAAGGACAGGTTGGACAGGCTGGGCTTATAACCACTGGAGTTCAGAATAATGAGGGCTAATCTCATTAAAATTTATATGATTCTGAGGGGATTTGACAGATTACGCTGCAAGGATATTGGGCCTTGTAGAAGAGATCAGAGACGACATCGCTTAAAAATAAGGGGGAAAAAACCCGGAAATTGCTGGAGAAACTTGGCAGGTCTGGCAGTGTTTATGGGTCGAACCTGGTGACTCTTCTTCAGACCGTTCTGCATTCTGAAGTAGTCTCACTGGGCTCGAAACATTAACTCTCTGCACAGATGCTGCCAGACTTGCTGAGATTCTCCGGCAATTTCTGTTTTTGTTTCAAATTTCCAGCATCCGCAGTTCTTTGTTTTATTAAAAGGAAGGGGCTTCTCAATAAAGATTGGGATGGGAATTTTCTTTTCTCTCCCATCATTAACTTTTAACTCTACCTCAGTAAGTGGTAGATGCAGAGTAACTGTATCCCTTTAAGACGGAAGTAGATACGTTCTTAAATAACACTACAAAGATTAATTGTGATAGTCAGGAATGTGGAGTCGAGGTCACAACCAGGTCAGCCATGACGACTGAATGGTGGAATGGGTTGGAAGGTCCAAATGACCTACTACTGCTTTTACTTTGCTTTGATCCAACATTCCACACGTCCTTTCCCTTTAACCCCCAAATTTCGTACTGATCAAGAATCTAGCCATCTCAGCACTCCCTGGAGCATCAAAGGCTAAAGGGTGGCCTTGTAGAAGTCTATAAAATCATGAGAGGTACGGATAGGATGAATAGTCAAGGTCTTTTCCCCCAGATAAGGGAATCCAAAACTAGAGGGCATAGGTTTAAGCTGGGAGGAGAAAGACTTAAAAGGGACCTAGGGGGCAATTTTTTTCACACATACGGTCGTGCGTGCCAGACGAAGTGTTGGACGCCTGGTAAAAGGCATCTGGATGGGTACAAGAATAGGAAGGGTTTAGAGGGACATGAGCCAAATGCTGGCAAATGGGATTAGATTAATTTAGCATATCTGGTCAGCATGGACAAGTTGGACCGAAGAGTCTGTTTCCATGCTGTACATTAAATGCACACAAAGCCTCTGCCCCACAGCTCTCTCTGGCAACGAGTTCTAAAGACTCACAACCCTAAGAGAAGATATTCCTCCTCATCTCCGTCTTAAACTGATGCCCCTTTATTCTGAGACTATGCCCTCTGGTGCTAGACTGTCCCATGAGGGGAAACATTCTCTCAGCTTTTTCCTTGTCAAGCCCTTTAAGAATCCTTTATATTAGCATAACATCACTTCTCATCTGTCTAAATTTCAGTGAGTTCAGTCCCAACCTGTTTAGCTTTAGCTCATGAGACAATCCCTCCATACCAGGGATCATCCTTTTTGAATCTGTTGTGAACTGCCTCCAATGAAATAATATCTTTCCATAAATCAGGGGCTCGAAACTGCTCACAGTTTTCCAGATTTGTCTCAACAGCACCTTGCACAGGTGAAATCCATAATCTGTACTCCAATTGGACCTATCTTAATTGTACCACCCACCTTTCAAGGTAATGCCTGTTGTGTGTGTCCTGTTGTGCACTGTAACACTGCTCCTTATTAGATGTCCAGATAGTCCTGTAGATGTAAATGTAAAAGTAACCTCCTCAGTAGGATAAGGAGCTGAATCTTCAATTTCCTGCCCAACACCAACCTGATGATGCTTGACCACAACAGAATGGGGTAGATCCATAATTTGGCAGCACCAAAATAGAAATAAATATTCTTTTTTAAGGGAGAATTAACTGTGCAGATGCTATGCTCAGCCTTCCCATTCACATGTGTGCATGTCAACACATTCAAATCTAGAACTGATGGCTCATTGTCTAAAATGACTACATCATATTTACTATGCTGTTACTCAGGTAGGTCTTATATAACCACATCTATATTCATGGTGTGAAATTCTTAACTTTCAATCATTGGATGAAGTACTCAATGACAATGAGACTGATAATATGAATAGATCTGTGGCCACATGTTCCCGTGGTCTGGTTGGGAATGTGTTGGGTAACAACAGCTATCATTGATCTCTGTATTGTATAAGTTTGCAATTTGTGATGAGATTGTTAATATCCTCAGGGAATACTCACCAACTGAGCTCCAGCTCCACATTTTGGTGTTTCCTGGTGCAGCTTCCCTAGGACATCGTTCCAAAGTGAAGATGGAGTGACCAGTCATTTGTCATCTATTAGTATGTCATCCACACTTGCAAAGTGCTGTTGATGCTACTGACGTGTTTTCCTGGCCAACCGGCTCATATTTTGGTCTGGACAATCTTCAACATAAGACCAACGGATGTGGAGACTTCTCTGGTCCCTCATCTGCTCCTGTTGGATCTGGCTAAATTGATTGCAGCTTGGAAGCCACTTTGTGCTCTATGTATGAGTCAATTTTGTGAATAAAATTCAATCTCATGCCTGTTGACCATTGCCCATTGGCTGTCATTTGCAGTTTTCACTGTATATGTGCTGATCAACCATTGTATTTACTCCTAAAGAAAGATTTATGAACTCTATTCAAATCAGGTGCTTGATCTTATAGTGGCTTCAGTAAATGATGGAAAACCACTGTTCCTGGGCTAGTGGAAGGAAGAATAGTGAGCCTATTGATATATCATCACAAGGATTGTCCTCCTTAAGGATGTTTCTACAACAGTCTCTTTCTGCTGAGAATGTCCTAGAAGCAAGAGGGGAAAAAAAGCCAAGAGTGAGAACAGCAGATAGAAGCTGATCAAATAGAGATGATAGTTTTGATAATCCAGGTGAAAATGTTGAGCTTGTCTGAAATTTGCTGAGGTGAGTTATGGATCGCAAGTAATATACTGATACTTGGTTCCGTACTCTTTCGTTTGTACTTTGCAATGTTCATTTTTCTGACTGGTTGCTGGTTTGCAAGTCTTCTTGCTTTACTTGGGTGACAGCCATGATGATGACACTGCTTCCTTCCTGCAGTCTTGGTCATCTTCCTTGAGTTTTGTGTGGTTTCCTCCATGAATAGAGGGCAAGAGTTAATGAATTTCCGTTGTAAAGGGAAATGGAAATGTACCAGGCTTGTGCATTTCATGCACATATTGAGAGATGCAAAAAAATCAAGGTGGATTCTGGATGGGGAGGTAATGAACTTGAAGGCAAGTGCACAGAATATGAAGAACAAGCATTACGAGGGACTAGTATTTATAGAAGCAGTACTTCGAGAGTGAGTCTGTGTTGTGCCTGGTGTGCAGATAGGAAAGTAAGGAAAGTTTGTTTGGAACCGAAAGAGAGACATGGCAACGTTCCCTGGTGAGCTTAAGCTAAAGGATATGAAGGAGGTCAGAGAATGGTGGAGTGTGATATAGGAGGACTGAAAGATGTGCTGCCAGCTGCTATTGAGACAGGTACAGGGTTGAGGTTATACTTGCTGATGTTGAGATCAATGTATCTTCTTGCACATTGAGGCCAGATCCTGGACATGAAGCTCATGATACAAATCCCTCAGGCACCTCTATTGGTGGTCTGCTTCACGATAGTCATGATTATGCTCCTGCTGCAGCTCAGGAATAAAGTTCCTTGCCTTGTGCACACTCCTCCAATACAGTCTCCAGGGCAACATCAAAAAATCTGGAGATAGCAAGAACTGCCAATGCTGGAGTCAGAGATATTACAGTATGGGCCTGGAGAAACACAGCAGGCCAGGCAGCATCACAGGAGCAAGAAAAGTTTTTTCTTCAGAAAAAACCTGGGAACAGTCTGTGACTCATTGCTGTCTAAACGTCTTCCATGGCTTGGAAAGGCAAAATCCAAGCAAGCATTTTCAACCTTACATTTAGAAGTGCACTGTCACTTTAAGGAGAGTTGCTTCAGAAACTCCACGCATGCTGCTGGTGATCTTCCTGACTCCTGACACAGTTGGGAGGGAGGCCCATTTGCTAAATGGAAATGAGTTGCAGGAGATAACATTGACGTGTACCTCCCCCACTTTGGTTCAGATTCAATATCAGGGCTTTTATATTTTTCAAAATTTTCTCCTAGGTTTCTTCCCTTGTCTCCTTAAGGTGCTAACTGAAGTGAAGCTGGAGACTTGTCATCCAGACTTTTTTTCTAGAATCCAATAATGTATACATTACGGATTGAAATGTGAAGAGAATGCTGAAAGTAAACACCAACATGCAATATTTAGTCCATCGTTGCCTTGAAACTGCGGGGTGAAAATCAGCTGTTAATTGTTCAAGTCCCAAAATATACAGGACAGGCTTTTGCTCTCCCTTTGAGAGTATTATATGTGCGAGTTTCCTGTTACAGTATCTGTACATTAAATGACTTCAATGTGTTGGCCTCAGAAATCCTTTTTGGCAACCAACTGCAGCTTCTGATCACACTCCCCCAATATGGAAATGCTTCCTGACATCTGATTTAAATTAGCCTTTCACAATCTTTATCCTCTGCCCTTTTGTCCTGTTGTTTCACTGTTTATGAAAGTGCCAACTCTTTTATAATCCCTACTGAAACACCATTTTAAAAGGCAAAACAAATAAAATGCTGAGCAACATAGCCAGAACATATGGGAAGGCACCAGGCGAGTGGTATTATTGCTGGACTGTTAACCCAGAGGCCCACATAATGTGCCGGGCATCTGGGTTCGAATCCTGCCGTAGCAGAAATTAAGACTGTCATGAAACCAGTGTCAAAAACTGCCATCCTTACTTGCTGTAGCCTACATGTGACACCAGAACCTCAGCAATACAGTTGATGTTTAACTATGGGCAATTAGGGATGGTCAATAAATTTTGACCTTGCATTTCATCCCATGAATCAATGTGGGGGAGGGGGGAAGGAAAAAGGAGACAAAATGGTTGATTGAGAAATTCAATCTCAAACTAACGTGACCAGGAATACCAGATAACAAAGTGTGGAGCTGGATGAACACAGCAGGCCAAGCAGCACCTTAGGAGCACAAAAGCTGATGTTTTGGGCCAAGACCTTTCATCAGAAAAGGGGGAGGGGGGAGAGGGTTCTGAAATAAATAGGGAGAGAGGGGGAGGCGGATCGAAGGTGGATAAAGGAGAAGATAGGTGGAGAGGAGACAGACAAGTTGAAGGGGCGGGATGGAGCCTGGAGGTGAGTATAGGTGGGGAGGTAGGGAGGGGATAGGTCAGTCCGGGAGGACGGACAGGTCAAGGGGGTGGGATAAGGCTAATAGTTAGGAAATGGAGGTGCAGCTTGAGGTGGGAGGAGGGGATAGGTAAGAGAAAGAACGGGTTAGGGAAGCGGGTTCGAGCTAGGCTGGTTTTGGGATGCAGTGGGGGGGAAGCGAGATTTCATTAAAATTTTACGAGGAATTTCTTCACATTTAATAACCAAATTTTGGAGATCCCACAAAAACCACTCCAGTATTATCTCAATGACTGCTCGCATCCATCTCTTTTCCTTGAATTACATTCCCTTGGATTTCCTGCATTCCTTTACTAAGCTAACTGTTTAATATGCCATACCATTCTGAATTATGAAAGGCTAGAGAAAGTTAGAATGTCAAATTTGAATGCTATTACTGAGGTACTTAAGATAGCAAAATGGCATGGAGAAGGTAAACCCTGAATATTATCTCAGCCTACTCAATTCCGCAGAGGGAAAATGAAATTTAAAAATAGTAATAATGATAATAGGAAATGATCATATTGGATGAACTGGAGCTTTATTTTGAAGAATATCAGGTGAGACAGACAGTTCTGTATTATTTGAAAGTTTTTTTTTGTTCGAGGTCGTAAGAAAGGTATATTTCGGATGAAAATATCAGGGAACACTTCTTCACATACAAATTGATATGTGAAATAGATGTTAAAATAAAATCATGGAGCCTGTATGCACTCCTATTTCACAAGAGCCAGAACTATTTGCATTCTTCCATGTGCGACCTGAACAACTATTATTACAGACTACTTTTATCTTTTCTTTCTGTATTTCAACTTATTTGACTATATAAATCACCTTATACATTTTATCTTGCCACTGATAATACTTGGTAATGAAAATATTCAATTCCAGCAATAGAAGAGTGTTGTCCTAAAGGATATATTGATTGCTAGCCCTATCTATACATCTTCCACTGGTGTAAAATGCTAAAAAATAGACAATGCATGTTTGATAATAAAGGATGTAATTTAGGCAATGTCCCAACAAAAACTACCAAGTTGTCATTTCACACACTGACTGTCTCTAGTTCACCTACATGGCAAATAAATAAGGATTTTAGATTTTAACTTGCTGTTTTTGCTGTTATAGATTTGGAAAAGATGTATCCTCATATGATTTATATGGCATATGCTCGCTTTCTATTTGCTTTTTGATCACCTTTATCATTTGACTTGCCTCAGTATAATCTGATTCTTCAACTAACATTCTCTCCTCTCTCGACAAAATTTGTGGACTGAATTTTAACATCCCCATCACTTATTCAGTAGAAACTCAATGGGGTCAATTAAAATCGAAGGGAGGAAGTCCGCATCAATTGGTTTCCCACCATGCTGAATACCTTAAATTTTAAACTGTGAGGACACCAACCTAAAACTGTCTGGCTTCTTCTCACGAACATGTAGATAAGGATTTGATCATCTTTGGACATAACTAGAAACTGGAGAGAAAATGTTAGTTGTAGATATAACAACAAACTTGTATTTACTTGGGACCTTTAAGGCAATGTAGTATCCCAAGGCTCTTGTAAGGACCATATCACACAAAATTTGACAATAAGCCAATCAGAGATATTAGGGTGGGTGGTCAAAAGGTAGGCTTTAAGGAGAGTCAGTAAGGGGAAAAACGTGATGAAATGAAGAGGTTCAACACTGGAACACCAAAGGCAGTTGAAGGGCCAACCACTAATACTGGCACTATTATAATTGAAGAGAGAAGAATTGAAGGAGCATTGACACTTCAGAGGCTTATAGGGCAGAAAGGAGTTACGGAGAAAGTGACTTGTGAGGCCATGGAGGGATTTGAAAATAGTATGAGATTTTTGAAATTGACCCATTGACATACTGTGAGCAAATGAAGATCATCAAGCACTGGGGTAAATCGGTGAACTGGGCATGGTACAAGACAAATGCACAAAAACCCAGAAAAACACTTTTTATTAACAAAAAACTTTCTTTGTACGATAGTAGGAGCATGTGTATTCCAATGGTTCCTCAAGGAAACCTTGGTTTTGCCATCATTTTCCCCCACTGTAGTGCTCAGACCACCATTTCTCCTGCCCTCTCCCACCAATGACCTTTAAAACCATCTTGGCCCTAATGCTGCTGCCTTCAGGTGTGCTTGCCACCTCTTAGACAACATTCCTACATGGAACTTAAACTGTTAGTTTAGTATTTCTAATTTCTCTTTTGTTGATTTTGCAAATACCTGTAGCTATGTTCTTTTGAAGCATCTCACATCTATTGTTTTTCAAGAACATCCCTTTATTATTCAGAGATAGTAAGAAGTGCCGATGCTGGAGCCAGAGTCAATACACTGTGGAGCTGGAGGAACGCAGCAGGCCAGGCAGCATCAGAGGAGCAGGAAAGTTGACATTTCGGATTGGGACCTTCTTCAGACATTTCAGGTCGGGTCCTGAGCCAAAACGTCAGCTTTCCTGCTCCTCTGTTGCTGCCTGGCCTGGTGCGTTCCTCCAGCTCCACACTGTGTTATCCTTTATTAGTGACAGGTTCATTATTCAATGGTAGCTTCCAATGTACCTTGCCAAAGGTAACCCTTAAAATGAGACATAATACTCATGTTTGTTACAATTAATACCCATAAAGCTTTGTACCAATATATGAGGCTGCCATTTGGGGTACTGTCAACCTGTGCAATTTTCTAGTGGATGATAGACAACATTTTACAAGGCCTACCCCAGGTCGCCATTTATCCAGATGATGCGCTAATAACAGGAAAGACCAATAAGGAGCACTTGAAGAACTTGGACATAATCCTTAGATGTTTCTCCCAGGCAGGTGTATACCTTAGAAAGGAAAATGTGTGTTCTAGGCACCCCAGTGACCTACTTGGACCAAAGAGTTATCAGGACCGGGTTGCACCAGTTGGAATATAAAATGAGGGTGATCAAAGGTACCTGGCACCCATGGTTGTACTGGAGATTAGGTCTTTCTTTGGTCTGGTGAATCACTACTGAAAGTTCACATATAACCTGGCCTCCATCCTGACACCGATGCATCAACATTTGAAAAAAGGTCAGCCTTGGAAATGGTCGCATAGCCAAGACATAGCTTTCAGGGAAGTGAAGAAACAACTATCATCCTCAAAGTAGTTGGCATACTATGATCCCAGGTGGTATCTGGGATTAAGATGCAATGCCTCCGCATACAGCATTGGAGTAGTATTAGTTTGTAAGTGGCCCAATCGAGAAGAATGTCCAATTGTGTACGCATCTGGGACTTTAGCTAATGCAGAGCATAAGCATACCCAGACAGGAAGGGGAAAATTTTACCAATATCCTTACAGAAGTAAATTTGTAATAATAATGGACCACAAACCCCTGCCAGGTCTACATAAAGAGAACAAGGCACAGCAGCCCATAGCTTCAGGCTGAACTCAGCGGTGGACTCTAATACTAAGTGCATTTTAATTACAAGTTGGAACGCCATCCAGGAGGCCAAGTAGCAAATGCAATGCATTGAGCCGTCTCCCACTTGCAGATACATCACTGGTGGTATCACCATTGGTAGAGTCCGTAACGGTTTTAAATTTTCGGGGCGCACTTCCAGTCACAGCTGACAATATCAGACTGGTGGCTATGGGGGAAATGAAAGAGCAGTCACAAATAGATGTGAAGCCTTTTTGGACCCGACAGACCACATCACATGTAGAGGTTGGCATATTATTATGGAGAACAGGAGTGACTGGCCTGAGCAAAGGTCAGGCTGAACTCCACCAGTGTCATCCAGGGGTTTCCAAAATGAAGACGTTCGTGAGAAATATGCCTATTGGCCTGGATTGGCCACCAACGTAGCCACATCAGAGTGTGAACAAGGACAAAAATTACTGTCAGTAAAAAGACTGTGAGCACCTTTTGCAATACATGGACACTGGAAGTGTTGGTCACAGATAATGGGCCATTGTTTACCAGCAGGAAATTTGAGTGTCTCCTAAAGTCAAATGGCATTCAATATATAGGGACAGCTCCATATCATTCATCATCCAATTGTCTGGCAGAAAGAGCAGTCCAAACTTTGAAGGCAGGTTTAAAGAGACAGCCAACAGCTTCACTAGATACTAAACTGTCATGGCCCCTATTTAATTATAGTACCACCCCTCAAGCAACTACAACAATAGCCCTAGCAGTGTTGCTAATGTGGAGAAGATTCCACACCAGATTAAATCTGAGCTTCCCAGTCCCAGTGGGGGAGAGTGAAACGGCATCAGGAACGTCGATGCCAGACACAAGACTTCGCTAAGCAAGAGAGACAGTTCAGGGGTGAAGTTTAGTGTAGGAGCCATGGGAATGGCCCTGCACGACTTTGAGGCATGGTCAAAGCGAAGGCAGGCGCAGCGATGTAAAATGTTTGGGTTAGTGCAACGGTCCTGAACAAGCACATAACCCATATGAAAGCTGCAAATTTGCACACCGTGTGGGAATAAAACATGCTCGGCTCCTCGACAGCATTTCTAACTGTTCGGTAACCCATGGATTCTTTCTCTCTCCTTCGAGCGTTGAAGATACCTTGGAATCGGAGATGGACACAGCAAATGTCGCCACCTTGACATGTTTGTCATCTGAAGAAGTTGAATTTCTTCCAAGATATTCCGAGCACAAGAGGCGAGCTACTGTGGGTTACACACTACCTGCATCAGAGGCAGTGATAGAGGAACTTGACCTGGTGCTCAGGAGAATGGGCAAGAAAAGAAGTAGTCTATGTCCTTGGACACAGAGGGGGAGGGATGTAATGACTGCAATGAGGTCAGCCAGTTAGACGTAATAGAATATATACACTATAAAATACCCTTAAATCATTCCAAACAGCCCTATTAAATCTGCTCCCTGGGACACAACCCCAGTTTCTCTCTGTCTTTCCATAGATGCTGCCAGACCTGCTGATTTTCTCCAGTACTTTCTGTTTATATCCCATTTTCTCTAATCTCTTGATAAAATAAGAATCCCTGATTCAGGTTCAGATTCCAGTCAATCTCTTCTGCATTCCTTCCAAGGCATTGATAACTTTTCTACAGCATAGTGCCTGGAATTGGAGAAAACTCTCTAACTGAGGCCGAATCAATTATTTATCAAGTTTTTCCGTAACTTCCTTGCTTCTGTGCACTATGCCTCAAACTCTAACGCCAGGATTTCATTTTTCTGCATCAACTTGTCCTACCAGCTTCAAAAATTTAGATTTCTTGACACCCAGCCCTTCTTGTTCCTTTATGATTGAGCAATTTTTTTTTACATTGACTATAGTTGTAATCAATTATTCAGTAGTTGGAGTCAAGTTCAGACAGCTAAATGAACATCAAAAGCTTTATCTCACTTGAATCAAATTCCAAGTACAGCACTTTCCAGCTGCGTGGACTGAGCCAAAAAGAAACATACTGGAACCTGCCTTTCCCTTTTTCAGACTTTACAAGAATTTGACTGCAGGCTCCAACTGACGGAAATCTTCAGTTCAAGTCTCACAACTCAATGCTTCATAAAACAACAACTTGTTTTTATACTGCTGTAACATGTGAAGTGCCGGAGAGCATTTTACTCTGGTACTGGCAAACAAAATTGGATACAGAGTCACGAAAGAAGATGTCAGGGCAGATGATGTAAAAGCAACAAAAACGAAGATGCTGGAAAAGCTCAGCAGGTCTGGCAGCATCTATGGAGGAAAGAGCAAAGTTAACATTTCGTGTCCAGTGACCCTTCCTCAGAACTGATGGTGGCTGGGAAAATGTCAGTTTATGTGTAGAAAATAGGGAGTTGGGTGGGGTAGGGAGTAAATCATAGGACAGAGCCTGAAGAGAGAGAAAGACAGTTGGACAGACAAAGGAGTTGCTAACAATCAGGCTGGGAGAGTGAATAATTGTTAATGGGGACTGTTAGTGACTAACAACAGGTGTGTAGTGGCAGGCTATGTGGTAACAAGGACTGGTGTGTAGGGTGGGGGGGCTGGGACATGGGAGAGTTTAGGCCCTAAAATTATTGAACTCAGTATTGAATCCGGAGGGCTGTAGGGTCTCCAAGTGGAAACTGAGGTGTTGTTCTTCCAGCTTGCACTGGGCTTCACTGGAACACTGTAGCAAGCCAGACACAAAGATATTGGCCAGGGAGCAGGGTGGTGCATTGAAATGGCAGGCAACAGGTAGTTCAGGGTCTTTTTTGCAAGCAGAACGTGGATGTTCTGCGAAGTGATCGCCAAGTCTACGCTTTGTTTCCCCAATTGTGAGCAGCGAATGCAGTAGACCAGATTCTGGGAAGTAGGTGAAGTGTTGCTTCACTGGAAGGTATGTTTGAGCCCTTGAATACTGAGGAGGAGGAGGTAAATGGGCAGGTGTTGCACCTTTGCTGGTTACAGGGGAAGGTGCCGTAGGGCTGTGGGGAGCTGTTGGGGATGAAGGAAGTATGGCCCAGGGTGTACCGGAGGGAATGGTCCCTGCAGAAGGCAGACAAGGGAAGGGAGGGGAGTATGTGTCTGGTGGTGGAATCTTGCTGGAAGTGGCAGAGATAGCATCTGATGATCTTCTGGATGTGAATGCTGGTGGGATGGTAGGTGAGTATAAGGGGAACCTTATTGCTGTTGCGGGCGGGGAGGGAAGGGATGAGGTCAGAAGTGCGGGAGATGGGTCGGACCCGATTGAGGGCCCTGTTGACAACGGTGCTGGGGAATCCTTGGCTGAGGAAGAAGGTGGACATTTTGGAGGCTCCCTTGTCGAAGTTGACCTCATCTGAACATAGGCGACGGAGTTGGAGGAACTGAGAGAATGGGATGGAGTCTTTATAGGAAGTGGGGTGTGAGGATGTATAGTCCACGTAGATGTGGGAGTTGGTGGATTTGTAATGGATACTAGTGGCCAGTCTATCCCCAGAAATGGAAACAGAAATGTTGGGGAAGGGAAGGGAGGAATCAGAGATAGACCAGGTGAAAGTGAGGGTAGGGTGGAAATCGGAGGCGAAATTGATGAATTTTTCCAATTCTCAATGAGAGAGGGAGGCAGCACCGATGATATCCAAGGCCTAAACTCTCCAAAGTCCCAGCCAATGGCCTTCAATGGTCTCATCATCTGAGGAAGGATGTCTTTGCTTTAGAAGGAGTGCAGCAAAAGTTTACCAAATTCATTCCTGGGAATGCAGGACTGACATATGAGGAGCCATGTGGCAGTTCGGGTTGTATTCGGTGAAGTTTAGAAGGATGAAGAATAAAATTCTAAAAGGACTACTCAAATTATTTGCAAGAAGCATGTTCCCGATAGTGGGGGAGTCCAGAACCAGGGGTCATAGCCTAAAGATAAGAGATAAACATTTTAGGACTGAGATGAGGAAATATTTCTTCACTCAGTGTGGTGAGCCTGTGGAATTCATTACCACAAAAAGTGGCTGAGGCCAAAACAGCATGTGCTTTCAAGAAGGGGTCAAATAGAGCTCTTGTGGCTCAAGGCATCAAGGAATATGGGGGGAGGGTGGGATTAGGGTATTGAGCTCAATGGTCAGCCATGATCCTAATGAGTGTTGGAGCAAGCTCTAGGGATTGAATGGCCTACTCATGCTCCTATCTTCTTTGTTTCTATTGCTGTTTGCAGTCAAGAGCATTATTTATGCTGGCTGCGCACTGCCAGGCAAAACAGCATCATCATCCTCAAGGACAGCAAGGAACTTGGAGCGAGAAGACAAATTAGCAAGTGAAGAATGTGTGTTATGAAAGTGCTGCAGTTGATGGGGAGAATATTTGCACAGTTTGTATGTCATGTTCACTTTGTTGCAGCTTAGTGAGACCACACAGTCTCTCACTGAAATAAAAGGCACAAAAGGTAGGCCTGAGAACGTGGTTGGGGGTGGGTGAGTGGGTGTTGTCTTTAAACTGAACAAAGAAAAGGGGTAATGACCACTGAAGGCTTCAGTTTTGGTTGAAAGCAAATAAAATAAGAGCTGGGGATGACGTAAATATTTCTCTCATCACAATGAGGTTAGATGCTATTGATGATGTGTCTAAGCAGTATTGACCAGGAGAACCTGGTGCTGTATTCAGTACAAAGATTCTGGACGACTGTAATGGAAGTCAGTGGTGAGTGGTGTTCCACAGGGCTCTATCCTTGGGCCTCTACTGTTTGTAATTTTTTTAATGACTTGGATGAGGGGATTGAACGATGGGTCAGCAAGTTTGCAGATGACACAAAGGTTGAAGGTGTCGTTGACAGTGTAGAGGGCTGTTGTAGGCTGCAGTGGGACATTGACAGGATGCAGAGATGGGCTGAGAGGTGGCAGATGGAGTTCAACCTGGATAAATGCGAGGTGATGCATTTTGGAAGGTCGAATTTGAAAGCTGAGTACAGGATTAAGGATAGAATTCTTGGCAGCGTGGAGGAACAGAGGGATCTTGGTGTGCAGATACATAGATCCCTTAAAATGACCACCCAAGTGGACAGGGTTGTTAAGAAAGCATATGGTGTTTTGGCTTTCATTAACAGGGGGATTGAGTTTAAGAGTCGTGAGATCTTGTTGCAGCTCTATAAAACTTTGGTTAGACCGCACTTGGAATACCGCGTCCAGTTCTGGGCGCCCTATTATAGGAAAGATGTGGATGCTTTGGAGAGGGTTCAGAGGAGGTTTACCAGGATGCTGCCTGGACTGGAGGGCTTATCTTATGAAGAGAGGTTGACTGAGCTCGGACTTTTTTCATTGGAGAAAAGGAGGAGGAGAGGGGACCTAATTGAGGTATACAAGATAATGAGAGGCATAGATAGAGTTGATAGCCAGAGACTATTTCCCAGGGCAGAAATGGCTAACACGAGGGGTCATAGTTTTAAGCTGGTTGTAGGAAAATATAGAGGGGGTGTCAGAGGCGGGTTCTTTACACAGAGAGTTGTGAGAGCATGGAATGCGTTGCCAGCAGCAGTTGTGGAAGCAAGGTCATTGGGGTCATTTAAGAGACTGCTGGACATGTATATGGTCACAGAAATTTGAGGGTGCATACATGAGGATCAATGGTCGGCACAACATTGTGGGCTGAAGGGCCTGTTCTGTGCTGTACTGTTCTATGTTCTATGTTCAATGTAATGTCACAATCAGGAATGAAAGTTGCATTCAACCAAAGAAAGTGGTTGCCATGGGAGGCCTGAAGCAGCTTACAGTCTTGAATTCAAGAACCTCCCTCAGCCACTGTGGGCATTGCACAAATTTAAAATTCCACCTTACAGATACTTTCTTGGGAGACTGAGAGAACAAATAATCCCAGCCAAATGAGTACATTTCCAACCTGGTGCAGAGGGTGCCAACTCTCAGGTCACTTGGGCCACACACCTCAGGAAGGACATACTGGCACTGGAGCATGTCCAGCGGAGATTCACACGGATGATCCCTGGAATGGTAGGTTTAACGTATGATGAACGGCTAAGGATCCTGGGATTGTACTCATTAGAGTTTAGAAGGTTGAGGGGAGATCTAATAGAAACTTACAAGATAATGTATGGTTTAGAAGGGGTGGACGCGGGGAAGTTGTTTCCGTTAGGTGGGGAGACTGGGACCCGTGGACACAGCATTAAAATTAGAGGGGATAAATTTAAAACTGAAATGAGATGACATTTCTTCAGCCAGAGAGTGGTGGGCTTGTGGAATTCATTGCCACAGAGTGCAGTGGAGGCCGGGACGTTGGAGGCCTTCAAGGCAGAGATTGACAAATTCTTGATCTCTAAAGGAATCAAGGGCTACGGGGAGAGTGCAGGGAAGTGGTGTTGAAATGCCCATCAGCCATGATTTAAATGGCGGAGTGGACTTGATGGGCTGAATGGCCTTACTTCCACTCCTATGTCTTATGGTGTTATGGTCTTATAAGAGGGTATGCACAACAGGCTGGGTCATGATCACAGCACAGAAAGTGAAATGGATCAACGAGTAGCTGATGATAACATCCATGTGACCACTGACACTTTCTAATTATTTGGAGGAGTCACAGACAAAAGTTGCTGAGATTTTGTTCTCCCCCTCAGTTGTCACTGGGGAAAAGAATTAATTGGGACAAGCTCACACACAGGTCTCTACACTCTCATTTCTCTTTAAAGGCAGGGTGGAGACCGTGTAGTTATCACATTCCAGGCATCATGAGTGTCATGGCAGGTTTAATTGGCTATTCCTGCCAAGCACCTTGTTACCTCCACATTTCATTCCATCTTTCAGTGCAACCTGATACTGAAATAATCTTAATCTTGCTCATGTAATGGTTCACTTTCCATTGTACGTTGTAGTCGGTGCTGCAGTTCAATATTGTGATTAATCATTACCAGAATAAAGAAATTATTTAAGAAAGGTGGTAAGGAAAAGTCAGGAAACTACTGACAATTGAGCCAGATGTCAGTGGTGGATAAATTGTTGGTGACATTTTGACGGACAGGATTTACGTATATTTGGAAAGGAAGAGACTGATTATAGATAGTCAACATGGCTTTGTACGTGGGAAATCATGTCTCACTAACTTGATTGAGTTTTTGAAAGAAATTAGAAGATTGACGAAGGCAGTGTGGTAGACGTTGCCACTATGGATTTCAGTAAAGTGTTCAACAAGGTTCTGCACGGTAGATTGATTTGCAAGGTTAGATCACATTTAATCCAGGAGGAGCTATCCAGTTGGATACTAACTTGGCTTGAAGATAGCAGATGGGGGAGGTGGTGGGGGGTTGTATTTTGGACTGGAGTTCTGTGACCAGCAGTGTGCTGCAAAGATTGGTGCTGGGCCCACTGCTTTTCATCATTTATATAAACAATTTGGATGTGAATATAGGAGGCATGGTTAGTAAGTTTGTAGATAACACCAGAATTGATGGCATAGTGGACAATGAAGAACATAATCTCAGAGTACAACAGGACTTTGACTAGATTGGCCAACGGGGTGAGGAGTGGCAGATGGAGTTTAATTTAGATAAATGTGAGGTTTTGTATTTCGGTAAGTCAAGGCAGGATGAGTGCAAATGCTCCACAGACAGGTCCCTGAGTCTGCATTTGGTCTCCCCGTGGGCAGCATGGTGGCGCAATGGTTAGCACTGCTGCCTCACAGCTTTGGGCAACTGTCTGTGTGGAGTTTGCATGTTCTCCCTGTGTCTGCATGGGTTTCCTCCGGGTGCTCCGGTTTCCTCCCACAGTATAAAGATGTGCAGGGTAGGTGGATTGGCCATGCTAAATTGCCCATAGTGTTCAGGGAGGTGTAGATTAGGTGGGTTGTGGAGAAGGGGGTGAGTCTGGGTGGGATGCTCTGAGATTTGGAGGGGACTTGTCGGGCCGAAGGGCCTGTTTCCACACTGTAGGGATTCTAATTCTTAAAAACAAACTACACACAATATTTCAGATAAGGCCCTGTATAACCTGGCAAGACATCCCTGTTCAATACCTTTGTTTCCAACTGCACTGTTCCCATACTACCACAACAATCCTTCTTACAGTCTGCACATGAATGGGGTCTTATACCCCATTGCTAGGTCCATTTGCTCATTCATCTTGCATTCCTTGGCTGCACAAGCTGCAGGAGCCTCAAAGCTTTGGGCAACAGCTGAGGGTTCCAAACTCCAATCCTGCATTTTGCTCATTGTCCCTTGTGTATCCTTATGGCTCAGTACCAAATTTTGTTTGGTAATGCCTGATACACAGTAGGACATTTTATGAAATTAAAGGTGCTATAAAGATTCAACTTGTTTCATGGTCAGACTGGATGGCTGATGTTGTTGATTTGTGCCCTGATTAGAATTTCAAACATGGAAAAAGGAAAGACTGCTGTCCATTGCCCCGTCACCAAACTTGACCATATCGAAGGAAGATGTGATTGTGCCAGAAAGGGGGTAAAAGGATGTTGTTTGGACCGGAGTATTTCAGTCACAGAGAGAGACCGTACAGGCTGGATCCATTCTCCCTGGAGCAGAAAAAGCTGAGGGGGCACCTGATTGAGGTGCGCAAAGTCTGAGGGGTATAGACTGGGTAGATAGGGAGATACTGTTCCCTTTAGTAGAAGAGTCAATAATGAGGAGTCATAGTTTTTAGTAAGAACCAGAAGGTTTAGAGAGTGCTTTGAGGATATTTTTCACCCAAAGGGTGCTGGGTGTGTAGATCTCACTGCCTAAAATGGTTATTCGGCTAGAAACCCTTGAAACATTGAGGAACTATTCAGCTTAACACCTGAAATACCAAAGCGTATAAGGCCATGGGCTGAGTGCTGGAAAATGGGATGAGAATAAACGAATGATTCATGACCAGCACAAGGACAATTAGCCAAAAGGCTTCTAAGTGTTCTGTACAAACTTTAGATTATATAACCTGTCTCTTCAAAATGACAGCTTGTCTGCTTAACACAATGACCTGCCCCCTTGGGAATTAGCCCATCTCTTTAGGATCATGGTCTGCCCCTTTAGAACATATGAACTAGGGTCAGAAGTAGGCCATTCAGCCCCTTGAACCTGCTCCACCATTTAATTTGATCATGGGTGATCTCATTTTGACTTCAAGTCTCCATAATCCTTCAGACCCTTACTAATTAAAATTCTGCTTATCTCCTCCTTAAACGTACTCGATGTCTCAGCACCCACTACATCCTGGGGGAGTGAATTCCACAGGTTCATGACCCTTTGAGAGAATTAATGTCTGTACATCTCGGTTTTAAATTTCGAAGGTCAAAAATCACACAACACCAGGTTGTAGTTCTACAGGTTTATGTGAAGACACAAACTTTCGGAATCTCACTCTACGACCTCTCGTTGTAGATTGTCCAACATGAGGAAACATCTTTTCTACATCCACTTTGTCAATCACCTTTAGCATGTTATAAACCCCAATATTTCTAAACTCTAGTAAGTACAGGTCTAAACTGTCAATCTCTCTTCATACCACAAACCCCTTATTTTTGGAATTAATCTGGAGCACTTCCTCTGAAGTGCCTCCAATGCAAATACATCCCTCTTCAAATAAGAGGAGCAAACTTGTATGCAATACTCCAGATTTGGTCTCACTAATGCATTGTACACTTGCACTAACACTTCCCTACTTTTATATTCTATTTATTTAGCAAAAAATGCCAAATTTCCATTTGCCTTTCTTATTTCTTGTTGTACTTGCATTCTGAAATTCATGCATAGGGACACCCACATCCCTTTGCATTGAAGCATTTTGAAGAATCTCTCCATTTCGATGATAAATTGCCTTTCTGTTCCTCCAAGAAAATGGATAAGCTCATTTCAATGAAGAAATAGAAACTTATTTTCCCAACTATTTTATTGTCATCTGCAAGTGTGGCTACAGGACATTTTAACAATGCAGCCAAGTCATGAATAGAGAGTGTGAACAGTCAGGGCCCAAGGGCCAAACACTGTGACCCCACTGGTTACTGCTTGCCAACCAGAAAAAGATCAATTTATCCTGACTCTTTACTTTTCTGAAGATGTCATAGGAATGCTATACAGGAGCACTTGGTCAGCAGTGTGATGGCCTGAGATCTCCAAAGACTTTGAGGATCTCATCACCAATTGCAAGACCTGCACCGTCCACATACCAGAGCAGTAAGAATGGTTGACAACCACCACATTCCACACTGGGCTATGGGCAGGTATGGCCACTGTTCTATTTAAATTTGATAGAAGGTTTAAGCTCATTGTCATTGATTATTTCTCCAAATGGATAGAGGTTAAGAAGCTTCATAACAAAGGTACAGATGCTGTTATCAGAGTCTCACATGAGATATTTGCAATGCATGGGATCCTTGATGTGCTGGTTCAGATAATGAGCCACAGTTTGATAATGAGCCACAGTTTGTTAATGAGTACTTCTGCTAATTTAGTGCCTGTTCTGGATTGAAACATATTACAAGGTGAACACCATGGCCACTCTCAAAAAGGGAAGTCAAGTACAGGTCAAGTCTATTAACTCACTCTTGAAGAAGAATACTGTACACAACAGATCATATAATACAATGGGCAACACTATGTGAGGTGGTTGTCACATCTAAGATTAGGGATGTGAATGTGAAAGGCACGGTCATTCGAGGATTTGCAGACCATCAGAGATTGTATCTTGATTGTTTTGCCAAAGCGATCATACAAAGAAATCACAGGAACCTCATCCCTTTATGAGTTTAATGGTCTATCACAGGTCAATTGGATTGAATCAATGTGTAACTGGACAATGTAAGGGAACCACAGACCTCAGATTTGTCGGAAAGAGAATCAAAGTCAATGGTCTCCCACCCAGCAAACTAGCAGTCTTCTGACTCCAAACAGAATGCATTCCAGGAGAAACCTTCAGATGAACTGAATTGTCGAATCAGAGACAAAAACAAAAATTGCTGAAGAAACTCAGCAGGTCTGGCAGTATCTGTGGAGGGAAAGCAGGGTTAACATTTCGAGTCCAGTGACCCTTCTTCAGAATCTTCCTATGCTCTCTCTCCACCAATGCTGCCATACCTGAAGAGTTTTTCCAGCAATTTCTGTTTTTGTTTCAGATTTCTGGAATCCGCAATTCTTTGTTTTACTTGATTGTAAAATCAGTGACTTTGGGAGATGGGCTTGTGGTAAAATGTCGAGAGTAATGATGGAGCAAAAAAGAACTTGGGGAGAGTTGTTGTGCACGGATCTACATATTTTTGAAAGAACTAATGCCAAAGAGTGCTGTATGCTCCACACAATATGTGAAACTAAACATCTAGCCATTTCAAACTTACTATAACATTGTAAATCATATCAGAGTAATCTAAGATTAGTTACTAACACGTAATAAACTATACATTGTTAACCACAAGAGACCTTTCCAGTTAGCGGAGGAAATGATTTTCCTCTACCACACTTGACCAGGCAGGCTGTATAGTTCCTACACTTAAACAGGATGGTTGCTACAAGCTTCATCATGCAATGTGGAGAGCTGGCATGGCCACACAACTCGTATGAGTTTTTAGAATCCAACTGTATAAAAATTCTGAAATAAGTACATTGTGTTCAGCACCTCACAATAATTTCTGCTTAGAAAGGAATTCCAATCATTTCTAATCCACAATACTTCTTCAGGAATAGAGTTTCTATTTCAAAGCTGGAATCACATTTATTTTAAAAAAGACAACAGCATCATTTCAGCTCCTTTCTTCTGACCTTTAATTGATTCCATGATTTGCTCAAGATGTTTAACCTCTAATTGTCCTCAAGAGGACACAGCAACAGAGATCTGGTAGCCTTGGGGAAACACAATTAAACATACTCGTGCTTCAATAATAGAATAATAAATTCTGTGTAACATAGGATAATATTAATGCCCTAATTAAAAAGTTAATCCCCTGACTAGCTATAAATAACACCAAGTAAGATTAATTCAAAATGGTCATAAATTTGAATACATGGTACAGGGAATTTAGGAAGAATATGGCCTATTTAATTTGAGGTTTGTTATCATAAGTCAGAAAAAAAACACCGATCTTTCCTAAATATAATTGTTGGGTAACGCTGCATTAATGGTGTTATATGCTACATTTAATTCTGAACTTAAAAATGCCAATTTTTGACTAGTGTGCTGGAAGAGCAGAAATATCCAATAGCTTAATAGTCAGGAGACACCTTCTGGCATTGTTTTAGAATTGCACCTTAAGAACAGATGAAATTCTCCAGTAACTTCAAAGCCTATGAAAATCCACAGATACTGCCCTTGTAGGTAAGGATTTAAAAATCAGAGGATACTGTGCATTATTTTTAAATCCATAAAATAAAGTCGAATAAGTCATTCAACTACCCACTTGAATTTCCTGTATGGAAATTTCAATCTGAGGCACACCGATAAAAAACTTCAAAGCAAAGCTAAAGATTGTGATGTTAAGATTGTAGCTAAATCTAAAAGGAATAGTAACGTCAATTATTTCTTAGCTGGTCTATGGAAGGAAAAATAATAGTTCATCCGTTTAAGGATATGGGTTTGATCAAAACTCTTAATTTGTCATATGAATGGTTCATATACAAAATAACCATGACTTGGTATCTAGGAGTACATTGTAGAGAAATCATTTTATTCAAATATGTTGATTTTCTAAATGCAATAAGTTTTCCAGGGGTAACAATTAATGCCCCAATTATAGATTTTGAGTAATAAGTTTATTATTAGCCAGAACAAATAGCTCCACAGCAATCAAAAAGGTAGAAAAATGGTTTATAACACTCATTATCCATTAATATTTTGACAGATTTCATGAGAACACTGCCATATATTTAATCATCTGGAATTATTTTTGGCAGCTTGATTGATGCTAACTTTGAAGTAATTTTATGCAATGAGTATTGGTGCAATGTTGCAGTTATCCAATTACTACAAATATGATTTTAGGAGATCAATTGAGAACTACTTGCCAGTTTGTTATGATAGAGTCTGACACAAGTCAAATTATTTTTCTACAATATTACCCATATGCACACATTTTAATGCCTTAATTGATTCACAGAAATGTATTCCCAACTTTATACAACAAACCTTAGAAATCATAAGCTACCCAAGTACATTTTAATTGCGCACTTTGCAGATTGGGTGGTGTTAACTGACTAATACTTGAACATTGACTGAACAATATACCCCTTCTCAATCCCCTTCTGGAGATGATTTCTTACCATTCACAAGCCAGGTAATCCGAGGCTGAGGTTTGCCATCCACAGAGCACTGCAGGACAAAATCCTGACCTTCGCTCACTCTGCATTCCTTCAATACGCTAGTGAAAAATGGTGGTACCTCCTCTTCCTTGGAGCCTTCAATTGATTAATCAAAAATAGTCCATCATATTTTGTACATAAACTCTGTACCTATGCATACTTTAAGTGTATAATTTAGCCCTCCCACAATTATTTCAGAAATAATTTACTGGGTTAACACTTCTCATTCTGATAAAGCCTTGCTGTAGGAATCACTGTAGTACTGGCAAATTAAGTTGCCTCATTTCAGTTGATTGATAGCTTCCTGAATTCAATTAAAGCTTTCAAATTAAAGTGGAATACAAATATGATAAGTTTAATAAATTTTTCAGAAACAACTTTTATTCCTAAGCAGAAGCATTAACCAATTTATTTTAAGTAGTCCAGCTTAGCTGAAGTAAGCATTCATGTGGATATAGCCCACAGCATTAATGTAAAGGACCAAACAAGTTGTCTGCCATTTAGTTTTGTTTGGGAAATATAAATTCAAATGACTGCGCTGTTAAATCAAGAGGGCTTGTCTGTAGTTTAGAAATTATTGTTGTCAACATGATTACATGAACAGATTTTCCCAAATGAGAAATTAATTTTTTTTAATGCATGATGTGGAAGTGCTGACATTAGACCGGTGTGGATAAGGTTAGAAGTCAGATGACACCAGATTACAGTCCAACAGGTTTACTTGTAATCACAAACTTTCAGAGTGTTACACCTTCATCAGTTGAAGTGAGAGAGAAACACACAGAACTTAGAATTTATAGGCAGAGAGATTAGTGCGGAGAAAGATCATAGGGTCATACAAATGATGTGAGTGGAGTGTCAACAGGTGACAGATGACCAAGTGTGTCAGATGCTGCGAGTAAAGCGTCAGCAGCTGAATAACAAGCCAAGGGATGATATATAATCCGATTCAATGAGGTAGAGAGATAATTACAAAAATTTAAAAATAAACAGGTGCTGGAGACAAACCAGTGGCTGGAATAAATGATAGGTATAAGAGTCACACGCCGAGATTACTAACCAAAGTAATAAGTAATCCAAAACTGTACAAACTGATTAAGGTAGAGAGATCATAACAATTTATCAAGGTGACAGTGTCAAAGCAGGACAGCAAGGAAGATTTTACAGACACGGAACTGTGTGGTGGGGTCACATGCAGTGTGACATGAACCCAAGATTACAGCTGAGGCCATCTTCAGGGGAATGGAACATGGCTATTAGTTTTTGCTTGGCAATTCTGCGTTGTTGTGTATCTCGAAAGCCACTTTGGGCGATGCTTACCGAAAGATCGGAAGCTGAATGTCCTTGACGGCTGAAGTGTTCCCCCAGTGGGAAGGAATATTCCAGTCTGGAGATTGTTGTACAGAGTCCATTTATCTGCTTTTTTAGCATCTGCATTGGTCTCACCAATATACCATGCCCCAGGGCATCCTTGCCTGCAGCGTATGAGATAGACAATGTTGCTGAGTCACACGTACGTGGTGGGTGATGTTTCCATGTGTGATGGTAGTGTCAATGTTGACGGTCTGATGAACTTTCAATGTACTCATCGATCATCAGTTCTGACATGCCACAGCAAAAAAACTGTAATGACCTCCTCAGAAGACAGACACAGGATATGACCGATAGAGTGCCCTTCGTCATCCAGTATTTCCCTGGAGTGGTCAAACTATGCCATGTTCTTCACAGCCTTCAACAGGTCATTGATGACAACGAGCATCTTGCCAAGATCATCCCTACGCCTCCGCTTCTCGCCTTCAAGCAACCACGAAATCTTTACCAGACCATCATTTGCAGCAAGCTATCCAGCCTTCAGGATAACATTATACAACCCTGTCATGGCAGACTCTGCAAGACATGTCATTCACCATCCAAGATGTACAGGACAGATAGTCATGCAACCCAGCAAACGTTGTCAATCTCACATGCTGCAGCCAAGGATGCCCTGAGGCATGGTATGTTGGTGAGACAAAGCAGATGCTACAACAATGGATGAATGGACACTGTACTACAATCACCAGACAGGGATGTTCCCTCCCAGTTGAGGAACACCTGAGCAGTTAAGGACATTCAGTCTCCGATCTTCAGATAAGTGTTCTCTAAGGCAGCCTCTGAAATACACAACAATGCATGAATTGCCAAGCAGAAACTGATAGCCAAGTTCCGTATGGATGAAGCCAGTCTCAACTGTAATCTTGGGTTCATGTCACACTGCATGTGACCCCACCATGCAGTTCTATGTCTGTAAAATCTTCTTTACTGTCCTGTTTTGACACTGTCACCTTGATAAATTGTTATAATCACTCTACCTCAGTTAGCTTGTGCAGTTTTGGATTACTTATTACTTTGGCTAGACTCTCGGCATGTGATTCTTACACCTATTATGATGTTCCAGCCACTTTGTTTGTCTCCAGCACCTGTTTATTTTTTAATTTCTTATAATTATCTGTCTGCCTCATTTAATCTGATTATAGGTCATCCCATGGCTTGTTGTTTAGCTGTTACTTTACTCACATTGTCTGACACTCTTGATCAGCTGCAGAAACCTATTATTTGGCCTGTCGACACTCCATTCACACCACTTGTATGATCCTTTGATCTCTCTGCCCATTGATCTCTCTGCCAATAAATTCTATGTTCTGTGTACTTCTCACTTCACCTGGCGAAGGGGCTATGCTCCAAAAGTTTGTGATTATGCATAAACCTGTTGGACTTTAACTGGTGTCATCTGACTTCTGCCGTAATTTTCATGCAAGTATTGGCCAAATGACCGCTAATGTATCTACAAATATAGTAAATCATGTCATGTGATCACATCAACACTCATCAAGACAACAGGGTATCCTTTGGTTACATTTTTGTCTGTCTGAACTGTAATTATTCCATTAATGGGTGACTTTGTTCAAAATGTACACATCAAAATTAGCAGATTAAAGCAGTGTTGGTGTGGCTGAAGTTATGAAAACATTTGGAAAAACAGTCAATAAACACTGAACTGAATGGTCATTTCCATTAATATTGGCACACAAATTAATAATCATCGCAAAAAATCATTTATCCTGAAAGGCACACATTTTAACTGAAGCGAGAGCATAAGAAAACCAGTAATATCAGAAATATTAACATATATTTGCTGTAATAATAGCCTTTATTCTTTGGAGCTTCTAGTAGGCTGAAAAATCTACTGAACCAAAATTATGATTTGAAGGAGAATATTCAGAATTGGCATGCACATGGAATTAACTCAGTTTGTATCCAAAGGTGAATGTGCGGCAGGGCTTTAAGTGGCAGCCACTGAAGTAATTACCATTTATAAAATCTACAATTCACCACCAAACATTTACTATTCTATACTAATTTCTGTCTTATAAATTATAATAATTGCTCATGGCAGTTCAGCTCACTTAATATAGCATTGCTGTAAAGGCAAAGTCTCAAAGTTCTCAAATGAACTTCAGTCCCTTTAGTATTCAGGAGCAAGGACAGAATGATAGGCTGGTCCAGGTAGCAGTGCACTGGGGAGACAATTTGTATGTAAGTCCATTGCAAAGGGCACAAGAGAAGATATCAACGATCACCCTTGTTAGGGCCAGGAGAAGGACAAGTGGTCTCACAGACTCCAGAAAGAAAACGTACGTCTCCCATGTCAATTTTCTTTCCCAGTTATGACACATTGTCAGACAGCCCTGGCTACCAAACTCTCCAGTCATCTGGTTTTCGGCAGGCAGTTTCTGTGCCTCATGGCTTTTCATCACTTCCTAGCAGGTGGAAATTTATTGGATAGCATTTAACTGAGGCTTGCAAGCTAAGTAATCTGTACCTCAATCCTGGAGAAACAGACTAAAATTCTACCTCCCCAACCAAGGTTCGACTAGGACTAAAGTGATAGTCACAAGGATTTTGTAGATTTTTCTGAACTGAGTTGTAAGATAGGAGTGCAAGTTTGGCTCCTTAATTGGAAGCTGACTGTCACTGCCAGCAGCAGTTTGGAAGGTGCCCCATGGGATGCCTGATGTTTGGCAGTCTGTTTAAAAGGCCTACCTTTGAGCATTGGATAGAGTTACAATAGAAGAAACAACAAAAAAAACTTCTCTAGCCCTCATTCCTTATGCACTCTCACACTCCTAATTCCCCATTAATGCTATCACATGCCATCCCATGTCCTACGAACCCCAAATGGTCCCTTATACCTTCTGTGTTAACTGATGCTCCTCGAACACACTCACGGGTCCTCAAACCCTTAATACTGACGTTTATTCCCCCATTCACCCCATGTCCACTTATACCCTCTATGCCTACCCATGCCCCTTTATCAAGCACCTATCATCCCTACATCCTATGTACAAACTTGCCCAATATCTACCATGCGCAGTCCTAGCAGCCATGATGAGATGAAATAAAATAAAGGTCCAAGTATCTATCGCAGTGAACAGTTTTTAAAAACTCTCACTATCAATACTTAAATTCCTTTAAGTATTTAATCCCTTATACAAGCATACATATGTCTTAACAGTTCCACATATAAGATAGCTGATCACTTTAGGACACTTGGATGGGTCAATAAAACTGAACTTACAGAAGCAGAACCCTCCAACCCCGGCACATTGTGGAAGCAGTCAAGCAGCACTAATCCTCATGAGGAAAAACAGTGAAAGAGAAGACAACTGCAGGTTGATGTTCTATGTTATAAAACTTTAAAAGGCAGAAAATTAAATGACGACAGTTTAAAGGTTGCATAGAGCTTATCCAGTGTACATGAATATTCATATTTACTCCTTATATTCCCAAATATGTATCTGACCTGTCCCAAAGAGCACCTGACCTCCCTCCAAACGTAGTGTTTTATCTCTGCAAGTACAACACTACTTGTCCAAACAGCTCCTGGCAGCTTTAGACTTTGAATGTCTAATATTTACAAGTTGTGTTTTGGAAATCTGAAATTTTGGAAGTTTGAAAATTGGTCTGTTTGAAGTCATAGGCATGCCTCCAAGAAACATGGCTGCACATATTACAAACTACCCATGATTCCTCTCCTACTCCAGTCACCCCTAGCCCCCAAACCCCATGACAAAAAGGCTGGGTTCAATGGCAAAACCTCTGGAATTGGGGCTGTAATGCTACTCTGGCTAAGGCACAGCCCTATTCCATCTCTGTAAAAATTCATGCCATAGAAAATTGAAGCACAGAAGAAAGGCCATGCATCAAATGGGGTCTGACTTGTCAGAAATGGAATTATACAGCTTAATCCCAATTACCAGCTCCTGTTCCATAGCCCTGTAGGATGTAACACTAAGCATGTATATCTATGGGTAGTGATTACAACAAGATCAGCCAGGTGGACATAATAGAATATGATTTCCCTGACGGGGGCAATTAATCTGGTCCAATCAGGGAGAGCTGGCTGATTGGTAAGAACAGGAATATCAGAGGTTCTATTCACTCCAAGAGCTGGCACTGAGGTAGCTAGATCAGGGTCAAGGACTCTCCAAATGTAAATGTGGGTGGTAGGATACTAGCCTCTGTAGAGTTAGTTCATGATGTATTTATTAATGTGATAAGATTGCCTATATTGTTGCATTGTTATGAATTTGTGGTCATAGTTATTTGCATCTGTCCAATTTTACACATTAGTTTTGAACTCTGAATCAAACTGTTTTTTTGACATTTCTGTATGCATTGGCAGTTAAGATCATTAAGATATAGAAGCAAAGTTAGGCCATTTGGCCCATCATTCAATCATGGCTAGTATGTTTCGCAATCTCACTCTCCTGCCTTCTTCCCCTAACACTTGATCTCCTTTCTAACCAAAAATCTATCTACCTCTGTCTTAAATACACTCAATGACTTGACCTCAACGTTTTGTGACAATAAGTTCCACTGATTCACTAGCATCTGGCTGAAGAAATTCCTCCTCATCTCGATCTTGGTCAGCGCAGGCTTGGAGGGCCAAAGTGTCTGTTCCTGTGCTGTAATTTTCTTTGTTCTTTACTTTGTTTATCTCAGTTCTACAGGGTCATCCGTTCACTCGGAGGCTGTGCCCTTGAGTGCTAGTCTCTTTGCCTAGTGGGAACATCTTCTCCATATGAACTCTATCCAGGCCTCTCAGTATTCTGTAAGTTTCAATCAGATCCTCTCCACCCTCCCCCCACTCCCACCTCTGCATGCTTCTAAACTTCACTGAGTACAGACCCAGAGCCCTCATCTGCTCCACATATGCCAAGCCCTTTATCTGTGGGATCATTCTTTAAACATCACATGGACCCCTTCCAAGGCCAACATATCCTTCCTCAAATATGGGTCCCAAAACTGCTCACTAGATTCCAAATGCAATATGATAAGGACCTTATACAGTCTCAGAAGCACATAACTACTCTACTATTCTAGCCTTATTGAAATGAATGCTAACATTACGTTTCAATTCCTGATTGCCAACTGAACCTGATATAGATCTCTTAAGTCCTTTTGTGCTTCAGATTCCGAAGCCTTTCCCCATTTAGAAAAAAAGTCTGCATCTCTATTCTTCCCCAAAGTGCATAACCTCACACTTTCCCACATTGTATGCCATTAGGCCAGTGCAGGCTATCCGTAATCCCCCTATTTACCTACCCCTTTCATATATCTTTGATAGGAAGGATGTTGTTAAACTTAATAGCGTGCAGAAAAGATTTAAGAGGATGTTGCTGGGACTGTAGGTTTATAGATGAAGGCTGAATAGGCTGGGGCTTTTTCCACTGGAGCATCGGACACTGAGGTGACCATATAAAGGTTTGTAAAATCATGCGGGGCATAGTTGGGTGAATCACCAAGGTATTTTTCCAAGGGTGTGGTGAGTCTAAAGCTAGAGGGCATCAATATAAGGTGAGAGGTGAAAGATTTAGAAGGGACCTGAGGGGCAACTTTTTTCATGCAGAGGATGGTGTGTGTATGGAACAAGGTGCCAGAGGATGTGATGGAGGAAAGTATAATTACAACTTTTCAAAAGGAACCTGCATGGGTATATGAATAGGAAAGGTTTAGAAGGATCTGGGCCAAATGCTGGCAAATAGGACTAGGTCTGATTAGTGTTGGTTCCACATACATGAGTTGGACTGAGGGGTGTGCTTCCATACTGTAGGACTCTAGATTCTCTCTTTCCGTGGGCTTCAGTCGTGTTCCTCAGGGATCGGTGCAGTTTGTAATTCGTATAAATTATTTGGATGAGAATTTAGGAAGTGTAGTTAGTAAGTTTGCAGATGGTACAAAAATTGGCGGCACAGTAGACAGTGAAGAAGATTTTCTAAGATTACAAAGTGTTCTTAATCAATTGGGTGAATGGGCTGAGGAGTGGCGGATCAAGTTTAATTTAGATTATGTGACATGTTGCATTTTGATAAGACAAACAATGGCAGTTAATAGCAGGGCCTTGTGGTGTATTGTTAAATAAAGAGACCTAGGAGTTCAGATACATAGTTCCTTGAAATATGTGTTACTGGTCAACAGGGTGGTAAAGAACAAAAACAAAGTTGCTGGAAAAGCTCAGCAGGTCTGGCAGCATCTGTGAAGGAGAAAACAGTTAACGTTTCGGGTCTAGTGACCCTTCCTTACACCTGTGGTAAAGAGGCGTTTGGCATGCTTTCCTTCTTCGCACAGACCATTGGGTATGGGAATTGAGATGTCATGTTATGGTTGTACAGGACACTGGGGAGGCCACTTTTGGAGTGCTGTGTACAGTTCTGGTTGTCCTGCTTAGGGAGGATATTATTAAATTGGAGAGGGTGCAGAAAAGATTCACAAGGATCTTACTGGGACTGGAGCGTTTGAGTTATAAGGAGAGACTGGATAGGCTAGGGCTTTTTTTCACGGGAGCATAGGAGGTTGACAGGTGACTGTATAGAGACTTATAAAATCATGAGGGGCACAGATAAGGTGAATAACAAAAGTCTTTTCCTGATGGTAGGGGAGTTCCAAACTGGAGGGCATAAATTCAAAGTGAGAGGAGAAAGGCTTAAAGGGGCCTGAGGGAGAACGTACTCACAGAAGGTGGCTCCTATATTGAATCAACTGCCAGAGGAAGTGGTAGATACATGTATAGTTACAGCATTTAAAAGACATTTCACCTGAATGGGAAAGGTTTAGAGGGATATGGGCCAAACACCGGCAAATGAGATCAATTTAGTTTGGGCAACTTGGTCTGCTTGGATGAGTTGGACCAAAGGGCCTGTTTCCATGCTGTTTGACTCTACGATTCTATGATTCAAACTTCTTCCCCTCAAATTGCAGAGTGATCCTGTCACATTATGGCCACTGCCCTCTAGGGGTTCCTTCACCTTAAGCTCCCTAATCAAACTGGCCTCATTGAAGATCAACAAATCCAGAACTGACAATTCCCTCGTGGGCTCTACCACAAACTGCTCTAAAATAAACCATCTTGCAGATTTTTCATTAATTCCTTTTCTTAGGATCTGCTACCCACCTGATTTCCCCAGTCCACCCACATACTGAATACCCCCATGATTATTATAAGAGTACCTTTCTTACATTGCTTTTCTATCTCCTGAGTTATTTTCTGCACCACAGCCTGACTACTACTGAGGGACCTACACACAGCTCTCATTTGGCACACTCTTCCTTTATTGTTCCTCAATACTAACCACACAGATTCTATGCATTCCCACCCTATATCAATTCTTGCTATTGATTTGATTTAATTTCCTAGTATTAAACCAAGTATTGTGGGATCAAGTAACACACAGGCAAGACTATGTAAAGATGGTATACCCGTTTCTGAACTGAGCATACATTAGTCAAATCATTAGATTTTTAACAACAATCTGAAAGTAGTTGGGGTCATTTTCTGGTGCTAGGTAAAGGACTAACAAAAATCTTGTAAACTGATTTTGCAATCGAGCGTTATGGGATCTGATTGCGTGACCTAACATATGAACACAAGACTGTTATTCCAGTATTACATGAACCTAATCCTAATCTTTCCTGTACTTTTAATAGCAATTGTAAAATAACATTTTGGTAAGTTACTTAATGGGACCAGGCTACTTGCCTGTTACACTCAATGTCCAGTTCCTGGAAGTCTGGCCTCTGCGGTTTGTCACCGTGCAGCTGTATGAGCCACTATCTTCCATATTTACGCAGCTAATGCAAAGATGTTGAATCCCATCCTTTTCGTACATTTCAAGACCACCTGTTCCTTTCAGTAAAACTCCATTTTTTGTCCACTTCACTTCTGGTTTTGGATTTCCTGTAACTGTATAACACGAACTTGTCAAAAAACAGTACTACAGTATATGAAATCTCAAGGAACATTGAGAAAAACAAATAATAAGTGTGTCACATTAACTCCACTGGATGATCGTTTAAATCATTTTGGGAACCAACATATATAATATGGAAAACAAGGGCAGGGGTTGCTATGCTACTGGCATTTACCACTT
Source organism: Stegostoma tigrinum (assembly GCF_030684315.1). Lineage (NCBI taxonomy): Eukaryota > Metazoa > Chordata > Chondrichthyes > Orectolobiformes > Stegostomatidae > Stegostoma > Stegostoma tigrinum. The sequence continues at coordinate 53,655,927 of NC_081360.1, read as the reverse complement.
CAAATGTGTTGATGACCTGTAGTTATCAAATAAAAGCCACCACACTGAATCTCACTGTTCTTGAACAACTTCAGAAATAGATTGTAGAGAAAGGATAGCACATTGCCACAAAAAGTACCCAATCATTGACATCTAGTTCACTTGAAACAAACCAGCTCTTCTTAACTTGTCATTGAATGATGTCACAATCCAATATCATAGCACTCTCAAACTGCTAGCTGTACTTATCCAGGCAGGTCCAGAATGAGATGATCACATCAGTTCTACTTTGAAATGAACTAATAGCCCTTCTATACATGCTTCTTTAGCTGAAATACCATTCCCTCTCAAGCAATGATCTCATCATCATTTTCACATTTTATTCGTCTTGTTTTGGTACGTGTTACACTTGTTCCTAATCCCAAAGCAGCAATACAAAATAAATGAAATTGTTCAGAAAGTGCTTGCAAAGTCCACTGTTGCCCCTAGTTATTGTAATTACTCAGATACCATACATGAATGTGGCCAAGAGACACTGTCAAACTGGTGCAGTAAACTCTGCCATTCTTTTGCGAGTTTGTTGTTCATTATTCATTACCTGCAAACAGCAACTACTGAATTCATACTAACTGAATTAGAGTATAAAGTTACCAAGTTTGTGAAAAATCCAATGTTGTATCTCCTCTGTGCAACAAAAACTCTAACAGCTATTAATCTTTGAACATTTAATAATGAGGAGTTCTTAATCTGTTAATTGGTACATTATTCTACTCAATTCTTTCTAACAATCTTTTTGTTTTATATTTTACTTGGTGTAATTGATTGTAAAATTTATGTCAATTTGGCATTTGACTGAAGTTCACTTTCAAATAAATTAATCTTTGATGATTACACCCATTGATTATGATGCAAATGTCATGGCGACTTCATGCTACATGTTCACATGAATGATCCCCAGATCCGATTAGTGCTAATCACATTGCTCATTGGCTGTATGCATCCAACAAGGATAAATATCCTGAGTTGCTGGCATCAAATAAAATTATCCTATATCTCTTAAAAGAGCAGAAACATTACGGCATGAGGAGGTGCTTAGAGCTGTGTTTGAAGATAATTTGATCTGTTTAAAAAGACTGAAGAATGGCACAACAGGGGGAATGAGTTAGCACTAAAAAGTCTGCAGATGCTGCAAGGGAGGCCATGCTGGAGGAGATGCAATGTAATGAAGATGTCCTGAACTGCACTGGGACATTGATCAAGCTGTGTCAGTGGGCTCCAACTATTAAGGGTGATGATATGCTTAGTATCTAATTTTACTTCTTACGTCTCACTTCCTACTCATCTAATAACCTTATCTGATTTAAGCTTCGATTGTTCTAAGAAACACCCCTACCTTCCTTACTACAACACCTGTTGTGCCTTTCTCCCCTCAGATAGCCAATGAACGCACATCCTGGGTAGGCACTGGAAAACATCCAGGAAGCCAATGATGAAAAAGTCACAGCTACATAATTTAGTTTCTCACCATCAATCTTTGTTCAGATATTGCTACCGCGTGCTTTTTTAAAAGATAGTGTTGTGAAGTTGGGTGGAGCACTTGTGGATTCGAAGGCAGGATGTTAGAATTTGATGTTTGTACCAAATGTCAGTAGGGCAGTAGCACCGTTGACGGATTTGTTAAAGAAGAACACAAAATTTTGGTGGACAGAACAATGCCAGGAGGCAGTTGAGAATTTAAAAACAGTGTTAACCACTGCACCAGTTTTGGCCACACCATATTTTTTGAAACCCTTCAAAGTCACAATTAACACAAGCGATGTAGGTAATGGAGCTGTGTTGTTATAGGAGGATAATTGTAGAATTTAAAGGTCAATTAATTATTTTTCAAAAAAATTCAATATCCACCATAAAAAATTCAACTATTGAAAAAGAGTTATTGAATTTGGTAATGGCCTTACAATATTTTAATGCTTATGTTGCAAACAATGCATCAGAGACATTTGTGTGTATGAATTGCAATCTTTTGACATTTCTGGAAAGATTTAAGGACAAGAACACCAGATTATTTCATTGGAGTCTCATATTACAAACATTTAGTTTACAGATTGTACATGTTGTGGGTTGTGAAATCTCATCATGTTTGCTTTATCATGAGTTTAAAAGAAAAATGTTTATATAAGATAAAAATGATATACACAATTGGTATAAAATGTGTAACACCTGATTAATGAGCTATGGATCCAGTAATATAATGGAGTTGAGTGTATTTTTTAAAAAGAAAAAAATGCCATCTTTTCAGAATGATTTTATTTTAAAAGTGGGAGTTGTTGTGAAGTTGGGTAGAGAGCTTATGGGCTGAGGCAGTAAAGTTAGAATTTGGCGTTTGTAAAATGCTTGGGGATAAGCATTGTGCAGTCCCTTTAAAAGATCATGTGCTTTTTCTGCGCTTAGAGATTTAAAATTTATGCCTGTGAGCAGCAGCTTGAAAGTTTGGAAGTACACAGAAAGCAGCCAAATTGAAATATTTGGATCAAAAGGCCGTCCAGTTAGCAGGCCAAACAGAAGTTTTTATCAAAACATGAACTTAGCCAATCAATTTGAGCCAGGCACTTAGATACCAAATACCTATTAAATTTAAATCTGATGGTTTTGACAAGGTAGGACCAATCCTATTGTAGGAAATATTGATATGTCATCAAGGGTATAAAAAGAAAGGGGGAGTTGGACACATCCCCAAAGATAGCTGTTGTCTGCCAAGGCTAACAGCCCTCAGCTCTTGAGAGAACAGCTGGCTCTCACAGTCTTCTCTATCTCTTAGAAAAAGCACCATCTAAATAACAACAGTGGCACAATTAGTTAATATTCCTGACAGATGAATCAATGGAGAAGACTTTCATGACAGAAGAATGAACAGAGAAGGCACAGAATAGTCTAGAAGGCACATAACCTGGCCTGAATTTTGATAGGCTAAATTCTATTTTTTTAAACATATAAGTGAGATTTATATTTGCAGCATACCATTAGAATCTTGCTTTATTCAGGAACAGTTAGCAGTTAGAAGGGACTTATTCGGTTTGTTAATAGTTTAGTTAATTTGTTCACTATTATAGTTAGATAAATAAACTATTACTTGTTGAGTTTGAAGTGGGTGTCAGGGATTTATTTTATTTAACCTCTAGAAGTTGCTGAAAGGCAGGTTACACCACTTTTCACACTCCTTTTACAGACTGTAGGATGAGGTGCACCTCTTTGTGTGTTTTGGTGTTAGTTCTCAGTGAGTGTCAGCTTGTGCTATATAAAAATGGCTTCAGGGCAGAATCAAGATATCATAATGTCTTTGGTCAATGTTAGGGAGAACAGGGAAGTTTATACTTGTGATGATACAGGAATGAAACAAATTCATGGTTTCATTTGTTCACTTACTTTTACATCTGAATGTAACCTTTTCACCCTCCAGCACTGTCTGGCTTTCAGGATAAATGAGAAAATCAGGTGGTGATTCTCTGATCATTGATTTTTGTTCTGAAATCTTTCTGCTTTCTTCTTGCAATTTCCCATCTCTTGTCTGTGGATGCTGCATAGTTCTACAACCTTCAACAAGCAGCTGTGGCGTAACTTCCTTACTCTCTTCCATCTGCCTTGCCAGGTCCTCATTTCTTTCAATGATTGCTGGTTCCTCTACCTTGTGTGAATGAAGTGTGGAAGTACTCTTGGATTTCTGATTTGTAATAATACTTGGTGGTTTCTGTTGGGTTTGGCCTGTTGGAATGTTTTGGGTTTTCTGTTGAGCGGGAGGTCTTGTAAACATTTGAGCTTTCTCTTGGATGGAGGATGCTGTGGTTTGGGATTTCTGTAGGGTGGAGGCTGGAGAAATAGTTTGGGATTTCTGTAGGATGGAGGATGCTGTGGTTTGGGATTTCTGTAAGGCGGGGGCTGGAGTAGTAGTTTGGGATTTCTGTAGGATGGAGGATGCTGTGGTTTGGGATTTCTGTAAGGTGGGGGCTGGAGGAGTCGTTTGGGATTTCTGTAGGATGGAGGATGCTGTGGTTTGGGATTTCTGTAAGGTGGGGGCTGGAGGAGTCGTTTGGGATTTCTGTAGGATGGAAGATGCTGTGGTGATTTGGGAATTCTGTAGGGTGGGGGCTGGAGGAGTAGTTTGGGATTTCTGTATGGTAGAGGAAGCTGTGGTGATTTGGAAATTCTGTAGGGTGGGGGTTGTTGTAATCATTTGGTTTTTGTGTTGTATTGGAATTTTCTTCATTTCTACTTTTGATTCATGATGGGTTGTAGCATTTAGAATCTTTTGTTGGAGTGTGACATTTTTTACTTCTGACTTCAGTTCTGGATGAGACTTGTTTTCTTTGATTCTTTTTTCCAGTTGGTCTTCAGCTTCTGGTTTCTCAGCGGCTGCTACAACATGTTTTACCACTTTCAAATTCTCCTTGGATTGTATAGTGACTGCACTAGCTCCTTCCTTTTCCATTTGGATGTTATTTGCAGTTGTCTGTTTAGTTCCCAGAGGTTCAATAGTTTTGGCAGCATCGCTTCTTTGTTGCACTGAAGAACTATTAATAAATTTTTAAAAATTTTGTTACTTAATTGATCTTTACATGCACAGATTAATTTATATTGTATCAAATTAATAAAGAACTGAAATTCAGCATTCCGACAGATATAGCATATGGGGTACACTTATTTTACAACTGGATTTACAATGTTGTTTAAAGCATATACTTACATTTCAGATGTTGAACACGCACCTAAAAAGATTAAAAAAAAGAAAATTTGTTTGAAACAAACCTGTATGCCTGTTTCACCTGTCAGGTTTATGTCACTGAATCATACTGTATAGAAGAGGTCTTTTAGCCCATCACCAAAAATATGCGGCATTAGTCCCACTTCCCCACACTGAGCTACGCTCATCCATATCCTTTTAAATGTTTTGTGGTGTCAACTACTCTCCCAAGCAGTGCATACCAGACTCCAACTACCCTCTGGGATTTTCCTCACTTGCCACTCACTTTAAAAATTAAAAATTAAAAATTAAATGTTATTGACTAAGAGGAACAGTTGCTTTCTATTCACCGTGTTCATGACTTGTATAATCTTATTCAGCCCTGTCAGGAGAATTTATAATGGCTTATTAAAAATGCCAATATGATTAGATAAAGTTTTCCAAAAATGCAAATATCTGCGAAATGTCGTTATGATTTTCTGATAAACCACCGTAGTGTGGAGGTTAGGATATGGGCAGTTCCTCTTTTCATAATAGGACCTCTTCAGAAGCAAGTGTAGAGAAAGAGAGCTTCAAACTGAAACAAAGCACGCTGTAAATGAAATTGGCAGACCAACTTTGGGAAATTTAGATTAATGAAAAGGGGGTTTATAGTTCAACTTTTAATCCTAGTGGGAAGACTTCTCCAAAATTATCAACACTATCTGCTGGGTTAAGAACATAAAGTAAATCAAAATGTCAATAAGGCCAATTTTAATTTTAGATTAAAGAGGGAAGCTATTTCTGCTACAATAATGTGTACCAGCAAGTGTTGTGCAAGTTAACATACAAAATTATTTCAAACAGCTATGAGAAAGAATAATATTTTGGATGTTCATGACTACAAAATTCGGGTTTGAAGTCAGAGCATCATCACAGAAGGAGCTCATTCGGCCCATCATATCCACACCAACTTTCTGTGAAATCTACTGACTAGTCCCATTCCTTCACAATTTTCCTGTAGCTCTGCCATCTTTTCTATTTGATCATTTTCCAATTCTTTTTCAAAAGTACAATTGAATCTGCCTTTAACACACAGCCAGGCAGTGCATTCCAGATCCTAGCCACACATTGCACTCAAAGCTTTTTTCCTCATATCGCCTCTGGTTGTTTTGTAGATAACTAAATATTCGCCTCATTTTTGCCTAAAAAGGCTGAACACCAATTTTAAAACACTGTATCCCTTGGTTTGGACTCGCCCATGACAGAAATTTCTTTGTCAAGATCTTGACATACACCTTGTCAAGGTAATTCATAACCTTCAATAATGTCCCCTCTTCTAAACTCTGGAGGAAACAAGCCTGCTCTTTCCAATCATTCTTCACAAGACATTCCACTCAATCCAGGTAAATGTCTTCTGAACTGCCTCCATGTATTTACACACATCCTTAAATAAGGACACTAAAACTGCACACAGTTTTCAAGAGAGGATCTTGCCAATGTACAACTGAATTAACCATCCTTTTCTTTTACAGAGACAATGGGAACTGCAAATACTGAAGAATCCGAGATAACAAAGTGTGAAGCTGGATGAACACAGCAAGCCAAGCAGCATCTTAGGGGCACAAAAGCTGATGTTTCCGGTAACGATGCTGCTTGGCCTGCTGTGCTCATCTAGCTCCACACTTTGTGATTTTTTTTTACATTTACTTCTAACAATAAAGGAGAGCACTCCATTCAACCTAATAACATACTGCAACTGTATGCTAACTTCTGGTGACTCATGCACTAGAGTACATGGATTCCTTTGCACTTCGGAATGCAGCAGTCACTCTCTGTTCAGGCAATAATTTTTTTTAAAATTCTTCTGGCCAAAGTTTAAACTTCACATTTTCCCACATTATACTCCACAGCCAGATTTTTGCACTCTCAACCTATCTTCATCGATCTGCAATCTTGATATGTCCTTTTCACAACATTCTTCCTACCATGAGACAGTACAAACTGCTGATGCTGGAGAATCTGAGACAACAAGATGTAGAGCTGGATGAACACAGCAGGGCAGGCAGCATCAGAGGAGCAGGAAAGCTGTTGCTTCGGGTCTGGACCCTCCTTCAGAGAATAGACAATAGACAATAGACAATAGGTGCTGGAGTAGGCCATTCAGCCCTTCGAGCCAGCACCACCATTCATTATGATCATGGCTGATCATCCACAATCAGTCCTGTTCCTGCCTTATCCCCATAACCCTTGATTCCTCGATCTTTAAGAGTTCTATCTATCTCTTTCTTAACAGTATCCAGAGAGTGGGCCTCCACTGCCTTCTGGGGCAGAGCATTCCATATATCCACCACTCTCTGGGTGAAGAAGTTTTTCCTCAACTCTGTTCTAAATGGCCTACCCCTTATTTTTAAACTGTGTCCTCTGGTTCTGGACTCACCCATCAGCAGAAACATGTTTCCTGCCTCCAGAGTGTCCAATCCCTTAATAATCTTATACGCCTCAATCAGATCCCCTCTCATCCTTCTAAACTCCAGCGTATACAAGCCCAGTCGCTCCAATCTTTCAACATATGATAGTCCCGCCATTCCGGGAATTGATCTTGTGAACCCACGCTGCATTCCCTCAATAGCAAAAATGTCCTTCCTCAAATTTGGAGATCAAAACTGCACACAATGCTCCAGGTGCGGTCTCATCAGGGCCCTGTACAGCTGCAGAAGGACCTCTTTGCTCCTATACTCAATTCCTCTTGTTATGAAGGCCAGCATGCTATTAGCTTTCTTAACTACCTGCTGTACCTGCATGCTTGCTTTCATTGACTGATGTACAAGAACACCTAGACCTCATTGCGCTTCCCCTTTACCTAACTTGACTCCATTGAGACAGTAATCTGCCTTCCTGTTCTTGCCACCAAAGTGGATAAACGCACATTTATCCACATTAAACTGCATCTGCCATGCATCCGTCCACTCACCTAGCCTGTTCAAGTCACCCTGTATTCTCATAACATCCTCCTCACATTTCACTCTGCCACCCAACTTTGTGTCATCAGCAAATTTGCTAATATTACTTCTAATGCCTTTGTCTATATCATTAATATATATCGTAAACAGCTACGGTCCCAGCACCGAACTTTGTGATACCCCACTGGTCACTGCCTGCCATTCCGAAAGGGACCCGTTTATCACTACTCTTTGCTTCCTGTCTGCCAGCCAATTTTCAATCCAACTCAGTATTTTGTCCCCAATACCATGTGCGCTAATTTTGTTCACCAATCTCCTATGCAGGACTTTATCAAAGGTTTTCTGAAAGTCCAGGTACATTACATCCACTGGTTCTCCCTTATCCATCTTCATAGATACATCCTCAAAAAATTGCAGAAGATTAGTCAAGCACGATTTCCCCTTCGTAAATCCATGCTGACTCTGACCTATTCTGTTACTGCTATCCAAATGAGTTGTAATTTCATCTTCTATAATTGACTCCGGCATCTTTCCCACCACTGACGTCAGGCTAACTGGTCTATAATTTCCTGTTTTCTCTCTCCCTCCTTTCTTGAAAAGTGGGACATTTTCCACCCTCCAATCCGCAGGAACTGATCCTGAATCTATAGAACCTTGGAAAATAATTACCAATGCATCCACAATTTCTAGAGTCAGCTCCTTAAGTACCCTGGGATGCAGACCATCAGGTCCTGGGGACTTATTGGCCTTCAGTCCTAACACCAACACCATTTCCTGCCTAATATAAATACCCTTCAGTTTGTCCATTATCCTAGGTCCTTCAGCCACTATTGTATCTGGGAGATTGCTCGTGTCTTCCCTGGTGAAGAGAGATCCAAAGTACCTATTCAACTCTTCTGCCATTTCCTTGTTCTCTATACTAAATTCACCCGTTTCTGACTTCGAGGGCCCAATCTTAGTCTTAACCATTTTTTTTCTTTTCACATACCTAAAAAAGCTTTTACTATCCTTCTTTATATTTTTGGCCAGTTTTCCTTCATAGCTCATTTTTTCTCTGTGTATTGCCACTTTAGTTATCCGCTGTTGCTCTTTAAAAGCTTCCCAGTCCTCCAGCTTCCCACTCATCTTTGCTATGTTATACTTCTTCTCTTTTATCTTTATACAGTCCTTAACTTCCCTCGTCAGCCACGGCTGCCCCTGCCTCCCCTTAGGATCTTTCTTCCTCTTTGGAATGAACTGATCCTGCACCTTCTGCATTATATCCAGAAATACCTGCCATTGTTGTTCCACTGCCATCCCTGCTAGGGTACTGTACCACTGAACTTTGGCCAGCTCCTCCCTCATAGCTCCATAGTTCCCTTTGTTCAACTGCAGTACTGACACTTCTGATTCTCCCTTCTCCCTCTCAAACTGCAGATTAAAACTTATCATATTATGGTCACGACCTCCGAATGGCTCCTTTACTTTGAGGTCCCTGATCAAATCCGGTTCATTGCACAACACCAGATCCAGAATTGCCTCCTCCCTGGTAGGCTCCAGTACAAGCTGTTCTAAGAATCCATCTCGGAGGCACTCCACACACTCCCTTTCTTGGGATCCAGGACCATCCTGATTCTCCCAGTCAACCCACATGTTGAAATCTCCCATAACAACTGTCGTGATACCTTTGTGACAGGCCAATTTCAACTCTTGATTCAACTTGCACCCTACCTCCTGACCACTGTTTGGGGGCCTGTAGATAACTCCCATTAGGGTCTTTCTACCCTTAGAATTTCTCAGCTCTATCCACACTGACTCAATATCTCCTGACTCTATGTCCCCCCTCACAAGGGACTGAATATCATTCCTCACCAACAGGGCCACCCCACCCCCTCTGCCCACCAGTCTGTCCTTTCGATAGCACGTATAGCCTTGAATATTCATTTCCCAGGCCCTGTCCACTTGAAGCCACGTCTCAGTTATCCCCACAACATCATACTTGCCAACTTCCAACTGACCCTCAAGCTCATCCACCTTATTTCTTATGCTTTGTGCATTCATGTGTAATATTTTTAATTTGTTTCTCCCCTCACCCTTCCTATCAATCCCTATTTCACTTGGCCATACTGTACGATCCCTTCTTGAGTTTACTGCTCTGTTGATTCTGTTGTCCTTCTTAACTTCTCTTATTCTCACTTTCCCTTTAACTTGATTCTTAATTTTCCAGTTTGGCCCCTTCCCCCCCATTACTTAGTTTAAACACACCTGTGTTGCAGTGGCAAACCTGCCTGCCAGAATGCTGGTCCTCCATCTATTAAGATGCAAACCGTCCCTCTTGTACAATTTATTCTTACCCCAAAACATACCCCAGTGATCCAAGAAAAAGGGTCCAGACCCGAAATGTCAGCTTCCCTGCACCTCTGATGCTGCCTGGCCTGCTGTGTTCGTCCAGCCCTATACCTTGTTGTCTCATACTTCCTACAGTTTTTTTTATTCACCTGCAAGTTTAGCCACCATGCCTTCACTCTTCCCATCTAAGTCGTTGACACAAATTTTAAAAATCTTGGGTCCCAGCAAGGACCACCCAGGACGTCATTGGTACATCCTACCAATTAGAAAATAATCCCATTTCTGCATACTCTCTGTTTCTGCCAACTATTGTTCTTTCCAACCTATGTTTTATCCAAAACACAATGTCCTTCTACTTCATGCAATACCCATTTGTGTAGCATGTTGTCAAATACTTTCTAGAAACCAAAGTAATGTATGTCAATGGGCTCACTCTAAACCATAGCAAATGACATTCCTTCAAAAGAACTCTAATAAATTGGGTTAAATATGATTTCCATTTCAGAAAAATTGCTGACTCTTCTTGATTACCTTGAATGTTTTTTCTGACAGCCTGGCTACGACATACTTAGGGGATTGATTTTAACAACTTTCCCGTTGCAGTTCTTCTGTTTCCTTCTCACCTCCCTCCCTTCTGGATTAGAATGGTTATTTTTGCTACTTACCCCTCTGATAGGCTTGGAAATCGGTGTGAGGATAAAAGGGTGTGGCTTAGGGGCAGTTTTCTCACACCTTCATGACTTTGTCTAGGATTGTTTTCAGACCCTTTTCATGACTCCCCAGAGTCAAGATTGAATCCTACAGGGCCATTTAGAAATAAGGAACAGGAAAATGCCATTCGGCCCTTCTAGCCTGCTCCACCCCTCAATAAGATCATGGCTAATCCTCCTACTCAGTACCCTGATTCTACTTTCTCCTCACACGCCTTGATCCCTTTAGCCCCAAGTATGACATCTGATTCCTTCTTGCAAGCATTCAATGATTTGTGGTCAACCACTCTGTGTAGCAGGGAATTCCACAGACTTATCACTCTCTAACTGAAAAAAAATCTTCTCATTTCAGTCCTAAATGGCCTACCCTGCAGCCTTAAATTGTGGCCCCTGGCTCTGGACTACCTAGTCATCACAAAAATTCTCCTGCATTTACCCTGATTAGTCCTTTTAGAATTTCATAAGTTTCTATGAGATGACCCGTCATTCTTGCTATTTTAATGGCATAAGTGTGCATTAGAGTGCACGCAAGCATAGTTATTTGATCTTGATCAGAAACAGAAAAGTTGGTCCGGCAGCATCTGAGGACGGAAAGCATTTTCAATCCTGTGTCCATTCATCAGAACATAAGATGTTGCCAGACCTGCTGAGTTTCACCCGCAATTTCAGTTTTTATTTCAGATTTCCAGCATTCACAGTTCTTTACTTTATTTTATTCACTTGGTCCACCTCATGTCAATATAAATCAAGGATAATGAAGTTTTTGAATATAAATCCAAAAGTATAAGAAAGAAAATAATTTTCTGTATTGGCTGAATGTGGTGGTGGATCAGGCTCAAAACACATACTTAAAAGAAATTGTTCAATGACAATATAATGTCTGATAAAGATTTAGAATTATTTAAATTTCTACAATTTGAAACTGTCTTATACTATTCAGTAGTTCATCACTGCATGTTGTAATTTCAACATTTACAGTGATGACCAAGTGGTCTTTTTCTCCCCAAATTAAAGAATAACTTGGTGTAAAATGGTAAATAGATGGGGAATTTCAAAGTCAAACTATGAAGAGTCAGGAAAGACAATTTTATGAAAAGCAGCCCAAAATAGCATTCATACTTTGAAGTATGAGCTCCACAGATGCCATTGCTTTTCCAGAATTATTCATCACTAAACACACATAGTTTCCAGCATCGTCTGCCTGTGCAGCTCGGATTTCCAAGAAGTGAATCCCAGATTTTTCAAACATGTTGAAATGATCACTTTGCTGCAACTCTGCATCACCCTAGGGGGAGAAAAGAATATTCTTTTATCAACTAAATTATTACTTTTCCTTTCTAAAAGCATTTTTTATTTAAAGAAGTCTCAGTAAATGATATTTCAATTGCTTTGTCTCTCTCCTCCTGTACAAACTTGGTTTTACTTCAACAATTCCCAATTCAACCAGTCTTCATTCTTAATGTTGTTAGCCTCCTACACAAGCCCTTTCTTCGGTCGGACTGTTCAAAGAACTACTGGTCAAGAGATTAATTTATTTGCTGCATAACAATACCCCAGTCACCTGTGCAGTTTCCTGGAGTTTTCTGCTAGATGATCCACTGGGCTCTACCAGTATTTTGTGGACATTATCATTTCTACTGCCCTCGGTCTTAATTTCAGATAATTATTGATGTGCTAGATAGGTTCATTAACACCGTAACTTGCAGCCAACTGTAGACAAGGTCTTTATTTCAAACAATAATGGTTTTGTTGCACAAGAAAAATTTGTTAAGTTAAATGTGCTGATAAACACAAATTTGTGTGTGACCCTACTGTATGCTGATGAGCTACCGGTACCCCTTCTTCAATGACGAGCCTCCTCATTCATTAAATTTTGCTGCATAAATGTCTTCTGAACTTTCAACATATTTTAATTAAATCTATCAACTCATCGGTCAAATTGCTCACAGAACACTCTCCTAAGGATGAGAAATACTTGCACGACAAAGTCCCCTCTGAAAATCTGCAATCTGCCAATGCAATGTGGCTGTGGGGTCATCCAGCTGAATATAAAATATGGAAACAAGAGTTCACAAGGTATTTAAAGCAAAAAAAGTACAAATTAAAAGATAAAATCAACCTTATACTCAGGTTTCCATTATAATTCTTTTTTGGAAACATTATGTAGTTTTTCCAACACAAAAGACATAACATAGACATTACAATTTGAAATGAAAAGGCAAAATGGAATCCTGATACATTGCTCATTTAAAGAGGTATGTTTTGCTTAGATTAGAATTTCTATCTTGCAGGAATGAAGAAGAGAGAGAAATGTTTTGATTGTTAATATGAGTTTCTTTGATGAGTTGATGAGTTAACTATGTTAAATGAGAAGGACATATTAAGAAGTACTTTTTATTCAACAAAGTGAAAAAAAAGTCGATATGGAATTTGTTGACTTTGAAAGAAGTAAATTAAACTTTTCAAGTTTTAAAGTCCCTGCTATGTTGTTGGAAAGTCCTCTAAACATGATTCCATTGTAAACAATTTGTAAACCTCAGCTTGACATATGAATCATAGGATACTTTTTGGTAAGAGGTACAAAGACTGTTACAGAGAATGAATGTCCTTGAATGGAACCATAGCTGACAATAACTCTTGCTCTTCTCCAACTTTCCTCCAGCTCAAAAGACACTTGCTGAATTGATGTTTGAGTAACTTTTGGGAGTCAGAGCTCATATTGTGTGGATAACAGTCACCCAGCTGTGATCTTCCCTCTGAAATTGGCTAATTAATGATCAGAAAGTGAGCTTGTAGTCTGATTAAGGATAGGGGGCCACAGGAAGCCAATCTGAGAAATCTTAATTGCTGTACCATAATCTCTTGCACCACTAAACACTATCTGATCAATCATTATTTCAGATCATCAAAGATTTAAAAATGCTTTCTAAAAGTTAAAACTCCTTTTCACCTTTTTCATTCTGTCTTAATTTTCACCCTCTCAATTCAAACTTCCTTTTGCTCTCTTTATTTCACGTTCTGTGCCTGATTTGACACTGAATTCAAAATATTTAAACTGACACTTCCTCATTTTGACCTATCAAACAGAAGATGTATGAGGGATACATTGGTGCATGTCCTGTTCGTATAGGTCCCAGATGACCAATAGAGAGAACAACATTTTTTGAATAGCTGAATAGCAAAGTCCTTAAGCACTAAAATCCATAGAAAGTCAATGGGGAAGTGCAAATGGAATGAATGCTTATGCATATTCTTGCTGCTGAGTACAACATCAGATCTGAATACCCAACTCGAGTGGGTCACCATGCTAGTTTAAGTGACACCTCCCCTCTTCATTATTCCATCGCAGACCTACGGTGCCCGGTTGCTTCCCACTTTCCACAATTTGCTTTTTAAATAGTCTGACTCACGTCTGTTCTTAATCAACTAAAGCTCCCCTGTCCACGTCCTTCCAATCCACCAAAGCATCAACACAACTTAACAGTGACCCCTGCTGAGTTCAAATGAACAGAAATGTCAAAGGAAGAAAAAGCGTAATCAGTGGGATGTTGAGCTATCTTTCATTGCTTCTAGGAAATGGGTCAGATACACAGCTTGAAATCTGATCCATTTCAGAGAATACTGAGGTCTTGTAGCGTTAACTCTCCGTGAGTCAGCCCTACTGCACTCAAACAGGACTGTCAGCATGCATTACATTCATGTCTCCCTGTGGCAACACGGACTGAAATCACAAACGACAATACAAACTCAAATGAATGTTGCACATAGAGGAAGCACACAAGTACAACTTGCAGAAAGTTGCAAAATTAAGTGTAAAGCTAAATTTCACTATGTTTGTGACTGAAGATAAAAAGGAAGACTTACTAAGGAGAAATCAGGGTATATATGTTACAGAATCGGTAAAACATAAGTTTCTTCTTATGAACTTTTTCAAAGGAAGGGCTGTCAGTATTTTCAGATCTTGTTACTTCAGATCAGGAATTATTAAAGTTTGTGGACTTAAGAAAAACATTGAGATTCTCTTTTTCCACTGAATTATGGAATATTGGTGAAATTATCTTAAAAATATTTTTTAAATTATGAGTAGATGGGAAGATTAGAAAGTTAGAATGGGACTTTAGATCATGACCACCCACTGGAGGAGATTTTAAAGACAGGTTTAAACATAGAAACATAGCAGGTAGGAGCAGGAGGAGGCCATTTGACCCTTCGAGCCTGCTCTGCCATTTATCACAACCATAGCTAATCATCCAACTCAACTGCCTAATCCTGCTTTCTCCCCATGACCTTTGATCCCATTCACCCCAAGTGCTATGTCCAGCTGCCCTTTGAATACGGTCAATGTTTTGGCATCAACTACTTCCTGTGGCAATGAATTCCGTAGACTTGCCACTCTTTGGGTGAAGAAATGTTTCCTCATCTCTGTCCTAAATGATCTACCCCAAATCCTTATACTATGATCCCCTGGTTCTGGACACATCCACCATCAGGAACATCATCCCTGCAACTACCTTGTCGAATTCTGTCAGAATTTTATTAGTCTCTATGAGATCCCCCGCTCATTCCTCTGAACTCCAATCCTAACCGAGTCAGTCTCTCCTCATACAACAGTCCCACCATCCCTGGAATCAGCCTGGTACTCTTTTGCTGCACTCCCTCAAGAGCAAGAGGATCCTTCCTCAGAAAAGGAGACCAAAACTGCACACCATATTCTTGGTGTGGCCTCACCAAGGCCCTGTAATAACTGCATCAAAACATCCCTGATCCTGTACTTGAAACCTCTCGTAATGAAGACCAACATACTATTTGCCTTCTTTACTGCCTGCTGCACCTGCATGGGCCTCCTTAAGATAGCGGGTGATACAATTCTCACCTCTTCAAGACAATCAAGCTTTGGCAGGAAGGGATGGACTCTACCTGCAGCCACTAGGCTATCACAGTGTGGGCAGCTGCCAAGAGAAATGCATTAGTCCCCATTAATGACTATTCACCCTCCCAACTAGATCAATACCAACTCTTTGTCTGTCTTACTGCTTTTCTCCCCGCTTAGCCTCTATCCTATCATTTACTCCCTACCCCATCCCCGTCCCTATTTTCTGCAGAATCACTGACTTTTCCCAGCCACCATCAGTTCTGAGGAATGGTCACTGGGCCTGAAATGTTAACTCTGAACTTTTCTTCACAGATGCTGCCAGATTTGCAGAGCTTTTCCAGCAACGTTGTTTTTGTTCTTGAATTTGCCTGTGTCCTTGAGGGATTCCCTTGTACCCAGGCACTCTGTGCCCAGGGAAGGAATTTGCCGTCAGCAGGAGAAGCAAATCAACCCACTGCTTTTATTGTCAGTTTTCCTGCTGCCTGCCTCACTCACCTCTCTCTAGAATTCCATTGTCAATCCCGAGTGAAGCGCTCATGACAGAATCAGGAGTGATCACCATTCTGGTAACCCTGTTGTTACTGCAATGCTGCTGCTGGAATCTGATTGGACATCAGCTCACTGGAGGTGAGATTTCTGCCTTGCCACAGCTTCAAATGTAACGTGAGAACCATATTGTTCAAGTCAGAGGCTGATTGCTACAAATTATGTCACACCTCCCAAAAATGATCAAAGCAGCAATCCAAGATAATAAAGTGTGAAGCTGGATGAACACAGCAGGCCAAGCAGCATCTCAGGAGCACAAAAGCTGACGTTTTGGGCCTAGACCCTTCATCAGAGAGGGGGATGGGGAGAGGGTTCTGGAATAAATAGAGAGAGAGGGGGAGGCGGACCAAAGATGCAGAGAAAAGAAGATAGGTGGAGAGGAGAGTATAGGTGGGGAGGTAGGGAGGGGATAGGTCAGTCCAGGGAAGACGGACAGGTCAAGGAGGTGGGATGAGGTTAGTAGGTAGGAAATGGAGGTGCGGCTTGAGGTGGGAGGAAGGGATGGGTGAGAGGAAGAACAGGTTAGGGAGGCAGAGGCAGGCTGGGCTGGTTTTGGGATGCATTGGGGGGAGGGGATGAGCTGGGCTGGTTTTGGGATGCGGTGGGGGAAGGGGAGATTTTGAAGCTGGTGAAGTCCACATTGATACCATTGGGCTGCAGGGTTCCCAAGCGGAATATGAGTTGATGTTCCTGCAACCTTCAGGTGACATCATTGTGGCACTGCAGGGGGCCTATGATGGACATGTCATCTAAAGAATGGGAGGGGGAGCTAAAATGGTTCGCGACTGGGAGGTGCAGTTGTTTATTGTGAACTGAGTGGAGGTGTTCTGCAAAGCGGTCCTAAGCCTGCACTTGGTTTCCCCAATGGAGAGGGAGCCACACCGGGTACAATGGATAGAGTATACCACATTGGCAGATGTGCAGGTGAACCTCTGCTTAATATGAAAAGTCATCTTGGGGCCTGGGATGGGGGTGAGGGAGGAGGTGTGGGGACAAGTGTAGCACTTCCTGCGGTTGCAGGGGAAGGTGCCGGGTGTGGTGGGGTTGGAGGGCAGTGTGGAGCGAACAAGGGAGTCACGGAGAGAGTGGTCTCTCCGGAAGGCAGACAAGGGTGGGGATGGAAAAGTGTCTTGGGTGGTGGGGTCGGATTGTAGATGGCAAAAGTGTCGGAGGATGATGCGTTGTATCCGGAGGTTGGTGGGGTGGTGTGTGAGAACGAGGGGGATCCTCTTGGGGCGGTTGTGGCAGGGGCGGGGTATGAGGGATGTGTTGCGGGGAATGCGGGAGACGCGGTCAAGGGCGTTCTCAACCACTGCGGGGGGAAAGTTACGGTCCTTGAAGAACTTGGACATCTGGGATGTGCGGGGGTGGAATGCCTCATCCTGGGAGCAGATGTGGCGGAGGCAGAGGAATTGGGAATAGGGGATGGAATTTTAGGAGGATTTAAGCGGAGTCTTCGGGACCGCTTTGCAGAACACCTCCGCTCGGTTCACAATAAACAACTGCACCTCCCAGTCGCGAACCATTTTAACTCCCCCTCCCGTTCTTCAGATGACATGTCCATCATGGATCTCCTGCAGTGCCACAATGACGCCACCCGAAGGTTGCAGGAACAGCAACTCATATTCCGCTTGGGAACCCTGCAGCCCAATGGTATCAATGTGGGCTTCACCAGCTTCAAAATCTCCCCTTTCTCCACTGCATCCCAAAACCAGCCCAGTTCGTCCCCTCCCCCCACTGCATCACACAGCCAGCCCAGCTCATCCCCTCCCCCCACTGCATCCCAAAACCAGCCCGGCCTGTCTCTGCCTCCCTAACCTGTTCTTCCTCTCACCCATCCCTTCCTCCCACCTCAAGCCGCACCTCCATCTCCTACCTACTAACCTCATCCCACCTCCTTGACCTGTCCGTCTTCCTTGGACTGACCTACCCCCTCCCTACCTCCCCACCTATACTCTCCTCTCCACCTATCTTCTTTTCTCTGCATTTTCGGTCCGCCGCCCCCTCTCTCTCTATTTATTCCAGAACCCTCTCCGCATCCCCCTCTCTGATGAAGGGTCTAGGCCCGAAACGTCAGCTTTTGTGCTCCTGAGATGCTGCTTGGCCTGCTGTGTCCATCCAGCCTCACACTTTATTATCTTGGATTCTCCAGCATCTGCAGTTCCCATTATGTCTAATGCAGCAATCCAACCTCCCTGGGGACATATAAAAGTGGTTGACGAGACTCCACATTTGAAATCAATTTGAAAGCATTTGAAATGGCATCAATGTGGATTTCACCAGCCTCAAAATCTCCCCTCCCCCCACTGCATCCCAAAACCAGCCCAGCTTGTCCCCGTCTGCCTAACCTGTTCTTCCTCTCACCTATCCCCTCCTCCCGCCTCAAGCCGCACCTCCATTTCCTACCTACTAACCTCATCCTGCCCCCTTGACCTGTCCGTCCTCCCTGGTCTGACCTATCCCCTCTCTACCTCTCCACCCATATTCTCCTCTCCAACTGTCTCTATCCGTCTTCAGTCCGCCTCCCCCTCTCTCCCCATTTATTTTAGAATCCTCTCCCCATCCTCCTTTTCTGATGAAGGGTCTAGGCCCGAAACGTCAGCTTTTGTGCTCCTAAGATGCTGCTTGACCTGCTGTGTTCACCCAGCTCCACACTTTGTTATCTCAGCATTTGAAAGCCTGTCTTGGAACGCCCTGCCTGCCAATGTCGTTAACTCAGCCACATTAGGGGCATTTAAACAATCCTTGGATAAGCATATGGATGACGATGGGATAGTGTAGGGGGAGGGGCTGAGATTACTTCACAGGTCGGCGCAACATCGAGGGCCGAAGGGCCTGCCTACAATGTATTGTTCTAGGTTCTATTTGGGGTGGTAGGGCAGGGGATGAAGTATTACTCATCACTCATATAAAGGAGAAGGTAGTTTTGCAGTAACTTAGCAGGCAAGGGTTTTCATGGGGATTTAATCATACATATGTATGGAAATAGCTAACCAACTGTCAGCAACTTCAGGAATATACAAATAGGTTAACAGATTTGACAAAGATGTCAGAACTTTAAAGTAGCCAACTTCTTCAAGCACAATTCAGATTAATCATTTGTAAAAGTAAATTGTTGAGTTTGTTTAAAGCGGTGTAATGCAATATCAGAGTCAAACTTGATTTACCTTCAACCAGATTACTTGAGGATGAGGCCTGCCTGTTATTTTACAGCAGAATTTACCACTCTGTCCTTCTTTGACAATCAATCGTGTTGGTTTAGTGACAAATTTTGGTGGGCTTTCACCCCAAATACTTGGCCTATTTTCCACTGATGGAGTAGAATGTCGACTGCAAATAAAAGAAAGAAAGCCCTTTTCAAAATACTTAGTTTAACTGTTTTGCACTTTCTGAAGTAAATGATCACAGTAAAATTATGATATCATGTCACCACAGTCAAGACTCAAATGAAAAAAACATTTTTGATGACACTAAATGTCTTTTGCAGCAATGAAATCACAATTATGATACGGGTATTCCACATTTAATGCCACCCATGTTAGCACTGTTTTGCTTCAATTTCAGTATGTTATTACGACCAAAATCTTGTTGAGCATTGAAAGAATCTTTATGACATGGTTTCCAGGAGTACATAATGTACATTACCTGACCCAACTGGTGCAGTCTCATTATTTCTCAGACCTAAAGCTGCTGGCAGCCTTGCCCTGTGCCATGTTGTTGTCAAAGATTTGCTCCTCTCCCTGAATCACAAGGCCAAGGATTGCTTGCCAAAACTATAGCCTAACCTCACAGATTCCTCCCAGAGGCTGTCATCACCCTCAGCACTCGTCTCGTTCTGACAGCAGGGGCTACCCTCTACTTCACAGGGTGCCAGTCATCTTGGAGCACATTAGCTCCTCTCCTACCCAGAGGATGTGGCACTGCCAGCACTGAACTCAGCAGCAGCCCCTGGCCCACAAGGCAGAGCTGAATTCAACAGTCGTCCTGTGCCGGCCTGCGAGGGGTCTTCAACAATTAACCTCAACCTTCTCTTCCACAAGACTGCCAGGCCCCCAGTGAACCACTGGTCCTCAATATTTTGCCATCCACCCCACAACCCTGAGCATATAGTGAAACAGAGAATCCCCTATAGCCACAAGGAGTATCCCCAATGACCAGTTGCCTTGATTGGGCCCAGCAGATTGCGACAGCAAATAAGAAGGGGAACAGTGCTCCCCCAAACAAACACTGCCAGGCAATGGTCACAATGCAACAAAGAACAGGCAAGGGTTGTAGCAAGAGGCTCGTAGCCTGATGAGCATAGGGTCCCTGGCAAAGACCCCTGGCAGTATTCCTCCAGCTCCACATTGAGGCTCTGCTAGAGTGAGGTGCTAAATGCAACATGTTATCTTTTTCTCTTTTATAGGTATTTTCAAACTCACTTCCACAGTTATTCATTTTATCAATTGCTGGAAATTATTCATTTAAAGTACCCTATTTCAAACTATAGGGTGCCAATGTAACATCATGATTTTGTTCCTGCTAAGACAGATGTTACGGAACCTAGCTCTAGTTTTAACATACATTCCTGTAAGAATCTATGTGTCATTTAAAGTATTTTCATATAAAGTCAGATTTCAGGATCACAACTCTGTAGGTTTTTGATGTCAGACTTGTTTGCTGGTGATATTTTTATTCACTCAGGGAACATGGGATTCACTGGCTGGGTCAACGCTTATTGTCCAACTCTAATTGCAAAAGATTATCCGATGGAGAAGTGTATAGTGTTGGATTTGGAAAGATTCTCAAACAGCTGTTTAAAATATCTGAGACTGAGTGCATATTTTGCTTTTCTCAGGAAATACCACATTGCATCCTAAAATGTCTGCAGGATATTGAGGGTCAATTCTGGTACAGAGTTCTGCACATTCAGTGATGTTGGCCACAGGGTGAATCAATTTGTTCGTTGAGTCTTAGGAAAGAAAGAGCCAAAACTGGGATAGAAGGCTCTTCAGTCATAACTCAAAAACATCCTAGAATTTTGATTCTCTTACTGGACCATTTATAGCATAACTGAGTTGCAACGTAATGGTTGGTAGCTTAAAACTTAAAAGCTCTAAATAATTCTGAAAAACATATTTGAAAAGGTTTAGACAAAGCAAGGCTGAAAGTGGTGAAAATGGTTGCCAAGGATCTGCAAATTGTACTTTGCTTCTAACATCCCAGGCTGCTGCAAAAGAGTCACTGAAACGATACTTTACCCCATGTGTGCCTCCAATGTACTTGGGTGACCAATTTAAAGGTGTGTGCAGCGCCTGTGAAAATGCCATCTTTGAATGTTTGTGTGAATGCCACAGGGGGAAGTTTCATCCTGAGGGATGGTGGGTTTGGAGGATGGTTGGCAGCAAATTTCTGTTACCAGCTGACACGCCAGTCTGTTTACAGGTTCCTACCTTCAGGTCATTTTCAGGGAGGGAGTTTACAGGGAGACTGGGTAAAGTGACAGCCACCCTCTTGTCAGTGGTGGGTAGATAGTTAAAATGCCAATGGGGGGATCCATCATACATTATTTGTTTCTTTCCCAGATCACCCCTCCCTGCAGGATGTTGGTGAATGTGGGGGGAGGGGGGTGGTGGTGGGAGCTGGTGGTAGCTCAGTTACGTTCTTGATTGATTTATCATTGTCACGTACCAAGGGACAGTGGAAGACATTGATTTCCTGCTACACAGGCAGATGGTACCATACAAAGTGTATCAGGGTAGTAGAAGAGAGTGCGGAGTATAGTGTTATAGCTGCAGAGAAGGTGTAGAGAGAGAGATCAGAATTGTTCAAAAGTCTGATAACAGCAGGGAAGAAGCAGTTCTTGAATCTGTGCATTCAAACTTTCATATCTTCTTTTAAATCTTTTTCTTTTATATTTTATTTTCAAACTTTACTGCATGGATAGATCATCCAGGTTTCAGGCACAACCATGACTGCAGGCCATCCTATGGAGAGATTCCCTCTGTAGCTATGAACTGGTGGATCTGATCAAGTGTAGCTTATACCATTTACAAGTTTTCAGAAGGCACTTCCATTTTGAGGAGTCCTTATGTTTGCCAATCTACAGATGTATGCCCATTGCCCTCACTGCTCCAACATGCAACTTTACAGGGCCACAATTACTAATTAGATGGAGGTCTCAGAGGAAATTTCTAAATGGGTCATGTCCTCAAAAATCTCTTCTGGTCTCCTGTCACCACTATCTCTGGATTCCTGACCCAGAATCAAGCCCAGAGAAATCAGACTCATGAGTCAAGTGAAAATTCAGCTCCATATCACGTGAAGATAAATTTTACTGACAGTTATCAATTTTAACAAATGCTCCATTTAAATGTGCTAATATAATATTCTTCTGATTTACTTTATTAGATACAACATTAACTACCTCAATCATTTGACTTAAGTCGTGACTTAAATTGTTGATATATGAGTTAAAATTTACACAGCTCCTTGGAAGTATTATTTGGAAAGTTTGAAATGCTTTCAAGATTATATGGAATGCTTGTATTTTTGCCCAAAATATTCCCCATGATAAGTATTGTTTCAGAAGTAGAGCTGATCAACATGAGATGATCTGTTAGACTGGATTTCCCTCAAACAGAATTAGGCAAGCTTTCTGCCAGCTGACTTAAACCCAGTGTGACACCCCCATTGAACCCACCCTGCCTTACCATAGAACATTTCAAGGGCTGAGCCTCCTTCATTATAAGGTGAGAACCCTCCAACTCAAGGAGAGCTTACCTCTGGAAGGGTAAGAAACAGAACACTCATTGAAGCAAATGAAAAAAATTAAAGGACATTTAAAGGAACCGAAGAGACCTGAAAAGATATCTCTAAAGGGCTTAGGCAGAAAATCAGCTCAGGATTTGAAAGTTGCGGGCAAAGGGAAGTGCTCACCATTGAGTATTTTCTGCAAAAAGGGAGCTCATGCCGACTGCCATTGCCCCAGGAACTACATAATCTCTTTCCTATCCAATCCTTGGGCCACTTGTTATATGAACAAAAGTACAAGTGGCCTGTGGGTTTTTCTCCCACTATCACTCAATTGTGCAGGACAGTAAAAGACCTGCTGAAGGAATAAAGGCCGGCTGAGTGTAACAAGTACCCTCACTGGGTTTTTCCACTCTTTCCATTTAATGTGGTCATGTGGGAGGTCCTGTAATTGTTTACATACATAAGAAACTGATTTCAATAGGAATGCTGGAGCCTGTCATTCTAAATATTTAGGGTTCCAACTCTATTTACGCTTCTGATTCATAGCAAGATATGGTCAGTATTCTTCTGCGATGTCACAAATATATGCTTTGAATAAAGAGCCCAATTGGTATATAAAATGAGCACATTTCTGTTAAATCTATGACATTGCCACACCACATGCTAGTTGGAAACCATATTTTTGACCACAAATCACTGGGATTAGTTAGAATCAGTTCTTCCACGTACTAACGCTGTCAGAAATGTAAATGAAGAACAGATCAGAAGTTTATAATATTCCTAGATCACAATGTTCCACTTCTGCAAATTAAAGATGACTGCAACTTAACCCCCTCTGTTCTGTTTTTAAAAATTCCAGCAAGTTATCATAGTGATGCTTGAATACATAAATGAATGCGCATTGTCTTAGAATTTTGTCACCTTTTACATCTGAGAATTATTAAA
Organism: Stegostoma tigrinum; assembly: GCF_030684315.1. Taxonomy (NCBI): domain Eukaryota; kingdom Metazoa; phylum Chordata; class Chondrichthyes; order Orectolobiformes; family Stegostomatidae; genus Stegostoma; species Stegostoma tigrinum. Next base: position 53,632,134 of record NC_081360.1, on the reverse strand, counting down.
AAAGATATTGGAGATGTATGAAATAATGTTCTTAAATTATTAAGGGCCTTGGAGTGCCATGCACTTTAATGAAAATATAAGATCTGATATAACTGAATAAATTAATACTAGCCCAGACACATCTCTGCTTATGAATGCATATAAAAGCCAGTTGCAATAAATGTCATACAATAATAAAGATCTACAGCACAGAAAGGCATTTTTCTCATTACAGTTTGCTGGATTTATTATTTCTGTCCACTCAAATTGAGCACTTCTGCTTATTGTAAATGGGATGGATAATTCTTTTCTCTTTAAGTTCAGACTGTCTCTCTTATTTCCTATTGCTGGGGACAACTTCACCAGAGGCTTCCATGCATTTGAACGGTGGGTATTAAACATACTAACATCAGCATAGCCATCGACATTTAGATACGACTATATTTGATGCCATTAATTAGATGGTGAATTTGCTAAAATCATGCCGAGTGCTGCAAATACAATTTAATTTCCTCAAAACAGTAACACACCTTTAGCTGTAGAAATATTTCTGCACCTCATAATTCTTCAGATGGGGTAATTTATCAAAGCAAATTAAACTAAGGCCTGCAGAAAAAATGGTTTCAAGTTTGTTTCGCCATCTATGGTGTTAACTGATCTTAGCTGTGCTGGAATTAAGAGGGCCACACAGCTTTGAAAAAAACATAGTCAACCTGTGTGAATGTTACAACACACCCCTGTGGTAATCACATCCCTAGGTAGGTCTTGGAACCAGACTTACTGGCCGAGAGGTACCGACACTATGACAGCCTGACAAGAACCTTTAGATTGCCACAAAACTTCATGCCAATCTCTCATACCTCTTCAGTCCAGTTGCCACATGAAACACATCACTAACATTGTTCTGGTCAAGAGAATAATTACAATCTTTCTCGTTACGATCACAGTACCAAATTTTTGCTGAAGCAAGTAAGTCGGGTTGGGAAATTTCCCAACTCGAAGGGCCTATCCTAATTTAGAAGGGTTTTGTCAGACTTAATCTTTGCTCCAGGAATGTTGGAGCAGTGTAGAATCAGGCCTAGTGGTCCTGGAAACAAATCCAAGGCAACTCTTGGGATTGCAAGTGAAGAAACAAGCTGGCCTCGTTTCTCTGGGGCATTGTACCAGTTGTTTTAGATGCTGTATGGTCCTCAATCTCTTATACTCCTCACCCAACTTCCACCTTACACCCTCAATGCCACATCCATGCCAATTACATCCACTTTCATGCCCCTGTTGTGTTATGTCTTACAGTCAATACTCCAGCACACCTTTAAGATCGATGGTTGTGATATGATCACTGTATCATAACATGTGACCCGGGGATCACCTTCTTACTTGGTACCATTTGAAGTACAGAACACGAACAAAAACACAGGAGCTGATATAACTGCAAAGCTTATTACAAGGCCAGATATGTCTCTGCTTGTGAATGCATATAAAAGCCAACTGTAGTAAATGTCAAAAAGTCATACAAACCTACAGCACAGAAAAGGGCCCTTCAGTCTATCGAGTCTGCACCAGTCAAAACTACCTAACTATTCTAATCTCATCTTTCAGCACTTGGCCCATAGCCCTGTATGCCTTGGCACTGTAACTGTACATCTAAACACTCCTTAAATGTTACAAGGGTTTCTGCCTCTACCACCCTTACAGGCAGTGAGTTCCAGATTCCTACCACCCTCTGAATTAATAAGATAATTCTCACATCCCCTGCCCCTTACCTGAAACCTATTCCCCCCTTCATTGATCCCTCCACCAAGGGGAAAAGTTCCTTCTATCTAGCCTATCTAGCCCTTCATAATTTTTGTGCATCTCAATCATGTCCGTGCTCAGACTCCTCTGCTCCACGGAAAACAATCTCAGACTGTCCAATCACCTTTCATAAGTAAAAATCTCCAGCCCAGGCAACATCCTGGTAAATCTTCGCTGCATCCTCTCTAATGCTATCGCATCTCTCCAACAATGATGTTGGATACTTCAATGCCATGTTATCCACATCTAGTTCTTTTTATGTTATGTTATGTAAACATTGTTGAATCAGGTAAAATACCTGGACAAAACCCACATTGACCATCCCTGCCAACGTCTGACATCCATGCATCCCATGACTCCCTCACTCTATATCTCCATGGGAAGGCATGAGCACATAGGTCTCCCCAAATGAGAGCTAATGCAGGCACACTTCCAATGTAAGAGAGTTGGATGTTCTGGATAAACTCGAAAGGATTAAGTCCCTAGGAATAGGCTGTATTTATTCCAAAGTGCTAATCAGAGGGTTAGATAGGGTGGATAGGGAGAGCCTTTTTCATAGGATGGTGATGGCGAGCACGAGGGGACATAGCTTTAAATTGAGGGGTGAAAGATATAGGACAGATGTCAGAGGTAGTTTCTTTATCAGAGAGTAGTAAGGGAATGGAACACTTTGCCTGCAACGGTACTGGATTCGCCAACTTTAGGTACATTTAAGTCGTCATTGGACAAGCATATGGACGTACATGGAATAGTGTAGGTTAGATGGGCTTGAGATCGGTATGACAGGTCGGCACAACATCGAGGGCCGAAGGGCCTGTACTGTGCTGTAATGTTCTATGACATTTAGAAGAAGTAAAGCTTTAACAATTAGTATGAAGGAGCTCTTGGATATTGTAGAAGTACTAGAAGATTGGAAATAGGTCAACAAGATGCTTGTTTTCAAAATGCATGAGACTGTCACTTGAAGCCTATGTAAAATAAGGGAATTGGTTATAGGTGTAAAACTGAAGATTAATCTATATAGAAATACGTAAGTAGTAGTCATTAAAGTGGACTCCAGAGAAGAAAATCTTGCCTGACCTACTTCCTGGATTTCTTCCACCTGGTAGATTGTAGTAATCATGCTCTTCGTTAGACTTCAAGGAGGCACTTGATAAAGATGCATGTGAAGGTTTCATTAATAGTCCTCTAAACAGTGCACACTTATGGTACATGTTGGCAATGGATAAGAAAAGCTGACTGAAGGATTATAAAACTTGGTCAGAAGAGTGCTATCAAATTGTAACAATGTACTCACTCGGATTATCAAAGGATGTGTATTGATACTATTACTAATTTACATCAATAATCTGGTCTCAGATTCTAAATTTTCTATGCTTCCAGGAGATAGTAAACAAAGTGGGAGTTGAACTCTGGTTGGAAACTCAGAAATTGCAGAATAAATTGCACGAAATGTGTAATCTGCAAAAGAAATTAAATTTTATAAAGAAATGGAATGTGTTACACATTGAAGGGAAAATCAGTGATTGTGGAATAAATGGTGATGAACAAGCTGCAAGCAATAAAGTCAATAAAATTTTGAGCTCTTTGGTCAGAACTGCAGCATAAAAGTCAGACAAAATTAGACCATGCAATGGTTTGCTCAGATTACATCCTGAGCTCCCTGTACTCTCTTAAAGCATTAGACACCAGAACACAACTTGAGCTTTGGATTCAACGCAAATCAAAGTCACAAGGCTGGTTTTCGGGTTTAGAGACTTCTGTTACAAGGAAAATCTAGAAAAACCTGGGTTTTTCAGTGTTAAAAATAGATGTCTGATTCTGTTATCATCTGTATGACTATAAAAAAAATATAAATGGTAAATTGGAAGACCATGATAAATTACATTGCTTCAATTTTTAAAATGACAAACTTATCATTGAAAGAAAGAATTTTTTCCTGCACAGAATATTCGTTGCATTAAACACAGTAATACAGTAATCGTTGTGGTCCTGGAATCTCTTTAGAATGGCCTGAATTGAATTATTGAGTGTTCAGGCTCATTCTGAAGAGGTGTGCTACTGGATGACCACCTTCATCAAGAAGAGTCTTGAAATCTGTAGCTATAGCTGTTCTCGGAAAGATTAACTGATTGGGAAAAAAAACTAGAACAACATAAAAAGATGACTGGTGTACTGTAAAAGGTTACCTTGTCAACCTACAGCAGCTTGTAATCGAGGTAAAATTTCATGGTATCCTCACCACTTGCTCAGTAGAATCCCTGGCTTGTCAGCTTTTGTCATTAAATGCCCTGTGGATTTGAGCATCTACCCACACAACTTTTAGCAGGAAAGTAAGGTCAAGATCAATTTCCAAATTTTGACTTCTTTCCTTATTGCAAACTATTATTTGACATTGTTAAATACGTATATACCTGGAAGCATTGGTATTGGAAGGCCATCCATATTTCCTGTCGGTATCCTCTGTAATATAAAAAAAACCACAGCTCAAAAAAGTCATATTTGCAGAAGTCCAGTTTTTGGAGTGCTCATCTGTATAGTGTAACACACAATCAACTGCCTGTTCTGATACATGTTAGAACAAGTTAAATATACTGAAGCATGGCTTATGTAGCTTGCCAATGCAACCTTAATCTGGGTCGGGCAAAGACTTAAAGTTTTATATGAGATTTGCTGAATGTTACCCAATACCAGTTTCTACAGAAATTATATTGATTCATCAATATTAAACAAAATGTTCTTCCTATTTCATCAGAAAATGTGAGTATCATAACAAAAACAAAGTATGTTCAAAGTCTTCCTCTAATTTTTCAAAAAATATGCATAAACACATAAAAATGACAACTTAGTTACCATTTTGGCACATTATACTGTGTCTATTTGTGATACAGTAGACAGATGCATAAGTTACAATATAAATTGAAATACTAATAATAGAATATAGTATGACATCTGCTCTACTACAGTTTTGCTCTCAGTTGATGGGAGATTTGGAAAAATAATTGTTCCACTTAAATATTAATTTTGGATTGCCCAAAACACTATTACCAGCTGCAGAGGATCAGGTCTAAATCATAGCCACGTCAAATAAGCACTGAAGACTTCTACACAGTGATAAATAAAGCAAGAAGAATCTAAAGAATTTGATGTTACTGTGGAAAATGACTTTCAGACATTAAGCTTTTCTTTATTGTTATTGACACTAAGTTATCCATGTAGAGTTGGCCTATCTGAAGCAGTTTTAAGAACAAGAACAAAAGGACAGGCTATCAAGTAGTTCAAGCTACATGAGATGTGTTGTGTGTTCAGTCACCCATTGGTAATGACAGATACAAACAGATTAATTTGGCAACGTATTAACAGAGGCAGAGATCTGTGCTTTGAATTGAAGCATGGAGAATAGATCCAATGGCATGGCCAAGATAAGGGAATGCCTGACTAGCCATAAAGGTGGATGCTTCCTCAGGAACAGCCCAATCACTGTACCTTCTGTGATGCTACATGAAAGCAGAGATAATAAAAGCGATGAACATACAGGAGATCCTGACTGACATCCTGTCAGGTGCAGTCATCAACAACCCCTTCAAGATATAATTCACCTATCTGAAATGAATTTTGGGAATTGTACTTGCAGTAACTGGGTCAGCAGATAGACTAATTCAGAATTTTGCCAAACAATCTGTAGCAATGACATGAAGAAATGACAGAAATAAAATCAGAAATAAAAATTAAAATTATACCATCGCTCTTAAAAATATCAGCTCCCAATTAAGGCAAAAATGAAGTGCTGTAAATACCTCTTGCACTCTAAAACAAAATAGGACCAACTATTTTGTATATTGACAAGACAAAAACAACATAAAACAGAAATCTTACAAATATCTTCAAAATGTGACATGGACATTGCCAACACATTTGCAACAGGTTAAGTGAAAATAAAACACTTAAAAATATAAATGGGCAAAGAAACGAAAAGCAGAAAAATGATGAAAAGTCAGAAATTAACAAAAAACCTAATCACAACCATGAGGAAAGATTAACTGCATGATACAAGAAAAACAGAAGGCAGAAAGAGAGTTAAACCCATTTATCAGAAAAGGGTTTTGGCTTGCAAAGGGGGTAAAATCAATTTATCAGGGCATGCTGTCTTAATTGCTACCTGGTGACTCCTGCAAAATGTTAGATGAGGTCTGTTAACATTAATAGCTTCAGTCAAGCTTACAGATACAGATAATGTTCTTCCCACCAATCTCTCTACATCTGTCTTCCTGTTTCCATGTGTGAATACCCTTGCAAATTCTCTTAGCGACTGATTCAATGATATTAATCCACCAACAGAGGGCACTACAAAAGCAGATAGAAAGCCAGAGAATGAACCTTGGGAGGTGGTTGCCTGAAGGGGAGAACAGCACATAGGTTAAGTATGTGATAAAACAAGTACAGTGACACTTGTAAATCTCACAGCGATAGTTAAAATTTATTTGTTGAATTCATTACTGGTATTAATAGGAAACTGATCAACCTATGTCAAGTTATTTTAATTAATACACTTCAAATGTATTTTTCTGATTTACTTCTTTGACTTTTAACATGCATTGTGAAGGAATACAGCATATAATGCTGAATGCATCTTCAAAAACCAAAAACATCAGGATATTCAGTTTCAATCTTTTCTTTGCAGTGTTCACCCACATAGAGTTTATAATTTCCTCCCAGTCAGAACGCGTGAGCGCTAATGACATTAATAACAGGCATTTTGAAAATTGTGTCCAATATATCACTGATGTACTGTGCTGATCAAAACTCCAATCTACAACTGAAGTTTGTTTTCTTTCATGTTTAAAAGGGTGCTGTCATATTTACAAAATATTAGATGTTTTAAACCATTCACTAAAATACATGATATATTTTAGAATGCATTTATGAATGTTAAATAAATATAAATCTGATTAGATGTGTTTCTGAAAGTATAATCAATTAATTCAAAGAATTGGATTCGTTAGTTTATCAATAAAGCTAATAATTGTTTTTGTCCCTGATTTGCAGCATCTGCAGTTCTTTCGGTTTTTATTAAGCTAATAATTGTACCTATTATTATATTAGTTCTGCTTCTTTATCAATAGAAAGCCCTGCACGTAATTACTCTGCATTTTATATTGCTGCTCACGTCACATACTTAACATCAGCTGAGAGAGCACTGATGAGCAGATTCCACCTACTGGCACAGTCCTTCTGAATCTGAAACATCAATTTTTATGATACTTAGCTTTTTCCCCATTTTGATATACGCTACATCACTTGCCATGTCGAACACCAAGTGCTGGATTTTCCTGTATGATAGTTACAAAACAGGAACTAGGTTTGTTTTTTTTATTAGAAACTCACTTCGGATGAAAAACTAACTGAAGTTCACATTTTTGGTAGCCTGAGCTCATGACTGATATGTGAAACAGTGTGAGATATTAAGAAATGCTGATGCTGGAGTCTGAGATAGCACGGTGTGGAGCTGGAGGAACACAGCAGGCCAAGCAGCATCAGAGGAGCAGGAAAGCTGATGGATCCTTCTTCAGAAAATCAGGAATTCAGAAACAGGGTGTTGTTCACATAGAATCAGTGGGTGTAAGAATAGAGGTGGATCCAATGAAGTGTCAGACTCAATTATATACTGCACTGCTGCTACTATTGAGGTAGGTGTCCTAGAGATCTGTGGTTTGCAGCAAAGCCTTCGACTGCACCAATAAAAAAATAAAAAAATAAATATAAGAGCTGGAAGCTTAACACACAGGGCAAGTCAGATATAATTTTGAAGCTGATCCATTTTGATGCTGGAGGTAATAACAGATGGAAGGGAGGTTCTCTTTCTCAAGAAAATGATGGAGATGACCAGCTCATCATGCTGTAGGGGCAGCTCCATGTTCTTCTGATCCTCCCTTGATAAGCTGTCCCTTTCCAGAGCCTCACTGTCCTCAAAGACTTTGCCTCTCCAGGCACCATGTTATGGAAAGTGCAGATGTTCATCATAATGACAGAGATCCTTACAAAAGGGCAGTTAAGAACACCATTTGGCCATTCCAAACACCAAATCACATCTTCAGAAGACTGATGTTCTGCTCAATGGTTACCTCGCCAAGTAGATGGCATTGGCTGGACTGCCTTTGTCTCTCTGTCTGGTGGTCCTAGACAGGAATTAATAGATTTGTCTTTGAGGGCTTTCCCTTGTCCCCTAGGAACCATCCATGCATCTTGGGAAGATCTGAGGTAGTTTACACGGGTGAAGGATGCAAGGAGCATGACGGCTGCGATGAAGGTGACTTTACAGATGGAGAAAATTCTTGTTGTAAGTTGCAGGCCAGATGTACATGGGGGGAATGGAAGCCCTTTCTGTTGATGGATCTCACTGGCCAGTCACTGGGCGCTCTGATGGTTACATGGGTGCAGCCGATGGTGTCCAGCTGCTGGGCCAATCCAGCATAGTGCAGTAAAACCCAGAGGCCTCTTACAGCCTGTGGTACCTGTTTAATTACAAATGTATCATCTTGTTTAATCCTGACAAAGATGGCACTTGTCACCTGGATGAGGAACCAGTGAGCTTGGATCCAATGAGAGCTTGAAATCCTGGGCCTAAGAGTTTATTCAGGGGAATTAGACTCATAACTTCTCAAGAGCATTTAAGAATGCGGACCCAGCCAGAGACGCATACATCCTGTGAAAGAATGTTTTAAAAACCCTAGAATTATTTTTGATGTACACAGTAAGTATTTGGCTGGATTGCAATGACTCACTCTCCAATATTCTGCCTCTCTTACTCAGAATACACAAAGTCCTACAGTACAGATGATGTAAATAATGTACTAGATTTGCAAAGGGTGCCCATAACATACACTGGTCTACTGCTGCAATCCAAACTCCCATCTTTAACTAGAAACAGCTAGAAGGCTGTCCTATTTACAAAATGTTAAAAATGACTTTTAGGTTTATTGAAACTAATTGTATATTTTGAAATACATTTATAATGCTTACTAGTTAGATCGGACAATGATTTTAACTCTTAAGTGATTATGTTTTAAGTGAGTTATAATTGGCCTCAATGTTGTCCCATTACTCAGCAAGCCCCCAGATTATGCTGCTCTCGCTATGCCCTCATCAGTTTTGCACTTTCAGGACCTTGCAGGCAAAATACTTCTGAACTAATCTAACGAGTAGGCATTGTAAATGCATTTCAAAATATGCAATTAGTTTCAATAAATCTAAAAGTCATATTTAACATTTATAATTAATCAATGGTAAAAGATTTTGGAAATAAACAGTGCAAGGGTATAAATACAGGGTATTAGCGTCAAATCAAGCACAAGAGAAAGAAAGAGGGCAGGAAAAGAACAATGATGAAATAAGAAGGATAGTGAAAACAGGAAGGCAGGAAGGAAACACATACAGCAATCTTTAAAATTTCCAATAATTCACTGTCTGAAGCAATGAAACTCTGCACTAAATTGTTCACCTTCTGGGGTAGAGAGGTTGGACAACAGCCATTAACAATCATTTTGTTGTGAAAGAGATAGTTACGCTTCTAATTACTAGGCCAAACGTTTGGTTGGGATTTTATAAGGAATAATGTTCAAACAGAGCAACACTGTGAAACTGACCTGGAAATTAAATGCCAAGTGCTGTATTTGCAACGCTAATGAATAAGAAGTGGCAGCTGACCTGGAAATCATGCTACTTTGCAACTCACAGGGTTTCTCTGCCACACTGCAAACCACTTAACTTCCAAATTCAAAATGGTATATTGTTCACATAATTTTTTACAGGAAAGTCTTGGGTATTTAGCACTCATTCCATGAACTTGTAATACCTGAAAACTTTCCAATGTTCAGTGATCCTAGTCACATATTCCTTGTGGAAGACACCACGGACTATTACGTATTATTATGCCCATTCTGTATCCAGTGGGATTTGCTGGAAGTGCGGATTTGAAACCGATCTTCGTCACTAACCTACTAATGCTAGTTATCAGTTCAGCCTCTGTGTAATAAAAAGATTATTAGTGAGAGGCCTGAAGACTGGCTGAATACTAAACACATAGTTTTAATATCTGATTCCAAATGGAACTGTATATGCCAACCTATGAAACTAACAAAAACTGACAAATAGCTGCAATAAATCTCAAACAAAAGGATATAAACTGAATAACAATTGTGAGGAAAGGCCTTTGACTTGGCCAAGTACATCACGTGGGTTGAAAATTTATTTCCATTACACTGATTTTCAGGATTTTATGGTTGAATTTTGGAATCATTTTTCGAACGCTGCAATTTAATGTATTTGGCTATGAAAACTAAATGCCTCACAATCATCAATAGCAGCCTCACACGTTCTGAAACAAAAGATCTTTGATATTGATGAATGTCCATTCAGCAAGAAGATTTATTTGACTGCCTGCTCAGCCATCCAGTTACAGACTATATTTCTTGAAAATATAACATCAACAGGGGTCAGCATGTTATAGCACTGCTTCAAGTGAGCCAAACTTGAGCTGATCTCACCATTAAGTCAGCGTGGATTGTTTAAATGTACATTGAAACTATTCTGAATACTTTGTATGAATTATGTACTTTCTAGGTACAATGCTTTTGTACAGTACAGCAACTATTGCGTGTTGCAGAGGAATATAAACGGAAGATCATAACAATGAGTTTTTATTGAAGTAGGTGCCATCCTTACAATATATAACATCATTGTATCACCTGCCATATTACTGTTACTGGTGTTATAATTGCGCCTCCACATTGGAAGGGACCTTAGTGTCACTGCTGTCACTGTTGTGTGCCAATTGATCCTTCTTTCCTCCTCATTCTCAGCCTTCTCTTGTACCCCCACCCTCCTACTCCCTGCTTCACTCACTGCTCCCCTCAGTGAGGGCAGAAGCAGCGGGTGGGAGGTGAATGGGTTGGCTGAGGCAGCAATCGACAAACATCCAAAACAGATCAAAATCCCAAGCTGAGGGATTCAATGGGAATAGACAACACTTTCTTTTTAAAAAACATGAGATGGTAATGAATTGCTGTAGAGATTACTAGTGGTGATGATGACCATCAAAGCAGCTTTTTAAAAATAGTGATGACACAGGCACTGTAATGGTGTGCAGCGAGAGCACTCTGCAAAGTGCAGTTGCAGCAAACACAGCCATTTTATATAGTAACTTCCCTAGGGAAACTATGGCCCATCACAGAGACGGTTATCTAAAGCTTTCCAAATTAAACAGAGTGGAGTGGATCAGGGGAGGGGTTGAAGGGTAATATTTTTTTGACAGGCAACACTTTGATTAACTGAGCATGTCAATGGTTGGGATTCAGATGCTTTGGCTGAGTTTCAAACGATCCAAAACCACTTACCTCAGCAGAAATACTGAGTTCACATTTTGGGTGACAGACTTGAGGTTATTAAAAGATTTGTCTGTCCTTTACATGCTTGGTGAATGGAAGTTTGTCTGCTTTTGTAACAATTTAACCACTTGATAGGATTTCAAATCTTTGAAAGTGTTTCATGAATAAGAGATTTCTTCAGCAGCAAATATGTATGAGTGATAACTCTTATTAGATTGTTAGAAGCTATTATTTTCATCTGCACATGGCACCTAAGGTCCAGCCTATAATGGGTATAGTGCAAATGTCCATGGAGGTGACATGGCATCACATGGGATGCCATGGAAGTGGCTGATGGATGAGCGCTGAGGATTAAAGCACCTAATATCCATTTATAAAACTGTGCCAGAGCCTTAGTGAACCTAGGTGGTCCTTCTGACCAGTCCATCTTGGCACTCACCCACTCTCAAAGCCACTTCTGAACTATCTCCAGAGGCAACAGCTCTGACTCAATTGTGATCCTCAACTCCCATCATATCCCTGGAGCATTTCCATGCATTTCCATGGAAACAGGACCCAACACAAGATTCCTGCCTCCATGGTAAAAATACAACTCTTTGTCTGTGCTCAATCTGGTGGTATTGCAGATCTGTCTGTAATTGCACATACACTTCCTGCACAACTTTCTGGAACTATACAAAACTGCGTACTGTCTGAGAAAGGAGTGGCAAGTGAACTTGTTTATGACATTTCTTTTAGGTTTATATAGTCAACTCAGACGCTCAAAGAGGCCTAGAAAAAGTAGTTTGAAGAATGTATCAGAGATAATGGGGACTGCAGATGCTGGAGAATTCCAAGATAATAAAATGTGAGGCTGGATGAACACAGCAGGCCAAGCAGCATCTCAGGAGCACAAAAGCTGACGTTTCGGGCCCAGACCCTTCATCAGAGAGGGGGATGGGGAGAGGGAGCTGGAATAAATAGGGAGAGGGGGGAGGCGGACCGAAGATGGAGAGTAAAGAAGACAGGTGGAGAGAGTATAGGTGGGGAGGTAGGGAGGGGATAGGTCAGTCCAGGGAAGACGGACAGGTCAAGGAGGTGGGATGAGGTTAGTAGGTAGCTGGGGGTGCGGCTTGGTGTGGGAGGAAGGGATGGGTGAGAGGAAGAACCGGTTAGGGAGGCAGAGACAGGTTGGACTGGTTTTGGGATGCAGTGGGTGGGGGGGAAGAGCTGGGCTGGTTGTGTGGTGCAGTGGGGGGAGGGGACGAACTAGGCTGGTTTAGGGATGCAGTAGGGGAATGGGAGATTTTGAAACTGGTGAAGTCCACATTGATACCATATGGCTGCAGGGTTCCCAGGCGGAATATGAGTTGCTGTTCCTGCAACCTTCGGGTGGCATCATTGTGGCAGTGCAGGAGGCCCATGATGGGCATGTCATCTAGAGAATGGGAGGGGGAGTGGAAATGGTTTGCGACTGGGAGGTGCAGTTGTTTGTTGCGAACTGAGCGGAGGTGTTCTGCAAAGCGGTCCCCAAGCCTCCGCTTGGTTTCCCCAATGTAGAGGAAGCCGCACCGCGTACAGTGGATGCAGTATACCACATTGGCAGATGTGCAGGTGAACCTCTGCTTAATGTGGAATGTCATCTTGGGGCCTGGGATAGGGGTGAGGGAGGAGGTGTGGGGACAAGTGTAGCATTTCCTGCGGTTGCAGGGGAAGGTGCCAGGTGTGGTGGGGTTGGAGGGCAGTGTGGACCGAACAAGGGAGTCACGGAGAGAGTGGTCTCTCCGGAAAGCAGACAGGGGAGGGTATGGAAAAATATCTAGGGTGGTGGGGTCGGATTGTAAATGGCGGAAGTGTCGGAGGATGATGCGTTGTATCCGGAGGTTGGTAGGGTGGTGTGTGAGAACGAGGGGGATCCTCTTGGGGCGGTTGTGGCGGGGGCGGGGTGTGAGGGATGTGCAACCTGTCTCTGCCTCCCTAACCGGTTCTTCCTCTCACCCATCCCTTCCTCCCACACCAAGCCGCACCCCCAGCTACCTACTAACCTCATCCCACCTCCTTGACCTGTCCGTCTTCCCTGGACTGACCTATCCCCTCCCTACCTCCCCACCTATACTCTCCTCTCCACTTATCTTCTTTACTCTCCATCTTCGGTCCGCCTCCCCCTCTCTCCCTATTTATTCCAGCTCCCTCTCCCCATCCCCCTCTCTGATGAAGGGTCTGGGCCCGAAACGTCAGCTTTTGTGCTCCTGAGATGCTGCTTGGCCTGCTGTGTTCATCCAGCCTCACATTTTATTATATTAGTTTGAAGAATGTGATTGTTTTGGAAGTTGTTAATTATTACATTTTTCCCCATTATTTCTAAATTAAGATATGTACTTTAAAAATAGAGATATATTTTCTCTTACAGATTGAGATTTTTGATAGGTGCACTTTGTTTAATAAAAGACACATGAAAAAACTCCTTTCACATAACAGATTTGTTCTTTTTCAAGTAGAAACATGAGCAAATCATTATATTCCTTTCTTTCACATATTTTTTCTTTGCCACTGCAGTTTTCCCATTCCCTACAAAAACTTTGACAACTTGCACAGTACAGGCATTTGTTTGATACAAAATTTTTAATGCTACAGAGAAAATTATTGAAAATGTTCCTATCAGAACCACAGAATCCCTACAGTGCGGATAGAGGCCATTTGGCCCATCGAGTTTGCATGACCTTCCAAAGAGCATCCAATCCACACCCAGTTCATATCCTATTCCCGTAACCCCGCATTTCCCAAGACTGATCCACCTGGCCTGCACATCTTTAGACTGTGGGAGAAAACCGCAGCATCCAACAGAAACCCAGGCAGACACAGGGAGAACATGCTAACCCCACACAGACAGTCATCCAAGGCTGGAATCAAATTCAGGTCCCCGGCACTACAAGTCAGCAGTAATAACTACGAAGCTATCATAGCATAAAGTAAAATAGAAATGAAGATGTATGTTATGCGGGAGTCTGTTTGGCAATAATATTATTTAAAAGGAAACAGCTAGCAAAGGATTAATCTTCCTGTTCACTTCACTTGCTATGTAATCAGTTAGAATCATTATTCCACCAGATTAGTTACATGGGCATACCTTGTATAGTTAATTCCACAGTAACTTGGCGAACTCCAGCAACATTAGCAGTTTCACATGTGTACTTTCCAGCATCATCTTTTTGCACTTGTTTTATGACTAGGCTGAAAGTTCCACGTGTGCTTTGCTCTGTAACATACCGATCATTCTTTGGGATAAGCTGTCCATTTTTATACCATGTTACGTGAGGTTCTGGACATCCTCTGACCTGAAAAAGAAACAAATTCTTACTAATTATGCTGACGAGTGACAATAGCTTTTACTTTAAAATTGTGGAGCAACAGAGGATGAATTCTTCTGTTCATTTTGTGCTCCACAATGATAAATGTAAAGTGTTAACTGCACAACTAAAAAATCGTCATAACCCTACTGGACCATATGCTCCTCTCTCTTTAGAGGAGTTCCTGATTTGGCTATTTGGATAATTTATCTATTTTCGGTTTAAAATAAAAAAAATCGATCAACCAGCTTTATTTACCAAGCAACAAAATGAGTGATTTATTGCGAAAATAAGAATTATTTCTTATTTCTCAGAATCTGAGATAACAGGGTGTAGAGCTGGATGAACACAGCAAGCCAAGCTGCATCAAAGGAGCAGGAAGGCTGACATTTCGGGCCGAGTCCCTTCTTCAGAAAAAAGGGCCTTTCTGAAGAAGGGTCTCGGCCCGAAACGTCAGCTTTCCTGTTCCTCTGATGTTGCTTAGCCTGCTGTATTCATCCAGCTCTACACCTAGTCAACTTTGGCCAAAGTAGGTTAGTTCCTGAAAGCACAAACGAAAAGGTGTGGAATTCCCAGCTGGATGATAGGCTGGCATTGTGGCATGTGTCGATGGGTGTCTCTTAATGCATTCCATCACTATGGCATACCCACATCAGACACCAGTTTTTAAACAGTAAACATGCTGCTTTCTCCTCATTATGTATGATGTAGGAGCTGGTTGATTCCATTGCAAACTGCAGTGACCACATCTGCAGCAAGTGTTAGTTGCTCAAGGAACTTTGGCCCGGAACTGATGAGCTGGAATCTGAGTTTCAAACACTGTGGCACATCTTGGCAAGAGGGGGAATTACCTGGATGCTTTGTTTCAGGAGGCAGTCACACCTGGTATATTAAGTACTTCAA
Organism: Stegostoma tigrinum; assembly: GCF_030684315.1. Classification (NCBI taxonomy): domain Eukaryota; kingdom Metazoa; phylum Chordata; class Chondrichthyes; order Orectolobiformes; family Stegostomatidae; genus Stegostoma; species Stegostoma tigrinum. Next base: position 53,616,749 of record NC_081360.1, on the reverse strand, counting down.
ATTCAATCAGTGATCAGGGACAGCAGGGGGTGATTGTAAGTGAGGCACGTAGGGAGATACTAAATTCAGAAACAGTGGAGTCTCAGCTCTTGACCTTGTCCAACAGGTACAAGGTACTTGCTCCGTGTGGATGAGGAAAAGGGCTGCAGGGAGGAAGCGTCAGCTGACCACTGTGTTGTGATATAAGAGGGGGGAAGCAAGAAAGCAAGTGGTAGTTGTAGGAGACAGTATAATCAGGGGGATTGATACCATCCTTTGTAAGCAGGATCGAGAGTCCGACATGACGTGTGCCAGGGTGAGGGACATCTCTGACCGGCTTGAATGGATATTGGAGTAGGAGGGAGAGGATGCATTTGTTGTGGTCCACGTTGGGACAAACAACATAGGCCAGGCTGGGAATAAAGACCCATTTGGGGATTATAAAGCACTAGAAATGAAATTAAAGAAAAGGTCCTCAAGGGTTATAATCTCTGGATTACTACCTGAGCTATGTGCAAATTGTCTTAAGAAGCTATCACATGGCTAAAGGAGTGGTGTGGGAAAGAAGGGTTCCATTTCATGGGGCATTGGCATCAATTCTAGAACAAGAGGTATCTGTACCGTTGGGACAGTCTACATCTGAACTGAGCTGGAACTAGTGTTCTAGTGAACAGGATAAATAGGATGGTCATTAGTGCTTTAAACTAGTGAATTGGAGGGATGGGAAGGGGAAAATGACAGGAAGTATAATGGTAAATAGAAAAGAAAGCAGCAGATTAACATGTGTGCCAGAAGGTTAACTACTCCAAAGACTATGAAAGAAGTTAAGAGGAAGGAAAGCTCAGGAGATATAAATGGAGATGTTAGAATTCAAAACGAAGGTATTAAAAACTAGCATAAAGGCACTTTACCTGTATACTCACAGCATTTAAAACAAGGTAGGTGAGTTAACAGCACAAATCATTACGCAAGAGTATGATTTAGAAGCCATTATGAAGACATGGATGCAGGGTGGTCATGACTGGGAATTCAATACCCAGGGGTATCAGACTATTTGGAAGGACAGACAGGAAGGTAAGGTGTAAGGCTGATATTTAAGGATGTCATTAGGGTGATAGTGAGAGATGATACAGGTTCTCTGCAGAATAATGTTGAATCCATTTGAGTGGAAATTAGAAATTCTAAGAAAATGTCACTGACAGGCATAGTCTATAGGCCACCAAATAATAACATCACTTTGGGATGAGCAATAAACAAAGAAATAACTAATGCCTCTAGAACTGGTATGGCCATTATCATGGAGGATTTTAATCTATACGTCAATTGATCGAACTAAGTCAATCAAGGCAGCCTTGAGGAGGAGTTCATTGAATATATCTATGATAGTTTTCTTGAGCAGTATGTAATGGAACCGAGGAGGGAGCAAGCTATCCTACATCTGGTCCAGTGTAATGAGACAGGAATAATTAATGATCTTACAGTTCGAGATCTTCTTGGAAGGAGCGAGCACAGTGTGGTTGAATTTAGAATACAGATGGAAAGTGAGATGATAAAATCCAATACAGGGTCCTATGCTTAAACAAAGGAGACTGCAACAAGAAGAGGGAGGAGTTGGCTAAAGTAGACTGGAAGCAAAGACTTTATGGTGGGACTGTTGAAGAATAGTAGAAAATTTTCAAAGCAATTTTTCAAAGTGCTCAGCCGAAGTATAGACTAGTGAAAAGGAAAGACTGTACAACAAGGGGTAATCAGCCATGGATGTCTCAGGAAATAAGGGAGGCTATCAAATTGAAAGGTAAGGTTTATAAAGTGGCAAAGATTTGTGGGAAGCTAGAAGATTAGGAAAACTTTAAACATCAACAGAAAGCCACAACAAAAGCTATAAAAGAAAAGTAAGATAGATAATGAGAAAGAGGTAGTGTTGGGCAAGCTAATAGAGCTAAAGGTAGACAAATCTCCTGGCCCTGATGGAATGCATCCCAGGGTAAGAAAATAGATGGCAAACAAAATAACAAATGCACCCATGATACTTTTCCAAAATTTGCTGGATTCTAGAGCAATTCCAGCAGATTGGAAAACAGCAAATGTGATGTTGTTGTTTGAAAAAAAGGCGGTAGACAAAAGATGGGGAATTATAGGCTGGTTAGTTTAACTACTATAGTGGGGAAAATGCTTGGGGAAAATACCATCAACAAAGAAATAGTGAGACATCTAGATAGAATCCCATTTCGCAGATGCAGCATGGGCTCATGAAAGGCAGGTTCATGAAAGTTAACTAACTAACTGGAATTCTATGACGACATTAAATAGACAACAAGGACCGAATAGATGTCTATCTGGATTTTCAAAAGGCATTAAACAAGGTGCCGCATAAAAGGCTGCTGTATAAGACAACGATGCACGGCATTATGGGTAATATATTAGCATGCTAGAGGATTAGTTAACTAACAGGAAGCAAAGAGTAGGGATAAATGAGTGTTTTTCCGGTTGGCAATCAGTGACTGGTGCCATACCTCACGGATCAGTGTTGGGGCTGCAATTGTTTACAATTTACAAAGAAGATTTGGAGTTGGGGACCATGTGTAGCATGTCAAAGTTTGCAGATGAAACTAAGACAAGTGGTACAGCAAAGTGTGCAGAAGACTCTGAAAGTTTGCAGGGGAGTATAGATAGTTTAAGTGAGTGGGCAAAGCTCTGGCAGATGCAGTACAATGTTGATAAATATGAAGTCATCCATTTTTGTTGGAACAACAGTAACAAGGGCTACTATTTGAACAGTAAAAATTGCAGCATGCTGCTGTGCAGAGGGACTTGGGTGTCTTTGTGGATGAATCGCAGAGGGTTGATTTGCAGGAACGGCAGGAAATTAAGAAAACAAATGGAATTTTGTTTTTCATTGCTAGAGGGATGGAATTTAAAAATAGAGAGGTTATATTGCAGCTGTGTATGGTGCTGGTGAGGCCACACCTGGAGTACTGCACGCAATTTTGGTCTCCTTACTTGAAAAAGGATGCACTGGCTCTGGAGGGGTGCAGAGGGGGTTCAATAGGTTGATTCCGCAGTTGAGAGAATTGACTTATGAGGAGAGAATGAGTAGACTGGGATCATATTCATTGTAATTTAGAAGAAAGACGGAGGTTCTGAGAGAAACATATAAAATTATGAAGGAAACAGATAAGATAGAGGCAGGGAGGTTGTTTCCACTGGTAGGAGAAACTAGAACAAGAGGGCATTGTCTCAAAATTAAGGGGAGCAGATTTAGGACTGAGCTGAGGATGAACTTCTCCACTTAAAGTGTTGTCAATCTGTGGAATTCCATGCCCAGTGAAATATTTGAGTTTCTTTATTGAATATTGTAAAAGCTAAGATAGATAACTTTTTGAACAGTTAAGGAATTAAGGGTGATGGTGAGAAGGTGGGTAAGTGAAACTAAAAGATCAGCCATGATCTTACTGAATGGTAGAGCAGGCTCGAAGGGCCAGATGGCCCACTCCTACTCCAGGTTGTCATGTGACTCAGTCACACATTAAAACATCCCAAAGACCAAGTTAATTCTAGTCTGCTATATTGAATTTGCTAGGGAGGAGAGATAGCCAAGTGTCTTCCAATTCTAACTGTCGTACAATATCTGAAGTAGGTTACAGTCTGGTAAATGATACAATTGTATAAGGGAAGGCAATGGCCTAATTGCATTATCGCTGGACTATTCATTTAAAGAGCGAGGTAATGTTCTGGGGGATTGTTCTGTATCGGCGCCGCCTCTTGCTCCCCAGAGGAGCTCGAACAGTTCATCCACTTCACCAACACCTTCCACCCCAACCTTCAGTTCACCTGGGCCATCTCCAGCACATCCCTCACCTTCCTGGACCTCTCAGTCTCCATCTCAGGCAACCAGCTTGTAACTGATGTCCATTTCAAGCCCACCGACTCCCACAGCTACCTAGAATACACCTCCTCCCACCCACCCTCCTGCAAAAATTCCATCCCCTATTCCCAATTCCTCCGCCTCCGCCGCATCTGCTCCCACCATAAGACATTCCACTCCCGCACATCCCAGATGTCCAAGTTCTTTAAGGACCGCAACTTTCCCCCCACGGTGATCGAGAACGCCCTTGACCGCGTCTCCCGCATTTCCCGCGACACATCCCTCACACCCCGCCCCCGCCACAACCGCCCCAAGAGGATCCCCCTCGTTCTCACACACCACCCTACCAACCTCCGGATACAACGCATTATCCTCCGACACTTCCGCCATTTACAATCCGACCCCACCACCCAAGACATTTTTCCATCCCCTCCCCTGTCTGCTTTCCGGAGAGACCACTCTCTCCGTGACTCCCTTGTTCACTCCACACTGCCCTCCAACCCCACCACACCCGGCACCTTCCCCTGCAACCGCAGGAAATGCTACACTTGTCCCCACACCTCCTCCCTCACCCCCATCCCAGGCCCCAAGATGACATTCCACATTAAGCAGAGGTTCACCTGCACATCTGCCAATGTGGTATACTGCATCCACTGTACCCGGTGCGGCTTCCTCTACGTTGGGGAAACCAAGCGGAGGCTTGGGGACCGCTTTGCAGAACACCTCCGCTCAGTTCGCAACAAACATCTGCACCTCCCAGTCGCAAACCATTTCCACTCCCCCTCCCATTCTCTTGACGACATGTCCATCATGGGCCTCCTGCACTGCCACAATGATGCCACCCGAAGGTTGCAGGAACAGCAACTCATATTCCGCCTGGGAACCCTGCAGCCATATGGTATCAATGTGGACTTCACCAGTTTCAAAATCTCCCCTTCCCCTACTGCATCCCTAAACCAGCCCAGTTCGTCCCCTGCCCCCACTGCACCACACAACCAGCCCAGCTCTTCCCCCTCACCCACTGCATCCCAAAACCAGTCCAACCTGTCTCTGCCTCCCTAACCGGTTCTTCCTCTCACCCATCCCTTCCTCCCACACCAAGCCGCACCCCCAGCTACCTACTAACCTCATCCCACCTCCTTGACCTGTCCGTCTTCCCTGGACTGACCTATCCCCTCCCTACCTCCCCACCTACACTCTCTCCACCTATCTTCTTTACTCTCCATCTTCGGTCCGCCTCCCCCTCTCTCCCTATTTATTCCAGTTCCCTCCCCCCATCCCCCTCTCTGATGAAGGGTCTAGGCCCGAAACGTCAGCTTTTGTGCTCCTGAGATGCTGCTTGGCCTGCTGTGTTCATCCAGCCTCACATTTTATTATAATGTTCTGGGGGGCCTTGGTTCAAATCCTGCTGTGGAAAATGGTGGAGTTTGAATTTAACAAAAATCTAGAAATAACAGTTGTTTAATTATTGCCATGAAACAGTTGCTGATTGTTGGAGAAAAACCCATCCAGTTCACTAATGCCCTTTAGGGAAGGAAACAGCCATCCTTACCTGATCTGGCCTACATACGACTCCAGATCCACAGCAATGTGGCTAACTCTTAACTGCCCTCTGGACAATAAAGGGCGAGCATTAAATAATGACCTAGCGAGTGACACTCACATCATGGCATGAATGAAAAAAAGAATCTTGACAATGTAGTAAATATTAGCCCTTGTCTCCAGTAATCTCATTTCTGCTATTATAACCAAATTGGTTCTTGGTCCTAAAACCCCAGAAATTGTCAGCAAAACTCAGCAAGTCTGGCGGTACCTTGGGGTGGGGGGTGGTGGCGGGTGACCAGATCGATGAGAAGGAAGGTAAACCAGGCGATTATAGATGCCAGACCAGATTGCTGAATAAGTGATCACGACAGCTGACAGTAACAGGGAATGGGCAGTCTATGCTGCAAGCAAACCATGCAAATGTGATAACAGGCCTGAGAATGGGTGAAAAGCAACACATGTCGTGACAGGACTGGGTGTGGGGGTGGGTAAAAAACATAACAAGGATGGAATCTGGTGCCAAATTTATTGAACATCATGTTGAGTCCCAGAGGCTGCAGAGTCCCTAAGTGGAAAATGAGATGATGTTCTTCAAGCTTGTGCTGAGGCTCCCGCTGAGGTTCTTGATCCAGTTGTGCAGCATGTAACTTTTACTAAAGATTTTATATATCAGTTACGGTTGGCTTGGAGATTATTACTATGCACTTACAATTCTCCAATGATGACCATAATTGTGGAGGTATCACAATGGGTTTCTGTTGATCCTCCTGTAAATTTGATGACAAAGATTCACAGGCTTGTCAAAAAAGTTGGGGTAAGTTTACTTTTAGCTATTTCACAGATTTTAGAAAATTATTTCAAGGGATATGAAGATCGCTGGCTTGGCCAGCATTTCCTGACCATCCTAACTGCTTTGGAGAAGGTGGTCTCAAGCTGGCTTCTTGAACTGCTACAGTTCATGGGGAATATGTACATCCACAGAAAGGGGTAGGTAAACCAGCAGATTATGGCTGGCATGATTCGATTTAAACTTTATTATTACGTTGACAATGGTCAATGCTGATGTTGCCATGTTCTGCTGCTGGTGACCCTCTAGAAAGTAAAAGTCATGGCTTTGGAATGTGGTCTTGAAGGTGGTTTACAGCACTGCATTTTGTAGATGATACTGACTACTGACCATGTAGCTCAATGGTATTCGGAGTGAATGTTGGTGTTGGTGGATGGAATGCCAATCAAATAAGTTGCTTTGTCCCGGAGATGTATTCACCCCAGAAAGTGGGGAGTATTTCATCACAACCCAAACTTGTGCCTTTTTAGTTAGTGCTATGTTTGAGGAGTTAGGGAATTAGCTATTTGCAACAGAATTTCCAACTCTGACTTGCTCTTGTAAGGATAATATTTATATGGCTCATCCCTTTCTGTTTCTGATCAATGATAACTCCGATGATGTTGATAGAGGGAATTCAACAATGGTCATGCCATTGGGAAGTTGTTGGATTGACTCTTCTTAAAGAGAGTAATTTAAGTATCTGTGTAGAACAAAGTGATAACGGGAACAGCAGATGCTGGAGAATCCAAGATAACGAAATGTGAGGCTGGATGAACACAGCAGGCCCAGCAGCATCTCAGGAGCACAAAAGCTGACGTTTCGGGAACAAAGGTTACTTTCCACTTGTCAGTCGAAGCCTGAATGTTGTCCAGATTTTGTTCCAAATGGCCATTGGCTGTTTCAATATCTTAGGAACTGTGAATGACACTGATCATTGCGCATTCATCAGCAAATATCCCCTGTTCTGACCTTATGATGCAGCGAAGGTCATTGATAAAGTGGCCAAAGATGGTTGGACTTAGGTGCCATCTGATGTCTATGGATTGAAATGATTGATCGTTGCAATTTCAAGCTGTGGAAAATTTTCCTCCTGATTACCACTGACTTTAGTTTTACAAGATTCCTTAATATCTCACTCAGTGAAATCTACCTTGATGTCAATGGCACTCACTCTCATTTAATTGCTGGTGTTCAGTGTGATGATCCATGTTTGTACCAAAACTGTAATGAGGTTAGCAGCCGACTGACCATTGTGGAAACCAAAGCGAGTGTCAGTGAGCTGGTTATCACTGACACTCAGTGTCAATTGACAGAAATGCCATTGATTCCTACTCTCACACTGATGATCGAGAGTAGGCTGATGGGGTAGTAACTGACTATATTTGACTGATCCTGCTTTTTTGTGGACAGGACATACCTGAACAATTTTCAACATTGCTGAAATGATAGACTTTAATAACAATTCACAAAAACAAAAATACAAATAAACAATCAGTTCGGCTCATTCTGGTTCTGCAAAATTTCCCATTGACTAAAGGACATTAGAGAATCAATTTTTATTTTCAACAGTTGATAATGGTTACTTGGTCACTATATGACTGGAAATTTATTCCAGGTTTTAAAGTTCCTTGTTCAGTAATGGCTGTAACTGGTTTCTTTTTCAGCAAATTTATCTGTTCATTAGATGTTACTTCTTTATTTCCGTCTCTTCCTGAGACCCTTAAAAACTGATAATGCAGCTCACCAATGTCTTAATACGCATTCTTTAAACTCCTGTTTCTGGAGCTTTTCCTTACTGTATTTTAATTGCTCAGGACTTACTGTCTTCTGCTCTGACTGTTTTGGAGATTGCTAAGCTGCACTGTTGCTATTACATGTGTTTTCTCTCTGAATGGTCTCCTTCAAGCAAATGCACTTGTAATTATTTACCAAAATTCTCTGAACTCTGGGGTGGTTCCGCAGATTGGAAAACAGCCAGTGTGACACCACTGTTTAAAAAAGGAAGTAGACTAAAAGCAGGTAACTATAGCCAGTTAGCTTAACTTCGGGAGTGGGGAAAATGCTTGAATCTATCATGAAGGAAGAAACAGCGAGACATCTGGATGTAAATTGTCCCATTGGGAACTCCAAGCATGGGTTCATGAAGGGTAGGTCACGTTTAACTAATTTGGTGGAATTCTTTAAGGACATTACTTGCATGGTGGACCATGGGGAACCTGTGGGTGTGGTGTACCTGGATTTCCAGAAGGCATTTGACAAGGTGTCACGCCAAAGGCTGCTACAAAAGATAAAGTTACATGGTATTACAGGTGATGTAATGACATGGATAGAGGATTGGTTGACCAGCAGAAAGCAGAGAGTAGGGGTAAATGGGTGTTTTTCTGGTTGCCGGTCAGTGGCTAGTGGTGTGCCTCAGGGATCAATGTTGGGACATCAATTGTTTACAATTTACATAGATGATTTGAAGCCAGGGACTAAGTGCAGTGTGTCAAAATTTGCAGATGACACTAAAGTGATTGGTAGAGCAAAGTGTGCAGAAGACTTTGAAAGTCTGCAGTGGGTAATAGATAGTCTAAGTGAGTGGGCAAAGGTCTGGCAGATGGAGTACAATGTTGATAAGTGTGAGGTCATCCATTTTGGTAGGAATAACAGGAAAATGGACTATGTTTTAAATGGTAAAAAATTGCAGCACGCTGCTGTGCAAAGGGACTTGGGTGTCCTTGTGCATGAATCGCTGAAGGTGGGATTACAGGGGCAGCAGATTAAAAAGGCAAATGAAATTTTGTCTGCCATTGCTAGAGGGATGGAGTTTAAAAACAGGGAGGCTATGCTGCAGCTGTACAGGGCCCTGGTGAGGCCACACCTGGAGTACTGTGTGCAGTTTTGGTCTCCTTACTTGAGAAGGGATATACTAGCACTGGAGGGGGTGCAGAGGAGATTCACTCCATTGATTCCAGAGTTGAGAGGGTTGGATTATGAGGAGAGACTGAGTGGACTGGGCTTATTCTCATTGGAATTCAGAAAGAATGAGGGGAGATCTTATAGAAACAATTAAGATTATGAAGGGAAAAGATAAGGTGGAGGCACTAGGAGGTGAAACTAGGACTAGAGGGCATTGCCTCAAAATAAAGGGAAGCATTTGTAGGACTGAGGTCAGAAGGAACTTCTTCACCCAAAGGGTTGTAAATTTATGGAATTCCCTGCCCAGTGAAGCAGTTGAAGCTACCTCGCTGAATGTTTTTAAGGCAAGGCTAGATACATTTTTGAACAATAATGGAATTAAGGCTTATAGTGAGTGGGTGCGTAAGTGGAGCTGAGTCTCAAAAAGATCAGCCATGATCTTATTAAATGGAGGGTCAGGCTTGAGGGGCCGGAAGACCTACTCCTGCTCCTAGTTTCAGAGACAGTAGGAACTGCAGATGCTGGAGATTCTAAGATAACGAGATGTAGAGCTGGATGAACACAGCAGGCCAAGCAGCATCAGAGGAGCAGGAAGGCTGATGTTTCGAGTTGAACAAGGGTCTAGGCCCGAACCGTCAGCCTTCCTGCTCCTCCAATGCTGCTTCGCCTGCTATGTTCATCCAGCTCTACACCTTGTTATCTCCTGCTCCTAGTTCTTATGTTCTTTCTAAAAGAAACCTGTGCACTCTGCCTGACCTTCTGGATGGTTCTGTCATTCTGTCTTTGTGTGTCAAAGGACACCTTGTGACTCAGCAACAGCAGTTTATTTTCTATCCTATCCTTTTTTCTAACGCACTGAATTATTTACCACAGGTTTTAAAGGCTCATTTAGACGTATATAAGCAAAACTTCAGACAACTTGGCAGCGCTTACAAAACTCATACAACTAACAATGTCCTTCCTTTAATGCATATAACACAAAAAAACAAGTTTAACTTAAAGTAATGCATGTTTCAGTCCACGTTAGATCCTGAGTTTTCAAATAATAACTATAATATATGATGATCCTTCATCATGAATGACTAAAGAAAGAAAAACAGGACCATATTGCAAGGCTCCCTTTAACCATCAAGGCAGTAAATGCTATCCCTTTGCCTCTTCTATTCTCTATAACTGATTGGCAGAGGGTTTGTGCTATGTTACAAGCCTTCTTGGATGTCATCTCTTTTCCTTGAAGGGCTAGGAGAAGCGAGAATTCTGAAAATTGAGGTGTGAACTCATTGTCCAAAAAGGAATGGGGTTCTTCAGGAACATGGTGGATAAAGGACCAAATAGTCATTATGAACTGAGGCTCATCAATTCAGAAACAGAAACCAAGTCACAGAAATGGTCCTCACACACTAATGTGTGGGCCTGAAATTGCCATATCACCATGTCCACCACATAAGACATGAAAAAATTGGCATTTTAGGACCATAATTCCTAATTCAATAAAATGAAATGCGTTATAATTGAAACTGATCAAAAGATTGCACAGATTACAAATTGCCTTGCAAAGACATCAAGATACTCAAGTAGTGGCCGATCCACATCAAATGGAGTGTTTGTAAAAACATCCAGTAGAATGTTTTGAGAATAAAAGCCATTAATTGTTGTTCAATGAAAAATCTGAGGCAACTTGAGTTTAAAGAGAATATACAATCTAGTCCCTAGAAATAAAACATATCAAGGTCTGCTTTATAGAGTTTCAAGATTTACAGCTACCTTTTGAACAATGACTTTTATTATATACAACTTGTCCAGCTACACTGCTGGGTAATGTCAGAGCTTTTATGTAACCATTCATCTTTTCAGAGAAGACTTTTGTTTCGAATTAAAATCCTAACCTTGTAACCAAGAATGGATCCAAGACTTAGTGAATCAAACAAATAACAAGTGTTGTGATTGATGATCATTATGAAATCAAACACCCTGCTTTTTGATCCCAGGTCCAATTTGCAAAGGTGGAGAATTCCCAGCTCAGCACATCCCACCTTTAAACCTGGCAACCCAACCTGTCTATTGTTGATCCTGGGGATTGGGCTGGTTTGGAAGTCTTGCTGAACACAGGAAGAGCTGAGTTCATAGTCCGTGCCCGAGACATGGAGTGGAAAGCCTGCCTTGGAATCAAACACTGACCAGACATCAAAATAAAAGAATAACATATGTGACGTTACTGCACAGAGGCCAGTATCCTGCCAGAAAACACTCCCCCTCTCTACTTTATTTACTTATACACACTACACTAGCTGCCAGCTTGCAGTCAGTCCCCTGAACTGAGGAGATTCTAAATCCCCTGTTTATATTCGTCAGCCAGGTCTTTCCTGATTCACCCAGATTAACAACCCCAATCGAAGATCTCTTAGACAACAAGATCCACCTGGTTGCACTCACTATAATATGAAATCACTTTCCAGCTCGTCTCTCACAACCACCCCACTTGACCTCATTCCTATGAATTTCCCATGCCTCATCCATACCAGTTAATACCATCTACCCATCTCCCACGGCCTCTCATAATCCTTCTGCCCTCTACTATCCTGGCATAACTAAGGCTGTGGACAGTGTTATAAACTAAATAACGGGGGAGGCAGAGGTGTTGGGTTTGGTTGCATGGAAAGTTATGGAAAAATGTCAAGGAGGGGAGAGCTCAGCTTATTGAAGTTTCCTGAACAAGTAACAAGACAGTGAGCATGGAAAGGGTCTACCTATCTAACATGAGGCAAATCAGATAAGGGGACAATTATGAGAAGGGGATAGTTAATACAGGACTGAAAGTGTTGTACTTAAATGCCAGGCAATATACAAAAAAATGTAAATGAGCTTGTGGCACAGATTGAAATTGACATGTACGCTGTTGTGGATATCACAGAGACGTGGTTGCAAGAGGATCAGTGCTAAATACCCAAGGATACATGTCGTATCAAAAGGCTGGGTAGATAGGCAGAGGAGGTAGGGTTGTGTTGCCAGTAAGAACTGAAATTAAATTGATAGCAAGTACTGATATAGAGTCAGAAGGTGTAGAAGAATCTGTATGGGTAGAGTTGAGGAACTGCAAAGGATAAAAGACCAGAATCCAGTTGTGTACAGGCCCCTTAGCATTAGTCAGGATGTGGTTATTGTGATTGTAACTCATAGAACATCTCCTGATTGGGGCTGTTAATTTAGTTCAATCAGGAAGCCCTGGCTGAAAGATATAAACGAGAGTGTCAGACATCCTGCTCACTCTAAGAGATAGCTCTGATGAAGCAGGATCAGTGTCAAGGATGCTTCACGTGTAATTCGATGGCTACTTGGTGACAGGATACTGGCCTCTGGAGTTATTTCAATGGCAGTGAGAGTAAAGCATGCTTCTGAAGAAATTCCCTTGCAACTGTTGTCTTTGAGCTGAGGTAAGCACTGCTTGTGTCATGCTGTTGTTTGGGAAACCTGACTTGTTTACCCCTGCTGTCAAAGACATGTGTAAAGAATGCAATTTTTTTGTGAGCCAATGACATTAGGGCTGATGAAAAGCAACAAGCAATTTCCTTGATGGTCTGTGACCTGTAGACCTTTTGGCTATTAGAAATCTCACTTTCCTTAAGGCTCAACACACGAAAACATTTCAAGACTGGACAGATTTAGTCAAGGAATATGACAACTCCAAGCCTCCTCTGAGAACTTACCATTTTCATTTGGTAATTTGAGAACCAGGTAAATCTGTATTGTGATTTTTTGATGAGGTTAAGATGACTGGCAGAGGCATATGACCTTGGTTTCACCTTTAATGAGGTGTTGAGAGAGTGTCTGGTATGTGGAATCTATGATGTCTACTATGATCTACTAGCTGAAGCCCAACTGGACTTCAAACAGGCACTACAATAGGCTTTATCATCAGCAAATGCAGCAAGTGGTGCATACAAGTTGCAGGATATTCAGATGGAAATGGACACTCTCGCCAGTCTGACTGCGCTTGAGGAACACCACTGGAGTGAAAGCAATTGCACAGCCTCAGCCAGAACATATCCTGAACGGAGGAACTCTAGGTCAGTCCAAAGCAAAACCCCTTTCTGACTGTTCCCAGGAACTGGAAACATTTTGCTCCTACAATGTTTGAGAGTTTGCAGATTTCGTATGGTCCATGTGCTTATTCAGGACCATCTGTCAAGTGTTGAAGAGACCTTGGAATCTGAGGTTGACAAGGCAGATTTTGCTGCCTTTGTGACCTGAAGAAGAGAATGACTTTTGTTCCTGTGATGCTCCAGATACGCAAGAGGCAAGCTACTGTCTGTTACACGCTGCCTGTATTTGAGGCACACTTGGAGGAACCTGGCCCAGTGCTAAAATGCCCCAGGAGGAGCAACAAAAGAAAGAACTAGCCTAAGTTTGTGGACTCAGTGATTGTAACAAGGTCAGCCAGGTGGACCTCACAGAATGAGTTCCACAATTGGAGCTGTTAACCTGGTATAATCAGGGATCCCTGGCTGGCATATATGAACAGGAGTGTCAGAGGTTCTGCTCACTGAGAGCTGTAAGAAAGGCATGTCAGAAAAGCATTACTGCAGTAATCATGGGGGAAGTTCAATATGTAGGTGGACTCAGAATTGGTAGCAGATCCCAAGAAAAGGAATCCATGAAATGTCTAAAAAATGGCTTTTTGGAGGTAGAACCCACTATGGAACAGACAATTCTGGATTTTGTGGTGTGTAATGAGGCAGGTTTGATTAGGTAGGTGAAGGAACCCCTGGGGGCAGAGACTGTAAATAAGATAGAATTCAGCTGCAGTTTGAAAAAGAGGAACTGGAATCAGATGTAATTGTGTTATAATTAAGGAAAAATAACTACAAAGAAATGAGGGAGAAATAGTCAGAGTTGATTGGAATGGGAACCTAGCTGGGAAGATGGTGGAGCCTCAGTGAAATGAGGGTAAGCTAGCTAGTAATATAAAAGAAAATTGCAAGATTTTGTCTTAGACATCTATAAGCAAGAGAAAAGCTTTCTGGAAATCCAAATCGCTCTCTTTTGTCTAACTTGCTCACTACCTCCTCAAAGAATTCCAACAGATTTATCAGGCATGACCACCATGTTGACTCAGCCCTATTTTACCATGCATTTCCAAGCACTCCATGATCTGATCCTTAATAATGGACTCTAAAATCTTGCCAACAACCCAAATCAGGCTTACAAGCCTATAGTTTCCTGTCTTCTGCCTCCTTCTGTTCTTAAATGGTATGTTACATCAGCCATTTTCCAGTCCTCTGGGACTACCCCTGACTCCAGTTTTTCCTGAACAATCATTGCCAATGCCTCTACAATCTCTGGCATGTAGTCTATCTAGTTCATGTAACTTATCCATCTTCAGACCTTTCAGCTCCCCGAGCACCCTCTCCTCACTGGCTACTACACTCACCTTTGACCCCTGACTCTCTTGAAGTTCTTCTCTACTCCTATGTTCTACCCCACGGAACTTGGTTGAAGCCTTTACTAAAGTCCAAGTAAACAATGTCTACTGCTCTGCCCTCATCAACCTTTTTAGTGAATGCCTCAATAGAGTCGATCAAGTTTGTGAGACACAATTTTCCTCATGCAAATCCATGCTGATTATCTGGTAACATCTGTGGAGAAAAATCAGTTAACGTTTCAGGTCGAGTGGCCCTTCCTTAGAACCCCTGAGGAAGGGAGGGAGGGTCATTCATTCGTAAACATTAGCTCTGATTTCTCTCCACACACGCTGCCAGACCGGCTGAGCTTTTCCAACAAGTTCTGTTTTCATTTCTGATTTACAATACCTCTGGTTTTTAAGTTAGTATACAGTCATATCTGCATCATGTGAAGCAGGTCACAATGTTTTGACTTTCTTTGCCTGGTTGTCTTATTTAAATTAAAACTGATATTCCTGGGCATGTATTTGCTACAAACTCAATTTGATGGTAATTATTTTGCAACAATACATGCCAAAATAAATTACCTGCAGTTTTATCTGGAAGCACATTGCATTTTCCAGATTAATCATGTAGATTTCAATCCAGTATGCAAGAGTCTAGAAACAAACTGGAAATTCATGTTTGGCACTGTACAAACCCAGAGTGAATTCTAGTAAATGTTCAGTTTTTTTGAGCTGAATGCCTATATGTTCCATTTGGAGAGGCTGACATTTAAAAGCAATGCAAACTATGATGCTGTTAGATAAACCCATAACTAGCATAATCTGTACACAAACTTCAGGAATTTCCCCAAGGCTATCCTGTTCAGCCACTTCAAATTGCAATATATGGTGGGAGGGTTTCTGCACCATCTTGAAAGAAATTAGGCTGATAAGCTTTGGCTCATTGTCTTCTTCCATCTTTTGACCCACAGATCCCAATCGGTGAAGATAGGTAACTGCACCTCGTCCACAATAACACTCAATACTGAAGCCCCACAAGGATGCATCCTCAGCCCCTTACTGAACACCCTGTACACCTATGACTGTGTTGCCAAATTCCCAACAAACGCCGTCTACAAGTTTTGCGGATCATACCATCATAGTAGGATGGATCTCTAACAACAGAGTCAAAATATAGAAGGGAAATTGAGGGCTTGGTGACATGGTGCAATGAGAACAACTTTTATCAGCATCGGCAAAACTAAAGAACTGATCACTGACTTCAGAAAAAAGGACAACTCACCCCCCCATCTACATTTATGGAACTGAGGTTGAGAAGGCAGAGAGCGCCAAGTTCCTCAGTGACTATAACCAACAACCTGTCCTGGACTTCCCATGTAGACATGACGGTCAAGAAGGCATAACAATGCCTCTTCTTCCTCAGATGGCTCAGGATATTTGGCATGTCCATAAGGTCCGTCACCAACTTCTACAGTTGCACCATTTGGATGCATATGGTCTGGGTGCATAATGGCCTGGTATGGCAACTGCCCTGCCCAGGGACATTAGAAACTACAGAGGGTGGTGCGCACAGCCCAGACCATCACGGAAGCCAAACTTCAATTTATTTACATAACTCACTGCCATGGAATGGCGGCCAACATCATCAAAGGCCCATCGCATCCCAGTACTGACCTCCTACAACCTCTTCCATCAGGCGGAAGATACAGAAGCCTGAGCACATGCACAAACAGGTTCAGGAACAGCTTCATCCTGGCCCTTAATAGGCTGATGAATGGACTCTCTAGCCTCAAATAATGCTGATCTCGCTAATGTTGTTCTCGCCTAGTTCATGCCCTGTGCAATATAACCTGTGTGCCTCTGTCCAAGTCTTTTGAATCTGTACATCATTGCTTACTATGATATGCCTGTACTGCTTGTAAACAAAGCTTTTCACTCTACTTCAATACACATAATAAACAATTAATTGATTGTTCAAAATTAAGAAAAAATTATAGGTGCCCATTCAGTTAGGTATTCCACATGGTATTACAAACCTGAAGAAGATGAATTAATGCAATGCCACTTTTCTTTCTTCATTCATGGGATCTGGGCATTATTGGTTATTGGCCAACTTTTTATTGCCCATTCCTATTTGCCTTGGACAAGGTGGTGGTCAGCCATCTTCTTTAACTACTGCAGTCCACAGGTTGTAGAGACACTCTCAGTGCAGTTAGGAAGTGAATTCCAAAATTTAAACCCAGTGGCAGAGAAGGAATAGTGATATTTCTAAGTCACATTGGAATGTGGCTTGGAGAGGGACTTGCAGATTTTGGTGTTGCCATGTATCTGCTACCCGTGTCTCTCTAGATGGTGGAGCTCAAGAGGATTGGAATGTACTTTTGAAGTAACCTTGGGGAATTACTGCAGTGCATCTTGTACATGGTGCACACGTGTCACTGCTCATCTGTGACGAAGGGAGTGAATGTTGAAACTGGTAGATGGTGATTGTTGAGGTGAGACACAAAACTGCTTGCCACAAAACTGCTAGCTTCTGACTTGCTGTCATAGCCACAGCATTTAAGCAGTTAGTCCAATTCAGTTTCTGGTCAATGGCAACCCTCAAGGTGTTGATAATGAGGGATTCAGAAATTGTAATGCCATTGACTGTCAAGTGTTGATGCCTCGATAATTAGGTAGCCATTGCCGGGCACTTGTGAGGTACAACAGTTACTTCCTACTTCATGAATCCCTACAGTGTGGAAACAGGCCCTTTGGCCCAACAAGTTCACACCAAACCTCAGAGCATCCCACCCAGACCCATTCCCCTATAACACACCTAATCTACACATCCCTGCAGGCAAATTAGCATGGCCAGATTACCTGACCTGCACATCTTTGGACTGTGGGAGGAAACCCATGCAGACACGGAGAATGTGCAAATCCACACAGACAACTGCCTGAGGCTGGAATTGAACCCAGGTTCCTGGTGCTGTGTAGCAGCAGTGCTAACCACTGAGCCAGTGTGCCACCCTATTATTAGCCAAAGCCTGAATTTTGTCCAGATCTTGCAGTATTGGGACTCAGGCTGTTCCAGTATCTGAAGTGATGGTCAATAATACTTAAAACTATGCAACCATCAGCAAACACATCCACTTCTGATATTAAGAGGCAAGGTCATTGATGAAGATGGTTGGACTTTGGACACTATCCTGAGGAATCTTGCGTCAATGTTTTTGTTCTGAGATGATTGACCTCCAACAATCACAACCATCTTTCTTTATGTGAGATATGATTCCAACCAGCAGGGAGTTTCATATTGTCCGCACCTGGGTAGCCCAGTGAAGGCTCTGAGTAAAATCTTGGGAGCTGACATTGAACTTAGAAACAGGACAGTAAAAACAACACTGTTATTAAATTACCAAACCTCAGTCCAGCCAGGGAGTGTGAGGAAAATCAGTCTGTGAGTTTCTGAATAGTTTTGAAAAGCATTTTGTCTTTTTATATTGTTGTGCGTGATACAGGTCCCATTAATTAATTGATGGCTTTATAACAATACTCTCCTTAGCTATCCACCAATCTGTGTGAGACAAGCTGAAAAGTTCAGACAGTGCACATCTTATTTATCTTATGCTCAGGACAGCACAGCTTCCTGGCAAACAATTACATTGCTAACCTTTTTTAAGTTAATTCCCTTAGTGTTAGAGATAAGGAATCAGCAAGAAATAACATGCCTGCTATTTACATTTTTTAAATGCTGTACTTTATCATATCCACGCCATCAATTGCCATCAAATATAAACAACTGAAAATGTAGTATCTGTTTTACTTATCAATAGCAACACATTTCTGATGCCAGATGTCAAGTCATTGATTTATTTTTAAATTCTTCTATGCCAGGATATACTTTTACGAGAAAAGTGGTTTGTTAATTTGTTTTCAGCATTTGAATGGAACTTTTCTTATTGATGTCAGTAGTTTAGTTGGCAGCATTCTCACCTCTGAGTCAGAAGGCTGCTGGTCCAAGTCTCACTCCAGAGACTTGAGCATAACGCCTAGGTTAACACCACAGTGCAGTACAGGCCAGGGGGTGGTGGTGGTTCGTGGTTGGAGAGATGTGTTGCATTGTCACAGGTGAGACATTAAACCAAGATCTGCCTCTAAATATACGTAAAGGATCCCATGGCACTATTCTGAAAAACAGCAGGGAAATTCTTCCAATGTTTTAGCCAGTGTTTATTCCCCCAACCCTAAATCAGACAAACTACTCAATGGCATGGTGTTGTTTGTGGGAGTTTGTGTGCTGAAATTGGTTGCTGTGTTGCCGACGTTGGTTACACTGTGGTTTGTGACACAACGTGGTACCTAAATGCAGGAAGGTGCTGCAGTCACCTACAGGAGATAACGGCCTAGTGGTTTTATCACTAGACTGTTAATCCAGAGACCCAGATAATGTTCTGGGGACCCAGGTTTGAATCCCACCATGGCAGATGGTGGAATTTGAATTCAATAAATATCTGGAATTAAGAATCTAATGATGATCATGAATCCATTGTCAATTGTTCAAAAAACCCACTAATGTCCTTTAGGGAAGGAAATTGCCATCCTTACCTGGTTTGGCCAACATGTGACTCCAGACTCACAGTGAAAGTGGTTGACTCTTAACTGCCCTCTGGGCAATTAGGGATGGGCAATGAATGCTGCGTAGCCACTGATGCCCTTATCCCATGAATGAATTTAAAAAAATCAAAGATTGTTTTATTACCACACAGAACAGTGTACAGCAAGATAATAGTACTTCAGACAAGCTTTCACACAACATTCTTACCTTTCCGTCAAACCTAGCTGTTCCACCAATGGGAATCCGCAGATTTCTTGGAGGCAGCGTGAAAGCTGGTGCTTCTGGAGGGTAGGTGTCAGCCTGAGGTCTTTCCAAAGTTAACGTTGTTTTGGAAATACGAGTTGCATTTTGAGCAATCTTCACATCTCCCATGGTTAATTATCCAATCTGATAGGAAGGAAAGGTTTGATTAGTATTTAGCATGAACACTTTGAATAGGGGTGGCATGGTGGCTCAGTGGTTAGCACTACAGCTTCACAGCACCACGGACCCGGGTTCGATTCCAGCCTCAGGCGACTATCTGTGCGGAGCTTGCACATTCTCCCCGTGTCTGTGTGGGTTTCCTCCAGGTGCTCCAGTTTCCTCCCACAGTCCAAAGATGTGCAGGCTAGGTGGATCGGCCATGCCAAATTGCCCGTAGTGTTCAGGCGTGTGTGGGTTATGAGGGGATGGGACTGGGTGGGATGCTCCAAGGGGTGGTGTGGACTTGTTGGGCCAAAGGGCCTGTTGCCACACTGTAGGGAATCTAATCTAATCTAATCTAAACATACAATACACATTGGCAAACCATCAGAAACAATAATCACTTAAGAATTAGATGACAGTAAGCCCTCATTTAAAGTTGTTGTTGTGTTCTTGGAAATCACAACTTCCACTCAAGCATGGATTCCCCCAGGAATGACCATTAAATCCAGAAATAGGCTCATCCAGTCATTTCTTGCCCAGAACAATTCAGGTGCTATATAACTAGTACATTAATGTAAAGAGCAGTATGAGTATGAACATATTTCAGGATAGCAACAATCTTCAGTTTCAAAAGTAATGAAAATTGCTTGATGACTGCCTGCCTCATAATTTATTTTTGAGGAAGTAGCTCTCAATTTGATTTCAGCATTTGAGTGGAATGCTGAACTATTATTGTTTTGTTTGGCAGTGGGTAATCAGTTATTTAAACACTGGAAGTATAATAATTTTCCAATGTTTAGCAATTGGCTCCTAAGTAGTAGGCACATTCTCTAATGCAGTGATTATAGGCACTGTCTTATTTCACCAAGTTAATTTTATACTGAAAAACATTTAGAATGTTTAATGACTTTTTTTTTCCTGTTCTCTTTCCAGAATCTTCATTCCAAGAGCCAAGTCAGTTGTTTACACTATGAAATCTTTCATAAAGTGACTGGGCAGACTTGTAAAGGTCTAAAATTCCTAACTACAGAAAATGAGGTCAAAATTCCATAATACTCTGGTCTTCCTTAGCACAATTTGTGAAAGTACAGATGATGCTGAAATTCAGGTACGATACCTTGTCTGGTGGCTTCTCAATGGCCTTTTTAAAAAAATGGTGAGAGCCTCCTCCCCACTAAAACAAGATCAGAAGCATAGGACAGGGTCCCAGGACTACTACTGATATTAAACTAACTCCCTTCTTCTTCCATGTTCTTCCTTCTTCCTTTGTTATACAATATATCCACTCACTCTACATTTACAAGTTTGTGAAATCTTGAGATGTAGATTGTCAAGTCCAGGCAATTGGACACTATTTACTTCCAGTAATATTTCTTTATCTATATCAATTGCTTTCAGTTTGTCATTCTCAGCAAAACACAAAAATCTATGAACAATTTAGACATTAAGCTGACTCCACCAACCAATAGAATTCTTGACAGGAAAGAAGGTGAATCATTACTGGGGGTAAGCAGGATTGTAGAGTTGAGGTTGTCATCAGATCAGCCATAACCTTTTGAATGGTAGGGCAGGCTCAAATGGGTTGAATAGTCTATCCTGCTCATAATTTGTAAATTAGTAGAAGAGTTATAATTCTTAAAAGTCAGAGCCTTATAGCATGGAAACAGGCTCTTTGTCCAACTTGTGCATGCCGACCAGGTTTCCTAAATTAAACATAAGAACATGAGAACTAGGAGCAGGGCTAGGCCATCTGGTCCCTCAAGCCTGCCCCGCCATTTAATAAGATCATGGTTGATCTTTGAGACTCAGCTCCACTTACCCGCCCACTCACCATAATCCTTAATTCCTTTACTGTTCAAAAATTTATCTACCCTTGCCTTAAAAATATTCAGCGAGGTAGCTTTTCTCATAAGGCATTCCCTACTTTACTAGGCAGGGAATTCCACAGATTCACAACCCTTTGGGTGAAGAAGTTCCTCCTGACCTCAGAAGACATCTGCTTCCCTTTATTTTGAGGAAATGCCCTTGAGTCCTAGTTTCACCTGCTAGTGGAAACAACCTCCCTGCCTCAACCTTATCTATTCCCTTCATACTCTTATATGTTTCTATAAGATTGCCCCTCATTCTTCTGAATTCCTATCAGTATAATCCCAGTCTACTCAGTGTCACCTTGTAATCCAACCCTCTCAACTCTGGAATCATCCGAGTGAAGCTCCTCTACACTCTCCCCAGTGCCAGTATATCTCTTCTCAAGTAAAAATGAGTACCATTTGCCTGCATTTGGCCCATATCCCTCTAATTCATTCCTTTTCATGTAGCTGTCCAAATATCTTTCAAATATTGTGACTGTGGCTGCATCTACCACTTCAGCTCGCAGTTCATTTTCACACATAAACTACCCTCTTTATGAAAAATGTTGCCCCTCAGGTCCCTTTTAAATATTTCTCTTCTCACCTACACCAAGGGAAAGACTTTTGCAATTCACCTTATCAATGCTCGTCATGATTTTAAGTCTATAAGTTCACCTCTCAACATCGTTCACTCCTGTAAAAGAAGTTCCAGCCTATCCATCTTCTCCTTATAACTCAAACCCTTCAGTCTCAGTAATGTCCTTGTAAATCTTTTTTGCACCCTTTCGAGTCTAATGACATCCTTCTTGTAGCAGGGCAACCAGAATTGTACACGGTACTCCAAATGGGGCCTTACCAACTTCCTGTACAGCTACAACATGATGTTTCCACTCATATACACAATGCTCTGACCAATGAAGACAAGTGTGCCAAATGTCTTCTTCACTGCCCTGTCTCACCACAACTCCATTCTTCATCTCACATCCGACATACTCCTGTACTCTTTGAGTTTGTGTGGATAAGAAAAGATCTATCCAACTCAGTTCTAAATAAATTTGATGAGCAAATCTCCACTGCTCTCTGGAAGACGAACAGCAGAAAATTGCAAAGATCAACGATCGTCAGAGAGAAGAAATTCTGCCTCATGTCTGTTTTAAATGTGAGACCACTTATTCTAAAACTGTGGTCCCTAGTTCTAGGTTCCCCTGTTAGAGGAAACATTTCTGTCAGAATCTATCCTGTCAATATACCTCAGATTCTTTGATTCAAAAAGATCTTGTCTCATTCTTCCCAAATCCAATGTGTATGAGGTCCAACTTGCTTAGCCTTTTCTCATAATTCCCTACTTCTAAGAATCAACTGTGTGAAACTTTTCCAAACTGTCTCCAATCCAAGTATTGCATATCCCCCTTTAAATGACAAGGCCAAATCTATACACTCGGTATTGTCTCATCTTCTTGCAATAAAGGCCATCAAAAGGCCTTCCTAAATACATACTGCAGTCACATGTTTATTTTTATGACTGAACCTCTGCATTATTTACAAAAAAATGTTTTGCATTTTGTACATTAAGACAGATGCTGCATAATGATTTAATGTCTCTGTCATTTCCTTATTTGTCATTATAGTTTCACTTGTCTCTGCCCCTAACGGAACCACACTTACATTCACTTATCCTTTTCTTTTTATAAACCCATAGAAGCAGAATATCCAAAGAGGTGTTTCCTAAATATGCCCTGGAGGCAACGTCCCTCGATTTTTCATCCTGACCTAAACTCCCAAATGTACCCTATAACTATCAGCTACTTAAGCACTCTAATGTTTAAATTTATCACCACATCCCCTATGTGTCAACAGACTTGTAAACAGCAGACAGTAGCTTTCCTGGGTGCAGGGTTGGAATTAGACTTTATTGGGCCTTGGTCTTACTCTTCAGTCATTCTAGTTTAAAATGTGACAGTTCTGCACAAAGATGTTTAAAATCAACATGGGATAGAAAATGGACAAAATTGATAAATGTCACATTTGGCGTACCTCAGAGTGAGTTTGCATGAAGGCCTGGGTATCCATCAAGTTAAGACAACTCAGGAGTCCTTTTGAAATAGTGGGTAAGACCTGATTCTGGAATGCCACCTTCATTCTCATTGCTGGCAGCTTTCACCAGCATGCGGTAAGGGCACGGATGCACAGTACCCCCAACTGTGCCTGTTACATTGCAAGGCTGGAAACATTAAAACACCCTGCAAGTTTCGTGGAGGACATTAGAGAAGACATAAACCCTGGAGGAATCCCAGTCCCAAGTGAGGAGCCACAAAAGAATGGTCAGCTGCCCTTGAAGCTGTTTCACCTCCAGGCTTTTAAATACAAAAACAGCTTCTGTAGCTTTCACTTAAAGAAAACACTCCCCCATACTTCTGGACTGCATTGATTAGCAGACCATCAGGCGTACCTAAGGGGGAAAACGGGCCATTTGTATTTTTTCAGTATCAATAAACTCCACTGATTACAAACCTCAGGATTCGTTATTATAACTCAGTCCATTTTTAATGCTCATTTCAGTTGCATTTATCTCAGCAGTGGACTGTGTTTTGACTGGCAGTTTTAGCAAGTTCCTTAACAATTATCTTTCTTTGTGTCCTCTGCAATGATGAATTCCAAGGATTCATCAACTTCTGGCTGAAGAAATTCCTCCTCATCTCCACTCTAAAAGGTTATGCCTTCATTCTGAGGCTGTGCCCCTAAGTCTCAGTCTCTCCTACTAATGGAAACATTTTCTCCATGTCCACTGTATCCAGGCCTTTCAGCTTTCTGTAAATATTAGTCAGAGCCTCCTTCATCCTTCTAAATTTGGTCAAGCACGAATCCAGGGTCCTCAACTGCTCCTCATATGACAAGCCCTTTATCCGCAGGATCATTCTTGCAAACCTCCTCTGAACCCCCTCCAACATCCTTCTTTAGACAGGGGGCTGAAAACTACTTACACTATTCTTGATGTATCCTGACCACAGCCTAATATGGGGCAGCATGGTGGCTCAGTGGTTAGCACTGCAGCCTCACAGTGCCAGGGACCTGGGTTCGATTCCAGCCTCAGGCGACTGTCTGTGTGGAGTCTGCACATTCTCCCCATGTCTGCGTGGGTTCCCTCCAGGTGCTCCAGTTTCCACCCACAGTCCAAAGGTGTGCGGGCTAGGTGGATCGGCCATGCTAAATTGCCCATAGTGTTCAGAGTTGTGTGGGTTATGGGGGATGGGTCTGGGTGGGATGCTCCAAAGGGTGGTGTGGACTTGTGAAACAGGCCAAGGGCCTGTTTCCACACTGTAGGGTAACGAATCTAAACTAGTACAGCTCTGCTCTTGTATTCTAGCCCTCTTGAAATGAATACACTGCATTCACTTTCCTCATTGCCAAATCAACCTGCATATTAACCTTAAGAGAATTCTGAAAGACTCCTGAGTCAATTTGTGTTTCAGATTTCTGAAGCCTTTCCCCATTTAGAAAATAGTCTATGACTCTATTCTTGCTGTGAAATTTGATAAGCTCATACTTCCCCATATTGTATTCAATCTTCTTTACCCTTTCTCCTCACCTGTACAAATCTTTCTGCAGCCTCCCTGCTTCCTCAACACTATCTGTCCCTCTATATATCTGAAAACTGACAAATAATGCCCTCAGTTCCCTCATCCAGATTGCTAATGAATTCTGTGAGTAGTTGTATATTGACGCCAAGAAACTCCATTAGTCACTGGTTGCCATCCTGAAAAGGAACCCTTTATCCCTACTCTCTGCATTCTGCTAGTCTGCCAATCCTCTATCCATGCCAGTACTTTCTTCTAACATCATGGGCTCTTGTTTAGCAGCTTCCTGCGCAGAACCTTGTTGAATATCTTCAGGAAATCTAAATACATTGACCCTCGTTTGTTTAATTTGTTCCTTACCAGCTCAAAGAATTCTAAAAGATTTGTCAGGCATGACCTCCCTTTGACGAAGCTTTGATGACTCAGCCCTGCTTTAGCATGCACTTTCAAGTACTCCTCAATCTCATCCTTAATAAGAGACTCTAAAACCTTACCAATGGCTGAATTCAGGCTAACCAGTCTATAGATTCCCTTCTTCGACACAGTGTGGAGCTGGAGGAATACAACAGGTCAGGCAGCATCAGAGGAATAGGAAAGTTGTGTTTTAGGTCAGGCCATTTCATCAGGTCTGGATTTTTCTTCTGCCTCCCTCTTTCATTAAACAGGCGTGTTACACTAGACATTTTCTAGTCCTCTTGACACTAGGGATTCCTGAAAGATCAATAGCTCCTCAGCTGTTTTCTTCTGCACCCTGACGCTTTGGAAATTCCGGTCTGCTAGTGGTGTTTTCCACAGTGAAGACTAATGCAAAGTATCTATTCAGTTCCTCTGCAATTTCTTTATTTTCCATTACTACTTCTCCAACCTCATTTTCCTGCAGTCCAATATCCACTCTTGCTTTTCTTTCTCCTTATAGACAGCGAAAAAGCACTCTTGAAATCTTCTCTTTTATTACTAGCTAGCTGACCCTCCTATTTTATCTTCTCTCCTCTTAATACATTTCTCGTTGTCCTCTGCTAGTTTTGAAAGGCTTCCCAGTCCTCTGGCATCCCACTTATCATCACCCTTTTATTTTTCTTTTGCTCTTATGTTGTCCCTGGCTTCCCTTGTTAGCCATGGTTGTCTCATCCTCCCCTCAGTATGTTTCTTCTCTGTGGAATGAATTTCCTCTGCGCCTCCTGAATTACCCCCAGAAACTCTTGCCATTGCTGCACCAACGTCTTTCCTACTAGGATCCCCTTCCAATCAACTCTGGTCAGCACCTCCACGTGTCTTTGCAGTCAACTTTTCTCAATTGTAATACCATTACATCTGATTGAAGTTTCTCCCTCTCAAACTGAAGGGCAAATTCTATCATCTTGTGATCACTGCTCCATAGGGGTTCCTTCACCTTCTGCTCCCTAATCAAACCTAAATCTCACTACACATCACTAAACACAGAATTGCCTGTTCAATGGTGGGCTCTACCACAATCTTCTCCAAAAAAACTATCTTGTAGACATTCTACGAATTCCTTTTTAAAATATTCTACTACCTGATTTTCCCATATTGAAGTCTCACATCATTATAGTGATAGTGCCTTTCTTACATGCCTTTGTCATCTCCTGATTTTTCTTCAAGTCCTGACTACTACTAGGACATCTATACATAATGTCCGTCAGTCTTTTTTCCCTTTATGGTTCCCCATCTCTGCCTACATAGTTTCTATGCCTTCCATTCTAAATCACTTGTTGCTATCAAATCAATTTAATTACTTGCAAACCCATTCACTCTGCCTATCTGCATATCCTTTCAGTAGGATGTGGATCATGGGATATTCAATTCCCAGCCCTGATCTCCTTGCAGCCATATGGCTATAATGCATTGTATCTGCCAAGTACAATTAGTGCTACAAGCTCATTTACCTTGTTCTGTACATTGCAAACATATAGGTACAACACCCTCAGTCCTGCATTATATGCATCCCTTCTCATAGTTGTCCCCTAATGTGCTGTGCCTAAAGTTAGATTTCTGACCCTCTCCATACTTTCTATCCTGTTACTTGTTCTGGAAAATTTAAAAACCTCTCCTAAGCCTTCCTCCCCTTTATATTTTTCCATAATTTTCATGCAACCGAACCCACCACACTACTATTTAGTTCAAAGCCATATAATTCAGGTGGAGCCCATCGCATCAGAGCAGCTCCCTGTTTCGCCAGCACTGATGCCAATTTCTCATGAATTCAAACCTGTTTCTCCCACATCAATCCTTGAGCCATGTGTTTACCTCTTTAATCTTGCTGACCCTCTGCCAGTCAGATCATGGTTCAGGGAGTAAACCAAACAGTATCACCTTTTTCATTCTGTTTTCTAAATTAGCATTTAGCTGCTCATATTTTTCCAGCAGAACCCCTTACTATCTGTTTCATTGGTACCTATATAGTGCACAGCAACTGGACCTTCCCCTCCCAGTACAAGCTCCTCTATAACCCAGATGAGATATCTTGAATCCACACACCAGTGACACAACCAGCGGTTCCCTCTACCCTGCCCACAAAGAACAGAGTCTATTCCCCTGACTATACTCTCTCCAATTACTACATTTCTCTTTCTTCCCCCATCTTGAATGGCTCCCTATACCATGGTGCTATGGTCAGTTTGTTCATTCTCCCTATAGCCCAGCTCTCATCCACATAGGGAGCAAGAATCTCAAAACTGTTAGACAAGCTTAAGGGCTGAGGCTCCTTCTGCATTCCTCCTGGTTCTCTCTAACTGCATCACTTGTAGTCACACCCTCCTGTTCCTGACTACTGATCCATTCTGAGATAGCTAATCTAAGGGATGTGTCTGCCTCCTGAAACACAGCAGCCAGGTAACTCTCCCTTTCACTGTCTGATATGTAACAGAGTTTGAAGCTCAGGCTCTAATTCATTGACTCTGAGCCAGAGTCCCTCAAGCAGCTAATACTTGCGATAGATGTTGGTCACTATGTGCCATAACAGGCTCCATAAAAGATAAAGAAGCAGTTTAAAGTGATGTGGAAAAAAGCAAAAGTGAGATGAACAAAGAACAGTACAGGTCAGGAATAGGCCCTTCAGCCCGCAATGTTGTGCTGAGCATGATGCCAAATTATCTAATCCCTTCTGCCTCCCTCCGTTTCTTATATTTATGTGCTTATCTAAAAGCCTTTTAAACGTACCTATCGTCTCTGCCTCCACCACCATCCCTGACAGTGCGTCCAGACACCTATCACTCCATGTTAAAAACATGCCCCTCATATCTCCTTTGAACTTTCTCTGTGTCATCTGAAATACAGATCCCCTAGTATTTGACATTTCAACTCTGGAAGAAAATTCTGACTGTCAACCCTATCTATTCATCTCATAATTTGATGAATGAGAAAAAAGCTTTTTAACAGGGAGAGTATGAGGAGGAGGAAGGATCAACTGAGGCATTCATGACGATATTGAGCGACTATTTGGACAGAAATACTGTGCAAGGGAGGAGGGAAAACAGGAGATTAACATGAGATTAGCAGTAAGTAGCAATACTCACTTGAGGAGCTGGTGCATGCAATTTCGATCTCCTCCTGTGCTATACCACTGTGAAACAATTATTTATATCAATTTCAAAGACATACTCCTGGGTCTACCTACAGTACACACAGAATGAGATAAAGATAGAGGATACATGGTTGGGGGTGGGGGGTGAGGTGTGGGGGTGGGGTTGAACATGAAGATGCCATGGGAAATATGAAGGGACAGGAAGGAACTTGAGAGAATGAAGGGTCATGGAAGGAGCATTGTGCTTCCATTTAAAGTTAAATATAGTTCTTCTGGATCTTGACTTAAGTGGTGGTTTTGCAAAGGCTTCTACTGGTTCCCAGCTTACAGGTCTTTACCTGGCAATGACGGAGGATAGTGCCCTTCTCCAGGATACACAACAACGTGCGCTTTTGAGCACATGACTATCAGTGTCAGTTTCACAGTGGGAGCATGTAGAGAGGGTGGTCAGAGACCGAGGTGAGAATCTGAGGGCCCAGTATTCATTGTTACAACTGGCCTGATGTTCAAGGACCGCAACTTCCACCCGCCCCTGCAGTCGTCAAGAACACCCTTGATCAAGGGTGGGGAGGGATGGGGTGTGAGGGATGAGTGATGAGGGTGAGAAGTTGTGACCTCTGAAGAATGCGGACATCTGGGATTTACGGGAGTGGAATGCCTCATCCTGGGAGCAGATGCAGCAGAAGCAAAGGAATTAGGATTAGGGGATGGGATTTTTGCAGGCAGGTGGGTGGGAAGAGGTGTATTCTTGGTAGCTGTGGAAGTCAGTGGGCTTGAACTGGATATTGGTTTCTAGGTGGTTGCCCGAGATGGAAACAGAGAGGTCCAGGAAGGTGAGGGAGGTGTTAGAGACAGTCCAGGTGAACTTAAGGTTGGGGTGGAAGGTGTTGGTGAAGTGATTGAACTGTTTGAGCTCCTCTTGGGAGCACGAGGCACCACAGAGACAAGGTCATCAATGTAATGGAGGAAGAGGTGGGGTTTAGGGCCAGTGTAGGTGTGGAAGGAGGATTGTTCCACATACCCTACAAAGAGGCAGGCATAGCTTGGGCCCGTGTGGGTACCCAATGGTAACCCCCTTTTTCTGTAGGAAGTGGGAGGAATCGAAAGAGAAAGTTGTTGAGGGTGAGGACGAGTTCGGCGAGGCGAATGAGGGTGTCAGTCGAGGTGGACTGGTCGGGTCTGCGGGACAGGAAGAAGTGGAGGGCCTTTAGGCCATTTGCATGGGGAATGCAGGTGTATGGGGACTGGACATCCATGGTGAAAATGAAGTGTTGGGGACCAGGGAATTGGAAGTTCTGGAGGAGGTGGAGGGCTTGGATGTGTCACGGATGTAGGTTGGGAGTTCCTTGACTAAAGGGGAGAAAATGGAGTTCTCCATGTGGACTGCAATTTCTCCCCCTTGGTCCCGGAACTCCCTACCTACATCCGTGACACCACCCACACCCTCCACCTCCTCCGGAACTTCCAATTCCCCGGTCCTCAACACCTTATTTTCACCATGGACATCCAGTCCCTATACACCTGCATTCCCCATTAGGATGGCTAAAGGCCCTCCACTTCTTCCTGTCCCGCAGACCCGACCAGACCCCTCCACCGACACCCTTATCAGCCTAGTCGAATTCGTCCTCACCCTCAACATCTTCTCTTTCGATTCCTACCACTTCCTACAGACTAAGGGGGTGGCCATTGGATACCCACATGGGCCCCAGCTATGCCTGCCTCTTTGTAGGGTATGTGGAACAATCCCTCTTCCGCACCTACACTGGCCCTAAACCCCACCTCTTCGTCCATTACATTAATGACTGTATCGGCGCTGCCTTGTGCTCCCATGAGGAGCTCGAACAGTTCAATCACTTCATCAACACCTTCCACCCCAACCTTAAGTTCACCTGGACTATCTCCAACACCTCCCTCAACTTCCTGGACCTCTCTGTCTCTATCTCGGGCAACCACCTAAAAACCAACATCCATTTCAAGCCCACCGACTCCCACAGCTACATAGAATACAGCTCCTCCCACCCACCTTCCTGCAAAAATGCCATCCCTTTTTCCCAATTCCTTTGCCTCTGCCGCATCTGCTCTCAGGATGAGGCATTCCATTCCCGAACATCTCAGATGTCCTCGTTTTTCAAGGACCGCAACTTCCACCCGCCCCTGCAGTCGTCAAGAACGCCCTTGATCATGTCTCCCGCATTTCCTGCAACTCATCCCTCACACACCGACCCTGCAATAATACCCAAAAGAGAATCCCTCTCATCCTCACATACCATCCCACCAACATCCGGATCCAACACATCATCCTCCGACACTTCTACCATCTGCAATCTGACCCCACCACCAAAGACATTTCTCCATCCCCACCCTTATCTGCTTTCTGGAAAAACCACTCTCTCCATGACTCCCTTGTTTGCTCCACATTCCCCTCCAGCCCCACCATGCCTGGCACTTTCCCATGCAATTGCAGGAAGTGCCATGCTTACACCCATACCTCCTCCCTCACCCACAACCCAGGCCTCAAGAAGACTTTCCACATCAAGCAGAGGTTCACTTGCACATCTGCTAATGTGGTATACTGCGTCCACTGTACCCGTTGTGGCCTCCTCTACATTGGGGAATGTGGAGCTAAAAAGGGAGTCATGGAGAGAGTGGTCAGAAAGCAGACAAGGGTGGGGAGGGAAAATTGTCTTTGGTGGTCGGGTCAGATTGCAGATGGCAGAAGTGTTGGATCTTGGAATCTGTTTTTCTCCACTTGCAAATACTTGTGACATGAACAACAGGGAAACTGTCTTAGGGATAATGGGAACGGAGGCTTGGGGACCGCTTTGCAGAACACCTACGCTTGGTTCGCAATAAACAGCTGCACCTCCCAGTCATGAACTGTTTCACCTCCCCCTCCCACTCCTCAGATGACATCTCCATCCTGGGCCTCCTGCAGTGCCACAACGATGCCACCCGAAGGTTGCAGGAACAGCAATTCTTATTCCGCTTGGGAACCCTGCAGCCCAATGGTATCAATGTGGATTTCACAAGTGTCAAAATCTTCCCTTCCCCTACCGCATCCCAAAACCAGCCTAGCTTGTCCCCACCTCGCTAATCTGTTCTTCCACACACCCATCTCTTCCTCCCACCTCAAGCTGCACCTCCATTTCCTACCGAGACTCCTCATCCTGCTGCCTTGACCTGTCCATCCACCCTGACTGATCTATCCCATCCCTACCTCCCCACCTACACTCCCCTATACTGGCTCCATCCCCGCCTCTTTAACTTGTCTGTCTCCTCTCCAACTATCTTCTCGTCTATCCATATTTGATCCACCTCCCCCCTCTCCCTATTTATTTCAGAACCCTCTCCCCATCCCCCTTTTCTGAAGAAAGGTCTGGGCCCGAAATGTTAGCGTTTATGCTCCTAAGATGCTGCTTGGCCTGCTGTGTTCATCCAGCTCCACACCTTGTTATCTCAGATTCTCCAGCATCTGCATTTCCCATTATCCCTAATACAGTTTCCCTGTTGTTCATGTCACAAGTATTTGCAAGTGGAGAAAAACAGATTCTTTTAAAAGTGGATTTCATCGTCTTCTTGAATTCTTTGCCTTAAGATAGTTTCAACCCAACACATCATAATCTCCACCTCATGTAGGGCAAGAAGGCAGGTGCTGAACTGCCCCACTTAGAACAGGGACCTAACTGGTGGTAATTCTGAGGAAGAGTCACTGGACCTGAAACATTGACTTTGACTTCTCTCCACAGACGCTGCCAGATTTGTAGGGCTTTCCCAGCAATTTCTGTTTTGGTGCCCAACCTGTGCTCTTTGCACCAATCTGATCTGCATCAGCTCTCCAGGCAAATGAGCTAACCAGCCCATCCAAGATATCTTGAATTGCAGAGGCAACATTTTTATATGTGTGTTGCAGTCTGGAGCTCTGAATAGCGGTGGTAGACGTGGCTGATCAGGATTCTCTCCCACTCTTACAACCTGCCATTGGCATATGTTGGAAGGATTTCCAGGTTGATTATGAACCTGTTTGACCAATATATGAGTACACATTCCTTGATCATCAAGTCCTCCAACAGGCCTTGAATCTGGAACTTCTGACGCGGAAGCAAAGACAACATTACTGTCCCCCAGGTCCTCAACTTGGTATCTATTAAAGATAATTAATGAATGGAAATATTTGACTGTAGCTTTACTCATTATTCTAAAAAACAAAAAATGCTTGGAAAAGACAGAATGTTCCGATGTATTTGACATGGTTAGATTGCAAGAGGATTGTGGTACAAAATATGTCCAAACTAATGTAATAATGGAACAAAATGTCATGCCAAAAATGGGACAGAGGATCATTTCTAGAAAGAATACAAATACTTTACTTCAATACATTATCAGAACACAAATCCTTTTACGGTCTTGCTTTCCCTATGTTTGTAAACTGCTCCAGAGCCAAAATTTCAATTATCTTCAGCTGTTTCATCAATGACCCTCATTTCATCAATAAATCAGAAGGGAGGATACTCTGTTCCATTCACAATCTCTTAGACATTGAAGCAGTCCATGCCTGCATTCAACAAGATTTCGATGGCATTCAGTCTTGGGCTGACAAATGGTAAGCAACTTTCAATCTACAAAATTGCACCATCTTCAACAAGAGAGAATCAAACCTTCTCCCTTTAACTTTCAACTGTATTCTTAATGTCAAAACCATCAATATTGTGAGATCACCATTGATAAGAAATTTAACTGCACATAATGTACAGTCACCGACGTGATGGAATGCTTTCTTTTGCCTGGATCGATGCAGCTCCAACAACATTCAAAAATATCAGGATCATCCATGACAATGCAACCTATTTTAGTGGCACACAGTCCACCATTTTAAACATTTACTCATGGCACCATTAATACAACATTCCAGCAGCATGTGTTAATTGTAACTATCGTTGAGTATTTATTGTATTCAGATGGTGGGCATCAACTGAGAATTCACTAATGCGCTAACTTTTGGAAAATGAAACTATAATTGTTGGGTTAAAAGATTCATGTTTGCAGTATATGGCTTTGTAAATAAAAAGGTATGTAAAGGTTGCAGTTCCACCCTTTATCACCCTGACTATCTGGATTAGAACAGTCTGTCTCATCTTTAATATCTACTGCAGCAACTCTTGAAATTTCCTCTGATGATACCTGTGAAACCCAAATGCGCTACTTCGATGCCAGCATATAGGAACACACACAACTGGCAACGTCATTTCCATTTTGCACACTGCACTCCATCCTGACTTAAAAGCTCATCCTTCACTCTCACTGAGACAAAGCCCTAGAAGACCCTCTCTGTCGGGTACACACTCACCACCTGGGCTGCAGCAAGTTTAGAAAGCAGTTCATTACCACCTTCTCATGTATAATTGGGGATGAGGAATAAATGCTGACTCTGTCGATGATCCAGAGACAAAAAACATACAAGTTTAAAATGCCGGATTCTTCTTCCCCTGTGTTGTTATTGTTCACCTCCCCTACTTTGGCCAAACATTAGCAGCCGTTCATAACTTAGGCCCTACTCTTTAGCACCCTGTCCCTCTCTCCACCTTGCTCTTCACTGTTAAAATTCTCCTTCGAGCCCATAGCCTCTAAACACATTCTTGGTCAGTACCACCTGCTTCATTCAGTAACTATATTTTTTCTGACACATCTGTAATTACTTTTGGACATTCTTCTGTCTTGAATAGGCTACATTAATTCTTGTGGTCGTTTATTATGTACTCACTTAGATAGTAGATACTTCTCCCAATATTCAAGCTAAATTCTATCCCTCAAAGTGATAGATTAACTTGTGAATCACTCACCTACTGTTTGTGGAATATTGCTATGGGCACCTTGGCTTCTGCACCTGCCAACATAACAGAGAATGTACTTAAAAGTTAACTCATTAACGTAAAAGTGTTTTATGGGCATCCTGAGGATGTGATAAGTTCTAATGTAAATGCATGTTTTTTTCTTCTTCTTTTCTTTACAGCTTCAAATGAACATAAGGGCTGACCAGAATGAGTACAACAGATAATAGAATTGAGAAAGAAAGTGGGAGAAATACACATGCACGCAAACACACACTAAAAGTCTGGAAAGGAGAAAGATGTTTTAAGCTACACGTGGGAGTAAACTTATCTAATAACAAGCATTTTCTTCCCCAACACAATGAGAGGTTTGAAAAAATTCTTCAAAATAAGTGAATTGTTGTCAAGTCTGGGATTAATACAGGCCTATTGAGAGTGAATAATTGTGAAGGAAAACATGTCTAGCACATAAAAGGAAACCTATTATCTTAAAAAATGCAGTCGTTCATCTAAGGTAAATACTGGGCAAATATTTGTTAGATTTATGTGTGATATGGGGCTGATTTTACAATTTTCAATGGGGTGAGGGAAGCAGACTGGAAAGTAAGTATCACTGACACCCCGTCATTTTGGTGCACTGGGTTTGGAGTTAATTGCTGATTAGCAGTTTAGTACAAGAAAGCTAATCCATTACTGAAAACAACAAATGCTGGCGATCACAGTGGGTCAGGCAGCATCCTTGACGAGAAAACAAGCTAACATTTCGAGTCTAAATGACTCTTCATCAGAACGGATGTGAAGTGTGGAGGGGCCAGGGTTTATGCTATAGTTAGGGAAGCGGGGTGCTGGTGAAGTGTAGAGTGCTGGGGGAGAAAGGACGTTGATAGTTCATATTAAGTGATTGGAATGCTAATCAATGGGCAGCGTGAGGGGGAATTCTGCACCAATTGAGCAACTAGGCTGGGAAATAAGGGAGGAGTGAGACTGTACTGTGAACAGAGTGACAGACTGGTTACGGGGTTCACTGATGGTGGGATACAACCAATTTCACTGAAAAACAGCCCTGTAGCGGGACCTTAATTGCTCAGCTGCCTCCAAGGAACAGATAGCTAACCTGTTCCCAGACTGCACCTGCAAAGGCCCCATGAAATGAGAATGAATTTGGGACTGTTACCCTAATTTTCCCAGTCCCAATCCCCACCCTGAACACAACTCCATGGGACTGGTTAAATTTTACACATTACTTCTTTCTCTCAAAACAGATGCTGTCAAACCTGTTGATATTTCCAGCATTTTTGGTTTTCAATTCGGGATTTGAGAGATCAGGAGTCATGACATACACCACGAAATAAAGCACAGAGAATTTAAAATTTAAAAACAAAACAATCAGTAACACAACTTGGTAGAAAGTTATCCGATAGAATTTGCTTCCAAGTGCACTTCAGTTCACTCTACCAAAGAAATATCTGAGTTAAGGACCAATGCATCGGTCAGATGTATAAACAGCTTTATTAATAAGAAATAAGGAATTTACATTTATCATGCACCTAAATATTTTCATCATTTTTCAGATGTACTCAAGTGCTTCATGGACGTTAAAGCACCTTCGACCTGACATCATTGCTGTCAGGAAGCACTTAACAGAGTCTATTAAACAGCAGTGAGATAAATGACCAAATGATCTGTTTTTAGTCTTGTTGTTTGAGAGAGAACTGTTTTCCAGGAGATGTCTCTTTCTTTTCAAAGAATGACATTTTAGGCCACCGAAGGTGGTGGATGAAGCTCACGTTAATGTCTGACAGCATTGGCAATAAATTCAGGGAACAGCCACTCAGTTTGGATGCCATCAGCCAGTCAGCTCCCAAGCTCATTACAGCCTTGGTCTAAAAACAGTTCATCGCTGGAAGTGAGGTGCAAGTTCCAGCCCTTGACATCAAGGCCACATTTTACCAGATGTGGCATCAATGAGCTCTTGCAAATGGAAATCAGAGGGGAATACTTAACTGGTTGAAGTCATACCTTGCACTCAAGGAAGATGTGGTTGCTGGAGGTTAATCATTTCAGTCTCAGAACAGCCTCTTTGCTGGAGATTTTCAGGGTGTATCCTAGTCCTGATTTGCTACAACTACACCATTAATGACCTTCTGTCCATCATTAAGTCAGAAGTGGGGATGTTCACTGATAATTGCACAATGTTTGGCACTATTTACAATCCCACAGAAACTGAAATGTTGAAGGTGGTGGTTGTGGAATTGGTGACTGTTAGAATGGGAGACCTGCTGTTATAACTCAGAGCTGCATGCTGCTCATTGCTGCCTCAGAGATCATGACCCCAAAATTTCAGCTTTGGCGCTATTTGGGCCCTGTAGTACAGTGCATAAATCAGGAATACTCTCTACTTGCTTGGTGTGTAGCTTTAACAATATTCAAAGCTTCACACCATCCAGTCCAAGGCAATCTTCTTGATTGCCACCCCATCCGTGATGTTAAACATTCAGTTCTATCACTGTCAATACATGGAGGCAGCAATATGATGCACTTCAGTAACTCACCAAGACTGCTTTGACAGCACTTTCCAAATCTGAAATCTCTATCAACTAGAGCGACAACAATAACAGATGTATGAAATACCACCACCTGATAATACCACTCCAAACCACACACCATTTTGACTTGGAACTACATTGTCACTCCCTCATTGTAATAGGGTCAAAATCTTAGAACTCCTTCCCTAACAGCACTATGGGATTCTCGACACTCCATAGAATACAGTGGGAGTGCAATTAGGAATGGATCATTTATGCTGGCCCCAGCCAGTGACAGCCCCAAACATGAATGAATCAATCATAAAGAAAAATTAAAGTGATAAATGCATGAAAGTAGCATTCTTAACTTTGGGAAGTCAAATGGATTAATTACTTCTCTTGATATCAAAGCATGAACAAAAACTGAGGTATGTTATAACAAACTAGTTTCATGGGCATTTTAAAGAAATTCTTTAATTTACAAAGAGCTTCTTCGCATATTGGTAAAGAATTAAAAATGTACCTTTATTTGTTTGAATAATGCATCTGGTATATATTTTGCACTGTAATAGAAAATGAAGCTGCCAAGAAAACAGTTATCCTTTAGGATCAGTGTGGGGTAAAAAAACTGAAATATGTCAATCTCAGCTAAGAACTAAGTGCAATCTAGGATCCAAGAAAATATCGCAGGCAATCAGTCATAATGAATACTTAAATTTCAAAAGAAAAAATGATGAAAACATGAATGCACACAACTCAAACTATTGAGAAAAAAAATTGTGTCCTTACTCCCCATTTCAAAGGAACTTGTCTCAATCAATTCACTTCTCTGACCCAAGTGTAATAAACATAGGTAACAGACATCTTTAAGGAAAATATATCTTTGGAGGAAGTTTGACCAAGTGGGCAAGGGGAAGAGGGAGCATGGCTTAGGCAGATGATAATAAGGTTTCCGAGGAATTATCTTTAGTGTCCTGGTAACATTTATCCCTCAATCAAGGTGACAAAAGACAGTCTTTTCTTACTTTATTGCTGATTGTGGGAGTTTGCTGCATGTATATTAATTGCCACAAGTTCTACATTCCAACAGTTACCAACTTCAAAGAGTATTTCATTGGCTATAAAATGTTTTGAAGTATTCTGTGGCTATAAATAGTGCTATATAAATGTAAGTCATATTTTAGTAACAAAGAAGACTATAGTTCCTTGCACCTGTCGTCAACTGCAAGGAGAAAGTTTGTTGAGTACAAAAAGTCAAGGATCATCTTTCTTTTCCAAAACTGAACCCGAACAACCAGAAATCTTTAATAGTAATTGGCAGAGGAGGGCAATTGTTTCTGAATGGATAACAAAATCATAAGACCATAAGAAATAGGAACAGGAGGAGGCCATTCAACAGGATCATGGATAATCTGACATTCGTCATATTCACTTTTCTGCATTTTCCTCATACCATTGATTCCCCAACTGATCAAAAATTTATCTACTTCAGCCTTAAATATACATAAAGATTCTGCACCCACAGCTCTCGAGGAATTCCAAAGATGGATAACCCTCAGACAGAAGTGACTCCCTCTCATCTCGGTCTTAAGTAAATGTGGCAAAATATGCTGAAATTAGGTGTGGACCAGATACACTTAAATCTAAAGTTTAAAAATGTTGTTAAAAATTACTGTAGCAAGTACATAAAATGGTCAGACATGTTTTATTGGACTATAAAATTCTGTTTTTGATTTTTATACAGTCTTGACATTTTATATTTTATCTCTGATCAAAAACACCTGGAACACCTAGTCCCTGGGCAAATGGCGAGCAAGCATTCTGTTTCTGATATGGGGGATGAATTTGTTCATATGTTTTTTTATTCCTACTCTAATGTATAGCTTCTGCTAAGTATCTCCACTTCAATAGTCCAGGCAGGGTCACAAACATTGTCTCCTAGTTACAAAGTCACATGTATAAAAGCTACAAGTTTTTAAGATGTCAACAGAAGAAATTAGTACCCTACCCTAATCCAATGGTTCACAAAGTGTGCAGGTAGTCCATAAGGGTCCTCCAGGTGGTCTGTGGTCTAGTCCAAAATGCAAGTGGCCTGATACACACTGTCACAGCTGAGGCCCTTCAAGAGAACAAACCAGAGCCCTCATCCACACCAGCTGTTTGACATCACACAGTGAGAGCTTCTACAATGTGTGTGGCATGAATCATCATCAGCATGGGCAACAGTTCAGTGTTTGTATCAGCAAGATTACTGTGATCGTGTTTGAGTAAACAAAAGTGCTAAGTATTAGTTTCTCAAGAGAATATTTTTATGACATGTTAAAATGTTTCAAATAAACATAATTTCCTATATTAATCATTAAAGTTTAAAAAAAGCTATATTTTTGTTTCTGGAATTAATTCATAATTTTATTTACAATATTTAAGAAACATAGTTTACACAAATGTGTTACATTTTATAGCAAAATGTAATGCAATATTTACAATTTCCATTAGTGTATATGCTATAGCCGTTATTCCAAACAGTTTTGTTGGTTTCTTTGTAGTGCTAAGTGAAAATGACTGGAATAGGACCAGAGAGTATCAGTGAGAATTTTGTTCCAGTTTAAGTGACTGGTAGAGATTTTGTCATTTGTGACTAGCCCTAGAAGAAAAGCTAATGAATTACTGCCCTAATCTAAATATGGCATTCTTGTTTGGAGTTACCATAATTTCAAAGTATCATGCACTTAGTGACACTTATTGAACTGTCCAAAAAAGAGTGCTGCGTAGTTGAAGAACTCAATTGAGCTCAAATCAACAAAAAAATGGCAACAGTACACTCTTACTGTGATGTACGGTGTGTGATTTTATATAATATATACTATAATAATTTATTTCAAAGTTTGGACTTTGAACTAATAGCATGTGACTTTGGTCCATGTGGATCGGGAGTTTTAATGTTTAACTTGTCAGTATTTCTGAAGGCATGATATTTTTTACAAACCAGTTTGGGGGAAGAGAGTTCCTGGAGTGATAATGGGAATTTACTTGCATTGTGAGAGTTTTACAATTCAAGTAAACATTGAAAATAAGTAGGTTGCTTTCTGTTTAGTCAAAAAAAAGTTTAGAGCACTTCTTGTTTCAGTTTGCAGAAGTCCTTGTTGAAGTTATATGTAAGAACACAATTTCTCTTGGTGAAAGAAATTAATTCAGAATATTTAGGAAATAGCTTAACTCAATGTGATGGGTTTAGTTGAAAGCTCCATACCAGAAGTGTTTGGGTAGAACCCTGAATGCATTATTTGAAGTTGAGAAAGTCTAAGTTCAGTTAAGTGACTAAACAACATAAAGGTTATCAAACTATCAAGACAGAGAATTAATAAAAAAAATTAATCAAACCTAGACATGTCATAGAGAGAGGAACTCTTTCAGTGCCTGAGTAGTATAGAGTGATGGTGTTGGAATGGGTGGGATTATCTTTCTGCAGTGTGTTTCAATTTTTTCTAAAATTATGTTTTATGTAAATAGCTTGGTTTTTTTCTATTTTATGTTCACTTACTGTGCTTAATAAATGTGTTTGATTCTTAAAACCAAAACTAAAGCATGGGAAGCTACTGGAGAAGATACTGAGGGATAGGGTCTATTCCCATTTGGAAGAAAAAGGGCTTATCAGTGATAGGCAACATGGTTTTGTGCAGGGAAGGTCATGTCTTACCAACTTAATAGAATTCTTTGAGGACGTGACAAAGTTGATTGATGAGGGAAAGGCTGTAGATGTCATATACATGGACTTCAGTAAGGTGTTTGATAAGGTTCCCCATGGCAGGCTGATGGAGAAAGTGAAGTGAAGTTACATGGGGTCTAGGGTGTGCTAGCTAGATGGATAAAAAAACTGGCTGGGCAACAGGAGACAGAGGGTAGTAGTAGAAGGGAGTTTCTCAAACTGGAGATCTGTGACCAGTGGTGTTCCACAGGGATCTGTGCTGGGACCACTGTTGCTTGTGATATATGTAAATGATCTGGAGGTGTAGGTGGTCTGATCAGCAAGTTTGCTGATGACACTAAGATTGGTGAAGTAGCTGATTGTGAAGGGGACTGTCAGAGATTACACAGAATATAGATAGACTGGAGAGTTGGGCAGATAAATGGCAGATGGAGTTCAATCCGGGCAAATGCGAGGTGATGCATTTTGGAAGATCAAATTCAAGGGCGAACTATGCAGTAAATGGAAAAGTACAAGGGAAACTTGATGAACAGAGAGATCTGGGTGTTCAGGTCCATTGTTCCCTGAAGGTGACAACGCAGGTCAATAGGGTGGTCAAAAAGGCATATGGCATGCTTTCCTTCATTGGGCGGGGTATTGAGTACAAGAGTTGGCAGGTCA
This sequence comes from Stegostoma tigrinum, assembly GCF_030684315.1. Classification (NCBI taxonomy): domain Eukaryota; kingdom Metazoa; phylum Chordata; class Chondrichthyes; order Orectolobiformes; family Stegostomatidae; genus Stegostoma; species Stegostoma tigrinum. The sequence goes on along the minus strand of NC_081360.1, from coordinate 53,575,539 downwards.
TATTGCAGTTGTATAGGACTTTGGTTTGGACACATTTAGAGTACTGTGTACAGTTCTGGTCGCCACATTACCAAAAGGATGTGGATGCTTTGGAGAGGGTGCAGAGGAGGTTCACCAGGATGTTGCCTGGTATGGAGCGTGCTGGTTATGAAGAGAGGTTGAGTAGATTAGGATTATTTTCATTAGAAAGACGGACATTGAGGGGGGACCTGATTGAGGTCTACAAAATCATGAGGGGTATAGACAGGGTGGATAGCAAAAAGCTTTTTCCCAGAGTGGGGGACTCAATTACTAGGGGTCATGAGTTCACAGTGAGAGGAGGAAAGTTTAAGGGAGATATGCATGGAAAGTTCTTTACACATAGGGTGGTGGGTGCCTGGAACGCATTGTCAGCGGAGGTGGTAGATGCAAACACGTTAGCGTCTTTTAAGATATATTTGGACAGGTACATGGATGGGCAGGGAGCAAATGGACACAGACTGTTAGAAAATAGATGACAGGTTAGTCAGAGGATCTTGATCGGCGCAGGCTTGAAAGGCTGAAGGGCCTGTTCCTGTGCTGTAGGTTTCTTTGTTCTTTCTTTGTGTGCTCGTATTTAAGTGAAAGACAAACTCAACAAATAAAATCTATCAAGCCAAAATTCAGTCTGTGATCTGACTTGTCCAAGAATGACATCAGTTGGGATGATAACAAATGGAGCTCTTGTGGAGATTTGAATTCACTGGATTTAAGAAAGATCGGTGTCACTCGTTTTAAAGTGATGGTTACCTGCTGGTCTGGGCATAAAAAGATTACGTTAGTGTGAAGTTTTTTTGCATGGAATTTGATGATAGCTTTTAATGCAGCTCAGAGATTTCTGAATGTGGAAGATATAACAGTGGGTTTTAGGAAATCTTTGACTAAAGCTAAACTGAGAAAGTTTCCAGGTAAGTGAAGGTATAAGTAAAAGCCAGATCTCATTAGGATGAGATGCTACAGTTGATTATATCACATTTCGAACCAGAAGAAGGGAAGCCAGAGATTATAATGCTACAACTGGAATTGGCTCAGGTACATTCAGAAAGAATAAATAAAAACCTTTACTTATAATGGGTCAGAGAAATGGAAACATTTGAATTTCAGGAGAGAAAAACAGGGATAGAAGATTAAACAGATGAAATTGAAAAGGAGGAAAAAGAAAAAAAAAAGAAAGAGAAGGGAGGAATATGAGTTAATCAAAATTTTAGGTTACATTGCCCAATGTACTAAAGATGAATTTGTAAGGTATCTTGTCTCATTTGAAAAGGTAGTCGGACAGATGAAGTGACAAAAAGATGTTAAAATGTGTTTTGACAATTACAGCTATGACTATGTACACAAGTTTGAGAACAAGATGTAGAATACCAAGCTGTGAAGGAGGTAACAGTCACTGCCTCAATGCTTGTGCCTGCAGCTTATCAATTAACATTTAGAACAACATGATAGCTGCCTAATCAGATACTTTTAGAATTTGAAAGGGAAAACAAAATGCTGGGTACAGTGGTTTGGGTCACCAAAGCTAGAGAATTTTTTGAGACTGTAATAGAAATTATAATCATGAAAGAATTCATAAATAGCATTCCTAACTTTAAAAACCTATTTAGATGAGTGTTGTATATTAAAAATCAGTGAAGTAGCATTTCTGACATATCTATGACATCTTGTTCAGATAATTACAGGTGGGGTGATAGTCAAATGGAAATCCACAGGAAATAGGAGGGAAAAAAAAATCTGCAGATGGAAGAGGTACAATGTTCAGATAACAGATGGAAGAATTCCAAAGCAATAATTAAGTCTGAAACCAAAAAGTCATATTAAAAATGAATATACTTCCATTGCAATGAGCTTGGACATACCAAAGACAATTGTTGGATGTTTAATGGAAGATTGATTGCAGTAATAGGAACGCCAAAGGACTCTTCAGGAAAACAGGCATGAGGAAAGGAAATAGGCATTAAAATGACGGCAGTGGTAGAAACAGAACGTTTTTCCTTAAAATTTACTAAGATGGGATTGACATTCATCAAAATCTTTTTTCAAACATTGACAAGGAGAACTAGTACGTTGGAGGTTCTGAATTTTTTCTCAAAAGGGGAAGATTTCCTTATGCTTCCAATCAAGGAGGAAAACTAATAAAGACATTGAGAGACACTGGAGTAAGTTATCTGTTATGCTGGCTGATGTTACTACATGATTTCCAGAGGGTTAGACCATAAGACATAAGGCTTAGGAGTGGAAGTAAGACCATTCGGCCCATCGAGTCCACTCTGCCATTTAACCATGGCTGATGGGCACTTCAACTCCACTTTCCTGCACTCTCCCCGTAGCCCTTGATTCCTTGTGAGATCAAGAATTTATCAATCTCCGCTTTGAAGACATTTAACGTCCTGGCCTCCACTGCGCTCCATGGCAATGAATTCCACAAGCTCACCACTCTCTGGCTGAAGAAATGTCTCCTCATTTCTGTTTTAAATTTACCACCTCTAATTCTAAGGCTGTGCCCACGGGTCCTAGTCTCCCCTAACGGAAACAACTTCCCAGCGTCCACCCTTTCTAAGCCATAAATTATCTTGTAAGTTTCTATTAGATTCCCCTCAACCTTCTAAACTCTAATGAATACAATCCCAGGATCCTCAGCTGTTCATCATACGTTAAACCTACCATTCCAGGGATCACCCGTGAGAATCGCCACTGGACATGCTCCAGTAGCAGTACGTCCTTCCTGAAGTGTGGGGCCCAAAATTAGACACAGTATTCTAAATGGGGCCCAACTAGAGCTTTATAAAGTCTCAGAAGCACATTGCTGCTTTTATGTTCCAACCCTCTTGAGATAAATGACAACATTACATTCGCTTTCTTAATTACGGATTCTACGTGCAAGTAAACCTTTAAAGAATCCTGGTTAAAAGGGAGGAAATTGAAGTTAATGGCTTGTATGAAGGTTACAAATCAGTTTCATTACATAGAGTTGACATAAAGAGTGACTTGATAAATGTAGATAGGAATTGTAGAAGGAATGGACTTTATTTTGAGAAATGACCTGGTAGATTCTAGAATATTGATCTCACCAAAAGTGGTGAAATAAAAAGTCGAGGTAAAAGAACAGAAATGTTATAGGAGGAATATCTGGGTTTGTTTTTGTACTATATTGTGACTAGATCTCAGACACGCAGAATTAGATAGGAAGAACGAAACAGGGAGATGATCTGGAAATTCATATATATTCATACACAATTTAGAAAATTTACTTAAAAACAAAGTGTTAAGGCTGAAATGTTTGGCCCATATCTTGAATGGAAATGTAACAAAATGATTCAGAATTGGATGAGTTATACCAAACAACCTCTCATAAATTTTATCAGAAACGATACCTGAGTATTATTTGAAAGACAAATTAGTAAAGAGGAATTAGAGACCGCCTCATATACCAACAAGTGAGGAATGGGAAGTGGCCATCAGGTGGTGGTCCATTTTAGTATTGTAATGAAATTTTACGAGTGGCTTACAAAAATCAAATAGCAGGTCATTTAGATATTGGAGAAAACACACATTATAACTTTTTATTGGCCAAGGTTGCATAAAGTTGCAGTCAAGTTTTGCCAGGCATGCCATACGTATCTGGTAGTGGGGAAACCCCCAACCCTCAATTAAATCTGCACCTTTAATTCTAACATCAGCTTTTGATGAACATTGTAACAGGTTCTTAATAGATTGTGCAGGACACCTACCTCAAAGCAGAAATGGGAATCAGTATCCTCTAAAAGTTTTAAATATTTGCACAAGATTTTCCGAATCAGTGTCTTTCGGAAAAAAGGCAGAAGTGGTAGTGGAAAAGTTATTCCAATTTTTTAAATGAAATATAGCTTACATAGAGAATTACAGCCAGATCAAGGTTCAAATTGTACATTGCAAATATTCAATAAAATGATGATTTGCTTGGGAATAAAACAATGTACATCTTCTGTTTACCACCACAATGTCAAAGTGCATTGGAAAAATGGCAATAAAATTTAAAGACTTGGATTTCAGCTTATTCTCTTGAATATTCTAATGGTGGGGATAAAGTAATTATTTTGTTACAATTTACTATTGGCGATGCTCCTACTGAGTCCACAGGATTTAGTCCTTTTGAACTAATATATGGACATGATGTTAGAGGACCACTGAAACTGATTAAAGAAAAATTGATAAACCAAAGCGCAGAGACTAAGTTTCCGGTCCATGTTCTGAAATTCATACAGAAACTGACCAAAGTATGTGAGTGGGATAAAAAAAATTTAAAGTGTGCTCAATATAAAATGAAAACTAGAGCAGATAAAGAGGCTAAAATTGTGCTGCTTTAGACAAGGTATTAGATTCCCTACAGTGTGGAAGCAGGCCCTTCGGCCCAGCAAGTCCACACTGCCCCTTGAAGCATCCCACCCAGACCCATCCCCCTATAACCCACACACCCCTGAACACTACGGGCAATTTAGCATGGCCGATCCACCTAGCCTGCACATCTTTGGACTGTGGGAGGAAACCGGAGCACCCGGAGGGAACCCACGCAGAGACGGGGAGAATCAAACCCGGGTCTTTGGCGCTGTGAGGCTGCAGTGCTAACCACTGAGCCACCGTGCTGCCCCATGTTGTTATTTGTCCCTGGGAATGAATAATAGCAAGGTTTACGGGTCCTTATCAAATCAAAATAACTCAATTATATGACAAAAACAGATGCCAACAGAACTCAGCAGGGCTGGTAGCATCAATGGAGTCCAGTGACCCTGCCTCAGAACTGCAGTCCCTTTTGAATAAGGGTCACTGGATTTGAAGCATTAACACTTGCTTTCTCTCCACAGATGCTGCCAGGCCTGATGAGTTCCTCCAGCAATTTCTGCTTTTGTTTCAGATCTCCAGCATTCATGGTTGTTTCCTTAGTTTGATAATATAATTTCTGTAGTGTGTAGTCCAGGCAGGAGAATGTATTATTATGACAGAAATATAGTGAAAGGAGTAGAGAAGAAAATACAACTATCAGAACAATAGGAGAATAGAGCAGTATTGAAAATTAAAATGTTGATTCTTCAGCAATGAGACTGGATAATAGAGGTGCTTAAAAGGTTAGGTAGCACCGTGTTTTACTTCAACAAAGCTATGACTTACAAAGGCTATTGCAAAATTGTATATCAACTTGTGGAAATAGGCTAGAAAAACAGTTTGGAAAGTTGCTAATATTTATGCAGGGATGCGTTACCTATAAAACAACATCCTTACAGACACATGCAAAGCGATTAGCTCGAGTGAGGGAAGAGATTAAGTTCACAATGGACAATGAGAGCACTGAGTAAAGTCTTAGCAGCTTGTCTACTATGATGGTACTGAAACCGATGCACCATTTAGATTCTGTAGTAAGATCTCAAAGTCAACATGATAACAAAAGTGGATTTATATCCTATTCCTTGATTGGAGGACTGCATTGAATGAATTACACATGCACAATTTGTCACAAAAATTGAATTGCTAAAAGTTCCATTGACGGATAAAGACAAAGACGGTGTTTATAAGTGGGTGGACTTTATCAAAGCAAAAGTGTGCCATTTGGAATGGAAATGTACCAGGAGAATTTTAATAATTAACCATTAAAGTAATTGAAGAACTATTTTACTGGTATTTACATCAAAAATTTGGTAGCTTTTAGCTAAACCTGGAGAGACCCTCTGCACCACTTAACTGAAGTGTTTAATTAACTACAAAAAGCCAATTTGGTAATAAATTTGGCTAAGAATGAATGAATTTGTCCACACTCTAAAACAAGATCAAATATTACTGAGCAAAGTGAAAGGTAAGGACTATTTTGGATTTTGCTGTGCCAAGCCAAAACCTAAAAATTTATGTTGCATTGCAAAGTGTCTTATTGCAACTTTGATCCAAACTTCAGCCCTAATGTTCTACATCTAACAAATTGGTTAATAAAATGCAGAAAGATTAAACAGATGCAGCAAAGTCACAATGCCTTCGAAAATTTGAAAACCATGCTGACACTTGTACTGGTTTTAATCATTTTTTCATGGCAAAACTCAATCATAAGTTTTAGTGTACCTTTTCTCCAGGTGCCATTCCATTGTGAGGTATTTACAGGTATTTGTGAGGTATTTTGTCTAACCTCAACAAAAGAAAATGATGCTTCAGGTGGTATATCAATTGATTCCTTTCAAGTATTGGAGAACATGGTTAAAGCCAAATCGCGATGAATTGCCTCTTTCCTCCTGGTACTCACTGCCTATGATGGTGGTGAAGGCAGAGGTGATGAATGTCTTCAAAAGAAAATTAATGGGAACTAAACTGGCAATGTTATTGGGATGGCACAGGGGAAAGGGATTGAGTGAGTGCTCAACAGCAATGGGCCTGTTGGGCTGAATGATCATCTTCCATGCAGTAATTAGTCTACAACGCTATTATATTCCAGATGTTTTATACAATATCAATTTTCAAAATGTTCTTCTCCCCAAAGAGTATGTTTTAGTATGTCCCACATCGGCAGTATAGCAATCAGTACTTAGGATTAGCATTCTTAATTTTCATCACAATTCTATATCAGAGAAACTACTCCTTGGATATTAAAGGAATCATACTATTGCATGGAGGCAATTTTATGTGCTTAGTTTCTGGAACAGTCCATTTCACTACACCAACGCTCTGTTGAATCAATTTATATTGCAGTGCAAACTATTTGCTTTTAAAATGTTGTTAATCTCAATTATTTGCTGAAATGAAGCTGTGGAGTTAAACCTTCTATTGTTAAATATGGTCCAGTGCTTAATTCCTATCACGACTGACTGCGACAAGATGAAGGTCGTACAGTACACGCTAAGCAGATGTCAAAGTTGCACTGCAAACTCACACATCACCTTCAAGCAACACTAGACCAATCAGGACACTGGCAAGATCATACTCCCATCAAAGAATGTAAAACAGATTATTCTCCTTTCTGGCCTGTTTGGAAAAGGGTTTGTCAGGGATTTGGAAACAATAAAAATATAGAAATCTAGCTTGCTTTCACACTGACTTTACTTTTATTTTTCCATGGAATATGAACATCACCGGCAAAGCCAGCATTCAGCATACATCCTTAATTTCCCTTTTGAAGGTGCTGGTGAGCTGTCTCCTTGAACACTTTACTTTGGAGATCAGAGAAACTTATGGCTTCCATACTTCTGCCAGCTGCTTCTGCAAAGCCACACAGATTTTATGCATCAAGAAGACGATAAGATACAGGAGTAGAATTAAGCGACTGAGACCATCAAGTGTGCTCCCCCATTAAATCATGACTGATTGGCTTTGAGAAACCTTTCTCCTGCCTTCTCCCCACAACCCTTGATCTCCTTGCTAATCAAGAATCTATCTCTAACTTAAATATACTCAATGATTTGGCCTGGCAATGAGTTCCACAGAGTACCTACTCCCTCTGGCTCAAAAAATTCCTCCTCATCCCAGTCATCAAAAGTCGTCCCTTCACCCTGAGACTATGTCCCCAGATCCCAGTTTCTCCTAGTGTAAATATCTTCTCCACATACATTCTATCCAAGCATCTCAGCATTCTGTAAATTTCAAACAGATCCACCCTCTCCTTCCTTCTAAACTGTGTTGAGCACAGACCCAAATTCCTCATCCCCTCCTCATATGACAAGCCCTTCATTCTTGGGATTATTCTTGTAAGCCTCCTCTGCACCCCCTCCATTGCTGACACATCTTTCCTTGGATAGGTGGCTCAAAACTACTCACAATATTGCAAATGTGGTCTCACCAGAACCTTCAACAGCCTCAGCAGTACATCTCTGCTGTTGTTTTCTAGACCTCTTGAAATGAATGCTAACATTGTATTTGCAATCCTAACTGCCAACCAAACTCGCATGTTAACCTTAAGAGAATCCTGAACTAGACTCTCAAGTCCTTTTGCACATCACATTGCCAAAGCCTTTCTGCATTTAGAAAATAGTCTATGCCTCAATTCTTCCGAAGTGCATAACTTCATACTTTCCCACACTGTATTCTACCTGCTACTTCTTTGCCACCCATGTCCTTCTGCAGCCTCCTCGCTTCCTCAACATTACCTGTCACTCTGTCATCTGCACACTTCGCAACTATGTCCTCAGTTCCTTCATCTAGATCATTACTGTATAACACAAATAGTTATGGTCCCAACACTGACTCCTGTGGAACTCCACTTTTCATCAGTCACCATTCCAAAAGAGATCCCTTTATCCTTACTCTCTGCCTTCTGCCAGTCAGCCAATCCTCTATCCATGCCAGTACCTTACACCTAACACCAGGGGCTCTTATCTTATTTCGCAACATCCTGTGTGGCATCTTGTCAAAGACATTCTGGAACTCCAAATAGATCACATCCATTGGCTCTCCAATGTCTAATTTTCTTGTTACCTCCTTGAAGAATTCTAACAGAATTGACAAAGCCATGTTGACTCCACCCTATTTTACCATGAAATTCCAAGTACTCCACGATCTCATCCTTAGTGATGGACTCTAAAAATCTTACCAAGTGTAGCCTAATTGGCCTATAGTTTTCTGAACTTCTTAAACAGGGGTGTTACATTCACCATTTTCCAGTCACTTGGGACTCTCCCTGACTCCAGTGATTCCTGAAAAATCATCATCAATGCCACCATAATCAATGCACTTAGTTGTTATAAGTACTGGATAGGTTTATCGCACTGAGGCAAGGAAGGGATTGGAGGGTGAAAGAATCTTGGATGACAAGACATGTGGAACATCTAGTCAAGAGGAAGAAGGAAGCTTATTTAAGGTTGAGTAAGCAAGGATTGGACAGGGCTCCAGAGGTCTACAAGGAAGGAACTGAAGAATGGACATGGAGAGTGAGAAGGAGGTATGAAAAGATCTTGGCAGTTAGGATGAAGGAAAACCCCAAGGCGTTCTATGCTTGTGTGAAGAACAAGAGGATGGCCAGAGTGAGGGTAGGGCCTGTCAGGGATAGTGGAGGGAACTTGTACACAGAGTTGGAGGAGGTAAGGGAGGTCCTTAATGAATAATTTGCTTCGGTACTCACCAGCGAGAGGGATCTTCACATTTGTGAGGACAGCATGAAACAGGCAGATATGCTCGAACAGGTTGATGTTAGGAAGGAGAATGTGCTAGAAATTTTGAAAAAACATCAGGATAGATAAATACCCTGGGCCAGACGGGATATACCCAAGGTTGCTATGGGAAGCAAGGGAAGAGATTGCTGGCCCTTTGGCGATGATCTTTGCATCCTCACTGTCCACTGGAGTCATACCAGATGATTAGAAGGGGGCAAATATCATTCCTTTGATCAGTCAGATACTTCAGAGACTCTTAAGCGACTCTTGGATAGGCACATGGATGATAGAAAATAGTAGGATATAGAGGGTAGTTTGATTTTAGTAGGATAATAGGTTGGCACATCATTGTGGGCCAAAGGGCCTGTATTGCACTGTACTGTTCCATGTTCTATGTTCTAATCTCCTGAGCTCAATTTTTTAGCTAAGTATGAGTTGAATTGGGTTTTTGAGACAGACTCTTGCCATGAGGCTGAGCAAGACTTCTCACTGTATCTTACCAAATGCATTTCATTAACTACTTATCTTGCCCATGGTATCCCTCACTTCCGATTCTAGCCCCATCAAACCATGTGTGACTCTGCCAAAAACTCACCATTCAGTGGTTATCTGCCGAAAGTCTGGCATCCCTTACACATGCACCACTTTGAGAGGATGCTATGCACCGGACAAGCCTCGGCGATCCAGGGTGTTGCCCCTCACTGGCTGTGGAATGGTACAAGAATCACAAAGCTATGCTGCCCACAGCACACAGGTAATATATCTGACACTTGCTTGACTTTGCAATCCAATTCTTACACCCTAGCTGCTGTTTAACCACCAGGGCACACATGCATCCTGTCTGAAAAACTTCTCTGAGTCCCCACTACTCGTTTCCAAATGCCTAGTGGCTCCGCACACCTTGCATTGCATACCCAGGCAAGCAAGAACTTTTCTTGACGGTAGTAAAAGGAAACACAAAGGAAATAAACACAGACCATCATTCACAAATTGCTTTGACAGTTCATGATGGTCTTCAGCACCCAGCTGGCATCTACTGCAACCCAATGCCAATCAGGTCCTCTCTAAAGTAGCTTCTAGATGATGTGCAGAGTGTGCCCATGAGTGATGGTGCCGGAACCCTCCCCAATGCAGCCCAGTCAGTGATGATGCTATGGCTTTAAGAGGTGTATTTTCTCCATTTTTTAATGAAGAGACATTGAGACAGAGGTACCGAACCGTTGGCTCAAAGCCAATAAAATAAACAGTTTGGGTTTTTTTCTGAAGCTGGAGCAATGGAAACAGCCTGGATGGATGGGGTCAAGCACCCACAGAACCAGGATTTTTGGCTTTAGCTTTCAGCAGTTGGTGAGGTCCTGAAGCTGAATGTAGAAGCCCTTATTTTTCTCTCTGTTATAGCTGAAAACTGGCTGCTCTCTTCCTCTTGCTAGAATTGCATGAGAAACAATCTATTTTATTGAATATGGCTTTGCCAAGCATGTCTTTATGGATGTTACTATAGTTGAACAATTAATCAGTAGTAGTTAGTATATATTTATAATTTGGTAAATGTTTCAATGGGTTCAATAGTTAAGCCATTTCTTTTCCTTTACTTTTATTTTGTCAATATTTTAACTGTAGTGTAAAAATAAAGTGTGCTTTGCTTAAAGTCAAGTAGTTTGACCAATCGAGTTGCATGTGGAATGCAATGCCTTACACATACGTATAAACTAAGTTAGGGTTTAGGTTAATTTTTAAATATATTTTGAGGGTGTTAGATCTGGTCCACAACACTTCCAAAAGTCTCACAGCTTAGAGGGAATGTTCCGTAAATGCTCTGAGTTTACAGGTCAACACTAGGTGAGCAAGTACTCAGGCTGCAAGTGAGCAGGTCTGCAATGCATTCTGGTCCAATCGGTGAGCCGGGTTTCTCTCCCAGACTGTAAAATGTCTTTTCAGCAGCCTTTCAACTTTAATTGCTGATGAACCCTGCAAACCAAATCTGTGTTTTCTGAGAAGCCAGACATGGGCCATGAAGGGTTAACAAGCGTCAGATGCCAATGTCCACGTATGGTGAGTGCATCTAGCTGGTTTGAAGCTCCTCAGAATCAGCACTCACCCATAGCTGCCAGGTACCCGTTCTGATTTTCATGTTGAGATTTCTCAACATCTAGCTTGTTTGGAATGTCTGGTAAAATAGGGAGCTGAATATTAATGAGGCAATTCGTGGTGTTAATAAGGCATTTACCAAGCTATAATCTTCTGTAATTGACAACTCACTGCTGCCTAGCAAGAATTTCATCTCACCCTTCAGCAAAAACACAAATGATATCGAGGTTTCACCAGACTTTTTGTCTGACTCTGCTACAGATCTTGCCATAGGCCATGCTGCTCAGACACTTTTGAGGTTAGCCCATTATTTCAAGATTTTAGCTTGGACGCAACAAATAGTATAATCAGAATTTTCCTAAACTGATTTAACTAACTAAAATGTTATTTATTTATATAAATCTGAGAAGGTGGCTGTTTTTAAATGGAGCTTTTGTATATAGGCTGTAATGTTATAGAATTTATGTAGTTAATCAATATTGAAAATAGGCACAGGAAATATATAAAATGAAAGGAGCTTGAATAAGAATGAAATTAATACTTGTTTCTAACATTATCGTGAAGCTGAACTGTGAAATTTTGCAGAGGATTGAATGTAAATAACTTGCACCGGAGGACAAACAGAGTCCCTAGAGACTACACTGTGTAGGTTATCATTCAAACTTTTAAAAAAGGAGTTTGGAAGGGAGGGTTAATCACAAATGCTCGTTTGCTGTGATTATTCCTTCACGTTCTCTCCTGCTAGTTAGGAACATGGATTTCTGTAACTGCAATCTACTGTACTGATCGCCACAGAAGTTATCAGGCCTAAAATTTCTGCAGTGAAATCAATAGCAGAATTTGCGACCTTTTCTCCCCGATTGAAAACTATGAATATATAGGGGTGTAGACAGTCTGTTGTCACTTTTAACCATACTTCCACCCCACCCCACCCCATCTTAAATGCGAAGTGACACCACCTATGGAGAACGCAAGTTTGACTTCTAACTGAAAGCACAGCCTCAGATCGGTTCTTTTGCAAAACCACTCTCACCTGAGTTAGAAGATGACAGTTCCAAGCATACTCCAGCTTTAGTCGCATTGTATGGAATTAAACTAATGAAGTATTCGTTGTCCGAAGTACATATTTTGGATGAGATAGTGAACTAAAGTTGTTTCCACCTGTTCAATGGATAGAAGAGTTCCACAGATTTGTTTTCACCTCCTAACCAAAGTTCTAACTGCACCAAAAATAAAAGTTATCAAACAATGCATCAAATTTGCTGTTCATGGTATCTTGCTTATGGAATTGGCTGTTGTTTTCACACACAAAAGCAGTTCTGCAATTGAGAAGTATTGCAGAGATTGTGAACTATACCAAAGATGTGATAAGTAACAACATAAATGCAAACTCTGCATTCTTTCTAATCTGATCAATGCAACAAATGAGAAAACCTAGTTCCACAAAATGCTTTCGAGATTAATCATTGTGACGGTAACACAGAATGAAAATCCAATCCAGTAACATTTGCACTACCTCAATTCTGGCTACTTCTACATGCAAGTTAACTGAATGCTGGATGTCACATCATCGACATGTCTAGAAATGAATGGTGGCAACAGAAGTCTGAGATTGATTTGCAAAAAGTGAAACTGTAAAAGAGCAAAGTGTGAAATGAACGAGTAAATTGCAATAAATGCTCCACAAAGCAAATGCTACCAGCAAAGACGCAACCTGCACAAGCATTACTTTGACAACCACAACGGAATCAGCCTGCCAACAGAGTTTAACCAACTACTGTAAGTTTACAATACCGGGCACAGAAATTAGAATCTGGGTCTACTTTACAGACTTCTATAGGTGACCATGTCAAAAAACATAGGATCTGGTGGAGCCTGCCCAATTTTAATATTGTTGAAACTTCAAACAGATCCACAGACCTGGATGAGAAAACTCATTTCCTGAATTCCCTCCTGGTCAATCGTCTCACGCTGCTGTTGTCTGCATTATCAGTTGTATCCATGTCCTAGCTGACTTGATTTCCCACACTGCAACAGAAATTTATCTGAAAGGCTGAAGATTTTGGCTCCATTGTACTTAGCTGCATGTGCTTTTTCATTAAATTGGCCTATTAGTCTTGAATTGCTCTGCATTCCTGCTGAACCTTTTAGCCTTTTACTCATTAGTAATTTCTTGGCATCAGCAGGAGTGTTTATCATCTCCTTACAGCAGTATGATAAGCCATTAAGCAGCAAACCTGCAGGAACACAAGGGTCTGCAGCTACTCTGGAGCTGTTGTTGGATATATCTTCAAATGCATTGGAAACATTAGAGCACACAAATAGTCTTTACGGGCAAGGAAATAGACGGATCGAACAATTCGTTATTTATACAAAAGGACAAACACATATTTTAAAAATTACATCATCTTTTCAGAAATAACTATATTAATTAATTCATGTATTCCATGAATACTATATTAGTGACAATGCAATAAATATTTTGGTCCTGCAGCAGACATATAAAACCAGAGCTTTTGTTGCCAATAATGAATGAAAATGTGTTACATTTTACACATACAAACTGTACTTTGGAGGATTTGTATGCAGGCTTATGTTTGGTGATACACAGCTTCAATTTTCATTCAAGTCTTGCATTCTGATGTTCCAATCTTACATACATAATCTCAGAAAATACTTGCTTGGCCTACTTGAATTTTCTCGTCAACACATTTGGCGATGACAGTGCTGTTGGTGCCATGCTTGGCACAAAATGAAGCCAGAGGTGGCAGGAAGTTTGATTCCATTAGTAGCTATTTACTGAAATTGCAATGATAAACTAATGGTAAAGTGTAACACCAAGATCTCCCCTCTTTACAGAAATAATACTATAGTTCACTGATGTGTGTTACATGTCACACAGCAAGTCTGAGCTGCTATGGCAACATGAACTTTTACATGGCATGTTGTAGCCTGGAGGTATGGTTAGTGATGGCAAAGGCTCTAATGTCCTTTCTATTGTGTAGTTGACTACAAATCATTCCTGCTCTCACAAACTGCCATTGGTATATCTTGGAAGGATTTCCAACCTGTTTTACCAAATTATAAAACACATTTTATTTGTACATTATATCCTGAGTTGGGACTCAAACCCAGGCATTCTCCCCACTACAGCACAAGACCTCGATATTCTGTATGTAAATCTTAGTAATAGGATGCAAGTCCCAATATCATAATCATAAATAGTAATAATGATATTCACTTTGGAACCATAACACAACTTCCTCTGCACTACACATGATTTGGATTGGTTGCCCAGACAATGAGTTTTTTTAAAGAAAGTTTCTCTCTTTCTCTCCTTCAATTTGTATTTCATGTGAAGGCCGATTATTTTAATACATCTTGCAATCTCACCAATCTTGCGACATCATCCAGGAATGTCATACCTCTCCACCACTTGCACAAGCTCAACTTCTCCTTGTTTTTACTTGTTTTTCTCCAGTGTGGTTTCAAAAGAGATCAAAGAACCACTCAGATTGTGTTTGCAATTTACAAACCTCCAGGAGAAGTGCTGAGAACAGAAAAGGGACTGTTACAGCTTGTTTGTTGACGTATTCAAGACTTTTGACATAGTCAACACTGATGACTTTTGGAAAGTAATTAAGAAATTCAGCTGCCTTGAGACATTTATCAAATTGGTTCAAGTTTTGCATTCAGGCATTCTCCAACATGTCTTGAATGATGATTTATTTTGGTTTTCCCAATCACCAATGTAGTTAAACAGAGCTGCACACTAGCCACCCATGTTAAGCACTTTTTTTTTGCCTGACATGATCTCTGGTTCATTCCATGATGATTATCCTGACATTAAATTTAGATATTGCAGAACAATCAGTGATGATTTCAATCAAAGATCAAGACCTTCAGGGACTTACTTCATGATCTCCTGCTGGATGCACACAACTCTGGCCTTATAATCAGCACAAAGGGAACTCAATTAATGTACCAGCCTGCTCCAGGAAAGTTCTCGCTTAAGCCCAAGATTTCAATCATGACCAGAACTTGTCGGGAGTGGGGAAGATCACTTACCTTACCAGCATATTCTCTTGTGCTGTCTACATTGGGAGTGAGGCACATGCAATTATTGAGTCTAGCAACAAGGGTGGCAAACAAACATGGATCACAGAACATAGAACATTACAGCGCAGTACAGGCCCTTCAGCCCTCGATGTTGCGCTGACCTGTGAAACCAATCTGAAGATAATCTAACCTACACTATTTAACTACACAAACAAATTGCTATTGAGCTTCTTCAGTGCAAAGAAACACCTCCCATTTTGACAAGCGGTGAATTCTCACAGATTCCTAATTTGAGATCAGTTGATAGGCCAGAAGGTCCAAGTTGTTGAAATGAAACAACGCTGCCTTTCTATCCACAATATTCACTCATTAGTCTGTTTAAGGTTCTGTTAAATGATGACAGTAACACCATCTCTTCCCTCAAATACCCCACACCAAATGCTTAGCACCCCACCAAGATTTTGACAGTGGGCAATTTGATAATGTGTCTGCTATTGAATGTCAAGGGCGTGTGCACGAATTTTCTTTCTTTCATAATAATGATTTCGTGCACCAGAGTCGACGTTTTAAGATCATGTTATCGGCTGCTGTTCTGTTATCAAGGGAGTTGTAGATGGACCTGCTTACAGTGGAGTTGTCAGAGAATACAACCACTTTTCACCTTTAGAGTGGCAAAAATGTCATGGATGAAGCAATGAAAGATGTTGGGCCAAGAATGCATCTCGGATAAACTTTAGTTGTGACGACTAATCTCTGACAAAGACAATACCTTCCTTCGGTCTGGTGTCCAGTCACTGGATGCTTATTTTATTAGGCCTTCTTGGCGTCTTAATGCAGTTACTCTCACCCTTCCTCTAGTATTCAATTCCATTGTCGGTATCTGCATCAAGGCTGTGATGTGTTAGAGATATTACCGTATGGAGATCTGATTCAAGCCAATGGATGAAGATTAAAGCCTGCTGCAAAAGTGTGTCATTACATGCCGTAACAAAGTATTAAATGGGTCTTCACTGCTTCTAAAACAAAAACAGAAATTGCTGGGAAAGCTCAGCATATCTGGCAGCATTTGTGGAGAGAAATCAGAGTTAACATTTTGTGTCAAGTGATCCTTCCTCAGAACTGTATTAACTCTGCTTTCTCTCCACAGATGCTGCCAGACCTGCTGAGCTTTTCCAGCAATTTCTGTTTTTGTTTCTAATTTACAGTATCCACAGATTTTTTTTTTGGTTTTTACTTCGCTGGTTCTATATCATATTAATCCGGCTGGAGTACTAATTGTTTCATAATATATAACACTTCAGTGGTTAGGATTCCTTCTTCCAAATAAACATGTTTTGTGTTTACTTTGGCATTTTTGACAATACAGACACAGTCAATCAATTATATGTATCACATCATTCAACTCATTTCTGGGTGATCAGAAGTAACAGGGTATTTAAGAAACAAACTTCACTATTGTTTTGGGAGTAAATTAACTAGTAATGGTTCTGCCAAATAAACACGAGTCAGAATTTCACCAGTCTCTACCCCAACTGGACAAACCAGTTTCCTGGTGGGGGTGGTTTGTAAAATCTTATGTGATGGATCTACAAAACGGAAATCATCCCTGACAAATTTACTGGAATTCTTTGAGGATGTAACTAGTAGAGTTGATCGGGGCAGCCAGTAGATGTGGTTTATTTGGTTTTTCAGAAAGCTTCCGACAAAGTCCCACATAAGAGATTAATATGCCAAAATAAAGCACATTGGATTGGTATAGTGTATTGAGATGGGTAGAATATTGGTTAGTAGGAGTAAATAGGTCTTTTTTCTGAAATGGCAGGCAGTGACTTTTTTTTTATTCATTCATGCAATGAAGATGTCACTGGCCAGGCCAGCATTAATTGCCTATCATCAATTGCCCAGGGGGCTGTTATGAGTCAAACATATTGCTGTGGTCAGGCCAGACCAGATAAAATGTCAGCTTCGTCCCTTAAAGAACACTGGTGAACCAGATGGGGGTGACCTGATATCAGCAATGGTTGCATGGTTATCATTAGACTCCAAATTCCACATTTATATTGAAATCAAATTCAACCACCTGACTTGGTGGGATTCGAACATGGGTCCCCAGAACATTACCTGCGACTCTGGATTAACAGTCCAGCAATAAAAGTACTAGGCCATCATTTCCCCATAAGAATAGACTAGTGGGGTGCTGTAGGGACGAGTACTGGGGCCCCAGCCATTCACAATATATGTTAATGATTTAGATGAAGGAACGAAATGGTAACCAAATCTCAAAATTTGCAGATGACAAAGCTGGACAGAAGGGTGAGCTGTGAGAATGGTACAGAGATGTTGTAGTGTGATTAGACCAAGCTGAGAGAGTGGGCAAATGCACGGCAGGTGCAGTACAATGCGGTGAAATGTTAGGTGATCTGACATTTATCTAACTTCTTTACTCCATTCCCAGCCCTCTTCACTGAACCCCACACCCTAAAACTGGGTATTCCCGACAGTCCCCTTGCATGCAGCTCTTTGGTCTTCTTCACTGGGATTGGCTGCAGACCTGCTCGTGGTTATTCTTCCTACTGGAGTTACAGAGAACATTAAACACCCAGCCATTCAGATGAATGCTAACTCTCATTGGGGAATTTCCTCCCCAGGTGGGCTGCTAAAATGTCAAATGGCTGTGGGACTGCCATACAGTGTGAAGGTGAGTTCCCCTCTGACCTTTTCTGTGGCGTGATGTGAAATCATGCCACCCATTATATCTTAGTGAGAAAGGAAAGCATACAAGGTTGCCTGGACATCTGTCACATCAAGATTCTTAATATCTGCAATAGTATATTGTATAATCTATATAAAATGATTCAATATGTTGATCGCATCAACAATACTTAAGCTTCAGCTTAACCAAACAGTTCTAACCTGACTTTCTATACAAAGGCATTTTGCCATAATGACATTCCAATTACAGCAGTCTAAACATCAGCCTAAGTTTCATGTACAAAGATAAATGATTTAGAGGTTTAAAAATGTCAGAAGTAGCCAATATTTGCTGCAGATACTGCTTCAGAAGAAAACTGACTCATCTGGGGTAGTTTATAACTAGAATGAAAACAGAAATATTTTGCTACAGGATGAGTGATCCAGAGACAGGAGTTCAAAACCTCCCGGAATAGCTAATAAATTGAAATTCAGTTAATTAAATCAATTTATGGAAGATTTAAAAAAAATACTTGTACCAGTGATGATAACCATAAAACTGCTGGGATTGTGTAATAAAGCCTTCTTAGTTCACTGTCTCTACATTTGGCCCAGAAACAATCAGAAAGGAAAAGTTCTTTCAAAGGTCTGTATAATCTGCTATTGTTTTTTATGATAAGAGTTTGCTTCAATTCTGTTGTGATCAATTATGATACCATGGGATACTAGGACATACTGGTCCATGTGACCTGACGACGCTAGACCTGGAAGCAGTACCAACAGGAAGACATATGGCTCAACACAAAGGAAAGCCGCAGACACAAAGAAGAGCTGCAAGGAAAAGTGCTGTACGGTGAGAGTGAACGATACAGATACAAAGATAAAGCAGTGAGAAGCAGAAACAGAAACACAGAGAATTCTGGTGATGAGAAGGAAGAATCAGCCTGAGGAAGAGGTGTATTTCTGTATCTGAAAAGCAGATAGGATGTACTGTACAAACTAGCTAGAAAGCTCTAAAACTAGGAAAGCTGCATGAATAGCTCGAAAGAGTCGGATATTTTCCAAACAATGATCTGGGACGTTACTGATATCACTGTGATAACGAGCAGAGACTTGCTCCCTGGTGACCTTGCCAATATTCATCATTCAGATTATTTGGTCACTATCAGTTTATCTGTGTGAGCTTACTATCATAGTTATAGAGTTTTATAGCACAGAAAGAGGTCTTTCAACCTATTATCTCTGCATGGAACATCAAGCACGTTTCTATTCTAGTCCTATTTGTCAGAAATTGCCACATAGCCTTTTATAAGACCATAAGACATAGGAGTGGAAGTAAGGCCATTTGGCCCATCAAGTCCACTCTGCCATTTAAATCATGGCTGATGGGCATTTCAACTCCACTTCTCCTGCACTCTCCCTGTGGCCATCAATTCCTTGTGAGATCAGGAATTTATCAATCTCTGCTTTGAAGGCATCTAACGTCCCAGCCTCCACTGCACTCCATGGCAATGAATTCCACAGGCCCACCACTCTCTGGCTGAAGAAATGTCTCCTCATTTACATTTTAAATTTATCCCCTCTAATTCTAAGGCTGTGCCCACGGGCCCTAGTCTCCCCGCCTAACAGAAACAACTTCCCAGCGTCTACCCTTTCTAAGCCTTATGCCAAGGCTTCAAGTGACAACCTTCTTTATTCTTTATTCACTAAAGGGATCAGGTCATCGCTGGCTAGGCCAGCATTTATTGTCCATCCCTAATTGCCAGGAGGGCAGTTATCAGTCAACCATATTGCTGTGGGTTTGGAGTCACATATAGGCCCGACCAGGTGAGATTGACGGTTTCCTTCCCTAAAGGACATTAGTGAACCAGATGGGCTTTTCCAACAATCGGCAATGGATTCATGATCACCATTAGATTCTTAATTCCAATTATTTATGGAATTCAAATACCAGCATCTGCCTTGGCAGGATTCAAACCCATGTCCCCAGACCATCCCCTGGGTCTCTGGATTAACAGTCCAGCAATAATACCACTAGCCCATTGCATCACCATCTGAATAGTTCTAAAATGTTGCGATGTTTCCCACCTCTACCAACCTTTCAGGTAGTGAGTTCCAGATTCCCACCACCGTATGGGTGAAAAGAATTCTTTCCTAAATGCCCTCTAAACCGCTTGCCCTTTACGTTACATCAATGGTCCCTGGATATTGATCCCGCTACTAATGGGAAAAGTTCCTTCTCATCTACACTTTGGTAGTATGGTGCTTATAATTTTATACAATGACTCTGACTCTACATAACAATCAGGTTGCCCCTTAACCTCCTCTGCTCTAAAGAAAACATCTCCAGCTTTTCCAGTCTCTCTTCGTAGTTGAAATGCTCTAGCCCAGGCAACGGGCAGATCTCCTCTACACTCTCGTTGGTTCAATCACATCCTTCATATTATTTGGCAACCAGAATTGCAGACAATACTTCACTGTGGCCCAAGTAACATTAAGCTAACTAACTAACTAAACTAACGTTTCAGCATAACCTCCCTGCTCTTAGATAGTAATGAAGGGAAGCATGGTTAATGTTTTCTTAATCATTTTATTCACCTGTCCTGCTGCCTTCAAGGAGCTGCAAACATACACACCATGTTTGTTTTGATCTTCAGTACTTCCTAGAGTCCTATCATTTATCATGTACTCCCTTGGCTTGTTAGACCTTGTGAGACTTTTGTGTTATCTGTGAAGTTACTGACCAAATCTCCTACATTCATGTCTGGATCATTACAGCAAATTACAAACATCAAGGGACTCAGCATCAAACCTGTGGTAGACAGAGTGGCTAATGGTTAGCACTACTGCCTCACAGCATCAGGAACCTAGGTTCAATTTCAAACTTGGGTGACTGCGGAGTTTGCACATTTTCCCCATGTCTGCATGGGGTTTCCTCTGGGTGCTCTAGTTTCCTCCCACAGTCCAAAGATGTACAGGTTAGGTGGAACAGAAACAGAAGTTGCTGGAAAAGCTCAGCAAGTCTAGCAGCATCTGTGGAGAAAAAAATCAGAGTTAATGTTTCAGGTCCACTGCCAGACTTGCTGAGGTTTTCCTGCAACTTCTGCTTTTGTTCCTGATTTACAGCATCTGCAGCTCTTTTAGGTTTTATAGGTTAGGTTGATTGGCCATGCTAAATTGCCTGTAGAGTCCAGAGATGAGCAGGTTAGGTGGATCAGTCATAGTTAATGTGGGGTTACAGGGATAGGATAGATGGCTTGCTCTGGCTGGTGCAGATTTGATGGATTTCTATACCTAGATCATTCTTCTCTACCATAAATACATATAGACTCATACAGCATGGAAACAGACCCTTCAGTCCTATGCTGAACATAATCTCAAACTAAACTAGTCCCACCTGCGTATTGGTGGTCCATATCCCTCCAAAGCTTTCCTCTTCATGTACATATCCAAATGGCTTTTAAACATTGTAATTGTACCCGCATCTATCAGTTCCTCAGGATGTTCATTTCACATGTGGACAACCCCCCATGTAAAAAATTTGCCCTTCATTTCTTTTTAAAATCTCTCTCCTCTCACCTTAAAAATAAGTTCCCTTGCCTTGAAATCCCCCATCCTAGGGAAAAGACAACTGCCATTAACCCTATCCATACCCCTCATGATTTTATTAACTTCTATAAAGTCACTTCTCAACCCCCTATGCTCCAGTGGAAAAAGTCTCAGCCTATCCAGCCTTTCTTTGTAACTCAAACCTTCCATACCCAACAATATTGTGGCAAATCTCTTCTGAGCCCTCTCCAGGTTAATAATATCCTTCCTATAACTGGGTGACCAGAACTGAACATAGTATTCCGCTTTGTCAGCATTCTAAAGATTCTGTGCCACTGGACACAAGCTTCCAGTCAATAAAACAATCTGTCAGCATTACCGCCTCCTTCCACAAGGCAAAATTTTGAATTCAATTTGTCCTGCAGCCTTGATCAACTCTTGCCTCTTCACAGCCCTGATATTAGACTCGCTGCCCTATCACGCCCTCAATTATCATTACCACCCTTCTTGAATAATGGTACCATATTAGTAGTCCCCCAGTCCTGTGGCACCTCTCCTGTGTCAAGAGAAGATTTGAAAATGAATAGCAAGGCCCTTCAAACTATTTGCAGATAGCAAGAAGAGCAGATGCTGGAGTCAGAGACAACACAGTGGGGCATGGAGGAACACAACAGGTCAGGCAGCTTCAGAGGAGTAGAAAAATCAAATGTTTCGGGTGGGGACCCTTCTTCACCCAGACCCAAAATGTCAACTTCCCGGATCCTCTGATGCTGCCTGACCTGCTGTGTTCCTCCAGCTCCACAACTGTGTTGCCTTCAAACTATTCACTTGCCTCCTACAACAGCCTGGGATGCATCTTATCTCAGCCTGGGGACTATCCAATTTTAAATCTGCTCAAACTGAGAATATGCCTCCCTCTCAAATGTAATTTTCTTGAGTGTACCACAGACCTCATCCCTGCATCATTCTCCTCTGTCAAGAACAACATATAAGGTATGCATTTTAAACCTCATCTACCTCTTCCCTTTCTACCCCTAAGGCCCTAACAGGGCTCACTCTTTCCCTTTTACACCTATGAAATGTGATTAAATTTTCCTTTATTTTATCCACCAGTCTTTTATCATGGCCCCTTTCGCTTTCACAGCTTCTCTTTTAAGTAACAACCTGCTTTTTGACACATTTTTAGTACTTCTAGCCTTGTATCAACTATAAGCTTCTCTCTTTATTCTCAGCTAATTCTGCACATTCCATAATTCCCAGGATTCTGTGTAATCTTCAGCCCTGCTTTTCTCATTTACAGGAATATGTTTGACTCTGCCATTTCACTATTTCCCTTTTGAAAGGCTCACACTGCTCAAGGTTTTCAATCAAGTAGCTGTTCGTAGTCAAGTTTGGCCAGATCCTTCGCATCATATTAAAATCAGCCTTCTCTCAGTTCAAAACCTTTATTTGTGTCTTCTTTGTCCTTTTTCACAATGACCTTAAATCTTACTGAATTATGGTCACTATCAACAAAATACTCTCTCAATGACACTACTTGCCTGGCTACATTCCCTAAAATTAAGTTCAGCATTCCCACATTACTCATTGGACATTCTACGTCAATATAAGAATGTAAACATGTAAGAACTTGAGAACTAAAAGTAGAAGTAGGCATTTCAGCTTCTCGAGTGCCTCCGTGTCTTGATGCGATTATGACCGATCTCCATCTCATCCTCAACTCAACTTTCCAGTCTACCCTCTTTAATTCTTTAACTTATTACTAAGTAAAATCAATCTCCTCCTTAAATTTACTGAATGTCCCAGCATCCGCCACACTGTGAGGTAGTGAATTCCATGGATTCATAACCCTTTGAGAGAAGTAATTTCTCCCAATCTCTGTCTTACATCTGCTACTCCTTACACTAAAACTATGCTTTATGTGCTACAGCCTGGCCCAAAAAAAACTCTCCTGGACACATTTTAATTATGTGCCTCTGCCATCCAGCAATGCTAGGGTTCAGGTGTGGCAAGAGATTTCCACAGTCAAAAACTGGTTTGTGGAGTACATTTTATTACAGCAGAATTGATTGTGATGTCAACACTGATTAAGGACAGGGGAGCATGGCTTCTTTTTTTAAAAGCAGTTGGAGACACAGTTCAGAGGTTTGATAATGCTACAATACCTACAAATTCCCATCACTTTAAACGGGCACAACCCCTCGCCAAAACAGGCTAAACAGCCTGATCCCAGGATACACAAGAGTCAAGTACAGCAATATAGGGGTGGCACAATGGGCTCATGGTGCCTCACAGCGCCAGGTTTGATTCCAGCCTCAGGCAACTGTCCATGTGGAGTTTGCACATTCTCCCCGTGTCTGTGTGGGTTTCCTTCGGGTGCTCCAGTTTCCTCCCACAGTCCGAAAATGTGCAGGTTAGGTGGATTGGCCACCCAAAATTGCCTATAGTGCCCAGGGATGTTTAGGTTAGGTGGGTTAGACGTGGAAATTAGTGGAATGGGTCTGGGTGGGATGCTCTTTGGAGGGGTGGTGTGGACTTGTTGGGCTGAATGGCCTGTTTCCACATCGTGGGGATCCTATGATTCAAATTTTACGAATTCCATCCCCACTAAGCTTTTCTTACTTTGTCTATCCCAGTAGACATGGAAAGGTTGTTTCCTCTTGTTAGAAAGGCTAGGACTAGAGGTATAATAATAAGAATAAGAAAATGTAAGACAGGAATGAGAAGATTTCTTTCTCTCGGAGACTAGTGAATCTATGGAATTCTTTAATGCTTAAGGCTATTGAGACTGGATCATTAAATATGTTCAAGGCTGAGATATACATATTCTTCATAAGTGAGGGAATTAAGGGTTAAAGAGAAAAGGCAAGAAAGTGAAGTTGAGGAATATTAGATTACCAGATCAACCATGATCGCACTGAATGACAGAGCGGATTCGATACGATGAACGGTCTACTTCTGCTCCCACAAATTATGGTCTTATATAGGAGAAATTGGAAACCCTGCTATTATTACCCAATTATTTTTACCTGTCTCTGAGATCTGAATATATGCTCTTCCATTGCTTCCTGACAATTTAGGGCACAATTAGTGTGATTACACTTTTGTGTTTTTAAATTCTATTCATACGGGCTTGAGTGAAGTGCCTTTTGAGACATCATCCGTCCTTATTGCAGTAATTGGCTCCTTGACAAAGCAGCGTGGCGGCTCAATGGTGAGGACTGCTGCCTCACAGCGCCAGCAACCTGGTTTCAATTCCACCCACTGTGTGAAGTCTGCACCTTCTCCCAGTGTCTGTGAGGGTTTCTTCCCACAGTCCAAAGATGCGCAGATTGGGTGGTTTGACTATGTTAAATTGCCCATAGCGACAAAGGATGTGCAGCCTAGGTGGATTAGCCATGGGAAATGTATGGTTACAGTGACAGGGTAGGGAGGTGGGGCTGGGTTGGATGCACTTCAGAGTGCTGGTATGGCCTTGATAGGCCAAGTGGCCTGCTTCCACAGTGCAGGGAATCCATGGTGATTGACCAATACTATGACACCATGTCCTCTTTTACAGCCTCTACCTCTCACCTGAAGGTTCTATATCTTGAAATATTGAGTTACCAGTCTTTCCCCTCCGTCAGCCGCATTTCTGTGGTATCATTAACATAATACCTTCAAGTGGTAGTTAGAATCTGCTTTAACCACAAGACTCCTTGCATTACATAAGTTGCAAATGATCACGCCAAGCTCCCTTGTGTCTTAACTATGTATGGTTTGTGTGTCAGACTGACTTGGGTTTTCTTCCATATTTGGCTATGTACTAACCACTATTATACCTCCACTTTGTATCCCATTCCCCTGCCAAATTAGATTAAATCCCACCAATAGAACTAGAACATCCCCCATCCAGCCTTACACAAGTATGTTGGTTCTACTGAGGTCTATGTGCAACCCGTCAGATTTGTACAGTCCCACCTTCGCTAGAAACTGGCACTGTGATTCAGGAATCTAGAACCCTCCCTCCTGCACCAATTTTTCAACCATGCATATATCTCTCTGTCAGCTTACTCCTATATTCACTGGCATGTGGCATCAGGAGTGAACTAGTGATTGCAGCTTTTAGCACCCTGCTTTTCAATCTGTAATCAAGCTCTCTAAAATGTGCAGGACCACATTCCCCTTCCTACTTACGTTGTTCAACCTCTTACTGTTTTCCCACTCCAATCAGAGTACCATAAAGCCACTCAGTCATGTTCTTGATCCTGGCCCTGGGGAGACATCTTGGGAGTCACATCTGTGGTTGCAAGGGACACTTCGCTCTTCCCATCACTACTGAGTCTCCTACCGGTAGTTCTTGCTTTCTATCTGCTCTGCGCTTGTGCAGCTGGGGTCTGCCTAATAACATTGATGGCTGTAAAGAACTTTGGCAGATGAGGAGTTCATAAAAAGTTCAATTTAAATGTATCTTTCTTACATTCTATGATGTGTAATTTTCCATAATAAATTTTCAATTATTTATATTTCCAGGCATTGAATACAACCATATGTGTCTTACTATCAGTGATACCGCTCATGCTGAATCAGAGGGACTGTGAGTTTAAGTACCACAGGCAGCCATGGACAAAGCCTAGTACAGCAATTCTGCACAACATTGAGAAGATGCTCCACTATCGGAAATGCTCTGTACTGAAAGACATTGGCACAGATTTACAAATGACTAGAGTCATTATATTTCAATCTAGATTGGAGCTATGTATGGGGACCCTACACATGTTGCACTGCAAGGCACTCTACAGGTGAATAGCTCCACAGAGGCTGGTATTACATCAGCAAGTCATCCTTCAATTACATATGGACAGTTCTTTACTTTAGTGCTGCCTCATTCTGAGTCAGGTACCAGAGTGTCAGCATCTCTGACATTCACCCTTTTTTATCTGTCAGCCAAGGCTCCCTGTTTGAACCAGATTAACAGCTCCAATCCGGGAACCCATATTCTAGGAGGCCTACCTCGTTGACCTTGTTGCAATCATTACCAAAGGAATTCCCCAGGAAACTGAATTTTCTACTGAGCAATCCCTCTACATTTGGAACCCTATGACGGTCTCTGTTTAAATCCAAGAATTTGGAGGGTTCTGATGAATTTGATAATCACTCAGAAAGGGTTAGATGATTAAGTACATAGTCTAGCTACTGTGTAACTACTCAACTGACCCCATACTTATTTTGCCCAACCCAACTACACAAGCCCCAGAACACTTAAACACCTCAGTTACTGACTTGACTCACCCCTCTCTGCACCTGCACCAACATCCCTTTCCCCAGCTCTGAACCTACCTCCCTTTCTCCCCACGCCAGACCTGTTCTGCTTCATCCTGGGATCCAGTGATACTCCCTTCCCCTACTCCTGACCTGCAACAACCCGTATTCCTGTTCCAAACCTGATCTGTCTTTGCCACCCTGGGACCTGCCCCACTCTCATATCCCCACTCCAGACCTGATCTGCCTCCACCCCTATCACCCCCACCCACTTTGGGCATCCCTAGGCCTGCTATTGACCAGCCAACCTGACCTATCCGTAATAAAAACGAAAAGAACTGCAGATGCTATAAATCTGAAAACAAAACACAGGTTGCTGAAAAAGCTCAGCAGGTCTGGTAGCATCTGTGAAGAGAAATCCATGTTTATGTTTTGGGTCCAGTGCAGGTGAAGAGAGTGTCAGGATGCAAGGTGCCCAGGTAAACAACACAGTGTTAACGATACGTCACAAAAACAAAAGTTGCTGGAAAAACTCAGCAGGTCTGAGGAAGGATCACTGGACCCAAAACGCTAACTCTGTTTCTGCGACCTATCGTTAACACTGTGTTGTTTACCTGGCCACCTTACATCCTGGAACTCTATTCACCTGCACCTTACCCATTACCTACTTGACATCCTGGCATCAGATAGTAAACCCCAGGTACCCCAATTCCATTTACTTGGCATCCTATTAGCTAGCACCCTACCCTGTACCCACTTGGTGTTGCACCCACTAGGCACCCTATCTGGCACGATGCTGACTTGGCACTTATTGCCTTACTCATCTGGCAGCCTATCCTTCCAGTCCCCTTACTTATCTACCGCACGTGATACCCATTTGACAGCAGTTGTCAAAGTGGCTGTCGGAGATTTCTGATTGATATGAAAAGGAGGTATGGTCTGCCTTCCCGAATAGTTCTGTACTTCGAGAGAATTGTTAAAATGGAAGTACAGCTCCACATTCCTTAAGGAGCCCTGATCCGAACCTCTGGTCAGAAATGTGGACTTCTCCTCTCTTGTGCAAATTTATGTGAGATTACTACTCCTCCCAAAACCCAGTCCATTAACCAACACTCAATCTGTAAATTCAGGTGGATGAATAAACTTGCTTGCCACTATACAAAAAATGAGAGAATAAATGCTACTATGTATTGGGCATATTTATTCTTCAAATAATATTTGTTGAGAAGACCATTTAGTCATTATCTCTTCATCGTTTGTGGGACCTTGGTGCATCCAAACAGGCTGCTATGTTTCCTCTGTTCAAACAGTGATATCACTTAAAAAGTACTCAATTGCACATAGAGGAATTTGGGTCATATTGGCATCATAAAACCAGCTTTAAAAATGCAAGATCTTTCCTCCTCCTTTATGCAACAATTTGCTCCTTGTAAATGATGCAAACCAGTTGATATTTTCTTGGTCAAATAAGAGCAAAATACTGTGGATGCTGAAAAGTCTAAAAGGACAGAGAATGGTGGAGAAACTCAGCAGGTGTGACAGCATCTGTGAAGAGAAAAGTAGAGCTGCTGTTTCATGTCCAGCATGGCTCTTTTTCTTGAATTCTGAAGAAGAGTAATTCTGAACTTGAAATGTTAACACTGTTTTCCACTCCTGCTGCTGGGCCTGCTGAGTTTCCATGGTATTCTCTGGGATATTTTCTTGATATTAACTTATCTCAGATGACAATGTTAAAGTATTGAAATGTATGAACATTTGCCAGGTTTCAATATGCCAAACAGAGTACACAAGTGCTCACTTCAAGGACGTATTCCTGTTTACCTTAGTCCTAAAAGCCGAAATGAAAATTTGACAGAGGAAAGACTCAGGAACTCTCAAGTAGTAACTAAACAGGAACAAGCTGTTTATCAGAACAGATCACTGGTAAACTTATCGTTATCTCTCTGGCCGGGATCACCCTAACTATTAAGGGCATGTTAAGAAAAATCCAGCTTCTACACAGGAGGACAACTGACTCAATATCTGGTGGGATCAAATCAAATAAAGTGAAATATCTTTTTTGTGCAAGCTTGCCTAACATCTGATAATACACATAAACAACCTTTAGCTGAATGGCAACATAGCAGCTTTACTTTCTGTTTCTGTCATCGCAGTGAATCACTGAAACAATTTCATTAGGCACTCAGTGAGATGGTAAGACTATGAACTTGTACAGTTGTAGTGTAGGAAAGAAAAGGAGCAAAAATTAGTTACCTGTTGACAACTATGAATCATAGGAAAGACCATGTAGCAAACTACTTTTTATGAACAAATGGGGATAATTGGTGGGAAAATGCTTTGAGATATTGTCTTCAAACTCTCCAATGATGAACTTATTGAACATTTGATGAGACGGATTCATAACAGTCAATACATCCAAAATAAAGTTATTACCTGACTCATTTAATTCCATTAGTATAGTTTACCTTTGACAAAATGAGCATGCTACACTTCCCTGCATCAGCAGGTTGATGATTTGACTTGGTTATAATGGATTCTAACTACCTTCCCTTGTCTTCTGCTCTTTTCAGATCTGTTTCTGCCTCATTGCATGTGTCTGTCTCTGTGTTTTATCTCTTTCCGTTCATGGCCAGAAAAGGAAATCCTGCCAGATCCCCTGCTGAATCCAGGACCAATGATTCTCCAACACAATGAGTATAAGTCATTTATCAAGCATTAAGACAAGCTAGTGAAAATCTTGTCACCAACAGTTCATAGGGAAGCTACATCAAAGCGAGCTCATTAGCATCATAACTGCCTATCATTTCAAAGCCCAGTTTAGTAAACTCGCATGAATACCATGCTTTAAAACAGTACATTTAACATTAACATTTTTCTATCCAAACTTGATTTAAATGGTCAAGAGATCACTTTGGCACAATGCTGATAAACCAGAAAGAGGAAGCAACGTGGTGTGGCACAAGAGGTTGCTTGAAACCAATAAACACACCATTTCTAAGTCTGGACGGAGCTTCTGCTTTAATTGGAAAAGGTCTTGCTGTAAGTGAATTCAGCGGTCATCTTTCAATATTATTACAATTACAAGGTTTATAAGATTCCTATATGTAGAGATCGTATTTTTAAATTTAGAGTAAATGAAGAGCATCAAGTAAACTGGCCCACATAAGTGCTTTTATTGTTAAAGATCAAAGGGAAGCTTGCATTGCTTTACTCAGAAGAAGGTGCACCATATTTCTGCTTTGACACAGATATACTTCCTGAGTATGCCGTGAGTAGATGATAAATCTCCCAAAGTCACAGTGAGTGTCCTCAGTATCAGGCTGCAAACAGTTGTGCTATAAATTATTCATTGACTTCCGAGACGAAAAGGAGTTGGCACTGAAGATAGCTCATTAGCATTTCTAACAGATCTTGGATTAATTTCTTTCATTTGCCATGGGGAAGGGAACAGAGGAAGCTATTTTGTGATTAGGTTACAGGTTTCCCTACAAATCCATGAATACCACTGAAAGATGGCAGCTTACTTTTGGGTGTGGTCTTCAGCCATCTGGGAAGCAGAGTACAAGTAGCAGATGCATTTCTCCTGCATTGAACCAAAGAAAATGCTGATCTGATTGTTCACAATGTAGCACTTGGCAAAGAGTTTGCACTCACACTGAGGTAACTGAGTTGATGATGCTCCATTTTTTTAAATGGATTTAGTTTGGCTGGGTTGGAAGAGTCTACAGTGAAAGCTCTCACAGTGTAAGTCAACTCTGGGGTCAGAGATTAGTCAGTTGGGAAAGTAATGGAGAAACAATCAAGTTTTGCTCAGAATCATTTTGGATTGGTACCTGGAGGATGAACTGTTCACTTAAGGGATAGTGTAAGATAGAAACACAGCAGGAGATTTTTGAATCTCATAGGAGCTGCCAATGCTGGAGAATCTGAGATAACAAGCTGTAGAACTGGATGAACACAGCAGACCAAACAGCATCAGAGGAGCTCTTCTGAAGAAGGGTCCAGATGCGAAACATTAGCTTTCCTGCTCCTTTGATGCTGCTTGGCCTGCTGTGTTCATCCAGCTCTACACCTTGTTATCGCAGGAGATTTTTAGTCATGTTATAATTTAAATAGGGAACTTCTTCTGTCGTTTAAGTTGCCTACGAAAATAAATTGTGCTTAGTTAATAGTGTTTTGTTAGGGATTTTTCACTGCAAAAGTAGTAAATTATGAAATCCTGAGTTGTTACTCTTTCAGCTATTAACTGGAAGTTTGAACTTCTCATTAGAAGTTATTGCTGTCAGAAGAGATTGTAACAAGACAAAAGATAGAATTTTAACCCAGCCTGCCACAACAAGAATGCTAATATAGCTAGGTTGAGAACTCAGAAATCCATTAGACTGTTAAATAAGTTCACCCCGGGAAAACATTGCTTAATTGGCAGTTCTGTCAAATGCGCAGCATTTATTTATACAGGATTTGAAGTTATTGGGGTATTTGTTGTGGATACTTGAAAATATCTAGAAGATTGACACTTCTATTGATTTGCTGAAAAACGTATTATTTTTAAAAAATACATTGTGAACCATAGTCTGCATGGACATTAAGAAAGTTGAAAATAACTAACCAGTCACTGCTTTTAATAAAGCAATTTTACATATCCAAATGGCACTTGTTGAAGTACATTGTACAGTGGGCGTATGGGCTTTGGAGTGCCACATCTTTTATGAGGGGTCATAAGGGGCTATGGATGCTGTGGATGGCAGTTATAGTGTGGCACTGGGGGCATGAGAAGGGCCTTTTGAACTCACCCCTCGCTTTCTGAACATCTAAAATCATTTTTAAAAGGCTGCCGTTAAGATTATAAAAGCTGACGTTTCGGGCCTAGACCCTTTTCTGGTGAAGGGTCTAGGCCCGAAACGTCAGCTTTTGTGCTCCTGAGATGCTGCTTGGCCTGTTGTGTTCATCCAGCCCTACACTTTGTTATCTCGGATTCTCCAGCATCGGCAGTTCGCATTATCTCTGGCCATAAAGATTATGTCGTTTTCCTTTTTGTGCTTTTTTTAAAATTGTAGACTGAAATTAGAAAAGAACTTTTTTTGCAAGTCAGGGATTGCAAAGATTGCTGCATGGGTTGAAAGCAAACAACTTACTTCACATTGTCAACATTGTCTGCGCAGCTGTTGGCTTTAGCTTGTGGTTGCAGACGAACTGGAGCCAAAGGGTTTTGTGCAAATAGAAAGTTTGTTGGCAATAAGTCGTGGATTGTTTTTGGACTCGTGACCAGTCAGCCAGCTGTCAACATTTATGTTGAGTTGTCATCAGCTAGCTGAAGTCAGCTTGAGGCTTTGAACAAGATACAGAGAAGCAGTTCAAAACCGCACCAGCCCAGGAGCTCTCTCTCTGTTTCTTGTAGAAAAGCCAATGTAAGCCTGAAGAAAACCAGCTTATCTTTCTTTCAGCACTTGCTGTAAGCTGTGATGTTTAGGCAATACATCAGAGAACTTTAAAAGGTGAAACAACCACCCAGTGTCTCTTGTGAATCATTGCAAGCATCTAAAAAAAGGTGAAGAATTAACCTTCTGACCAGTACAAGAGCCAACTCACAAGATCCTGTGAATGAAGACTGAAGGTAAAGTCACCAAAGTCCAGAGGACCATCGGACTACTCTCTCATTAAAAAGAAACAACTAGTGGTGGTTTAACATGAGGGTCACCACTCATCAGGCAAGGTTGATATAGTAAGACCGTTATTAGTAACTTCAGCCAGTACGGTCAGTACAATCAACAGAATCTGTTCTGTTAGCATCACTCTGCATTGCAAACAAGCCACCCAGCCAACTGAGCTAACTGACCAATTGAACCAGCTTTTAGCAAGTTCAATTGATCCTGAGTCACTTCCCACATCTGTGTAATGGAAGTTTGCAGGTAGGAGGGAAGGTGGTGCACTGGGCATCCAGCCCATTTTACATACCACAACCTGCACCCATCCCCGCCAATAAAACACAGACCATGGACAAGTAATATCCACCCCATGGTGTCGTGAAGTATTAAGTCATCAGAAGTAAAGGTGAGGGTGCAGTTTCATGAATCAATAGCTACAGAATTGTTGTGAATAATAGAATACCAAAGAAATAAGGTTTGGGAGTTTAAAAATGTAATTATAAGTAAATTGAGTTTACTTTTTAAATTCGCTCATGGAAGGAGGGCGTCACTGGGTAGGCCAGCATTTAATGCCAGCCCTAATTGTCCAGAGGGTAGTTAAGGGTCAACCACATTGCGGTGGGTCTGGAGTCACATGTAGGCCAGACCAAGTAAGGATGGCAGTTTCCTTCCCTAAAGCACATTAGTGAACCAGATGTGTTTTTCTTGACAATCAGCAATAGATTTACGGTCATCATTAGATTAATTCCAGATTTGTGTTGAATTCAAGTTTCACTATCTGCCATAGCAGGCTTTGATCCCAGGTACGTAGAACATCATCTGGGTCTCTGGATTAACAGCTCAGGGTGATGCCACCAGGCCGCCGCTGCCACAATATTTTACCATGATATACTTAACAATTCAGCATCCGGTCAATAGTGACACCCTCAACATATTAAACACTGGAAGTGGGAAAGCCTTGGAGAAATTTATAATAAAGGATGAGAATTTTTACATCAAATTATTGTTTAACCAAGATCTGACGGATATTAGAAAGCACAAGAGAATACAGGATGAGGATGTTTGTTGGTAGGGGTCAACTCAATCTTTTCTCAAAGTATGCATTTTACAAGACCCACGTTGTTGTTGATCAGCAGTTACATAAACAAGCATCTTTGCAACTCTAATATGAAAATAAGAGGATCTTACCTAAATGAAAACCAATATGCCTGCCCTCTTCTGCTTTTAATGCTGATATTTATCCTGAAGAAACTGGTGATTGTCCAAACCAGTAGCAGGGAGAAAGTGCAAGACTTTGGCTACTTCAAAGCAGCAGAGTGGAACACTGTATCTACATGGTGCAGAAAATGCAGTGAGTAAATTTCCAAAAGCTATTTTCAATAACAAATTCAATCCTCAGTACATTATCACGAAAATAAATGCCTGCTTCTCAAATAAAATACAAAATACAGACAGAAATTTAAGGAACAAATCATGTTTATATCGTTTGATGATCTAACTCCCTATTATAAAAATTGACAAAAATTACAGGAAGTATGTGTTGGTAATAGTCTTTAGTAATGTCCCCTGCGGTTCATTCTTTAAATCTTATCATGTGAGCATTGAAAATATGATGGAATGTTCTCAACTCGTGAGGTACAATTAGTCATTCATCAGGAGACTAAAAGCTTAAGATTAGTTTGAAGCCTGACAATATATGAAGATAGGGCAGGGATTTCATCGTGGATTTTATCAAAGACTCAGTTTAACAATCTAAATGACTACATTTGGTTAGCGACATTGTAATACATGTTGTAAAATGATAGGTAACATACTTCCCTGCCATAGTCTACAACCCCAAATAATAACTATTTTACTGTGAGATTATATCACACTGGGATTGAATTATCCCACAACAAGTTTCTCGTCAATAGTCCACATGTTTACTTTTTTCTAATTTATCGTATTTTCTCAGTAATTGAACAAAGTCCACTTCTAAGGAAAATTAAAATATTGCAACGTTTTTGAATCGTAAATGGAAATGTTTGTTTCAGAGAGCCCTATGTTCCTCATTCATGAGTCACAGAGAGTTAATATGTAGGTAATTAGGAAGGTGAATGTTTTTTCCACAAAGGGTTTCTAGTATTAGAGCAGTGTTACTACAGTTGGATATCACATCAGCAAAGCCGTGGGGTAATTACTCTGTGCAGTTTTGTTTACCTTGCAAGGTTTTAATTGCCCGAGAGAGAGTGCACAATGTGTTCACTAGACTAATTCCTGGGTAGTGTCCTATACAGAGAGATCAATTAAATTAGGCCTTTTTTTCAAGCGATGTGCGCCACAGACAACAAACAAACACGCTTATGGCAGAGGTAGAGGTCACATGACTGCAGCAAGCCAGCCAATGCACAAAATACAATGGCATTTTTTCAAACATCCCCCATCTCATAAAAAGAGAAAATTGTATGTGCTATCATTTTCAGTCATGTTATCAAAATACAGGGTCAGCAATGAAAATGATCATTCATTAACAATACTGCATGATAATTCGAGACATTTTCACTTCCATCAGTTGACGTACATAATTGCGTACATAGTGTTTAAATCATGCAGCTGTCCGAATGGTTGTGTGTGTGTGTGTGTGTGTGTGTGCGCGCGCACACGTACGTGTGTCAGCTCATTCCTAGGACGATTAATTTGCATTGTCTGGAAACTGCCAATCCAATAGAGAGTGCTGTTGTTGTTATAACTTGTTTACGATCCATTTCTCTAGCTGGAGGACAGTGAACCTCTGGTTCTGGTCGTTCTGTACTCAGTGCTGGTGATGAAATCACAAACTCGTGATCAGCTGGCTACATCAGGGCAGCTGGATGTCTGCAGTTGCAATGATACCTTGTTCGTGTTCACTACACACAGTCAAGGTGACAACTGTTCAACACAAGTTTTAATTTGCATAAGGCCCTACTCATGTTGAGAATATCGAATGTTTGCATGTTGACTGATTCTCCAATGTTTAGCTGTGGCAATAGCTCAGCAGGTTCATCAAAGTAAACTGTGTCTTCACGTCAAAAAGCAAAATACTGCAGATGCTGGAATCTGAAACAAACACAAAACAAATGCTGCAGAAACTGAGCGGGTCCGCCAGCTTCTGTGGAGTCAGTAACAGAGTTAGTATTTTAGTCTGACAAGATTCAAAGACTCGCTCGATTTCTTCAACTTCTTCGGTATTTGTTTCTATAGTTGCACCTTATTTCGTCACACACGCCTGACTTCAGCAGTCTTTTCACTTTCAGAAGTGTCGTTTGGGTGCGGTATGACATTAGTTTTTGGGCTGGTCTACTTTCCAAGCCTTTCAGGACACATTTCTCCAATCAAAGGCTGCCTTTTACAAGTCTGCACTGGATTATCTTGAGCATTTTATGATCCTGTCAGTCATTTTCACTGCTGCCTCAGCCTTTTTGTTAGACAAGTGATAGTGTAGAGATGACGTGTGGTGTTGAATTTCCAAACCCTTTATGAAATACTTGAATTCCTCATTCATGAACTGTGGGCCATTGTTCCTCATCACAATATCTGGAATGCTGTTACAAGAGAAGTGTGCTTTCAGGCATTCGGCAATCTCACTGATAGACTTTGACATCAGATGGTCGAACTCCAGGTAGTCACGACATATTGTTCTAAAACAAGGTAACCATGCCTGTGATGGTAAAGAGGTCTACTTCATCCATGATCTGACTGGGATGTCATGTGCCACAAGCAGTTCTTCAGCTTACTAAATTGGTATTTGTTAAAAGCACTGTATTGGCTGATTTGGTCCTTAGTCTCATTGTCAGTATCATCTTCCTTAAACTAGACTTAACTCCTTGATGATGGGCATGCTTCAACAGCTCTTTTTTTATCTTGCTAGGTATAACGTCTTTATTTCTTTTACACTAAATGGCATCTTACACTATCACTTCATCTCCAAATTGTCACTACTTTCTGCAGGACTTGGACAGTTGAATTTTGTTTTATAGTTTGCTAGATTTGCATAAGTTGCTTGTCTTTCTGAATAAATGTCTATGATATATTGATATCTTTTTGAGGTTATGGTTTAGAAGGGGTGGATGCTAGGAAGTTGTTTCCATTAGGCGGGGAGACTAGGACCCGTGGGCACAGCCTTAAAATTAGAGGGGGTAAATTTAAAACTGAAACGAGATGACATTTCTTCAGCCAGAGAGTGGTGGGCTTGTGGAATTCATTGCCGCGGAGTGCAGTGGAGGCCGGGACATTGGATGCCTTCAAGGCGGAGATCGACAAATTCTTGATCTCAAAAGGAATCAAGGGCTACGGGGAGAGTGGGGTTGAAATGCGCATCAGCCATGATTTAAATGGTGGAGTGAATTTGATGGGCCGAATGGCCTTACTTCCACTCCTATGTCTAATGGTCTTATGGTTTTATTCACCTTTTAATTGTTGGATTGGAAGATTTCACGGTATCCTAACTTCCTCAACTTCTATCATCGGAAGGAATGCTGTCAACAGCATGTTGGGAATGTATGGTTGCTTCCTTTGCTTGTATTTCACACCCAGATGATATCTCTACAGCCATAGTAACGAGCTTGTAGATTTATTGTTTTAACCGTATAGAAGCAGTTTGAGGAACATGCTTTGAAGTAGCTTGTGGTGAAACTCCACTTTGACTTTGCCTCTCTTTAAACAAGCTCTGTTTCACAATAAAGGACAGTAGTCAGGCACTTTTCCCAATAAAAGCATACCATCAATCAGTTTGCATTGGATGTGACTGCACTTGCAAGCCCTGCCTCACCGACATTTTACTGCAAGATGACTTCATCATTGAATTTGTTGTACCTCAACACTGGCGTTGTCATCAGCAATTGTTTGATCTGGGGAAAAGTTGCTTCTTGTACCACTGCACACACTTACAGTGAGCTTGCAGAGTTTACACCTAGATGACAAACTAAGTTAGAACATTTGTAAATAAATCACATTTCCAACACATCAGATTAGATTCCCTACATTGTGGAAACAGGCCCTTTGGCCCAACAAGTCCACACTGCCCCTTGAAGCATCCCACCCAGACCCATCCCCCTGAACACTATGGGCAATTTAGCATGGCTAATCCACCTAGCCTGCACATCTTTGGACTGTGGGAGGAAACCGGAGCACCGGGAGGAAACCCACGCACACATATGGGGAGAATGTGCGAACTCCACACAGACAGTTACCTGAGGCTGGAATTGAACTGGGGCCCCTGGTGCTGTGAGGCTGCAGTGCTAACCACTGAGCCACCACATTGCCCTGCTTTCATATCTGTCAGTTGTTGCATAGCTGCTATAGTTTTCACCTTGTCAGGATACAAATGAGATCTTTTTGCTATCAGTATATAACCTTTGTATTTGACTTCAGCATTCTTCAATTGCATAATTTTCTTCCTCATCTTGAGGTTTGTCTATTAGCTTTCTCTAGCAGGTGCACTCAATTCTGATGAGGTCTCGATGGTTTCTTTCAGTGTGTCCCTGTATCAATCGACTGGCAGATCATCCACAATAGTTTCACTTTCAAGTTGTTTGCATTGACACTCTCCTGGAATCATAGAAGTGGGAATGTCCTACAATCTGTTACTTGTACATGTCATCCAGAATGTAATTTAAAAACTGCTGCTTTCATTCATCTTCATTGCCAGTGACCGTCAACAAATCAATAATTGAAAAACATGTTTACTTTGGCCAGTTTTGGCAAAATTTCTTTATTGATTGGCGCGAAGGGGTATCTCTTCAAAGCTTCATTAAAATCTTTTCATTTGTGTGTCTAAGAAAGTTTGAAGAACAGTCCTACCAGACTTGAAACATCAACTTTTTCTCTTTCCATTTTATGCTGCCAGACCTGCTGAGTTCCTCCAGTGTTTTCAGTGTTTGGTTCCCTTAGTGCTCCAGTTTTTTTGTACCACTAACCTGATCTAATCCAGTCTGAAGGATTTGTCAGTTTCTTGGCTATTTCCTTCTTTTCCAGCTTTTCCATCTTGTCTTTCTGGCTGCATTTGAGATGGCTGGGCCCCTCCTTGGCTGCATTTGTCTCATGTTCTCATCCAACTCAAGATAATATTCACCAGAAAGACATTCCAGACCTGCAAATGCTCTTTATAAAAGAGAAAGAACTCTTTCTAGGATACACTTTTAAAAACAAGTTACCAGAAATTATTCAGAGTGTACTATGCAATGGGAAAGGAATAATTGGTAATGTAGTTGTGAGAGACCACTTAGGAATGAGGGGCCATCTCATTAAGATGGTAGTTTATTTAGAGACTAGGTCTCTTGACCCAGTCTCTCGGCTCAGCATGGCGGTGTCTTGGCACGGTCTCTCAGCCCAGCATGGTGGTGGTTTGGCCCGGTCTCTCGGCTCGGCGTGGCGGTATCTTGGCCCCGGTCTCTTGGCCCGACGTGGTGAACTCACAGTGTGCACATGAGCCCGGCCCAGGCATGTTCCAGAGGGACCGACAGGAGAACAGGGAGGTGGCATCTTCAGCTGGAGAATCGTAGCCTGACATGGGAAGAGTTAGGGTAGGGGGCTCCCCTGGTATCTGTGGCAGTGGCACTGAGAACAGGCATCTGAGGTCTCCCAGAGAGCAAGCAAAGCGAAGGACAGTTCAACTTTTAACTTTATTCCTTTATTTTGCTGATTTACATTAAGAAGGATTTTAATATTAACAATTACTTTATTTTTCTACTCATTCTACAAAGGTAATGTTTAACTCGTTTTTAACTTTGTTTCTTTTACTACTTTGTACCTCAGTTTTTTGTAACGAGGTGACTTTCTACCTAAGATTATACCATGTGTGGTGCCATTAGACATGTTTCACAATAGTTCCGTGGTCCTGTGCTTGAGCACACAATGACAATAAAATCTAAATCTGAACCTATTTTAGAAGGGAGGCAGAGGGAGAATTGGGAACTACAGACCTGTTGGTCTGATGTCAGCAGTCGGGGAAATGTTAGAGTTTATTATAAAGGATATGACAACTTTAACTTTTAAAAAATAACCGTAAATCAGCAGTTTCCTCCGATTTATGAAAGGGCACTCAAGTGTGACAAACTTATAGCGTTATTAATAAGGTCCCAGACAGTATGTTAGTAAATAGAATTAGAGAACAGTGGATGGGATAATGTACCAAAATGGGTTCAGAATTCGTTTACAATCAGAAAGCAGGGAGTTAGAATATTTATTCCATTTCAGGAAAGCAGGTCAGTGGGATACCATAAGGGTGAGCACCAAGACCACTCTGTATCAGTGATTTAAATCTGGACATCAAATGTCTGGTTGCCACATTACCAAAAAGATGTGGATGCTTTGGAGAGGGTGCAGTGGAGGTTCACCAGGATGTTGCCTGGTATGGAGGGTGCTAGCTATGAAGAGAGGTTGAGTAGATTAGGATTATTTTCATTAGAAAGACAGAGATTGAGGGGGAACCTGATTGAGGTCTACAAAATCATGAGGGGTATAGACAGGGTGGATAGCAAAAAGCTTTTTCCCAGAGTGGGGGACTCAATTACTAGGGGTCATGAGTTCAAAGTGAGAGGAGGAAAGTTTATGGGAGATATGCGTGGAAAGTTCTTTACGCAGAGGGTGGTGGGTGCCTGGAACGCGTTGTCAGCAGAGGTGGGAGAGGCAGACGCGATAGTATCTTTTAAGATGTATCTGGATAGGTACATGGATGGGCAGGGAGCAAAGGGATACAGACTCTTAGAAAATAGATGACAGGTTTAGACAGAGGATCTCAATTAGCGCAGGCTTGAAGGGCTGAAGGGCCTGTTCCTGTGCTGTAATTTTCTTTGTTCTTTGTAATATTTATGAACAAAAACAAAGCTGCTGGAAAAGCTCAGCAGATCTGGCAGCATCTGTGAAGGCAAAATCAGAGTAAACATTTTAGGTACAGTGACCCTTCCTCAGGACTGGATTTATTAGCTTTTACGAATTTGTTGATGACCCGAAACTATATGGGAATGTAGGTTTAGGAGGATGATAGGAGGCTTCAGGAGGATTTGAATGGTCAAGAATATGGCACAGGGAATGTGTTTTGGGATCACTTCGATAAACGAAAAGAAAAGGTAGAATGAGCCACATAATCAAGAAGCACAGCACAGAATGATGAATTCAGCTATGTGGAATCCCTGATGCAGATGTTATAGGAATTTCACGGAAATTCAAAGTTATGACAGGAAATCCCCTTGCATGTGGACCCTTCCAAAAAAGCCCCTGAAGTCAGAAACTTTAGAGGGTTCTGACTCAGTCAAATCCCAAAGTTACCGAGGAAGGTTCGAGGATTAAAAATCTGGTCTAACTCCTGGATAGCTATGAAACTACTCCCCTATTCATCACTAAGCCCCTCACTTACACTTTCTTTAATTCCTGACACTCCCAGATCTCTAATAACCAACCCCAATGACATGACCCAATTCCACTTACCATTCCATCCAAACTCAACTTGACACATCCTCCCCATCACTCCATGCTAACCTTTCCCCTGACCAACCCAAGCAAACCAGCAGCTGACCAGAACCGGAACTCCTTCCCACTGGCATGACTCCACCCCAGACCTGACACTACCCCTTCACTGATCTGACACCCAGGCCTTATGACCAACTCTCTCACCCTCAGTTTGATGTAACCCTACCACCACCAATGGCCTGACCACTCCGGGCTGGGCACCAACTCTATTCTACATTGCCAGTCTAACGCCACCCCAAGCCATGCCAGAAGCTCCCAACCCCAATCTGACAGGACCTCTCTCCCACCCCCGCAACCGTGATCCATCCCTGGCCTCACCCTTGCAATCTGGCATCCAACCTACCTGACATTGCATGCTACTGATCTCTCCCACCTGGCATCCTAACTTGTCCCTCACATGTCAACTTATCGCTACACATACTTCATCCTTTGTCAGGTGCTACCAGACTAAAAGACTACGCTGCTGCACATTTAAATCAAAACAGAGCACACTTGCTGCTGCAAAAGATGGCATGGTTTCTGCAAAGATCTGCCACACTGCTTGATTCCTGGTCAGGCTCATAACAGGAGGCGCTTGACCCAGGAACTTCCAGTACAAGGGATATCTCAAGGTAAGTGGATAATTTTAACCAGATCAGCTTCAGAAATAGGGTTCCTCTCTTTAATCAGAATATCTGAGCCAATACTTCTCAAATGGTGAGAGTTGGGAAATGTTGAGTCTAAAGGAACCTTTGAATCCTTGTTAATGAGTCAGTTACGGTCAGCATGCAGGTGCTGCAAGCGATTAGGAAGGTAAACGGTGTGTTGGCTTTCGTTGGAAAGGAATTGGAGTACAGAAGTAAAGATGTGTTACTGCAATTGTATATAGTTAAAACCTGGAGTGTCATATACTCCTTATCCCAGTAAGGTAGTACAATGGAAGTTCATCAGATTAATCGTCTTGACAGCAGGATTGACTTTGAAGAGTGACTGAGAAAGCGGACCTGTATTCTTTGTAAAAAAACAGTTGAAAGAACCATGCATGCTGTAAATCAGAAACTGAAGTACAGATTTCTGGAAAAGCTTAGCAGGTCTGGCAGCATCTGTGGAGAGAAATCAGAGTTAATGTTTCGGGTGAGGAAGGGTCACTCGACTCAAGACATTAACTCTGATTTCTCTCCACAGATGTTGCCAGACCTGCTAAGCTTTTCCAGCAATGTATGCTTTAGTTTCTGTATTCTTTGAAGTTCTAAGAATGAGTAGCGGTCTCATTGAAACCTACAAAAATTCTGACACCGCATGAAAGGGTAGATGTAGGTAGAATGTTGACTTTGCCTGCCAGCTAAAACTGGATTGGACAGCAACTGCCTTGTCTTCAATGTTGGCCATAGAAAATCACAGTTGGTAGCATCACTATATTGAAGTCTTTCCCATGCCCTGGAAGATGCCACTGGAGCAGGGGCTAGATCTGAGTAACAGCAATTATAGATGGGGAAAAAGGATCAGTGCTGGATCCCTAATCAAAACTGAAGCTTGGGGTGGTCTCTGCAGAGGTGCAATGAGGAAAAGTCGCTGTCTAAGACTTTTCAGCCATAGTACACCTCTGGGGCTGTGTACCGAGCAAAGAGTGTACATTATAAAACAAAAGTAATGAAAATGTATTGAGGCACCTCAGTGTGGAACACAGTGTGCAGAGGACATAGAATGTCTATTGCACTGTCTGTAGTTTCTAAGTTGAAATTTTTTTTCTCGGATTGTACAAGCTGACATGAAATGTACTTGGTAAATACTAAGACTATTGCTGTAGCGAAACATGCTATTTTAGGACAGTCAGAGATAGCAAGAACTGCAGATGCTGGAGTCAGAGACAACACATTGTGGTGCTGGAGGAACACAGCAGGCCAGGTAGCATTAGAGGAGCAGGAAAGTTGACGTTTCAGGTCAGCACCCTTCATCAGAACTAGGGAGGGGGATGGGAGCTGAGAAATAAATAGAGGGAGGAGGGGTGGGGCTGAGGAAAGACAGGTGGGATGGTGATAGGTGGTTGCAGGTAGGGGGTAGTGGGGGTTGGTGAGTGGGATGGGTGGGAAGGACTCCTCCTTACCCATCTACCTCACCCTTCCCACTGACCAATCCCCACTACCCCCCACCTGCTACCACCTATCACCATCCCATCTATTTTCCTCAGCCCCACAGCCTCCTCCCTCTATTTATTTCCCAGATGTGTTACCCCTCCTCAGTTCTTATGAAGGGCCCTGACCCAAAACGTCAACTTTCCTGCTCCTCTAATGCTACCTGGCCTGCTGTGTTCCTCCAGCTCTACACTAATTTAGGACAAGTTAAATTTTTCTGCAAGTTCTGTAATATTCAAGTCAAATGATTTTGAAATGTGTTTGCTTCCAGATTTTATGAATAAAGTATATTTTTGGAAATAAAAACAACGCTAGACCACTTCTTAACATGAGAGGAGAAAACGGAGATGGTGCTGGAATTGGGTTCGGACAGCTGCAAGCAGAGTCACCATGCAGCACAAGCACTTAAAACAATTCAAATGATCATAATGGTTTATGAGGTTTGTGGTTTACTGATGCTAAATGATGACAGAAAGACATGCGAGCACTCTAGGGGCATCATGCCTAATTTAAACACATGCTGTTTTAAAGAGGGCATTGCTTCAGAACTGTTTTAGTGATTCACTGAGTTAAAAAAAATCACTCCAGTAACCGTTTTCAATAGGATTGTGTCAGAGGTTATTTCTTTTTGAATTGTTGCACTATCTATAGTATCTGACTGTTTAAGAGTCAAGTCATGCTTCTTTGAAATGCATCTCAATTTGCTTTTCAGATGTGACCTCAAAACTATTGAGTAGAGACAAATGTTGTAGAAAGACAATGGAGTATCGAAAGAAAGGAAACCCCAAACATGCACTTTCTTTTTAAGTTTTGATACAGACCAGTTACAGCAATGTAAAGTGGGAATACCGAGAGCCACAGCATATTACTCTGAACGGTGTTTGTCGATCACTTCCTTTCCAGCCTGAATGTCAATCAAACCACAAAAACTAATCTTTCACCAAAAGGTGTCTTTTTAAAGCATCTAAAGACGTAGGATTAATTCACTGCTTTCCCATTAAGCCAACTGGATAAAAGAGAAATCACTATGGAGATGCTTTCAGAACCCTGCACCTTATTAGAGGTTTCAATTATTTCAACTCCCTTTCACTGTTGAAGGAGCAACACTTCTTTTCACAAATGTAAGTTATTTGATGCTGGTTCCTAAGGATACAGGAACATGCATGGAAGATGCTTTTACTCTCAGTAGGTTTAAATTTTAAATAGAACCAGTCAAGTTTTGCACACATGAATTGAATACTCCTCTTTGTGTGAGTAGTTAAAGCCTATACAGATTGAATTTAGAAAGAGTGCATCTGTCTAACTACTAGAGTGAGGAAAAACAATTGATGTGGTGCAAAATCTCATTACAGACTTTGTAATAATCATCCTTAGTTGTAATTCACTAAACTTGGAGGATGGAAAGAAAATACATGCAATGCTATACAATTGTCTGAAACCGTGGCCCTTAAAATAGTTAAAAGAAAACCACCTTTAAATTCCAATTCTCGTATGTAACATAGCTAACGATCTTTGACAGGAAATCCACAAGCTTTGGAAAGCAGATAAAACATTTGAACCAAGCATCCCTGCATTCATTCCACTTGAAGAATAATTGCTAGTGGAATGTTTGCAGCTGCTTACAGCTGGAAACCATTAGACATCACCATAACAATTTGTAGCTGTACAAAATAATTAAATAGATTGTTTTCAAGTCCTACTACTTTGTGCACTCACATTGTTATGTTAAATAATGCATTCCTAAATTAAGAAAATGATTCATGTTTAACTGATCAATAATGAGCATGGAATTCACTCCATTTGTGTATCTTCCCTTCTTTGGCAGTTCCTTGATGATGACTTTCTTCCACTCCAGTATCATGGGTCTTGAGGTGACTAAACAGTTCACTACTGGGTTAATACACCCTGTCACAAGTGTTGTTGGTGATGTTTGAGCAGGTGGAGTTGTGGCATGCTCAGGTTTTC
Organism: Stegostoma tigrinum; assembly: GCF_030684315.1. Lineage (NCBI taxonomy): Eukaryota > Metazoa > Chordata > Chondrichthyes > Orectolobiformes > Stegostomatidae > Stegostoma > Stegostoma tigrinum. The sequence continues at coordinate 53,530,596 of NC_081360.1, read as the reverse complement.
ACACAATCCTTCTGCTGTTGACCCTGGCCTTCGCTTGGATCTGTATCACACTTGTCTTACACTCAGTAAATTTAGACACTCGCTGATCAAAAATAAGGCATTTGGTAACTGAGTCAGCTTATCTCACTTGGCAAAATGCACCCACTGGCTTAAATTTCCAGCCTGAGACAGTTAATAACGTCCAGGGTTAAACTGTCACTCATCCACTTGTCTTGAGGGCAGAATGCAGTTGCCAACAGATATGCCTCGCTGCCCACCACCTCATAGTGAAGTGGCAGGAAAATGATTTTAGGTAGTCTTTAGGAAAGGGAAAGGAGGAAAAAGCAGGGTAGGCCATGAGCTTTGTTATGAGAGCTTGAGGAGGATTCCTGCTCCTCCTGCAACCACAAACAGAAATGCTTTTCCTTATGTGGACATCCACCTTCTCACCCACTGCTGGCTTCCTTCAGCAAGACAGGAACTGCATGGTGGATTCCTATCTCAAGTCTCTAAACCATTGGGGTCCTAATAAAATATCAAATCATGCATATTCACAGGACTCCTGCTGCCTTCATGCCACTAACTAATCACATAAAAAGTACTGTGCAGTAAGCAAATACAGGGAAATGGAAACCATGAGAGAAATTGTTTACCCACATTTTCTCTGTGCATCAACATCTTGTATTTTATGTAACTCCTATAATGTAGTAAAAGATTCCAATTCGCTTCATAAAAACATTAAAATTCACAGTGTAACACCAGGCAAATAAGGAGATATTAGATCAAAAGATCTGGCAGCGCCTGTGAAGAAAAATCAGAGTTAATATTTTGGGTCTGGTTCTGACCCGAAACATTAACTCTGATTTTTCTTCACAGGTGCGGCCAGATCTGCTGTTTTTTTTTCCAGCAACTTCTGTTTTTGTTCCTGATTAACAGCATTCACAATTCTTTCGATTTTTAAGGAGATATTAGGTTACGTGACCAAAAGCTTGAGCGAAGAGATAGGGCTTCATATGTCTTAAAGGAGGCAACTGAGGGGAGAGAAGTAGAGAGGGATATAGAGGGAATCCACAGTTTAGGACCTAGAGAACTGGCAGACTGGTCAGCAATGGTGGAGCTATCAAAATTAAGGATGCACAACAAACTAGAATTAGAAGGAACAGAAATACTTTGCAGCATTGTGGATTTGGGGGAAATTCAAGAGATGTGGGGAAAGCTAGACCAGGGAAGATTTGAATGTAAAAATGCAAGGATGTTCCTGGGAACCAATGTCGATCAACAAACAGGGGTGATCAGACTTGTTGCGAGTTAGAGCACAAACAGCTGGGTTTTAGATGGCCTCAAGTTCACAGAAAGTAGAATGTGACAGATCAGCCAGGGTGCATTAGAATAGTGAAGTCTCAAGTTAACAAAGTCGAGAACTGAACTGCCTCCACCATCTCCCCATTTGCCCATAAGACCCATGTTTTCTGTGTCTGTGTTTCTCTTTGTGTGTTAGAGAGGGCATGTTGTCAATAGGGTAGAGTTTATTATGATGGTTCATAATTCTTCATCTGTATTTAGAATCTAATTATTTGTAATAAAAATTCATTCTTGTCAAGTACAGAAACCTGGGCCATGACTTTTTGTCACTATGGGTTTAAAAAAGCACATCATTTGCAGAATTTTGCTACTCTTTAGTTTGTCATTTATGTAAACGATTTGGATGAGAGTTTAGGATGCATGGTTAGAAAGTTTGCGGGTTACACCAATATTGGTGGTATTGTTGACAGTGAAGAAAGTTATCTAAGACTACAAAGGGATCTTGATCAATTCAGCTAATGGGATGAGGAGTGGCAGATGGAATTTATGATAAATGCAACGTATTGCATTTTGGTAAAACAAACAAGGGTAAGACTTACACAGTTAATAGCAGGTCCTGAGTAGTATTGTCAAACAGAGACCTAGGGGTTCAGGGACGTAGTTCTTCTAAAATTGCATCACACGTAGACAGGGTGGTTAGGAAAGCTTTCAGTACTCTTGCCTTCATTGGTCAGACCATTGATTACAGCAACTGGGACATCATGTTGAGGTTGTACAGGACATTGGTGAGGTCACTTTCGGAGTACTGTGTACAGTTTTGGTCACCCTGCTATAGGAAGGATATTATCAAATTGGAGAGGGTTCAGAAGAGATTTACCAGGATGCTGCTGGGACTGGAGGATTTGTGTCATAACGAGACCTTTTCATTGGAGCGTAGAAGGTTGAGGTGTGACCTTACAGATATTTTTAAAATTAAGATGGGTCTAAATTAGGTGACTAGCAAAGACCTTTCCCTAGGCTGGGTGAGTTCAAAACTAGGGGGCATATTTTTAAGTTGAGATGAGAAAGGATTAAAAGTTACCCAAGGGGCAACTTTTTCACACGGACAGTGATTTGTGTGTGCCAGACCAAGTGCTGGATGCAAGTACAGTTACAATATTTAACAGCTATTTGGACAGATACATGAATAGGAAGGATTTAGAGAGAAATTGGCCAAATGCAAGCAAGTAGGACTATTTTAGTTTAGGAAGCCGGCTAGCATGGACATGTTGGAACAAATGGTCTGTTTTTGTGCAGTATGACTCTATGATTCTAGAGTAACTTTTCTGATGACTTTGGGAATAGCAGAGCTTGACATTCAGCATGACCTAAATGATCCAATTACCTTTTCATTCATAGCCAGATTTCTACTTTGCTTTGTACAAAGAAAGTTCTTCTCAAAGAGAGGAATCACTATGATGCAAACTGTGCTTATGTATGTTTTTGATTTTTTACGCTTTCTTTCATTTTTTTTGATGGAGTGCACACAGGCTGCTTCCATTTGTGGGAAAGCATAGAACAAAAGGCACTCCAGATAAGACAGTTATCAATAAATCAAATTGGACTTTCAGACAAATCTTCTTTACCCAGAGCATGTGAGAACTTGTTACCGTGAGGAATGGTATAATCTAATCTGATGGATGTGTTTAAAAGGAAGCTCAATATGTGGCAGAATGGAATGGTGAATTACGCTGGTGAAAGTTAGATGGGAAAAGATTGGAGGAAGCTTGAGTTAAGCATAACCTTTGATATGGACTGGTTGAGCCAAATGGTCTGTTTCTATGACATATATTCAATGTAGTCCTTTGCACTTAGAACAGCAAGTTATAAAATTGAGCAGATTATTCACATTACTTGCACATAGTAAGCAACATTTTCTGCTAACAATTTGAAATCATCAAAATTTTTAGACGGCTTTTGCTTGGCAAATGAAGCACCATCCAAGCTCCCACTGAACCGATGACCTATTCAGATTATAAATACAGGATTAAAAGATTAATATATTGGCTCCAATTTAATTCAAGATATTTGAATATTCAAGCCCTACATTTTTATATATCCCCTGTTTCTACCACAAAGGTGTGCTAAATGCAAAGTGAAATATTAAAATGTGCAACATTAATTTTATAGAATGTTAAAATCTCCCACTTAACATAAATTTAAGGGAAGTACCCCATTTTAATTGCTGAACTGGGAATGAGTTCATCCATTCCACAACACTCATACAGCACCCTTAGCAAAGTATTTAACATCAAGCTATATAAAGATAATGGGGCACAAGTGTGGTCAAAGAGTTAGATTTTAAGCTGCATTTTATCAGAGGAGAGAGAAATGGATAAGAAGAGGACAGAAAGAGATAGACAGAGGAGTAGCATGATTTTGGGAGCGATTTCCAAAATCCAGGACCATTGTAGATAGTGCAGCTTTCTGCCAAAGTTATTTTAAGCTCCTTGTTGACATATTAAAAATAGCCAAAAACAACCAATTCAGATCTCTTGAATACCAAGGCTCCAGCAAAGAAAAAGATTCTAAGCTAAAATTTCCTCCAAAGATATACAGAGGAATTTTTCCCATTATGGTGAAAATATTTTCTTGAGAGCGATTTACAGTGGCCAGTCTGTCATGGCTCAGAGCAACATTTCTCACACAAAATTCCCCTTTTCATGTCATTAATTACACAACAGGGCTCTTAGGCACCTTCCACAAGCGATCACTTGGCTGGAGAGATAGCAATGCTTACCATTGCTGGATAATATTTCACTTTGCATTTAGTTTACCATTGACACCAAGCCCAGCTGCCCACCACTTCAGATGCTGCAAGTCGGGAATTGTTCTCCCACTGGGAACCTTGATGACTAACACTGAGGACATGACACCACTGACAGGAAAGCCTGACGCCACTTAGTGGATAGAAGTCTGGAAGTTTCAGATCATCCAGTGTGATGCGATCACCACAGGACCAAGCCAGACTGGACCAAATTTGCATCCCTTGGTCAGAGATAATGGAAACTGCAGATGCTGGAGAATCCGAGATAACAAAGTGTGGAGCTGGGTGAACACAGCAGGCCAAGCAGCATCTTAGGAGCACAAAAGCTGACGTTTTGGGCCTAGACCCTTCATTAGAAAAGGGGGATGGGGAGAGGGTTCTTAAATAAATAGGGAGAGAGGGGGAGGCGGGCCTCTGGGGATGCCTCACCTGAAGAAGTTACCCTCCTCCCTCCAGACCAACATCAGGGGATCTCTCTTCCTCTGCAACTCTCTTGTCATCTTCAGTCCGCCTCCCCTTCTCTCCCTATTTATTTCAGAGCCCTCTCCCCATCCCCGTTTTCTGACGAAGGGTCTAGGCCCGAAACGTCAGCTTTTGTGCTCCTGAGATGCTGCTTGGCCTGCTGTGTTCAGCCAGCTCCACACTTTGTTATCTTGCATCCCTTGATGCTGAGTCCTGGATCAAGCACAATGTCCAGCACTGCAGGGAAGTGAATGATCTTCTGTGCTCCACAAAGATAAGACAAGCACCATCTTCTCTCTACTACCTCACACTCACAGGGCCAACACTCAGTCCAACTCTACACACATGTCCTGTCCTGGATCACAAACCACAACTCTAAACATGCTTTATGTTCACACACGGGCTGGCAGCACATAGGTCAGTGCATGAAATGTCAAAGGGCATTGATATGAGTTTGACCAAAAGTGGGCACGAGATGTGGTAAGGCTGGTAGTTTGCTAATTTCAACTTTGTTGGATAAGGGGTCAAAGAGGATGGTGGCCAGGGAGCATGCAACAATGTCATTGCAAAGAAGCAAGTGTACGATGGCTGGGGACTGACATTCAGCGAGCTGCAGTTATTGGGCACCAACAGTGATTTACATTTTGGGAAACTTTGCTGTCAAGTTACTTAGGGAAGGAGTAAATTATTAAAGGTGTATAAATAGAGCGAGTTGTGGCTTTAGCAAGAAGTGAATGGATAGAATTAAGGGAGCTGCTTTTCAGTGGTGAGATTCTGGAGTCACTATATAAGGATTGACAGAAATATCACAAAAGATTTTCTCAATGTGAATATTGAGTTTTATCATTCTCTCTATATTTTCCTGCCTTTCCTGACATTACTAATGCCACACTAGAGATGGGAACATTCTGCCAACAAGACTTGAAAATTCTGCCTGTAGGCCATAAGTCTCTGGTCAACCTCTCAAACCTTTCTCTTACCATGGATTCAACAGTTCGGTACAGGATTTAATTAAAGGAAGATAAAGAAAATCAACTGCCATCCCTGGTATCCATCACTATGATAATCTTGACAAGCTAACTGAACTGTTGTAACATGGTTGTAATCTTGTAAGACATACGATGATTATAAGACATGGTGATCAGAAATGTATCAATGGAGGGTATTCTTAGCTCTGAGCTGGAGACATCTGGGTCGACTCTCATTCCCATTCCTCTATTTTTTTTAATTCCAGTGAAGAGTATTTTCAAATAAAAACAAGAAAGAAAATTTTAGAAGTAAGGAAGCAATCCAGCAATTGCACAGCACTTCGGCCAGATACCTGCTTGATAACTTCGTTCAGTTTTTGGTGTTATTTTAGTTTTGGATATTTAGCTTGAAAACATGCACAATTATTTCTGGCCACCCAATACTAATTAACAGAACAGCTACAGATATATGCAAAACATTTGAAATGTAACTGTTGTTTTACTTGTAAACACTGATTCAACTCTTGGTGAATTAAAATGTTTAATGCACTAAAAATGTAACGAAGTAACTCTATTTGTTCCAGCTGAATGGAAAATAGGCGATTACAGCAATTTCCAATTAAAACTGCCTGCAGGAATTATACACTAGGTCATGCTATCTTCCCTCCAATGTTAGTCTGCTCCCCTCAGCAGTCTTTGGGGACAGATTGATAGGCCCATCGTTAAATATGCAGATCAGTCTCCAATTATATTGCTAAATTGCTATTTCAACCTATTGGGAAAAGGACTCGGAGCCTGAAGGGGGTCAAAATATTGTTTCCACTTTCTTATGGAATCAAGAAGAGCAGATGTGCTCCTACTAGCCCAAGGAAAAGGGTAGCTCTCTGTAGGACTTGCATCCTTCCTCTAATCGCATGAAGCATTGCCAACCATCTGCTGGCCTCAGTACTGCAAACAGTTCCTTTGATCATCTATTTATAAAACCAGGGAATAAAAATAATGCTTGTGCCAATTCAGATGCCACACACAATGAAATTCAAAGGTTAACTCCCACCAAAAATAAAATGACGAGTTATCATTCTTCTAGAGCCAATGCATTGATAATAACATTGATAGGAGAAAAAAAACTCATGATGTGCGCTCATATCTCTATATATAAAAAAGTATTAACATTTTAGGGGCCATCTTGATTCCTTATGAATCGATTTGAAAATTTGCAGAAACATTTTAAGTACTCAACATTGAAATTGTTTATTTATATATGAACCATATAAGTAATCTTTTTCACTTTTATCTTTTGATTGGTGAACTATCCGATTTCCAGTAACAAGCGTGCGGGTTCAATAATCAGCAGGCAATTCACTACAAAAATAACTAGCCAAATAGTGAACACAAAAACTATCTGTACACTCTTACTTTACCTGGACGTTCATGTTAGCCCTTGCAACAGGCAGGGTAAAGTCAAAAGAAAGAACTTGCACTTAAATATCACCTTTCAAAGTCTGAGGATGTCTCTTAGCAGTCAAGGACTTTGAAGTGTGGTCACTATTGTTTTGTACAGCTGTTTTTCACAATATTTTTAATGGATTGTAATCGGGAAAGAAATATTTGTCTGGACACTAACTGTCTTGTTTCTTTTGCTCCTGAGCAAGCTCACAAAACCTCTGTTAACGTCTCATGAAAAGCTATCCTCTGACAGTGCAACGATCCCATGCACAGTATTAAGCCATTGATCTAGGTCATGCCCATGCATCATCTACCTTCTGACTTGGAGACCACAGTACTGATGTAGAGCTGAAAATGCATGTTTATAAATCGAACATTAACCTCATAGACTGGATGCAGGGCTAGCAAAACAAGTATTGAAACAATGCATGTCTGTTTTTTTTAATTAAAAAAGGGCCATTCATTCCAAGAAAAACCAAACCTGCAGTAAATATCTGTATAGGACTTTCAGATGTTGGGAGTCTTGCCAAAATTCTTTGAACTTTGTTTAGATATTCTGGATTCCAGAACAGTGAAGCTTCTTAATTGGAACAGGTCAAACTGCAGATTTGAAATAAACTAATGGATTAAATGCTTTAATTTAAAGCCAATTGAAAAATGATGTTGTTTCTCTCTTTTCAAGGAGTTTGTCCATTACCATCTCTCACCACAAATTCCTTCTTTGCAATGAAACAGTCACACTGCAAATTTCTCTTGTGTGTTCAACAGGACTTCTTTGCTAATATTAATGAACAAAAATAAAAGTAAAGCAATATTTTTGGGCAACATTTTTATCCAGTCAAACTGTGACACAGTGAGATTCTCATATTTGTGTGGGTAAATATGGCTAATAAGTGAAGGAAGAACTAAACGCTATCTAATGCAGCATCAATGTAAGGCAGATAGATATAAACCAATTACTGCTGAACTTTCATTTTTTTTGGTATAACAGTATTTAGAAGTGATTAATGTGCTATAATGTATATGGATTTATATCTATACTCACTATCCAAAATAATCTGCTAATATTTCACAGGGCATACGTGATGTTTTACATCATGAAACACTGCTTTCATCTCAAAGCTGACTTCAGAAGCATCAAAGAAATCAGGCAATGCCAATGGAAAATAAACAGCAGATCTATTTTATGTGAAAATTAACTATCCACCATATATCTGTTAAATAACACCAGATGTTTCTCAGTGAATTAAAACAATAGTCCAGTCTCTAGAATCAGATGAAGAATATAAACTATTCAACCTTCAATTCACAATCTGCAGTGTCACTTGAACCTTGAGATTGAATTGCTTTAATGTAAATCACTGAAATAAATTCAGCATATTCATCATCTTTCAAATAGTTTTGCTAATCCATAAATAACATTTTCTGCAAAAACATGATTGCCTTGCAATATTTCATGCATTACAATTATTTAATACTAAATATTGTACTGTAGGAGTAACATTAACATTCTACTCAGCAATTAACCAGGGAAAATGACCATCTAGAACTTTTGAAAAGATACAGGAAAGATAGAATGTACATAGCAAACAGCGTGGAATAAGGCTACCTTTACTCAAACCACTATAATTGTTTTACAATGGCAATAAAAATAAAATACATTTCCCATAGTAATGTGCTTTTCTAACATCGCATTACCAAGTAGGTAATCTTACTGACATTCACACAGCAAGCACTCAGCTCATAGATTTGAAACATGCATGAAGTGTTGTGTGAAATCACAGGCAGTGAGCAAGCAAAAACAGTGAACAGAAAAGAGTCCAACTCACTTTCCTCCCTGCAATTAGACATGGGCTCACCTCCCCCCATCAACTTCACCAGATGTAGCAGGATCCCTGGAGGAATGACAGGAAAGTTAGCACGAATCATTTTAAGTAAAGGTAACCTTATTCCATGTCATTTGCTATGTTACAAATCAAATGCATATTAGTAAAAAACACTTCCATGGACGAAGGGAAACTTTGGGAACAAAGCCAAATGTGAAATGTACAAATATTAGCATCTTTATTTCGTTGAGCTAATGTCATCTTTTTAGCTCACTGCAGGTGCATGTTTACAATACTTTCAGTACAACGATTGTTGTATTTGTTATATCCCCAATATTAAATAGGAGTCACAGGAGAATACTAACTGTCAGACCTTTTTTGTTGACCTTTTGAATACACCAGTGGCAGGAGGGGGCATTGTGCAGTCTGTTCACCAGTAGGCAAATTGAAACCCTTAAATGGGCAATTAATTTTCATTTAAGTGCCCCAATCCATCAATAGCGGTTTGTCACTTGTCAGGTGTAGCCCTTTTTCTTTCTTTCTCTCTATTATTTCATGAGACATGGTTATCACTACCCTGGCCCATCCCTAATTGCCTTTGAACTGAATGGTTTGTTGAACTATTTCAAAGGCAGTTATTGGTCAACCACATGGATGTCAGTCTGTGGTCACAATAAGGCCAGACGAGGTAAGGATGGCAGACTTCCCTCGACCCCGAAGGGCACTAGTGAGCCAGATAGGTTTAAAACAGTATCTTTACATTTTTAGGCCCACAGTTCAAAATAAATGCATTGTTTGCACAGTCCCAGGCTGACAAGACAACAGGCAACTGCCATTCTTCAAAGTCCAAAGAAATGATATTTCCGAAGGATAGTGAAGCCTTCAAGTCGTCTGATTTTTTAAATTCAGAGACTTGGGTCAAGATAGGATAGAGGTAAAAGCAAATAGATAACAACAATAGTTATAAGGCAAAATTTGGGGAGGTTGTTTTTGGGGTCTGAAGTATTTCATTGACTGCAATAAACACCAGTTATATACGAATGGCATGACGATTTGGTACAAAAATTGGATCTGAGCAGGGACCAACTAAGGCTCAGTCCTCCCTATAAACTTGGTAATAATGTTAAGTTTATTCTTATCACCTATAAACAGCTGCAGAGAGGCAATAAACTTCATCATGTTTACTCCACAAGATTTTTCACATGAGATTAGAAGGACCCTTTCACAGACTAACTCACGCAGGCTGCTAAACAACTCACACACTAATAAGGTATGGATGCCAACGCACACAACACAGCTCATTTCTGATCACTGGTAGCAAATCAAGCAGATGAACGCCTGTTTATCCAGGGAGCTACCAGGATACATTTAAAATCAAATAGCTATCTAGCTCACATATCTTTCCTGAATTTGAACACAATGTGCATGGCTAGCTTTGAGGAGACAAGGAGCAATCTCTGATACTATCTGATGAACCCACTGAGATTACCAGACATTCACTGAACAATTTTGCAATGAGATTCACCCAGCCACCACAAATAATATTGAGAAAAGCACCAGGGCCCTCGAGGTGAGGTTCAGGTGCCTAGAATGTTTAGGAGCTGTCCTGAATGACTTGGCGGAGAAAAATATCTTGAGACAAGGGAGTTATCGCATTCTCCACAAATGGTTGAATGTGAAATACTCGCCATAAGCACTAACAAATGTGTCAAGCAGTCACATTGAACCCCAAGTGGAGGAGAGACAAGAGGATGACAGGGAATCTGGGGAAACTTTAGAGACTTTCAGGCCGATAACCCACTTCTGGGAGGAATGCGCATACCACTTTTCTAAATCACCAGCTCCATCATCAGACTTAGGAACCATGTTATCACATGATGCATCTTGCCAGAATTATAATCCTTTCAATCGCCTCCCCATAAAGATCACAGTGAGGAAGACAGCTTTTTCACCACCATGCAACTATTACTATCATTGTTTATGTACTTTGAAAGAAACAATGAAAACAAGACAGAACCAAATAACTTAGGAATACTAAACTATTCGTCTTTGTTTTACTATTAGCAGTAACTGTGAATGCAGTTGCATGATGTTGTTCTTCGAAGTGCAATTCTAGTGACGGTTACAAACATGGTGATTAGCTGCAGGAAAATATAAGGGCAGTGGTATTAGATTTCCCCTGGGAGACCCTTGAGATATGGTGTCACCTCAGACTGCACCCATCTCAGAAGGATTCATTAGTCTAGGTCACCTGACTAGCAAGGAATTGCAGAAACAATACAAAAAATGTCAAGGGAGAGGGTAGTATTATTGGCATCCAGAAACCGGCAAAAAGGCTCCAGCTTTGTAAATTCCACCAGTAGCTCAGGGACTTCGCCCAGCTCACTCAGTGATCTGATGGTGGAAAGATCTTTGAGCAATTGAGGCCCTCTGCAAACCCTTTTCAACTGAGAAGCCCAGAGCTACAATAGCAGATAGCTGAGCTTTCACTGCAGTAGTTTGCCATTTCACAAAAGCTTCACAGACTGCATTTGACTCTGTGACCTCAATCAATAGATGTTCCATAGTTTGTCGGTTGAAATTGATCAGGTTCTCCTTAGAGACAATGAATTCCAATATACACATCAAACCATTGTGCACGGTGGAGACAGATTCCTCTAGCCCCTTTGGTATTGTTGATAAGCTTCAGGCAGGCTTTGAACATGTCAAGCTTTGTTAGGCCCATCAGTCTTCTTCTGAAGCTGGGTCTTCTGATTCTTCCGTAGTACAACTAGTGCTTGACCTTCTCTCTCTTACCAGGTAATAACTGTGCTGTCCCTTCCGTGCTGTGTGGCTGCTGCTTATCAGTTTCAGACTGCCCCACAGGGATAAATCCTCTTTAATTGCATATGGTACCAGTCTCAGTGAGTGCACACAATGTTGGTAGTCACTGGAGTTGAATATTCTCAGTCATTCTCCTTCAGACTTTGATTTAGGTTCTTCACAGTACATCTAGTGCATGCTTCCACTCTATGACCAGAACAGATCCTTTGTCCCAGGAACATTAATTACGCAGTAACGTATTAGAGGGGTGGGTGTGTGTGGTAGAGGGGAGGAGTTAATTGAGTGGTCATGTGTAGAGTATCTGTTGTTTACCCTGCGTTCATTCTAAGGCACAGCAACGTGATCCTGCTCCTCAGTGTATGCAATTAAAATAAGAGCACCAGTCAGTACGAAATGGATATGAACACTGTGAGAGGCTGTGTTTCAGGAGATCATGTAGAGTTTGAGAGTCAGGATAAACATGAAGTGATTGAGCACTAGGAATACTTGTGCAGAAACAGGAGTGGTCATACATATCTGGGCAAGTTGTCCCTCTTCGGCCCCAGCTAGCGTTCCACCATTCTCATTCTGAATACAGTCAGTCAGTGCTGACTTCAAGGGAAGTGATACTTTGTAGCTCTGGTTGACTTTCTCCAACTAGGGTCCCCTACTGTCGGTTTTATGCAATTCTATCTGCACACCCTAGTGCCGATTTTCACCATGTTGCCAAATAGCAGCCCCCAAACCAGGACAATCATGTTTCCAGTAAGTGTTGATTTTACCCTCAAAATCTGTAAAGGTACATATTTTTAATCACTGTTTTAGAACAGTAAGTTCTCATTTTTTTTGCTTTTCTATTACTTATAAATAAAAATACATTAGTATTTGCTGAAATAATTCTTTAGTCGATATTGCCCAGTCAACTGCAAGTTCTGATGAATTACACATTAACTGCAATTGATTAATAACCTGAATAATGGTGAAAGTAATTTTGAGGGGAAAAAAACACACACACACAATACACACAGCTGGAGGGTCTTAGCTGTAAGAAAAACACTTCATTTAGAATAGGGGTTAAGGGCTAAATCGCCCCAGGCCCTGAATAATGTGAACTTGAGCAAGACCCTGGGGAAAATGATGAGAGGTCAAATGGGCCTTTCTCGATGTCAGCAGCAACAAGTCACATTTTCCAACAATACTGCAGACACAAACACAAATCTCACTAGTGAGCAGCGACAGGCCTATTAACAGGGATTATTGCTCATTTTCACCATCATAATTACATAATCTCCTTCATAAATGTGCATTCTTTTGTTCTACCACCACTACATAGAAGCTGGACACCAAGAATACTTGACACGAAAAGCAGCAAGTAGCTGACAACTCCAGCTCATCACTTGCTGCTCAGAACCTGCATCTTCAACAGCTCAGCGTACTCATCTGGCAGGAACCACACACAGCCATCACCCTGGACATTGGCACCTGACAAATGTCAGCCTCTCCATACAATCATGGCACATCTGATCCATTTATAATACGCCGTGCTTTGGAGCACACTGGCGCCTTTCATTGGAATGCTGCAAGAATAGCTGGCACACACCAACCAACTCATGGTCAGGACCAGGCTGAAACTCAGGGCTGATGATTTACTTTCTTCATGCTCACTCATGTTAAACCTACCTGGATGCTCACAGACATAGTCAACCTTACAGTGAGGCTGAAACATACTTGACGGCACAACAGGTTGTGTGAACCTCTGTGTTATTCAAATCCTTGCCTCACACGCTCCTGACCATATCGTATAACATTACATTTCGGTCTGACTAATGCCTTGATGCAAGATCAACGTTTTCCTACTTGGGACAATCGCCTTCAATTGGCGAAGCAACAGAAACCTGCAATCTACCCACTGCCCACACATGTGGCAGGGGCTGTTCACTTCCCATCTTGGATCATTAAACACCATATAATACTCAGGATGGATAGGTTCTGTACCTTCAACAGTTTAGCTGCAGCTAGACAGAGACTCACACACACCAGGTAACGATGAAAAGTGAACATGACTTTATAAATGTGAGAGGTATTTACAGTGACATTACCCATGACACCTGTGTCTTCAGAAGGCTTTCTTCTTCCTTTCCCACCCGCTACTTCTCAGTGCAGTCCCAGGCTTGGCACCTGGGATGGAGGAAGCTGGCGCCCGTTGGCCTTGGAGATTCGGTCAGGTCACTCCTGAGGCCTTTGGTGTTAAGGGCCCAGATGTGCTGAATGTGTCCTACCCAGAGGCAGATACACACTCCTTGGCTCGAGCTCCTGCAAGCCGGAGGACATTGGTGGAAGGACCAGCCACTTCTGCGCTGTCCTGAGGGGAGAGTTTGGTGAGGCCTGTGCGTGCTTCCTCCTCCTTCCCCACTAGGTGGGCGCTGCCCAGTGCTGCCATGACACTTTGTGAGGAAGAAGTAGTGGGTGTGGGGTCAGGGTTCCTCATGCAGGTTATCCATGCTGTTGGCACTTAGCAGTAATAGTGAGAGTGATGGAGTGCAGGTCCATGTATGTATCCAGCAGCCTCTAGATCCTGAGGGTCCTCTCCCGCCTGGAACTGAGCAGACACCTGGTCTCCGGCAGTTTACGGAGGGTCAGTGAACTGGGGCATTTGTCCCCAGGCTGGCTATGGAGGCACGGCAGTGCTGTGTTCACCACCGGCTACTCCTGAGTCAAATCTAGATAACGTGTGCAGCACAGAGGTGTCAATATCAGAGTTAGTGGAGGTTGCAGGAGGCAGCCTTGCTGGTGTTCCCTCAGAGGGATCTGTGCTCCCTTCCTCAAAGGTGGAGCGGGGAATATCTTGCAGGGCAATCCTCTTGAGGGCAAGTACTTTCAGCATCTTGTATAGGCACCAGGGGATAAAAGAGAGAACATTGCGAGCAAGGGATAAGATTTGTGACAGATTAACATTAAATACACAGCAAGGCTAACCAGAAAGTAGCATAACAATGACCAAACTTCCTATTTGTTTACAAAGAGATGGAGGTTATTACATCCTCCCAGGAGCTGTCCCGGTCTTCACCAACCAGCACCAAGATCCAACCCACACAAGGGACCCACATGAGATGAACATCCAGCACCCCAGCAACATGGCCTGGTTCTTTTAGTTCTGTTATAGACCATTTTCCCCTGTAATGAGAGAAGAGAGGGATTGAGTGATATGGAAGTAGGTGGCTCTGCCCTTCTTGCTGGTGCAGGGATGGTGGGGAGCCAGAGTGCACGAGGCAGACAATGTATGAACAAGAGAGTGTGAGAGACAGCAAGAGTGCAAGAGACAGTGTGAGAAAGACAGAACGAGAGCTCAAGAGACAGAGCACAAGAGAGAAACAGAGAGAGTGCATGAGAGAGAGAGAGAGCAGTCCATAGGTAAGCATGATTATAGTGGAGAGGGGATTTGTGGAGGGCAAGAGCAAATGAGGAAAGGTGCCAGGAGTCAAAAGTGAACGTGGTAGAAAATGAGCCTTGATGGGAGGTAGGTGCAGTGGCAGAGATAAAGTGAGTGTGGGGTAGCAGGGGTGGCACTTACCCTGGCAAGTCTACCGACCCTCTTCTGACATAGTCAAACATTCCTTCGTACTGTGGAGACTGCACTGGCCCAGTGGCAATGTCAGACCAGGCTGGCAAGGTCTGGTGTTGTAGCAACCTCTGACAGTTCTGTGGCAAGATGACGACTCTCCTCTGCACCACTCCATCCACCAGAAATTGCAGCTATCTGACCACAAAGCAGGGCTCCAATTTCTCCTTCTTAGCCATGCCCAGAGAGGTGTACAGGGCAGTTCCAGATCTCCAGCACTTGACTGGGTATGTAACAGCCTTTTAACTATGGCTTCAGTATATGCCAGAGATGCGTGTATGTTCCAGCTTTGCCAAGTGGGAGAGTCAGACAACAGGGACACCATCAAGGTGAGATGCCAAGTAAATGAGCTGTGTTTTGGACAATAGCATAAAAAAAGCCACGCCTGGTCACATAGAGAAAAAACCCTCCATGAAGCAAGATTCGGCCAAATAGTTTCTATGGATGCTGCACCATTCAATAATGTCCACAATATAGTCACAATTCCAAAGACACTGCAAATTCACTTGAAGTTGCTTAATTTACATTTTGGGAACATGTAACTTTAAAATGCAAACTTACAAACACTAGCATTCTTTCAACATCTGAGAAAACCATCACATATTTTTGAAGGTTGAGTCAGAGCTAACACTTAAATTTATGGAACAAAAACAACGTTGTTTTGAGGAAGGGTCACCAGACCCGAAATGTTAACTCTGTTTTATTCTTCACAGATGCTGCCAGACCTGCTGAGCCTTTCTAGCAACTTCTGTTTTTGTTCCTGATATACAGCGTCCACAGTTCTTTCAGTTTTTATTTAATGTTATGGCTTGAATTGGCCATGTTAAATTATCCTTATCATTTCCTCCATGTTATTCTAAAATTTTAGTTGGAACTCATTCTTTGTTGCCAAATTGGCCAAACTCAATCACCTTCTCTGCAATTGTTCAGATGCTGGTCACATCTCCTATTGCCACATGAATTTGGTCTACCCCACCATTCAGACAAACTCCGTCTTAAAATCCCATGCTGAAGGCAAGTTTCAGATTCCTGCCTAAAGTCATTGCAACACGATTAGGGCTGTTCTGGAATTGGTGATTCACTCTGAACATACCTTTGCTGCACTTGACAGGATGATTTCTCTGAGAGCCTTGCGCTCCTCAGGGATAAGATCACCTACATGCAGGACAGGGGAGTGGACACCTGCCTCATCAGTTTGGACCAGGAAAAGGCTTTTGACAGGATATCGCACACCTACATGTGGGACGTGCTCTCCAAAATGAGCTTTGGGGAGGGAATCTGCAATTGGATCTGACTGCTCTACACCAACATCTCTCCTGCCTTGTTTGTGTGTTTTATAGAGCCTTTTGCTGAGTCAATCAGGGAGGTTGTGAGCCTGAGAGGGGTGACTATTCCAGGCAGTAGAGACCTGCAGATCAAAGCCTCCCTGTACATGGATGCCATCACTATTTGCTGCTCAGATCCACTGTCAGTTTGCAGATGCTATCAGTAAACAATTTGTATTAAAGAATAACACAAAGCTACAGTAGATAAACAGAACAGTGGGATTCATAGATCCACTTCTAGCATTCACATAAGCTACAATGTCTTGACTAATTTGATGTTGGAAGATTGAAAATATTCTGCTTGGCAAACAGCTGAAATTCAGCCAGCAAAATGCCAATCCAAGCATTTGTAAGCATCATACACCACATAATACAGGAGGGTTTTTATTCTTTTAGTCATCGTCTTCCACATCAGTGCAATTCACTGAAGACTATTTTATAAGCAATGTAAGTCACAGCATCATACATCTCACATATTATCCAGCCAACTCCATGATGGATTGATAGGAATATAATTTTGAAGCACATTATAGACAATAGGAACAAACTCGTCAAATTTCACTTCACTACTTCCTGTGCAGTAGAGGCTTCATTAATATCGAGCAAGCATACATTCAAATCTTACTCACACAGACACCAAATCTAAACTGAACAATACTCTCCACAACCATGCAGCCACTTCCCACATTAAGCTTACTCCAGTAATCTCCATATCCAGCAATTTGCCAAGGACAAACAGAAGCCTTCTGGTCTTACCCATTGCTCCAAATTTCACAGGCAGTTGGCAGATAGCCTGGGAGCCATCAACGGCAATATGTGGAACCAATTGTGCTTGGTGACATTTTCTCACTTAAACAGCACTCCTGACCCTCAAAGGGCAACAACTCTGAAACTAGAAGTGGATTGAATTAAGAAGCCCTGTAGGACGCTGAAGTGAGGTGATGTAAGTCTTAAGCAAACACTGGATTGCTTTGTATTAGGACAGGCTAATTTCATTTGCGCTCATTCTGCTGCCCAAGAGATCCATGCGTGTTTATGAAATATATTAGACACATATCTTGCACAATGGATGACTGTTGTGATTGCTGAAGACCAATCATTTCAGCTTGGCCTTGATCTCGGAAATCCTAAGGGCGATGGTTAATAATAGTCAGCTCTTTCATTAATGGTCTCCCTGCATCACAAGGTCAGTATTAGGCACGTTCACTGATGATTGCACAGTGTTCAATTCCATTTATAACTCCCAACCCTGAAGGAGGATCCAACAACATCCAGACTAAGGTTGATCAGTTGCAAGCTTTATTCATATCACATAAATGTCAGACAAAGACTGTCTCCTATAAGAAAGAATCCAACCATCCACATTTGATCTTCAGTGACATTACTATAATTAAATATCCACTGTTAACATCCCAGGGTCATCACTAAGTAGAAATTTAACTCATCCAGAAACTTTAATGCACTTTTATGAATGATTCAGAATAACTGAACACCTGAAACCCTCTAACCACCAGCAAGGCACATAGAACATAGAACATAGAAAAGTACAGCACAGTACAGGCCCTTCAGCCCACCATGTTGAGCCGTGAAATAATCCTAATCCAAAAATAAAATAACCTAACCTACATTCCCCTCAGTTCACTGCTGTCCATGTGCATGTCCAGCAGTCGCTTAAATGTCATTAATGACTCCGCTTCCCTGACTACCACTGGTAAACTATTCCATGCGCTCACAACTCTCTGGGTGAAGAACCTCCCTCTGACATCTCCTCTCTACCTTCCTCCTAACACCTTAAAACTATGACCCCTCGTGGCAGTCAATCCTGCCCTGGGGAAAAGTCTCTGGCTATCGACTCAATCCATGCCTCTCATTACCTTGTACACCTCGATCAGGTCACCTCTCTTCCTCCTTCTCTCCAGAGAGAAAAGTCCGAGCTCAGTCAACCTCTCCTCGTAAGACAAGCCCTCCAGTCCAGGCAGCATCCTGGTAAACCTCCTTTGCACCCTCTCCAAAGCCTCCACACCTTTCCTATAATAGGGCGACCAGAACTGGACACAATATTCCAAGTGTGGTCTCACCAGGGTTTTGTAGAGCTGCAGCATAACCTCGCGGCTCTTAAACTCGATTCCCCTGTTAATGAAAGCCAAAACACCATATGCTTTCTTAACAACATTATCCACCTGTGTGGCAACTTTGAGGGAGTTTTTTTTCTTCCCTCTTCCCCCTACCACATCCCAAAACCAGCCCAGCTTGTCCCCACCTCCCAAACCAGTCCTTCCTCCCATCTCAAGCCCCACCCCCATCTCCTACCTACTAACCTCATCCTGTTAGGAATGGAATGCAAAAAGCTCTACTTATCTGAATAGATGCAACACAAATAACACTCAAGAAGCTCATTATCATTTAGGACCTGACAGGAATGCAGCTTCACCTATACAACAAGGACTGTAGTGGTTCATCAAAGTATCTCAACACGACCTTCATGGGCAATTAAGCATGGACAATTTGCCAGTCATTCCTACATAATATGAATGAAGAATGAAAGAACAAAACAACTTGTTATCATTCAATCCCCAAGCATAAACATACAATCCTTCTACCACTGACACATGGGGTACGCCATTTATGAGATGCAATACAGCAACTTGCTAAGGTCCTTCAACAGCACCCCAGAAAACCTACAATCTTTACATTTGGAAAAGCAAAGGGAGTGGATGTATGATAACACCATCATCTCAAAGATCCCCTTTAAGGCATAGAGCGCAGCATTTCAAGAACATGACTCTTCGCCATCAAACAGCAATTAGGAATGAGCGGTAAATGTTCACCTTGTCTGCAATGTATATATTTGATAACTGAATTTTTAAAAAAGTAAACATTTTTATTGCAAATAAAAATATGGCATTATACATATGTTTATGTAGGAGTCCTTACAAGGGATTTATTTAGTAGCATTGCATTCAATTCTGGTCACACATTACAAGAAGGATGTGGAAATTTTGGAGAGGGTGCAGAAGAGGCTTACCAGGATTTTGCCTGGATTACAGATTTAAGGAGTGACTAGAAAAACTTGGGTTGTTTTCTCTTGAGCAGTGGAAGTTGAGGGGAGACTTGACAGAAGTTTAGAAAATTAAGAGATTCATGGATAGGGTTGATCATCAGAATCATTTTCCTAGAGTTGAAATGTCTAACACCGGGGCATGCATTTAAGTTGAGAGAGGGAAAGTTCAAAGGAGACATGAGGGGCAAGTTTTATATTTACACACTGAGTGGCAGGAGTCTGGAACACATAGCCAACGTGACAGTGGGGGCAAATACATTAGGGGCGTTTAACGGGCTTTTAGATAAGCACATGAATATACAAGGAATGGAGGGATATGGACCAATGGCAGGCAGAAGGGTTTAGTTTCATTTGGTATCATATTCGGCAAAACATTGTGTGCTGTGCTGTTCTAATGCGAAGAGCAATCAGAGTAGAAAGAGGATATAGGTCAAGGGAAATGAAGCAGTTGAAACATTTTGAATGTAAAACTGAATGTAGAAGGGGCCTCTTAGCAATATTGGTTTGCCCGAAGAAATCTGTTCCATCTGCACTCAAGGACACCCAAGCTAACACGCAATTGGAAACAAAAACAAAGTTCTGGAGAAACTCAACAGGTCTGGAAGTACCTGTAGCGAGAGAAACAGTTAATGTTTCAAGTCCAGTGATACTTTCTCAGAACTTTCATATGTGCTTCATTTTCAGTAGCCAGCCACTAAGAATCTTTCAAGAAATTTTATGGAGAATTTGATGTCTTGAGTTTGTCAAAAAGAACCTAAACTGAGACTACAAGTGAACTCAAAGAGACCTCTTCAAATGATATTAAAAGCGAACTACATATTGTAAGTTTGGAGACATTACAGGCATAACATGTAGCTTTCACCAGGATTGTGTTTTCTAACAAAAATATCATTAGCTATTTGGTTGTAACTATTATGTGATGTACAAATGTTGCAGTTGCTCAACTTACTACACTAGGTTTTAAACTCAATTTCTAAGCAACTAACTTTGAACCAGAGCCATTGTATATTGTGGCTATGTATAAATTACTGTCCCTTCATGTGATTTGGGCAACTTCAAGTTCTTTTTTGGATCTGGGTCTGGCAGTCAAAGACGTCCAATTCTCCAAAACAGCCCATTTACACTTGCATCTGTAGCATAACATCACCCATTTTAGCTTTTTTATGGGGGTGTTGAGTGCACTATGTACTCATTGTAACTTACTCTCCATAATCTTTGGGGCTACATATTAGGCAGCTCATTGTTGCTGCTGCTTAGCTACTCCTGCCAGGAGATCTGCTGTCATAGTATACCATGCTCATCTATCTTGTGCCAACTTCAGTCATCCACTACAGCTTAACTGTTCATTGCTCCCAATAGTTTAATGTGGTACACATCCGAATTCCTGCATAACTTGTTAGTTTGATTCAGCCGCTGGAAAACTGGACTGGAAAGCTGCTAATAACATTCCATTACTTTAGAAAGGTTGGAAAGATATATTAGGAAATTCCAGACATATTAGTACAATATCAGACGTGGGAAGTTCTAGGGATCTGTTATTAGGGAAAAAGTACTGATCACTTGAACAAAAAGGAGAGCCAGCATAGATTTTTAAAGGGGGTCTCAAACAAACACTTCAAACTTAAGAAAGATAGAACAGAGTGTTTTCGAATTGGTGTTAAGCTGTGAAATGTGGAAATGTAGAAATATTTAGGTTTGGATTGTCATTGCACCAATTTGGTCCAAAGTGGAGGCTAGACATGGAAAAAAAAAGTGGCAGCCAATTTCGATCCGCACTTCTGATGCTGGCTATTTTCACCTGCACTGGGAGGGGAGTAAGTGGTGGACAGTGGCCAGATCCCCCATGATATTCATGGAGGTGACAATCAGTTAGGCCCAGTGACTGCTATCTTATAAGTGAAGTTTTGAACCTGGAGGTGTAAATTGTCCATTGTGTCTAAGGATGTGCAGATTAGGTGGATTAGCCATGGGACATGCAGGGTTACAGCGATAGGGAGGATCTGGGTGGGATGCTCTTTGGAGGGTCAGTGTGGACTCGATGGACTGAATGGTAGGCTTCCACACTGTAGGGATTGTATGATGAATTTAAAAATGCTGCAGTCTGGAGGCGTATCTGTGTTACCCATAGTCAGAACTGGCCCTGACTATGGACTTCAATGCATATGTGATAAAGCATAGCCTTGACAGTTTTATGACCTCTTCAAAAGTTTTAAGTTTCTCTCAAGTGGGTTTTGATAGGTATGATTAGCTTGAAAGAATTATGATCCTTTGAGGGAAGTGCTTTCCCAATGACTTATTTTTACAGGATATTTGGGATTTGCAGCAATAGCAACTGGATATCTTGACATTACAAGAGTGTGTATGGGCCGTGGGAGTTGGGGAGGAGGTGTTTATTGCTGAGGGGCATTCTGGGAGTGAGGGGTGATAAAGGAGGTTTGGAAGGCAATTAATCTAACCTGCTTTCCTAATTTATTCCTTTATGCTTAACACAGATATGAGCCACAAAATCGGAACACATTAAACTCTGCCCAGCTCCAGTGCTGGCTGTGTTTCTGTCCTCAGATGGGGGTGTGATCCTGGTGGCAGGAAAATAACACAGCTTAATCATCAAAGCCCAGGTTCGAGTGATTCACTAATGAAAATGACTACAAAAGATGGTATAAAAATTACATTGGCCTTTACGTCAAGAGGGCTAAAATATAATGAGTGCAAATTATGCTACAGTTGTACACAGATTTGGTTAGACTCCATTAGGAATACCGCAATCAATTCTGGATATCATTCCTCAGGCACTGTACCTCTGGAAGAATATTTTTATTCAGCAAAGTGTCCATGGCAGATTTACCACATTGTTACCTGAGTTGAATACAGGAGAAGGGCTGACCTAATTCAGGTGCT
Source organism: Stegostoma tigrinum (assembly GCF_030684315.1). NCBI lineage: Eukaryota > Metazoa > Chordata > Chondrichthyes > Orectolobiformes > Stegostomatidae > Stegostoma > Stegostoma tigrinum. The sequence goes on along the minus strand of NC_081360.1, from coordinate 53,508,102 downwards.
TAAGATGATAGAGTTAATAGAGAGAACCTATTTTCTCCAAGTAGGGTCCAGGACAGGGGGATTTAGCTTAAAATAACTCTAGGTCAATCAGGGGTGGTGTCAGAAAGCATTCCTTCGCACAAAGGGTAATAGGAATCTGGAACATTTATCCCTCAAAGCATTATTGAAGCTAAGTCATTTGAAAATTTTAAAACTAAGATGGAAAGGTTCAATAAAAATAAAACGCTGCAAATGCTTTAAATCTGAAATAAAAACAGAAAATGCTGGAAATAGTCTGACAATATTTGAGGAGAGAAAAGCAACATTAATGAGTCAGGTCTGTGAAGTTCCATCAGAACAGCTGGATTTTTGTTTGGCATGGGTATTAGAGGGTTTCAGAACTAAAAGCAATAGATTGAATTAAGCTATTAGCCATGATCTAACTGAATGACAGGGAACAGGCCTGGGGGCTAAATGGACTGCTCCTGTTCATTTGTGTCCTGTCCAGGAAGCTCCAACCTTGTTAAATCAAAGCTTTTTGCTTTCAAGTGGACTTGCGGTTCAATTTATTCAGAATGTTGTTGGACAAAAGAATGAACAGGGAACTCAGATCTGCTTCCAGATATATCTACACATTCATCTCTTGCAGCAGCCAAATACTTCAGAGATTCTGTCAGCCCCAGGATTTGAGACTATAGCCATCTGTAATCCAGGTCTGTCTGGTGCTCTGGCAGCATTAGGCTACTTAAAATATTCCTTTTCCAGCTCTTGAGTTTAACCCTTATTTGCGTTAATTCAAACGATTAAATCACTCAACTAAGTCTGCCACAGAGGCCAAAATAAGCATTTTATTCGGAACATACAGAAAGTGCTCAGTTCTGTGCATGACAAATAGCATTGCACCCCTAATGCAGGGCAACAACTATTTGCCTTTATGTAAGGAGGTTAAGATATTGGAATTCATCAAAGATAAAAAGAAACCCTTTTTGCTTGTTCTAACAAAACTTAAATAACCTTTGGTGGAAATATCCAGTACAATCCACCAACAAACTTCAATAGTTTGTGCAAAATACCATAACCAGTTTCTAGATATTCTTGGCAGATTAGGACTGGAAACTACACAAGTGCAAATTAAAGAATATTTATTCACAATTTACAGAGATGCAGTTCAGCAGGGAACTGTCAGTCCCTATTCTTCAGGTCCCAGTTCCATACAATATGAAAGAACTGACAGTGCATCCTAGCTTTTAGCATGACAGCTATTAACCCACGATATTTCACTTCATTCCAAATCTTTAATTCTATGCCTTAGGTAAAAAGCTTTTTATTCTTCTTCTACATCACCCCTCCTGCCAAAGAAATGTCACTGTTGATTAGGGAAATATCCATGGCAGTTTTACAAAAATGATACCAGCTTCCTTAAATTCAAGACCTTACTGCTGGATGTGCTATTTTAATTATTGCTAATGCTGAAACACGTGATGCTATTTATCCTCCTTTTTTTGGCCCGCTGCTAATATGGTGCTGCTGCAGGTCAATATTCGTATCTGTTCTGCCAGATTTTCTATACTTGCAAAGGGTCAGTTTTCCACAAATAATAGATCATAAGATATAGCAGCAGATTTAGGCCAAACTGCCTATCACGTCTGCTCCAACATTTGATCATGTCTGATGTGTTTCTCAAGCCCATTCTCCTGCCTTCTCCCCAGAACTCTTGATCCCCTTCCTAACCATGAACCGATTTATCTCTGTCTTAAATACCCTCAATGACTTGGCCTCCACTGCCTTCTGGGGCAATGACTTCCAAAGATTCACCACCCTCTGGCTGAAGAAATTCCTCCTCATCTCAGTTCTAAAGGTTCATCTTTCAGTCTGATGCTATGTCCTCAGATCAGAGTCTCTCCTAGTAGTGGAAACCTCTTCTCCACGTCTGTTTTATCTAGACCTTTCAGTATCCCGTAAGTTTGAATTAGATCTCCTCTCAGTTTTGCAAACTCCATCAAGTACAGGCCCAGACTACCCAACTGTTCATCATACGGCAAGCCCTTTATTCCCAGCATCAATCTTGTGAACTTCTTCTGGGCCCCCTCCAAGGCATGCACATCCATCCTTAGATTTGGGGCCCACTTCTCACGATATTCCATGTTACAGCAGTAGCAATGCCGAGTCTTGAGCTATTTTGTTTCCTTTTTTAATTCATAGGATCTGGCATCACTGGCTGAGACAGCTTTTGTTACACATCCCTTATTGCTCAGACTGCAATTAAGAGCCAACCACTTCCTGTGGGTCTGAAGTCACATATAGGCCAGACCTGGTAAGGTGGGCAGTTTTTCCTTCCCAAAAGGATATTAGCAAACCAGAAGGTTGTTTTTTTTTAAAGACAATCAACAATGGATATATGGTCATCATTAGGTCAGCTTTCAATTCCAGCTATTCACTGAATTCAAATTTCACCATGTGCTGTGGAAGAATTCAATTCCATATCCCCAAAAGTACAGCCTGGGTTTTAGGATTACTAGTCCAGAGACATTACTACTACAGCACCTGCTCTCTATAAATGCAGTCGAATGCGGTTCAAGACCCAATGCAGCAATTTAGAAATTTGAATTCAGTTGGGAATGAGAAGCTGTGATCAGTAAAAGTGTTCACAAAGTTATCAGGTTTTTATGATGATCTGACTAGTTCATCACCATCCTCCAGGCAAGGAAACCTGCCCCTACCCACTCTAGATTTTTTTGTGAAAACCAAATGAACTGCGGATGCTGTAAACCAGAAACAAAAACAGAAGTTACTGAAAAAGCTCAGCAGATCTGGCAGCGTCTGCAGAGAGAGATCAGAAGGGTCACGGAATCCAAAATGGTAACTCTGCTTTCTCTCCACAGATGCTGCCAGACCTGCTGAGCTTTACCAGCAACTTCAGATTTTCTGTGCCTCTTGTTCCATTCTAATGTTGGTAATTGGCTCAGGTGTGGAGCATGATCGATACTGGCAGTTCATCTGCTCAACATAAATAAGGTTCAATTACCCAAATCACCCTTGTATAGAAGTGACAAGAAGAGATGAGGTTCCCCATCTTTCATCTTCTCTGTGCACTCAACATGACAATCTTTCCCATTATGTCCACAATTTGATTTTTTGTGAAAATGTTGCAATTTGCATTGCTTTGTATATTTCTGAAATGATCCTTAAACTTTGAAAACTAAAAACAGCAAATGAAATTATAATTAACCACAGCCTTCTTTAAAGCTTGTGCCATGGCTCTCATTTAGATGCAAGTTTAATGTCTCATAGTTTCACAAGTAAATAATAGAGCTACCTCAGGATTTCACAATGCTTCAGGGCCTTAATAAGATGGATCTTCAAAGAGTATAAGCTGAGGGACTTCAGTTTTGATGCAGAGCTGGGTGATAGAATTAGTTTTGCCATTCCTAATCCATCAATGGGAGGGGAGAAACCGGAAATAACTTGGATTTTAATCTTCATTGTTATCCAGCCACCCATGCTAGAAGTTGACACAAGTAGACTCCAAGGCAGAACTGGTTTCAGCTCAACTATTAAGAACACCACACCATGATCGAATGCCCTATTAATCAAAACGGCAAGCTTTGAGATGAGTAATGAGGTTTTGGAATGCTTGGCTTTTATTGAAGTATACATGTTAAAATTAGTGCTTTTCGGGAAAGGAGGTTAATGTATATTAAATAAGCAATTCAGAATATGTAATACATATTACAGAGTTGTTCATAAAAACAATTAGCATAGAGACCATTGTGTGCACGCTTGATCAAAATTTTCAGTGGACAAAATAATTAACTTAAATTCAGAGTTTTCACTGTTGAATTGTTGAAATATAGCAACACTCAGGGGGCACTACTTGATCCATCTAAATTTCCTCTTCCTAGAAAATATTTCTCAGCAGCCATGTCAATTATTAGTGGTCTGTATCTGTGCAATGTAAACAATCCACTATATTAAAACACAACATTTGATTAGATTCAAACATTCTTCATCACAAACACTGTATTACAGTAGGAAATTTGGAACAGTGACAACAATAGTTACCTTGACGCATTAACTTTTGGTAGCTCTCCAAATACAGCTGTTGCATACACAATGTTACTAAAATCCACCATTAAGGATCTGTGTTGAATACTGAAACACCCTATTTGGTTTGTTAAATATCAACAGAGTGATTTATCAGCAACTTATCTCTAAGGGGAACAGTGGAGCAGAAGCAATGCAGACAGACATTACACACTTCAGTGAAATTCAGTAACACCAAGGGTCATTTTTCTTCCAGACATACCAACAAAGCTGTTCCCTGCCAGCAAGGAACTCCAATAATGGGATTAGGAGGTATATTCTGAATACAAAGTTCCCTTCACCAATAATTGCATAAAGTATATTTAAATATGTTTGGCTTGATTACTAATCAGGGATTAAAGAGTCACTACCATCCTGGTTGCTTAGAAGGAAGAACAGTAGGACAGCTGCATGTCATTTCGTTATGGTGACATCAAATGAAAGCAGTACAATGACATATTTCATGCCACTACATCAGATTGTTTGGAAAAAAAAGGCATGTTTACAATGTTTTTATAATAAGTAGTTGTGCCAAATTACTAAAAATGAATCAAAACAAAGTACATAGAGCATGAAAATACAAAACAAAATACAGATGAATCCCAATAATTTTGAGTTTCAATTTGGTATACTCCATATGTAGCTCTTTGCATTCGCTTCAAGCAAAACCACACTGCTAATATGCATGTGTTTTCTCATTTAAAATTCATGAATTGCAACTGCAAGAATTGTACATCAAGTGTTTTATCCGAAAAAGTTGTTTTTTTATTATATCTGAGCTTTTCTGTTAAGTGAATTAGTTAAATTCCAAGAACTATCAAAGAAGCAGACATGGCAGGCATTTTCATACACAAACATCTTACATGGAGCAACAAGTTAAATGGCCAACTAATCAGTTCTCTATTTAGCAGCATTGGGCGAGGAAGAAATTGGTTAGGACGTCAGCAGAATTTTCTGCTTTTCTTTCAATAGCATCTTGACATTATCGATGACCACATGAAAGGGCCAACAGGATTTGAACCCTCAGCTGCAGGGCATGAACAATACAGCATTTCCAAAGATAACTAATCAACCATAGCATCACAAAAGAAGTTTAGCTTATTCTGCCAATCTGACACAGGGATTCCTCTCTCTTCCTGTTTCACAAAGACAATACTCACATACAAAACTATAAGCTAGGGCATTTAACATGATTACTAATATTTAACACATTCTTATTTGAGATATTATGTTGCACAATATCAGTTTTAAATTGTAAAAGGCTGCTTCAGGACAAGGCATTTCAAAATATGACATTTTTTGTGAATTGCCCAAATAATCAAAGTATCATCTGACAATGGACAAAATTTAATAATGGTAACAGGATCTAGCCCATGTGCTGGTTAACCAGCGGGAGCCTCTGTTATGGAAGCCCACTAGAAAAATATTCAGGTAGATACTTGACAGACTAGTGCCAACCCTTCCCAGGAATTAGGATCCTGAAGGCAGAAATAATATCAGTAGGAGGCTGGAAGCTCTTCAAATGTGTATCAGCGCCATTGAGAGCAGAGGTTACTGCAAAAAGGGACCCAGGTCACAGGCAAGTGTGAGTCGGATTGGAGGGTTTCACAGGGAGGGGATCCACTGGCTGGGGATGAAAGGATAAGTGGGTGACTTCAGTAGGTTCAACTTCCTGATGCCAGGTTTCTCTTTCAGGCACTGAGCATGTTTGAGCAAGGAACCACCATCGCACTGTTCCTGGAATCCCACAAGCAAATCCAAATGAGTCTGCACTTCAGGAGCCCTGCACACCCAACCCTGCTTCACACCATTGGCTCTTTACTAGCAGTGGTGAGGTCAGCTCCTAAAGGGGCACGCGTTATTCGAGTTGGTAGGTTAGCCACAGGCCTTCTTGCCATAGACTGAAACGGGACCAGGAAGCACGGAGTGTAGTCTACGTCCTCCAGTCTGATAAAAATGACCCCCACCTCAGAGATGGACATTTCATTTCTACTACAATTCTTACTATCAACTACTATATAGTAATTCTCGTGGATTTATAATTTTGAGTTTCACTCTACGAGCACAATTACTAAAAATCATACTTTTTCACTTAGAGAAATCTGACACCATTACTGAAAAACTATTGGAGTACAGCATTTGGAAAGATGTAGACTTTTTTGTTTAAAGAATCTGCAGGCCATTGGAACTGGAATAGATATCTTCTATTTAGGAACAATTAGACAAATGTACTTGAATGGACACGAGAGTGATGATTTATAAGAATATTAGAAAAATACTTTGTTAATTGGCTGGAATTCAGAGCTACACAGGTTGAGAGAAGACTAAATTAAAGTGGGAAGAAACAGCTGGAAATTTATCAACAAGAATTAATGAATCAGTGAAAAACCCAGTCCTGTAATGATCAGTTAGGACAATGTGGCAATAAAGGTAAAGGCAAGTCAATTCTCTCAAAAATAATATTGAAAATAAACTTTTTCACTACTTTCACTTTTCCCCGTAAATGAAAATTCAATCTTTGTAATGTCAAATAAACATTAAAACTGGTGAATTTGTAGTAAAATTTGATCAGCTCGTAACCTGTACTGGACTTCCCACATAAATGAGACGGTCAAGAAAGCACAACAATGACTCTTCTTCCTCAGGCGGCTTAGGAAATTTGGCATGTCCATAAAATCCCTCACCAAGTTTTACTGATGCATTCTATCCCAGTATACATAACAGCCTGGTACAGCAGCTGCTCTGCCCAGGACCATAAGAAACTATAGAAAGTTGGGTGGACAGCCCAGACCATCACGGATGCCAACCTCCTGACAATGGACCCCATTTACACTTCTCATTGTCAAGGAAATGCTGCCAACGTCATCAAAGATTCCTCCCACCCCAGTAATACTCTCTTCCAACCTCTTCCGTCAGGCAGAAGATTCAGAAGCTTGAACACATGCACCAGCAGGTTCAAGAACATAGAACATAGAACATAGAACATTACAGCACAGTACAGGTCCTTCGGCCCTCGATGTTGTGCCGACCTGTCATACCGATCTCAAGCCCATCTAACCTACACTATTCCATGTACGTCCATATGCTTATCCAATGATGACTTAAATGTACCTAAAGTTGGTGAATCTACTACCGTTGCAGGCAAAATGTTCCATTCCCTTACTACTCTCTGAGTAAAGAAACTACCTCTGACATCTGTCCTGTATCTTTCACCCCTCAATTTAAAGCTATGCCCCCTCATGCTCACCATCACCATCCTAGGAAAAAGGCTCTCCCTATCCACCCTATCTAACTCTTGATTATTTTATATGTTTCAATTAAGTCACCTCTCAACCTTCTTCTCTCTAATGAAAACAGCCTCAAGTCCCTCAGCCTTTCCTCGTAAGAACTTCCCTCCATACCAGGCAACATCCTAGTAAATCTCCTCTGCACCCTTTCCAAAGCTTCCACATCCTTCTTATAATGCGGTGACCAGAACTGTACACAATACTCCAAGTGCGGCCGCACCAGAGTTTTATACAGCTTCACCATAACCTCTTGGTTCCGGAACTCGATCCCTCTATTAATAAAAGCTAAAACACTGTGTGCCTTCTTAACAGCCCTGTCAACCTGGGTGGCAACTTTCAAGGATCTGAGTACATAGACACCGAGATCTCTCTGCTCATCTACACTACTAAGAATCTTACCATTAGCCCTGTACTTTGCCTTCCGGTTACTCCTACCAAAGTGCATCACCTCACACTTGTCTGTATTAAACTCCATTTGCCACCTCTCAGCCCAGCTCTGCAGTTTATCTATGTCTCTCTGCAACCTATAGCATCCTTCGTCACTATCCACAACTCCACCGACCTTAGTGTCGTCTGCAAATTTACTAACACATCCTTCTACGCCCTCATCCAGGTCATTTATAAAAATGACAAACAGCAGTAGACCCAACACCGACCCTTGCAGTACACCACTAGTAACTGGTCTCCAGGATGAACATTTCCCATCAACTACCACCCTCTGTCTTCTTTTAGCAAGCCAATTTCCGATCCAAACCTCTATATCTCCCACAATCCCATTCCTCCGCATTTTGTAAAATAGCCTACTGTGGGGAACCTTATCGAACGCCTTGCTGAAATCCATATACCTGCTCCATGTCCCTGCTGTTATTAGTCTGCGGAATGGGCCTCTCTTAACTTCAAATACTGTTGGTCGTGCTAATGTTGATCTTGCTTTGTGCACCTCCTGTACACTGTAACCTGTATGTCTCAGTCTGTCTAAGCACCCTATGGTCTATATGTCCTTGTTTGTTATTATCTGCCTGTACTGATTGCAAAACAAAGCTTTTTACTGGACTTAGGTGAATGTGACTACAATAAATCAAATCAAAGAAATAGTGTAGTTTTTTTCATCTGACTCTTGGTTGATCATGATTTAGTAAATCACTTTTAAAGTACTGTGTTTATAAAAGACACACAAACTTTTTTTTAAAAGTTCTAAAAGAAAGGTGATTATGATCTTTAACACCTGATGGATGTATGTGCGAGTATGATGCATGTACATAGAACATAGAACGATACAGCGCAGAACAGGGCCTTCGGCCCTTGATGTTGCACACCGACCTATGAACTAATCTAAGCCCCTGCCCCAGTTTTAACTTTTGAAAAACAGAGATGTCTGCATACGTATTACATGATAAGGAGAGTAGGTCTCAATAGTTTGTGTCCAAAACACACAGTCATTCAATCATATCCAGCAGGGGAGCCAGTATTATCACTAAACTATCAATCCAGAGAACTAGTAATGTTCTGAGCACCTCGGCTTGGATTTTTGCCATTGGAAAAATGGTGGAATCTGAATTCAATTTTAAAAATAAAAATCTGGAATTAAGAGTCTGACGGTGTTCCTGAAACCGTTGTTGATTGTCGAGGAACAAACCCATCTGGTTTACTCGTGTCCTTTATGGAAGCAAATCAGTGGGTGACTGTTAACAAATAGAGATTGCCAATAAATGTTCACCTGGACAGTGGTGTCCGCATTCTGCAACTGAATAAGAAAAAAATCCTGTACGTTGAAGGATTAAAGGATTTCAGGCCACGTTTGGAGATTTTTTCCAGGTTCCGCACAAAGATGACTTACATCTTGATGGATGATCTGTCATTTTCTCTGAAGTCAGCAGTTGTTTGGTTGACACTGGAGATGTTTCCTGGGCTGTTTGGCTGATCAAACAGATGCAGGACATACAGCTGAAGAATGGTTGGAGGGAGGGAGATCACAAGTCCTCTTCTGTCTTACTAACAAACAGAGCTGCATTTTATGAGTGGGTGGTGGCGTTGAGGGAAGGTATATTGCTTGTCCACTAGGCTTGGTGTCACCTCAGCTGACACTCAATAAAGCCATGCCAGAACAATAACAGGCTTCAAGCAGCCTGAAGTGGATGAAGAGCATACTTCCACCTCATTATGCATCCACTGGAGTGTTGAAACGGACCAACTCAAGGGAAAACATTGCTTGATTGACAGCTCTGACTGTCAGAACTACTCTGTCATTTCACATCATGTTTATTTGTACAAGAGGGAGGTTTCAAGTGCTTCCATTTTTGCTGCTGGTGCTTAAAATAGCTGGATGATTGAAACATTTATTGGCATGAAGGTAGAGGATATTTTTAAAATGAAAAATTATGTATGAATGACTGTTTTAAAACTTACTTTTTAACCATCTTTTGTTGTCACAACAGAGTTAACTGATTCCACAGAAAGTCCGCTGTGGATGAATGGGCATGTGCAATACCTTGGCATGGAGGATATGAGCAGCGTTGGCAATGGATGGGATCACAGCTTTGCAGGGGGTGAGGGCAAGATCTCTTAGACTTAAGTTTCAAAAGGTTCGCTTGTGCAGGCTGACCAAAGATAATTGAAAAGAAGTGGACATGTCTATCCCTGTGTTGGATCTGGACGAAACAGGATTACAGGGTGCCACTTCACGAGCTAAATGGGCTCAGACCCTTAGCACTGAACTGGTGAAAACTGAGGTGTTGGAAATTCCAGAATTGGTCCTGGCCGCCGTTTACATGACTCCAGAGACTCCATAAAAATCCAACTATTAACTCTCTGTGACGGTCTCATAGAATGTGTCATTCACACTCATCTAACGTGGCTGTTCTGGTGTGCTATGGCTAGATTGCATGAGACCGTGATATTTCCAAAACTTGCAAAGTCAAGTCTTGTCAAAGTTTTGCAATTGTGAGACTCCTTTTTAGGCCCTTTAGAAGTACTGTTGAGTTTTTTTTTAATTTGTCCATGGGATTTGACATCATTGGCTAGCCAATATTTACAGCTCAGCCCTGCTTATCCTTGAATAACTTACCAGAACATTTCAGAGGGCAGTTAAGAATCAACCACATTGCTGTGAGTTTGGAGTCACATGTAGGCCAAACTGGATGATTGGTGAATCAGATGGCCTTTTTTACAACAATTGGCAATGGTTATACATTTGCCATTAGTCCAATTTATAATTCCATACTTATTACTTGCCATGTTGGGATTTGAAACCGTGTCGCCTAGACAATTAGCCTCTGTATTACAACACCAGGCAGAATGACATCACCACTATGCCACCACTACCTCAATGTTTCTTTTTTAAAATAGCATCCTGTGGTTTCAGTCTACTCAACAAATCATTGTGTTTTATAATAATTTGTAATGATTATACAATGGTTTTATAATTTATCTTTTTAGCTTTTGAAGGCCTTTATGAGAGTTTTCTGCTCTTTTCAAAGCTCACATGTAATGACCCAAAAATCCTTTGGCTGATTCATGAACAGCATCCACCCCTAGTTATGCTAGACATTGCACATTTACGTTTTAAAATTTTGTTTGTGGCACTCTGTTGAATTTATGAACTGAAAAAATTGTAGCCAAGGAAATACTAAACAGGACAGGCAACGGTGCTTCTATCTGATTCGATCAGGGAGATACATTGTAAAATAAACAATGTAAGGTTTGAACAAGGAACTGTACATTTGATGTATGATTTCAATGTCAAATCACAAACTGTAATGACCTTCTCTTTTTATACTTTCTGCATATTTTATAGTGGAGTTATATGGGAAAAGGACTGTTTTAAGATTAAGGACTGAGAAAGGCCTTTAAAAACGGAGTAGCTGAAACTCGTTATAAGTTGTGTTTACACTTCTGGTTGCAATGGGGGTAGCTGTTTGTAGGTGGTTCAGCACCAGGTAGCGTGTACAAAGGTGAGATTCGGCTGGCAACAGGCTGCTGATTTGTTTTGTGGAGTTGAGATCAGTTATGGCTGTCAAAAGGCCAGCAGCATGACAAAAGATCTCTGATTGGCTCCTATGTAGGTGAACAGCTTGTGGAATGAACAATACTGTCAGAAGCCTTTGAACTGCTGCAAGAGGCAGATGGTTTGTGTCTTTCTTTCCAATAGAATATCTAAAGCATAAAGAAGCCAGTTTATTATCTGTCACCAGTTGCTGTAAGCTATGGCCTTTAACCAGGAAATAAGGCACTTTGTAATCAGAGTGCTGATTATCTGTGGCTCATGAAAACAAGTGAAAAGGATATAGAGAAGAGATTGATGGGAAAATCCCTAGCAAGTAACATGGTCATCACAGCAATCCATGTGAACTGGGGCCCTAGAACTGCTTCCCCAGTCTTTCTATAGCTGCCACCCCAATTTTGGGGGTTTCTTTGCATGTGTACTGGGGTTTAGAAGTAGATTACAGTTTCAATTAGTAGAGTTACATGTTGACAGTTCATAGTTGATTATCTGTGGTTTGAGTCTATTCAATCCAAATAAATAATAGATCTTGTTAAGGACAGAAACCTGGTTTGTGTCTTTTGGTAACTTGAGTCTGACAGATACATTGGGGATTCTGCGTACTTTGATCACTTACATTTAAACTTTGTGACAACTGCAGGAATAGTGGGGCTTGATTTCTAGTGTTTTATACCAGTGAGGCATGACAGTACAGACAAACAAATGAAGAAAGGACAAGATATTGGAATAAATGAGAGAACAATATTAGAATTTTTCAGCAATTAAAACATTTCAAAAAAATCAGACTACAACCTTGAAACAATTAATTTTCTGTGTTCGAGAGGTTGACAAATAACATTTAAAAACTTTGTTGAGTCGCTAAAGGGGTAATTAGACTTAAAAGTGACAATTTAACTTCCAGTGTTGATTCCAGTGGCACTCACTGAGTTTGAATGAGAATCCATACATCAAGATGCCACTTTTGTAAGGTTTACAGCAGATTAGCCCATCTCTGACACAGCGTCTTGAATTCTGCATTTAATACCCATCTGGTCTCATCTGAAGTGTTCGTGGAATTTTGCACTAGGTACAGCAGGCACTTTTAACCTCACCTTAATCTTCACTTCACTTTATGGGGTGATAGTTGTGTCCTGAACTGTGACGCCTGGTTGAAGGCCTAAGCTTACACAGTATATCTAATTTCCCAGGAAGTAACGTTTTGTCAATCCAACGCGAAGAATGTTTTCGTTATTTCATGAAACAAATCTGTTGAGTTGTTTTTTTTTTCAATATTCAGGAAAAGCTCACAAATTTCAAAAGCTTTCTCCTGATAAGCTGATATTGAAGATTTTACATATTTAAATAGATAATTAGAGAACAAGAGGTAAGCAAACAGAGACCACTTAAGCAATATAGAACTTGCTGAAAAGGCTCAACAGGTTAGGCAGCATCTGTGGACAGAAATCAGATTTAATGGTTTGGGTCAAATGACCCTTCCTCAGAACCGCGACCCGAAATGTTAACTCTGATTTCTCTCCACAGATACTGCCAAACCTGCTGAGCTTTTCCAACAATTTCTGTTTTTATTTCTGATTTGCAGCATCTGCGGTTCTTTCCATTTTTACCACATAATCAAAACTGGCCAACATAAATATATTCAGATAGTACTGATTGTCAAACTGTGTTTTTGTTGATATTGATTTACAAATAAGATAAATGATGGTTGCAAGCACAATTATTTCGATGTGTTTTTCAGATCCATTTAAATGCAAACTGTATGATGAATTATAGCATTAAATAAAAGATATCAACTTACTTATTCTTCAGAAATTGTGACTGGCAAATAGAATACAACTGCCCATTTGCTTGCATTTACACTTTTAAAACTGTTTAGAAGAAAACTGTTCATATGTCTGCAAATTGCTATTGAAATTCTAATTATTGAATGGAAAATCTTGAAAAAAACAATGTGGGAATTCAATTTTTATATCATGACGTGATAAGAGTAGAAAACATTCTGTCAACAGATTTTTATTCAAAGTATATTTCAGATTCTTAAATGTGCTTAATATTTTCTGAGACAAATTCTAGTTCATGGCTGACTGCCAGATAAGCCTTATGGAAGTGACAAACCCTGCATTTTTTGATCACAGGCTAAAATATATAAAACTTCCTGACTTAATTTGGCTAGTTGAATTTAAAATTAATTTTACTGAAGTAGCCAGTATAATAACTGCTAGTGAGGCACCGGTGATATTTGGGATAAAACTTTCACAATGTTCTCTCAATGTCCCACTGTAGCCTCAGTGGAAAATTGCCATAGACACTGGAGAAATGGGTGAAAACATTATTACTGTCTGGATGAGCAGCCATGTTTTTCCAACCAATACAGCTGGACCTTAAAGTCACTTAATGCTGTCAGGCCTACAAGGTTTTTTTTAAACCATGTTTCCCAATGTTGACATACTCCAAGAATCAACCAGGAACCAATTCCAACATTCCACCTTAGTTCTAAAAATCCCGAAGATCCCCTACATAGAACTGCCAAACCTCGCCATACAAGTCCAATCCTGCTGAACGCATGAGCATCTACCAAGGCTACAAAACCTTATGAGCATGCAGTGGTGAAGCTAATTCCCCTTACTCTTCTCCTTAATGAGGCAAAACATCAGGTACCTACAGGGGATCCGCACTTAAAGTCAGGAATTAGCTTTCCTGAAAATCCTACTTTAATTGAAAAGACTTTAAATGAAGCATGGATTCCCAAAGGAATCAATGTTAAAACAGGAGTTAATTTCCATCTGGCTTCCTTTGAGGAAAAAGAAATACATTATATATGTATTCTAAGTTGAAATACTTTACATATCTAAAACCCTACAGTGGTAAATGATGTAGCTGCTAAGATGAAATAAATTTTTAAAGTACAAAAGGCCATAAGAAACAGGTACCAGCATAGGCCGATTGGCCCTTCATGTTTGCTGTACCATCCAGTAGGATCATGGCTAATTTGGTATTCCTCATGGATAGCAGGAACTGCAGATGCTGGTGAATCTGAGATAACATGGTGTGAAGTTGAATGAACACAGCAGGCCAAGCAGCATCAGAGGAGCTGGAAAGCTTGACATTTCAGGTCTAGATCCTTCTTCAGAATTCTCTACTGATCAAGACTCCATCTCAGTCTTAAATATTCCCAAGGAGTCTGCACCCAGACCTCTCTGTAGCATGGAGTTCCAAAGACTCAAGAACCTCAGAGAAGAAATTCCTCCTTATCTCAGTCTTAAACTGGCACACCTTTATCCCAAAACAATGCCGTTTGATCCTAGACTCTCACATGAGAGGAAATGTCTTCTCAGCTTTTACCATCTTCAGAATCCGATATGTCTAAATTCAATCTCTCAATCTTCTAAACTCCTATGAGTAGAGTCCAAACCTGTTTAGTACATGCTCATAAGACAATCCCTCCATACCAGGGATCAGTCCAGTGAACATTCTCTGAACTGCCTCCAATGAAATTATATCTTCCCTGCAATAAAGGGAACAAATGCTCACAGTCCTCCAGATGTGGTCTCACAGCACCTTGATTCCTACTCTTACACTCCAACCTCTTTGAAATAAGGTTCAACGTTCCATTTGCCTTCGACATCTATGTGCTAGAGAAATGTAATACTCTAATTACACTACTCCCCATCATGAATGCTGAGAGTGGAGCCAGGAGGCTGCTGAACAGGCTTTGTGCTGGAGGGCTTTGTCAGATCTTGCAGCAGACATGCTCATGATGTGAACATTACATCATGGCACAAGACAAAATAGTATAGGTCTCATAATTAACTCTGTTTAATTGAGTGACTTGAAAGTGTAAAATCAAAATACTGGTAACCCAACAGAATTATGTTTTAACCATTGAAACAATCTATGTAGAAGCCAGATCAAAATTACTCAAAAGGCTGCTAATGTGAAAGCAGTACCTAATGGACAGTGGGATGCATAGTTGCCTATTTGTGGGTATGGAGGCTTGTGGTTACTGGACACTCATGTGCACAGTGCATCCAACAGCAACCCTGAGCTCAAACAGATTGTTCATAAAGAGTACACATAGCTTCAATAATTCAAGGTCACAAAGGATCTTCTCCAGTACGTGATCCGGAAACCTAACCAATGCATGATAAGTTAAGTTCCTGTGTAGAACAGATAGCTCTTTGTTTGTAAAAGCACATTGTTGTTATCATTAAATTTCTTAGTAAGTGGTTATCTTTGCATTGCATATGGTCTGTTTGGATAGAAGGGGTTATTGAAGATTGCTGGAATCATCCTGCTTGCCACCTGAAGTGACTAACAACATATTAATGTAACTTTAAGTTGTTAGAAAATGTAATAACATCAAGCAATAGGCATTTCCATCTCTTTATTTACGTTTTGGAAAGAAAGTCAGACAATTGGAAAATTAGAATCGATACACCAAGCAGGTGAGCTTTTATTCAGGCATGTCATTACGCTAAGTAAACCTATCAATATAAGATCAGGGTGTGTTATCTAAGCAAAAATTTGAAAAGTTGCATCTTGCACATAATGTACGTAATAATGGTTATACACTTTTACATGATATGTTCCTTCCAGGCATGTGGGGGAGACATCAGGCACATCTTCCAACCTTCAGTTCATAATTCTATCAAGGAGGTGAATGATACATTGTTTGCCAGGGATAAAAGTTTCATCATGTTTCCTGTGGAAGGCAGCCAGCAACAAGAAAGATGCCCACAGTCCTACAATTCTGTCAATTGCAGGCCATAACTGATTGCATTCACATGGCCTTACATGATCTTGCCTGAACACAGCACTATTCTGAAGAAGGGTCTAGATCCGAAACGTCAGCTTTCCTGCACCTCTGATGCTGCTTGGCCTGTTGTGTTCATCCAGTTTTACACCTTGTTATCTCAGATTCTCCAGCATCGGCAGTTCCTACTGTCTCTGAAACTATTATGAATAGAAAGGCTACCACTTCATTAACAATGATGGGCTCTCCAATCACAAGTACAGAGCTATACACAGGAATGCACATAAAGTTGATGGCTCCCATCGTTCATTCGTTCTGTCAAAGTCATTAAAGTCAGACATATCTGAAGGATTAAAGGCTACCGTGATGCCTTGTCTGTGTTCAAGGATATACAATTTCACTTGGCTCATCGCACCAACGCTTCAGACAAGGATAAGAGAACACAACATGGTACAATAGGGCTTTGCCACCAACAGGGTCACTGTGGAACACACCTTTGCCATCTTGAATAATTTATTCTGTTACGTTGATGGCTCACAAAGATCTCTGAAGAGCTCAGTGAGAGCAAGTGAGATGACTCTACTGGCTAGCAATGTTCATTTCAAGAAATTGAAGTTTTGCAGTTGCTCCTGTCTGCTGGGTTTGAAAATAGTCAGCAAGTGAAGGTGTACTGACCAGTAATAAAGTAGTTTCTCTGCTGTACAGTTGGTGATTCAAACATTCATTTTTGTGGGATGATGGAAATGTTGGAATGCGACATTTCCCTGAGACACACTGTCATCCATATGAGCTGTTGCTGGTGAATAGGCTGCAGATTCTGCAATGTCTTATAGTCTTATGATCACTGCTTCATTAAATGCTCTCACTTGCAACTTGATAATAGACTTCCCTGTCCCCATCTCTTGAATACAGAGCTATGTACTCCTCCAAACAGAGTAACCCTTTGTTGTGGGATTTCCAGAATCCAGCTGTTTAATTGGTTAACTCCATTCCCAGCCTAGAAAGATGTCTCGCATTTTTGGAAGCCAGCAGCTTTTGAAGCCAATCCTGCACTTAACCTCAACCATTGTGCCCTGCACTATGTACTAGAAGCACCAGATAATTGTGTCAATGAGCTAACTTGGGAAAGGTCAATTTATTGGAACGCACATTATAGGCTGATCAGGTTCATGTCAGTGTGTACTGAAAATTGTTGGCATTAAAGCCATACAGTGAACATATCCTGTTACATGATTGATTTCTGGGCACTTGATCTGAGGGAAGGCCTTGAGTAGCTGTGACTTAATTGTAGCGAACAGCTGAGTGGTATAGAAGCAACTTGCAACTGAATGAAGAAGTCTCGCTCACGCATGGCTATATCTAGACAAACAATACACTAATACAGTCAGTTCCAGCTGCCCCTCTTCTGCCAACTTTGCGTGCCATTTTGAAAATTCACTTTGCAAGAATGAGCAGCTCAGGTGGTCTAAACAGTAAAATAACTATAAATGATATCTTAATGCTCCAAATAAACAGAATCACTGAGGGATACCTTTTCCCTGCGAGAATGTATTAAGGTCCGGCTGGGGCGAGCTCACACCAAGCTGCTCCAGTAAGGCACACAAAGTGAGGATGCTACTTTGTCGGCAGGTGGTGGGTTCAGAGGGGGCATTTCAGTTATACTACATGTTCTCGCCTATCGCTCAGATAAGGGCCTAAACACGGGGGAAATTATGAGAGGCGCAAATATGTTTTTAAAAGGCACAAAAATAAATCTCAAATCTAAGCTCCACCGCTGTAAAATGCGACATAATTGCTTACAGAAAAGAAATATCTGATTTCCGAGTGATTCCAACTCGGATGGCATAACACGCTCAAATATTTCTCACAAATGTCCTGCGAAATTATTCTCCTATCCTCAGTTCGTCGGTCTTCAAGGTGAAATAAAGGGGCGAGAGGAAACTTGCACCATTCGCTTTGAAATACTTACACACCCTTCTGGATTTGCAGAGGCTCTCGCAGTGTGCCGCTGGGGGAGCTGAGCACATTACAGCGAGTATTTGAATGGGGCCAGCGGCGGGCACGCTGCTGTTTCCTGACCCACGGTCTGCCCTCTCCCTGCACCTAAACCACCCCCCACCCCACCCGCACCGTCTCCGGCTCAAACCTAAATTTCTCAACATCCTTCCATTATCCTCATCCTTTTAAAGAGCCACTTGGCTTCCAAGGTCCACCTCTTCATATAAAAGAGTAGGTGATAAATCTGCCAGCTTCTTTGCAAACACGTCACACACAGTAAAGTCAACATGAGGAAGTATTCCCATGATTTACACAAAAAAAAATCACGCAGCTTCTCTAACCACCTCCACCGACTTAAAACATTGACAAAGTGTACCCTCATGAAGACAATGTAATTGCATAAGTGCAGTATAAATAGTGCAGAGAAATAGTAGAGAGATCTGAACGATTAAAACAAACAGTGATGGTCCTCAGGTTTATTGCCGGGCCGGTTAATCCTCAGACTGCACACCGGGTACCCTGAATGAGTGCAAATTTTCCTCAAAGTTGCTTAACAGAACAGGCTATTCAAACAAGCGCACGAATACGTTTGAGGGCGCAGTTTGCAAAAGGAAACTTTAGGGTGTTCTTCAAGCTGCCAGGCTCCTGTCCTACAGCCAGGATCGATAGGCCAGGAGCCCCAAGGCGGCTAGTCATCTCCGTGAGGGAAAACCGAGCTCCCCACCACTGTGCTCCACACGCTCCATTTTATCAGGCACTGCACTGAAATGTTTCAGCATCCAAGCTGCACCCCTTCAGCTTCTAGTCGGAGGGCTTGCCTTCCCCAGCCTCCCTCCCCAAGGGAAAATGCGACTTGGTTTCCTTACGAAGCAACAGGTTAGGAAACCCTGCCGTTGCCTGACAGGGCTGGGATGGTGACAGAACATCAACTAGATCACAAGCACCTTCCGCTCCCGAATGGCAGCACTGGAAACGCGGGTTACTTACAATGTGCACTGATTCTTCCTTTCATCTTCACCCAGTGAACTTAAGACCACAGAATACGCTAACACTTGCCCGGCTTTCCAGCTCTCACTGGCTCACGGGGCATTGGGAAATGTTTCAAATATTAAAACGGATCCATGCATGCTCAGCTCGTCCATTCAACAGGTATCAAGCTGGCTTTCTTTCAGGGTGACTGACCCGAAAACAGGACGCAAACTATTTCATTTCAGGATGCCTGACCTGCTCCACATTAGAAATCAAACAACCAGTCTCACTCGCTCGTTATTGATGTATTTTCCCCGAAGAGTCGGTAAGGTACTTACAGAGAGAGCAGATGTCGAGCGCAGCTGCTCCCAATGCACGGCTCTCCCAGTTTGCGCCGATTTCATGGAGTTCTTTCGATCAACTAACCTTGTGATTTGCTGTAGTCCAATTGCGACACGAAAAGAGAATCACATTGTTGTGATATATGGCATCCTGGACCACATTTTCACTGGTTTGATGCGCTAGCTACCCTCAGCCTTATTAGGTAATGTGGTCAACTTGTGGGGAGGGGACGGCTGCTTCAGAACGGCTAGACGAAAGCTGTGTTAACAACAGACTCCAAACTGAAAACACTCCGGATGCTGGAAATCAGAAACAAAAACTGAAATGCTAAAGCTCTCTGAAGATGGGTCACTGGACCCGAAACATTAACTCTGCTCTCTCACCTCAGGTGCTGCCAGTGAACAGCAGAGGCAATTGCCTCTGAGAAGCAAGCCGTTTGGCAGACTGGAGACAGGATTGCTTCTCAGAACAGAAAACCACACAGCTCAGGGCACGGGAGAAAACCGAAAGAACCGCCGATGCTGTAAATCAGGAACACAAACAGAAGTTGCCGCCGAAAAACCTCTGCAGGTCTGGCAGCATATTTGAAGGAAAGAAAAAGAGTGAACGTTTCGGATCCAGTTACCCTTCCTCAGGCCACAGGAGAGAGTTCAAACCACAGCACAAGGAGGGACAAGAGTATCGGGGAACAGGTGACACTATTAAACCATAGTGCTGGGAACGTGGCAGAAAATCCCGGGACGCTGCATTTAACATTGCAAGCACCTTATCCTCACATACACTTCAAGAAGCCTCAACACTGCTATTTCATAGGTAATAAGGGATGGGCAGTAAACTCTGTTCCTTACCTTCCTCCGCACAATGGGAATAACCTATATGGGAATTTAGCTATAGACTTAAAAAAGATGAGAAGTAGCATCAAAGGTAACAAAGTGTGGAGCTGGATGAACACAGCAGGCCAAGCAGCATCTTAGGAGCACAAAAGCTTACGTTTCGGGCCTCTACCCTTCATCAGAAAAGCCTTTTCTGATGAAGGGTAGAGGCCCGAAACGTAAGCTTTTGCGATCCTAAGATGCTGCTTGGCCTGCTGTGTTCATCCAGCTCCACACTTTGTTATCCTGGATTCTCCAGCATCTGCAGTTCCCATTATCACTGAAGTAGTATCAACTTGGTCATGTCATCAAACAACATGAATAGATAGCCCTGTACTCTGATTCATACCTTAGATTGCCCACTGTGCTGTTTCAACCAAGAGTTGGGCACAAGATGATACATGGATATTCTGCTGGTTAGCCCATGTTTAAGATGCCAAGTATAACGTGTTAAGCCTCTGGTACAGAAAGCAGGTCATTTGGCCCATCATGGATAGGTCTTTGAAAGGGTCATTAAATTAGCTTCATTCACAGCAATTCCTTTCTCCATAACCCCACAAATGTTGCATTAAAATTATTTAGCAATTTTCTTTTAAACTACCAGTTTCTAATGTATGTATTAAATCTAATCCACCTCCCTTTTAGGCATTCCAAATCACAGCAGCTTGTTGTGAGGGAAAAAAATTCTTTTTGCCACTGGACTTTTTGCCTTCTGTGAATAAGACAACAGGTTAATCTCTGCGAGTAGATCACATTGTGTTGGTCAGATTACTTGGCAGAGATTCCAGAATGAGAATGTGTAATAGTGACCACAAGATAGATAATGAGCAACATAACAAAATAATGGAACACCAACTATAAACTCCACTTCTGAAGTGCATATTTGGCATCACTAGTGAGCAAGGTTTGAGAAACAATCGTCAAGAAGTTCAGTCTGGACTCAGAGAGGTTTGAATTGTAGAGAGCCAACATAGATTCACAATAAACAGATCGTCCTTGACTAATCCATTTGAATTTTTAATAAAGTAACAGAGAAGGTTGATAAGTCGACTGTGCTGAATATCTTCTCTGTGAATTTTAACAGAATTTCTGGCAACTTGGATAATGTTATTTACTTTGGAACAGAAACCAGCAAATTATGGTACAGCAAGTTACCTTTACTTTTCAGATAAAGAATGGTACATAGTGGTGTGTCCAAGTGTCAGTGTCTTTTTTTTGACATGTACAAATGGTTTGGATATTGGAATTGAGTAAAATATAATTATTGCCAATGGTACCAAATGTAGTGGTGCAGCAATCTGTGACAATGAAAGCAATTGACTGCAACAGGAAATGAGTAGATGAGGATATACAGTCAAGCAAGCAATGGAATTTAATACAGAGAGTGTGAAGTAATGCATTTTTGCATAAGGGATAAGAGGCAACATTGTCTTAATAGCCAACATCTCAACATGAACAGGGACAGAAGGGCTTAGGAGCTATCGAGCCACTACAGGCATGAAGATATTACTTTCAAAAAGGTACAAAATTGCTTTTCAGATGTCTGCCGGTACCAGCTGCAGACAGACCATAGACTCCAGCAATTACCTAACTTTACAAAAAAGGATAATCACAGCCATTGTAAAATTCACAAATGACTTTGTTAAGGATGGATTGTTAGCAGCACAGGACTGTCACCCACTAACCAGTCTTCCTATTTCATCATGGGTCATGGGGAGATTAAAATTCAATGTATTTTCTTGAAAGGCATTCAAAAGGGTAACTTTAATTGAATAGGTTATTTATTTACAAAGACCCCGGCTGTCCCATAGATCGCAAAACATGAAAATCTTAACACAGGATAAATGCAAGCATATATATTGCCTTATTTGGAAAAGGAATTTAGACTTCTAACAGCTCACATAGGCAGTACCAGTATGTTTGCTACCTGTCCTTTTCAGGGTTTTCAGCAAAAGCTGGTCTGATCAGGCATACCTTTGTTGGAAACCATGAGAAACATTATCTGAAAAGCCATCAAACCAGCTGCAAAACACTAAGCCGAGGTAAAGTAGCTGTACTTTGAAAGTGACAGAATTCTTCTCCCTGGCTCATTCTAACTCCACGTTCACCTAAGAGCTGACTTCCTTCAGCTATAATAAGCATCACAGTTTACTGAAGATTGTCTGCTTTTACAAGAGCTTTACTCCAGCCCCCACCACCCAAGACATTTTTCCATTGGAGCTTTACTCCAGCTCAAGCTTCAATTCATCTAAGAAATTACGGGCCTGATACAAAGGAGACGCAAAAAAAGTCCTTGTGATTATAAGGCCTTTTTTTAAATCTGTATTTCAATGCTTTTTTTTGATGTGGGGGTGCTGGTGTAGGACCGAGGTTGTCAAAGTCAGAATTCACACAACACCAGGTTATAGTCCAACAGGTTTATTTGAAATCACAAGCTTTTAGAGTGCTGCTCCTTCATCAGGTGAAGGAGCAGTGCTTAAAAAGCTTGTGCTTTTTTTTGTGATATAGTTTGTGAGCTGTCACCTTTAAATCTCCAGCAAATGCATAACACTAAATCTTCTTTATTTCTAAATTCATAAAAACATATTACTGGATTCAGTTAAACAGAAATAAACTGTACAGTATACATAAATATAATATACCTCATCAGACAACTTTGATTATAGACAATAATAAATCACAAATTCGGCCTGTAACAGGGCGTATTGGCCTTTGTATGTTGCAGGACAGATTGAGAAAATTATTGGTAAAGCAATTAAGAACTTGAGCTTCACAAATAGAGGCACTGTGTACAAAAGCAGGGAAGTTTTGTTGAACATTAATAAACGTTTGGTTTGACCACAGTCATCAGTTCTAGTCACCGTGTGATAGTATGGACTGGAGGATTTTTGAGAGAGTGCAAAGGAGATTTATCAGAATAGTTTCAGGAAATGAGGAATTCTGACTACAAGGTTAAGTCGGGATTGTTCTTCTTGGATCAAAATAGATTGGGCACAGATGTTATAGAAGTAGACAAAATTATGACAAGTTTCGAGCATGTTAACAAAGAAAAGCTGTTACCATTAACTGATGATACAAAGGGGACACAGATATAATGTTCTGGGCACAAGATACAGGAAGAATTAGAAGGATAACTTGCTAATGCTGCAAATGGTAACAGCCACAAACTCATTATCCAGGATGGTAATGGAAGCAGAGTCAATTAATGATTTGAATAGGAAATTGGATGAATTATTAAGGAAATAAACTTGCAGAGCTACGGATCAAAAGTGGGATAATGTGATTTCTCCAAGGCTAGTCAGCATAGAGTCAACAGACGAAGTGGCCCTCTTTGGAGCTGCAGTTGTTTCTATGATTCCAGACACAATATATCGGGTACAGAGATAATGTGAACTGCAGATGCTGGAGAATGCAAGATAACAAAGTGTGAAGCTGGATGACACAGCAGGCCAAGCAGCATCTCAGGAGCACAAAAGCTGATGTTTTGGGCCTAGACCATTCATCAGGGAGGGGGATGGGGTGAGGGTTCTGAAATAAATAGGGAGAGAGGGGGAGGCGGACCGAAGATGGATTGAAGAGAAGATAGATGGAGAGGAGAATATAGGTGGAGAAGTAGGGAGGAGATAGGTCAGTCGAGGGAGGACAGACAGGTCAAGGAGGCGGGATGAGGTTGGTACACTTCCGCCATCTACGCTCCGATCCCACCACCCAAGACATTTTACCATCCCCACCCTTGTCTGCCCTCCGGAGAGACCACTCTCTCCATGACTCCCTTGTCCGCTCCACACTCCCCTCCAACCCCACCAATCCCAGCACCTTCCCCTGCAACCGCTGGAAGTGCTACACTTGCCCCCACACCTCCTCCCTCAACCCCATCCCAGGCCCCAAGATGACTTTCCATAGTAAGCCGATGTTCACCTACACATCTGCCAATGTAGTATACTGTATCTACTGTACCCGGTGTGGCTTCCTCTACATTGGGGAAACCAAGCGGAGGCTTGGGGACCACTTTGCAGAACACCTCCACTCGGTTCACAATAAACAACTGCACCTCCCAGTCGCGAACCATTTTAACTCCCCCTCCCATTCCTCAGACAACATGTCCATCATGGGCCTCCTGCAGTGCCACAATGATGCCACCCAAAGGTTGCAGGAACAGCAACTCATATTCCGCTTGGGAACCCTGCAGCCCAATGGTATCAATGTGGACTTCACAAGCTTCAAAATCTCCCCATCCCCCACTGCATCCCAAAACCAGCCCAGCTCATCCCCTCCCCCCACTGCATCACAAAACCAGCCCAACTCGTCCTCACCTCCCTAACCAGTTCTTCCTCTCACCTATCCCCTCCTCCCACCTCTAGCCACACCTCCATTTTCCACCTACCAGCCTCATCCCGCCTCCTTGACCTGTCTGTCCTCCCTGGACACACCTATCCCCTCCCCTCCTCCCCACCTACACTCTCCTCTCCACCTATCTTCTCCTCTATCCACCGAGGCAGGTAATGGGAGGCGGAGAGGCTCGATAGGATGAGAGTTTTTCACTCAAATGTAGAGGGTGAAAGGGTGGCCTTACAGAGGTTTATAAAATCATGAGATGCATAGATAAGGGGAAAACCAAAGGTCTTTTTCCTAAGGTGGGGAAGTTCAAAGCTAGAGGGCATATTTTTAAGGTGATAGGAGAAAATTTTAAAAAGGACATGAGGATCAACTTTTTTTACACAAAATGGTTCGTATGTAGAATGACCGGGCAGAGAAAGTGGTGGATGCAGGCACCATTACAATTTTTAACAGACAATTGGAAAAGTGCATGAGCGCAAAAGTTCAGAGGGATATCAGCCAAATACAGACAGGTGGGACTAGTTTAGTTTAGGATCATAGTTGGCATGGACTAGTTGGATTGGAGGGTCTGTTTCCATGCTGTAGGACTCTATGACTAACTGTGATTCCCCTCACAGCAAATCATCTAATAACATTTATTAACTAAGCTCAAAGATAAGAAATGAATAAAGAAACAAATAAAAAGACATAAAACTGTATGCTAGAATAAATGAGTATTTTCAGGAAAGGGAGGAAAATGATTAGAAGAGGAGCAAAACACGAAGCTACCCACTTTGATTTCCCTCCTCTGATGCTGCCAGACCTGCTGAGCTTTTCCAGCAATTTCTGTTTTTGTTGGCGATTTCTGATCCTTCTGTATCCATTTTACAAAGCTAGATATCTACTGTTTGCTTTACTATAGATTCATGTATAGATGAGCGAATATCATCATCCTGGGCACAGTTGCCTGGCCCACCCAGGCAGGGAATGGAGTAGGTGGGGGTGGGGGGGAGGGGGATGGGAATGCATGTGTATATGTGCAGATCAGAGTGTCAGTACTCAAAAATGGCTTACAGATACTTCCCCTTTGCCTGGATTCTGGTATAGCCCCCCTGTAGAGAGATTCTTGTCAACCCCATCCCCTACTAAATGGTGGCCTGGCTGCTTTTTTTCTGTTTAATACGGACGCATCAAAAAAAAATTGATGAGAGGTAATCTCCCATGTTGAAGTATCTTCTGAGTTACATACCCCTTATTGCAGCCAACTACTCTTCTCAAGTTGTAAGGCTTCTAATTGGCCCCTCTAGATTTGACAGCCTGCCTGTTACCTTTAATCGCACAGGGGACCTTTCTTCTTGATAATTAAATGTGTGCTCTATAAAATTCAGGTTGCTAACTTTTACCGTAAAACAGTACTGACTTGTGTCTTCTGCGTCATTTTCAAAATTCATCCCATGCAGTTGCCATAAAGTTAACTTTGAAATTCTCACTATTGATCACTGAACTGACCACAAAATTTAGACCACGTGCTATGGTCAGGACACTGACCAGAGAACAAAAATGTATGTAACCCGTAGAATATCACCTCTAGAATTAAGATTGAAAACTTAGACATCAGCACACTGAATTGACGACACAAAACTTACTGATGCATACATAATATGGCCACCAATTTTCTAAAGTTAACATTCCAAAACATACAGACTTTGTCACCTGCTTTTCAATAACATTTAGTCAATTTAAGTAACTCTTCTGTGAGATTTTATTTGTTCCTTCCCTGGTAGAGCCAGTTTCTTAAATTCCTACTTGTTTATCTTCTCTCACAAAACAAAGACAGAGTAAAAAGCCAAGAGATTATATCAGAATCAAGTAATATGCAGGAAAGAGGCAAATGTTTTTACAAGGGACTGCTCATCATTCTCTGCATTTTTAGAAATGATCAAATTACCAGAGTCTTTTAAAAAAAGCTAATAGATGCTCTATGTGCAACACAAACTATTTTCATTTTTACCTACTCTGTTTACTGAAAGTTGGAATACTGTTGCTGAGGTTTTATTCATTGAAAGTATGTAGAGCCAGTTTCCTAAATTCCTATTTGTTTATCTTCTCTCACAAAACAAAGGCAGAGTAAAAAGCCAAGAGATTATATCAGAATGAATCAAGTAATATGCAGGAAAGAGGCAAACATTTTTACAAGGGACTGTTCATCACATTCTACATTTTTAGAAATGATCAAATCCAGCACCAACTAGATTTGTGCATTGGGTGCCAGAGTGTTTTTAAAAAAAGCTAATAGATGCTGTATGTGCAACACAAACTATTTTCCTTTTTCCTACTCTTTATTTAACAAAAATTGAAATATTGTTGCTGAGGTTTTATTTATTGAAAGTATTAGGCTATCAGTTACTGTCTTCCTTCTCCAGCTGCCACTGACCTTTGTGATATCTCTCCTTTCTGTGCACACTCCTCATGCACTGGGCAGAGAGGATTTCCCATGTTACCTTCAACATCATTACCTTCAGCTTACAAAAGCAATAAATCAGTGTTCATGGTGCTATTAAGCAGAAGGCAACAACCTTCAATGTTTCTTGACTCTCACAGGGCTTGGAGACTTACTGAGACTTCTGAAAGATTGAAGAATTCCTTTTGGAATGATACATGCTGTCTTGCATTTGTTGCGCACTACTATCTATGGAAGCCTTCAAAAATCCATCAAGCTTTGCCATTAGAAATATAGTCGAGATCACCAATCGGCCAAGTGATCTCAAATCGATGTTTGTCATGGTGGATTTTTATAGTTTCCTACCATCTGCAAAAATATGCTATGTGGTATAACAGTGAGAAGATTTATTTCTAGTGACACATGAAGCCAGGCATGCGCCTCTGTCATTTTCAATTGCTAATATTCCTCTAGAACTGGTCATTAATCTGTCACCAGAAGCTTACTGCCTGCCAGAGGTGTGTTGGACAGCTATCAACCTGTTTTACGCATTATAAAAACACTTCTCATTGGTCATCAAGTGAGTCTCAAACCAGAAGTTTCTGCCCCTGAGGTAGGGATGTTATCTACTGCATCACAATACCTCACTAGTACATTAACCACACATTCTTAGAACAAAGCTAGCTCATAAGTAGATTCTAAATCCAGGTGAGTTACTCTGGCACTTATAAAGAAATTTAGGAAAGTACATTCAGCAATAACCCATTCACTTGACTTGTGCCAAGACCACACAGCTCCTTAACTCATTACTGCTCTGATCCAAACACGGACAACGGAGCTGAGCTCCAGAAGAAAGGGCAGAGTAACTGCCTTGAAATAAAGGCTGTATTTGACTGACTGTGACATTGAGGAAATCTGGTAAAATTGGAATCAATTGGAAACATAGGAAAACTCTTCACTGCTTTGTATAGTAACTTGCACAAGGGAAGTTGGCGGCGGTTGTTGGAGATCAGTCATCTCAGCTCTAGGATGTCTCTGCAGGAGTTTCTCAGGGTGGTGCCTGAGGCCTAACCATCTTCAGGTGCTTCATCAGTGGCCTTTCCTTCATCATCAGGTCAGAAGTGGGATGTTCACTGATGATTATTCAGTATTCAGCAGCATTCGTGACTCCTCAGAAACTGAAGCAGTCCATGTACAAATTCAGCAAGACCTGGATAATATCCATGTTTGGGATGACAAGTGGTAAGTAAAATTTGCACCAGATAATTTGCAAGTAATGACCATCTCTAACAAGAAATAGAATGTAGCTATCATCCCTTGATATTGGTGGCAATACTGTCACTGAATTCCCTACTATCAACATCATAGGAGTAGGGTGGAAGTGACTGTTGATCAGATACGGAACCGGATTAAACACATAAATACCATGCCTATAAGAAAAGGTCAGATGCTGGGAATTCTACACTGAATAATTTACCTCCTGACTCTCCAAAGACTGTCCATTATCTACAAGGCAGAAGTCAGGAATGTGATGAAATATTCCCCACTTGCCTGGATGGGTGCAGCTCCAACAATACTCAAAAAGCTTGACACCATCCAGGATAAAGTTTGATTGGCACTATATCCACAAACATTCACTCCCTCGACCATCGAAGCTTGGTAGCAGCAGTGTGTACCAGTTAC
Organism: Stegostoma tigrinum; assembly: GCF_030684315.1. NCBI lineage: Eukaryota > Metazoa > Chordata > Chondrichthyes > Orectolobiformes > Stegostomatidae > Stegostoma > Stegostoma tigrinum. The sequence goes on along the minus strand of NC_081360.1, from coordinate 53,479,382 downwards.
AGGATACACTGTAAAAATTCACCAAGGCTCCATAGGCAGCACCTTCTAAACCCTTGGTCATTATCATTTAATGGACATGGGCAGCCAATACATATACATGGGAACAACACCATCTGCACATTCCCCACTAAGCTTGCTGGGTCAAAGTCCTGGCATTCTCTTGTCATGGTATTGTAGATCTATTTATGCCAAATTGATTATGACAGTTCAAGAAGGTTGTGCTCAAGAGCAACTAGGGACTGGCAATAAATTTTGCCTCAACCAGTGATGACCACATCCTACGAAAGAATGATCACAAAAGCCACTTTCTGAAATAAAACCTGTTTCTAATATGAATCTGTCGACTTTTTTCTTGTGTGCTCATTCTTCTCATGATTGTAGAAGGATGAAATTTGTTTTATTAGAAAATATATGCCACAGTGCAAGGCGGTACTTTGAACATGTTGAGTGCAACTAACAATAACATTCCTGACATCCAAAGTAGGAAAGCGATCGCTATGTCACTAAAGTAACAGTAAACTGCAACTGAATCACACAAATTGGTGCTGCACGATATTCTTAGATATAGTGTCCATCCACTCCTGAAGCTGTTAATGCTAATTATCTTGGGTGAGTTTGAGGTCAACTCAAGTGAAAAGTGGCAGAGAAGTTGGACCCTCTTTATCCATTCACATGCAGAGAATTGGAATTTCAATCAGCATCAAACAAGATTGGAATCTTAGAAATATAATAGATGCAGGGTGCAAGATTCAGCAATGCAGTGGGAGACTTGCACCAGATTTCATTGCACACAATGCATCCTTGGCCACTTCCTGTGATGCCCACACCAATTCCTGAACTGGAATGGTATTCCGTTGTGGTCAGAGCATAACTAGAGATCATCAATACAAGATAGTCTCCAAAAATCCAATAGCGAATTCAGAAGAAACTTATTTACACAGGCGGTGGTCAGGACATGGAAATCGTTCCCACATAAAAGTGATTGACGTGAATGGTATTGATGCTTTTAGGGGAAGCTAGTCAGGCATGTGCAGGAGAAGACAATAGAGGATTACAATATTAATTTTGGATGAAGAAAGATGGGAGGAGGCTCAAGTGAAGGACAAACTGCAGAATGGACATTTGTAAATTAAGCGGCCTGCTTCTCAACTTAATTTCCCATGTATCCATGTGCATCCGCAACACGCACAAAGATCTTTAATTGACTCTATCTTATTAGCTTCACAAAAACATAATACAATCCTAAGAAATCACATTTAAAATTATTAAAATGATGCAAGAAGTCAAAGCATTTCATCTTGTTTTCAACTGGATAAGAATGCATAAGACAGCGTAGGAAAAGGCTGCTGATTGGTTGGGCCTTCACTGACGTAAAGATGCAGCAAGAATGGTTAACTGTCAATCCTCATTCTCAGACTATGCAGGCAGACTCTGATTGGTCTAGATGTTACAATGGAAATATAACAAAAATTAGCAGTGTCCATGGCTGTTTTTGTTACAAAGAATATGAAATTTGGCTAGCAGACATGCAAAACATGTCTTTGCTAAAAAAAAGTCCTAAAATAATTCTACCTTTTGACCGTGATTACAGTTCTGGGCCTCTTTAAAGAGTGATTTAACAAGTATCAGTTGAAAGACTTTTGCTAAGTTTAAGTTTGGGCTTTCTTGTGGCACTGTGGTAGCTCTGGAAGTGTACAATAACATTTCTGAACTTGTTGATCAGGAAAAAATGGTTTTAAAAAATCTAAAACTAAGTTTAAGGCAGTTCTTGCGGCACAGTGGGGGTGCCTATACCCATGAAGCGACAAAGTTGGATTCAAGACCCACCTGCTCCTAAGATATGTAGTAAGGTTGAGGAAAAATACCTAAGGCTACATTTTAGGGAGGATTGTGTTGAATTGCTGGAGCAATTTGCAGCATTCATTAAGGGATGTAAGATCACTTAGCCATGAGCTTTTTTTTTCAACAATCCCGCTTAGAACATAGAACATAGAACATTACAGCACAGTACAGGCCCTTCGGCCCTCGATGTTGTGCCGACCTGTCATACCGATCTCAAGCCCATCTGACCTACACTATTCCATGTACGTCCATATACTTGTTTCGCAACATGACAGAGGAGGAGCCAGGGACGGGAAGCTGTGCAAGGAGAAACTTGAAGGCAGGCCTGACCAACAGGAGAACCACTTGAACATAGTTAGGAGCAATGTTCAGAGTAGGCTAAAATTCACAATGGAGACCAACATGGATTTGTGCACTTCCTTTGGAAGAGCCTGAAACGACAAAGCAAGGCAATGCTTACCTTTGCACTGGACCTAACATTCTAAGCAAGTAGATTCTTTCAGCTTTGTGACATCAATAATAGGTCATAGTTCACCTTTCCGGAGGGTATCTGTGAGGTTACAGTGACACCGTACATAGGGAGAGAAGACTTGATTGTCTTCTCCCTGAGAAGGGAATGCCCAGATGAAGGGTGGGTAGACTTAGCATGCCAGTGGGTTCCCTATGATACCAAATGTCATTCAGCAATTCTTGTCAATGAAGGCATGGATTCAGATTGTACCACCGTCAGTCGCAGCAGTCAGGCAGTGATGGGGAGGTGAACACTGTCATCCTGAGAGCACACAGCAGGTTTGTGATGCATGGCGACATTGCGACCTCCACAGAGCAGTACCTCAGCACTCTGTTGGAGTGCTGATGCCTGGACTTGCTGTGTCCATCCAGCTCCACACTTTGTTATCTCGGATTCTCCAGCATCTGCAGTTCCCATTATTTCTGATACAATTCTAACGTCACTGCGAAGCCTCTTCCAGGGATGCCTAACCTGAAGAAGTTACCCTTCTCCCTCCGAACAAACCTCAGGAGATCTCTCTCCCACTGCAACTCTTTTGTATCCATCTTCGATCCACCTCCCCCTCTCTCCCTATTTATTTCAGAACCCTCTCCCCATCCGCCTTTTCTGATGAAGGGTCTAGGCCCGAAACATCAGCGTTTTTGCTCCTAAGATGCTGCTTGGCCTGCTGTGTTCATCCAGCTCCACATTTTGTTATGTTGGTGTCAAAGTCTGAAAGCCGCCCTGTGCACTGAGATCTGCAACTATGATGGCAGCAATTTGTGCTGCACATCAGCAGGTATGACCTCTGTCTCAGTTTCCACAGCAATACTAAAACATCAGGTGGCTTCCAACTACATTGCGATGGGAGCTCTGACAATTTTCACCAGACGCTTTGTCAAGGGCCAGCTAGGCAGTGAAACCATGAAGGTGCCCACTTCTTCGAACATGGTTTACAAAGGATGGACTCTAGTTTCAGTGTGATGTTTGCTGGCAGTTTGGAGCTGGTCTTGTCCATACACCAAGCCAGTGAGCCAAAGCTGGCCAGCAGATCTGTAATGCAACATCAGCACTTTCCTGACATCACTCTAATTTATGGCCTCATCTGAGTCCCTTGCTGTACAATTTGTAATCTCAACCTCCAGGAAATTCACTTACAAACTGACCAAAAACCGCATCCTGGCTGCAATCTAGTGACTTACCACATGTTGATCCTAACTCAACATCAACCTCTAATATTTTCATAGTGCAGGTTTCTGAACTGATGATTATGAGCATAAGGTAAAATCATGCTACCTTCTCTTCAGACTCATGGGTTTGCTCTTTCTCTTTTTGATGGCTCTTTGAAGGCTGATCAGATGTTAGTTTTTGACTATCAGAATGCACAAAAACCACTGCAGAGTAAAGGGAGGATGTGGTGAGATGTGTCAGAATTCCAAATTCACACCATTTCATATTCCATTTTTTGGCAGACTTCAGGAAGAAAAACAATTAGAGAAAGTGCATCAGAGAGAAAGCTGCCAGCATGCTGGGTGGCCTCAGCATGACTGGGAGCCACCTGCTCTATGACATTGGTCCCAATGACTCTGGTTCTCCACTGGCCCTCTGGCCTCCTGGCCAGTTGTGCTACCTTTTCCTGCAAGAGAAAGGGCAGAAATGCAGTGATATTATGTCTACGTTTTTAAGTGAAGTCTCTTTGTAGCTGAAAGGTTTTATGCTTCTGGAATGGGGAGATGTGAAAAAGATCCGACACAAGTCTGTGCAAACATTGTTGAATCTAACTAACATCAAGGCCGTATTGGGGTGTGAAATTAATTTTGATAATTTACTTAAATATGAAAGTTGATGTGTGTGACTGGGATGATTGTAAGGCTTGTTTGGGCGAGATGCAGTGTCAGATGTTAGGGTTGAGTCCTGAGTGTTGTGACATGTTGCTGGAAAAGTGATGAGGGTGCAGTGTATTGAGCAGTTTGAGAGGTGGGTGGTGCTTGGGTCTGAGATCTGACGTGCAAATACACTGAGGCCAGAAGATCGTAATATATAGGAGTGGAAGTAAGGCCATTCGGTCCATCAAGTCCACTCCGCCAGTTAATCATGGCTGATGGACATTTCAACTCTACTTACCCGCACTCTCCCCGTAGCCCTTAATTCCTTGCAAGATCAAGAATTTATCAATCTCTGCCTTGAAGACATTTAACGTCCCGGCCAACACTGTGCTTCGTGGCAATGAATTCCATAGGCCCACCACTCTCTGGCTGAAAAAATGTCTCCACATTTCTGTTCTAAATAGACCTCTCTAATTCTAAGGCTGTGCCCAAGGGTCCTAGTCTCCCCGCCTAATGGAAACAACTTCCCAGCGTCCACCCTTTCTAAACCATACATTATCTTGTAAGTTTCTACTAGATTTCCCCTCAACCTTCTGAACTCTAATGAGTACAATCCCAGGATCCTTAGCCGTTCATCATACGTTAAACCTACCATTTCAGGGATCATCCCTGTGAATCTCCACGGACACACTCCAGGGCTAGTATGTCCTTCCTGAGGTGTGGACACAGTATACTAAATGGGGCCTAACTAGAGCTTTATAAAGTCTCAGAAGCACATCGCTGCTTTTATATTCCAACCCTCTTAAAAAAAATGACAACATTACATTTGCTTTCTTTATCACAGACTCAACCTGCAAGTTAACCTTTAGAGAATCCTGGACTAGCACTCCCAGATCCCTTTGTACTTCGGCTTTATGAATTTTCTCACCGTTTAGAAAATAGTCCATGCCTGTATTCTTTTTACCAAAGTGCAAGACCTCACATTTGCTCACGTTGAATTTCATCAGCCATTTCCTGGACCACTCTCCTAAACTGTCTAAATCTTTCTGCAGCTTCCCCACTTCCTCAGTACTACCTGCCTGCCCACCTATCTTTGTATCATCGGCAAACTTCACCACAATTCCCCCAGTCCCTTCATCCAGATCATTAATATGTAAAGTGAACAGCTGCGGCCCAAAACTGAACCAATGCGGAACATCACTTGTCACCAGTTGCCATTCCAAAAAAGAGTCTTTTGTCCCAACTCTCTGCCTTCTGTCAGACAGCTAATCCTCAATCCATGCCAGTAGCTGACCTCGAACACCATGGGCCCTCACCTTACTCAGCAGCCTCCCGTGAGGCACCTTCTCGAAGGCCTTTTGGAAGTCTAGATAGATAACATCCACTGGGTTTCCCTGGTCTAACCTACTTGTTACCTCTTCAAAGAATTCTAACAGATTTGTTAGGCATGACCTCCACTTACTAAATCCATGCTGACTTGTTTTTGTCTGACCCTGCACTTCCAAGAATTTAGAAATCTCATCCTTAACAATGGATTCTAGAATTTTATCAACAACCAAGGTTAGTCTAATCGGCCTATAATTTTCCATCTTTTGTCTTCATCCTTTCTTGAATAAGGGGGTTACAACAGCGATTTTCCAATCATTTTTGACTTTCCCTGACTCCAGTGACATTTGAAAGATCACAAACAACGCCTCCGCTATTTCCTCAGCCACCTCCCTCAGAACTCTAGGATGTAGCCCATCGGGACCAGGAGATTTATCAATTTTTAGACCTTTTAGATTTTCTAGCACTTTCTCTTTTGTAATGCCTACCATACTCAACTCTGCCCCCGACTGTCCTCTCACTTATTCAACTTGACCATCAAATAAGGTAGTTAAAATATTTACCGCACTACAGCCATATCCTCGGGAAAACACTTGAGGTATTAATCGCCCCTGCTACCTCTATCTGTTGCTTCTATGCTGGAGAAACATTACCTCTTTCCCTACCTCCACTTGCCTGCCAGTGTCCCCAAGTCAGCTTTGTTGAGCTAGGGAGTCTATTCCCTGCCATGGGGAGACATCACACTTCTCCCTGAAATGCAGCTTGTTATTGATAGGATGTTCTGATTGCAATTTGATTGCTGACATGTTATGAGGGCTGGTTCATTCTTACCTGATGCCAGATGGACAGTGGAAGGGTAAGATTCATCTGTACCATTGTGCTGTAAATTTCATGAGTCATAGAGTCATAGAGCTTTATAGCATGAAAAGAGATCCTTTGATCCAACTTATCTATGGCAACCAGATATCCCAAATTAATCTAATCTCATTTGCCGCATTTGGCCCATATCCCTCTAGACGCTTCCAATTCATGTACCCATCTAGATGCCTTTTAAATGTGGCAATTGTACCAGTTTGGGTTCAGCCAGGGCCACTCAGCTCCTGATCTCATTATAGACTTGGTTTAAACATGGACAAAAGAGCTGAATTCCAGAGGTGAGGTGACAGTGACAGCCCTTCATATCAAGGCTGCATTCGGTCAAGTGTGGCATCAAGAAGCCCTAGCAAAACTGGAATCAATGGCTATCAGTTGGCAAACTCTCCTGTGGTTGGACTCATACCTGACACATGGGAAGATGGTGGAGGTTGTTGGCGGTCAAACATCTCAACACCAGGACATCTCTGCAGGAGTTCCTCAGGGTAGTGTCCTAGGCCCAACCATCTTCAGCTGCTTCATCAATGACCTTCCCTCTGTCATAAGGCCAGAAGTAGGGATGTTCGCTGATGATTGCACAATGTTCAGCATCATTCATGACTCTCAGATACTGAAGCAGTCCATGTTCACATGCAACGAGATCTAGACAATGTCCAGGCTTGGGCTGACAAGTGACAAGTGACATTCACGCCACACAAATGCCAGGCTATGACCATCACCAATTAGAACCAATCTAACAACCACCCTTTGACATTCAATGGAATTATCACCACTGAATTCCCCACTAACAACATCCTGGGCGTTGCCATTGACCTGAAACTCAACTGGACCCACCACATTAACACAGTGGCTACAAGAGCAGGCCAGAAGCTATGAATACTTTGGCAAGTAACTCACCTCCTGATTCCTCAAAGCCTGTCCATTATCTACAATGCACAAATCATGAGTGTGGTGGAATACTCCCCATTTACACATATGTGAGAAATAAGAGAACGACCAGAGAAAGGGTAGGGACAATGAAGAATTTTAAAGGGAACTTGTGTACGGAACCTAAAGAGATGGAGAGATCCTTAATGAATACTTTTCTTCAGTCTTCACAACTGAGAGAGACCTAGTTGTAGGAGAGGACAGTGTGAAACAGACTGGTAGGCTGGAGGAGGTGGATGTTAGTAAGGACAATGTGGTAAGAATTTTGAGCAACTTGAAGATAGATAAGTGCCCTGGGCCTGATGGGATTTATCCAATGATTCTATGTGATACAAGGGATGAGATCGTAGGGCCTTTGACAATGATATTTTTGTCCTCATTGCCACGAGTATAGAGTCAGAAGATTGGAGTGAGGCAAACATCATTCCCTTGTTCAAAAAAGGGAATTGGGATAACCCTGGAAATTACAGGCCAGTTAGTCTTACTTCAGTGGTGGTCAAATTATTGGAAAGGGCTCTGAGAGATAGGATTTATGAGTACTTGGAAAAGCACAGTTTGATTCATGATAGTCAGCATGGATTTGTGAGGGGTAGATCATACCTCAGAAATCTTATTGAATTCTTTGAAGAGGTGACCAAACACATGGATTAAGGTAGAGCAGTGGATGTGGTATACATGGATTTAAGTAAGGCATTTGATAAGGTTCCCCATAGTCAGCTCATGCAGAAAATAAGGAGGCATGGGATAGGGGGAAATGTGGCAGATTGGATTCAGAATTGGTTGACTCTTAGGAGACAAAGTGTGGTAATGGATGGAAAGTATTCAACATGGTGCTCAGTTACGAGTGGTATACCACAAAGATCTGTTCTGGGTCCTCTTCTATTTGTGATTTTTGTAAATGATTTGGTTGAAGGAGTAGAAAGGTGGATTAGTAAGTTCACTGACAATATGAAGGTGGATCAAGTTGTGGGCAGTGCGGAGGGCGGTTCTAGGTTACAAAGGGATATTGATAGGATGCAGAGCTGGGCTGAGAAGTAGCAGATGGAGTTAACCCTTAAAAGTGTGAGGTGATTCATTTTGGAATGACAAATTTAAAAGCAGAATACAGGCTTAATGGAAACATTCTTGACAGTGTGGGGTAACAGAGGGATCTTGGGGTTCATGTTCACAGTTCCCTGAAAATTGCCACCCAGGTGGATAGAGTTGTTAAGAAGGTGTGTTAGCTTTCATTAATAGAGGCATTGAGTTCAGCTCCAGCTGTACAAAACCCTGGTTTAGACACATCTGGAGTATTGTCCAGTTCTGGTTGCCTCATTACAGGAAAATTGTGGAAGCTTTGGAAAAGGTGCAGAGGATATTTACCAGGATGTTGCCTGGAATAGAGGGAAGGTCTTAGAAGGAAAGGTTGAGGGAGCTTGGGCTTTTCTCTTTGGAACAACGGCGATAAGAGGTGACTTCGTAGAGGTGTACAAAATTATCAGAAGTATAGACAAAGTGGATAGCCGGAGACATTTTCCTAGGGTGGAGGTAGCTATTATGAGGGGCCCTAGTTTTAAAGTGAGTGGAGGTAGATATAGGGGAGACATCAGAGGTAGGTTCTTTACTCAGAGAGTGGTTGGGGGGTGGAAAGCTTTGCTGGAGAGGGTAGTGGAGTCGGTCTTATTGGGACATTTAAGATTAGATAAGCATATGGATGATAGTATAAGCTAGAGGTGGACATTAGATACACCTTAGGTTTAGGGTAACAGTTTGGCACAGCATCGTGGGTTGAAGGGCCTGCACTATGCTGTGCAGTTCTATGTTCTATGTTCGATGTTCGGTGAGTGCAGCCCCAACAACACTCAAGAAGCTTGACACCATCCAGGACAAAGCAGCCCGCTTGATTGACACTGCACCCACAAGCATTCACTCCCTCCATCATTGACGCTCAGTATCAGCAGTATGTACTATCTACAAGATACACTGCAGAAATTCATCAGAGTTCCTCAGACAGCACCTTCCAAACCCACAAAACACTTCCATCTAGAAGGATAAAAGCATCAAACATATGGGAACACCAGCACCTCCAAGTTCCCCTCTAAGTCATTCACCATACCGACTTGGAAATACATCGTCGTTCCTTCACTGCCCCGGGTTAAAATCCTGCAACTCCCTCCCTAATAGCATTGTGGGTCAACCCACAGCAGGAGGATTGCAGCAGTTCAAGAAGGCAGCTCACCACCACCTTCTCAAGGGCAATTAGGGATGGGCAAGAAATGCTGGTCTCCTCTACTTCCTTCGGCAGGTCATTCCATACACACACCAGCCTCTGCGTGAAAAAGCTGTTCCTTAAGTTTCTTTTAAAGCCTTCCCCTCTCTAGTTTTGCACTCCCCTATCCTGGAGAAAAGACTTTGGCTCTTCACCCTATCCACACCACTCATGATTTGATAAAGCTCTATAAGGTCACTCCTCAGCCTCCAATGCTCCACGGAAACTAGCCCTAGCATATTCAGTCTCTCCTTATAGCTCAAACTCTAACCCAGACAACATTCTTGTCAATCTTCTCTGAAGCCTTTCAAATTTCACAATGTCCTTCCTATAGTAGGCAGACCAGAACTGAACACAGTATTCTAGAAGTGGCTTAACCAATGCCCTGGCGAGAGTAAGGATGGGAGATGCTGGATGCCAGATTCAATAAACATGGAGCTGGACAAACACAGCAGGTCAGACAGCATCAGAGGAGCAGCAAAGTCAACATTTTAGCCTGAAACCCTTTGTCAGGATTGGACAGGGAGAGGAAAGGCCATAAATAAATAGAGGGAGGGGCATGGGATAAGATGGAGGGATTTTGAAGCTGGAGAAGTCAATATTCAAGCTCTTGGTCTGTAAGCTCCCAAAGTGAAATATCAGGTGTTATTCCTCCAGCTTATGTATGGCCTTATAGCCCAAGGACCTGAGTATTGATTTCACCAGCTTCAAAATCCCTCCACGCCTAGCCTTATCACATGTCTCACTTCGCTGACCTGTCCTAATCTGTCCATCTTCCGACTCACCTATCAGCTCCACTCTTCCCACTGACCAATCACAACAACCCCCTACCTGCATCCACCTATCACTATCCTACCTACCTTTCCCCAGCCCTACCCTCCTCTCTATTTATTTCTGGGTTCCCATCCCCCTGTTCAGCCTTGACAAAGAGTTTTGGCCTGAAACATTGACTTTCTTGTTCCTCTAATGTTGTCTGACATGCTCTGTTTGTCCATCTCCATGTTTACTGACTTTAACCCAATGTCCTGTACTGCCACAACATGATGTCCCAACCCCTGTACTCAATGCACTGGCCAATAAAAGCAAGTGTATCAAATGCCTTCTTCACTACCCTGTATACCTGCAGCTCCACTTTCAAGGATCTATGAAGGTGCACTCCAATGTCTCTTGGGGTTTAGAGTTGTATGTGCCAATTGCTGGCAAATGGGACTCGACTCATTTCGATATCTGGTCGACATGGATGAGTTGGACTGAAAGGTCTGTTTCGTGCTGACTCGATGTACAAGTCCTGCCCTCATTTGCCCTACCAAAATGCGGTACCTTACAATTATCCAAATTAAATTCCATCTGCCTCTCTTTGCTCATTTTCCCACCTGATCAAGATACCATTGTTTTCTGAGGTAACCTTCTTTGCTATCCACTACACCAACAATTTTGATGTCATCTGCAAACTTACTAACCATACCTCTTACCTTCACTTCCAAAGCAGTTATATAAATGACAAAAGCAGTGGGCCCAACACCAATCCTTCTGGCACACCACTGGTCATAGGCCTCCAGAACAAAAAACAACCCTCCACTATCACCCTCTGTCTCCCACCTTTTAGTTAATTTTGTATCCAAATGGCTTGCTCTCCCAGTATTTCATGTGATCTAACCTTGACAACCAATCAATCCAAGAGATCCACGAAGACAATAATTTGATGTCTACAGTCATCTTTCATTGAGCATTGACTGTCAGCCTGCTGTATTGTGCCCTTGATTACTCCTTCATTGAGCAATGTTCCTCCCTTGGTCTTCTTCTCAATCAGAAAGTTGTCATGGAAAGCTTCATGTTGTACAGCTTCAGAGGGCACCTTCTTCTGACCAAGCCTTCTGGTCCATAAAGACAGGGAGCCTTGACTGTGGTATTTCTGCAATTTTGTTTTGACATATCCACCAGCTTTTAATGATTTCATTCCATTTGTATTCAGTTCACACATCCAGTACCATACAATACAAAATATTTTTCAATTGAAGGATGAGATCTCTGAACAAGCTGATTAGAAAGTATCCACACATATATATAGGACATGCCATTGTGTGCTCTGCTCTTGTAATATCCAGACCTAGGAATCCGACTGAAGATATAATTTTACTCATGTTTACACGTAGTCTAATAGCCTTACTATGAATGAGGTTCGACAGCTGTACGTAGTCTTTCAGATAAAGTTTCACAGTGCCTTACGTAAAAATGTAACCTCTTTTATTTTGTACCATAGCCACTGGCAATATTAACTAATACCTATTTCATGTACAAGTCACAGCACATTAAGAGAAAAGATAACAAGTTCTGTGTGTGCTGCTGTTTTTATAGATGGGGTGGAGTTAGAAAACAACCCATTCCTGGAACTTGAAGCTACAGAGAATCTCTTAAATAAATTACAGGAATTTTTTTTTTCTGAATTACTGAACTGACCATGAACTGTTCTATTCAATTTCAAGAAAGATTGTTTTGTGATAGTGTGTATTGGATTTCAATACATGAATTTAAACAAAACAGCAAAGCTTTTCAGACAAAATTAATCAGCACTTCCAATCTTCAAATATCTTGACAATAAAACAAAGATCAAACAGACAGCCATTTTGCTCGAGAGTAGCAGAGAAGAACAAAGCAAAATCAAACCACAATCAAAATTAAAACAAGTGAAATTTACTCATTTTTCTTTTGATAATTTAGTCCCACGTGTGTTTGCTAACCATGAACTGTAAGGATTGGCCAGTGATTGTGCATTTGCAGTAATTCTCACTTTCTCACAAGGGACTAAGGAGAAGTTTCAAAGGTAAGGAAAGATCAAACAATTCTTAAGACAGTCAAAAAGGTGTTGGAAACAATAAGCAATTAACTTTCATATATTTGTAGATGGGTTGTTTGAAAAGTGTAACAATTTTGCATGAGGACAGCCAAGAGTAAGGTCAGAAATAAATTGTATGGAAAAATATTTAAAACATTTTTAGGCCAACAGCTTAAAACATGTGACAGAATATTCAATAATTGTTTCACAAATTAAAGATTTAAGATTAAAATGTTTTTAAAATGTAACCCATCTTAAAATGCACTGAAAAGATTTGCAAAGCAAAGTTAAAACTGTACATTACATATGAATAGAAAGTGTACTACGTTCTAGTTACACAGATGTAACTTAAGGGAAGTGTAATAAGGTGAATGTGACTGGTGAAAAGAACATTCACCAGTTACATTCTATGTAACATACTATGAGGAATTCTGGTTGCCCTATTATAGGAAGGATATTATTAAACTGGAGAGAGTTCAGAAAAAATTTGCCAGGATGTTGCCAGGAATGGAGGGTTTGAAATATAAAAATAGTCTGGAAAAGCTGGAGTTACTTTCACTGTAGTGCAGAAGGTTGTGGGGTAACCTTATTGAGATTTATAAAATCATAAAAGGCATAAAAAAGGTGAAAGACAAGTGTCTTTTCCCTCGGATGGGCATGTTCAAAATTAAGGGGCATATTAAGATGAGAGGCAAAAGATTTAAAAAGAAACAAGGAGTAACCTTTTTACACAAGAGAGGTTCATGTGTGGAATGACTGTTGTGGAACAGGGGGACCTAGGAATACAAGCATATAGTTTATTGAAAACGGCGTCACAAATGGACAGGGTGGTGAAGAAGGCATTTAGCATGCTGACCTTCATTGGTTGAGGCACTGAGTATAGGAGTTAGGAAGTTATGTTACAATTGTGTAAGTCATTGGTGAGGCCGCACTAGGAGTATTGTATACAGTTTTGGTCACCCTGTTATAGGAAAGACATAGTTAAACTGGAAAGAGTGCAAAGAAGATTTATGAGGATGTTGTCATTACTTGTAGGCCTGAGTTATAGGGAGAAGCTGGCCAGGACAGGGTTTTATTCCTTGGAACATAGGAGAATGAATGGTGACCTTATTGAGGTGTATAAAATAATGTGGGGCATAGCCAGAATGAATGCATAAAGTATTTTTTTTCCCATGGATGGGGAATTGAAAACTCAAGATGAGAGGGAATGAAGTTAAAAAGGACATGATGGGGCAACTTCTTCAGGCAGAGTGTGGTGTGTATGTGGAATGGGCTACCAGAAGAAGTAGTTGAGGCAGGTACGATAGTAACATTAAAAAAAAATCTGGACAGATACATGGATAGGACGGAGTTAAAGGGGTATAGACTGAAAGCCGGCAATTGGAACTAGCTGAGTGGGCACCCTGGTTGGCAAGGATCAGTTTGGGCTGAAGGACCTGGTCCCATGCTGTACTACTCTATGATTCTATGACTCTAAGTGACACTCACATCTCAGTACCAAACTTTAAAAGGAATTGGATCAAATCAAACGATGGCAGCAAGGTCTGTGAGGTGAAATTTAAATTGCTGGCAATGCATCAGTGTTGGCTATCTGAGAATGCTGTGTTGAAACGGATACTAGAGGTTACCTTTGATTAAAGACAGTATGAGACAGTGCTTCACCAAGCTAATTGAATTTTTTGATGAAATAGCAAAAGATGAAAGTTGGTTTATACAAGTCTTATGGATTTTAAATAAGTGTTTGGCAAGGTACCATATGGATGGTTGATAAAATTGTGGCTCATTGAATAGAATGCTCATTGTTCAATCGATTAAAAAATATGATTTAAGGACAAAGAGAATCATAGTTAACAACTATTTTTCAGACAGGAGGATAATAGCCATTTGGGGAAGAATCTTAAAGAGACCTGAATAATATGTGAGAATCAGGCAGAATCGGGCAAGAAGTCAGACAAAGGCCTATTTCAACATCAGGAACTATTCACTACAAATGTTATACATCTGCTGTTTGTTGAAGCCAGATTCTCAGTCGACAGCAATGAGTTGCTTATGAAGGAGGCTTATTGCTTGTTAACAACATTATTAACCACACATCTAAACTCATTAATATGCAATTTCCTACTGTACCATATGCACCAAACAAGCTAGACACTGAGAATTCTGATAGAAGACGGAACGGATTCTTGGCAAATTCACCTCACTGCTTTCTCTGATCTCCACACCGGACACCAGATAGCAACATCTCAGGGAACACCCCACAGGCACTGGCCACAAATATTCCGTGTTCATGGATGCTGCCATCAGACATGTGCCAGCATTGAAGAACTCTCGTGGCACATTTTTGAGATGCTCCTGCTGCACATCAGGCTGAACCAGCAACTGTCATTATAATGCTGCTGCAAGGATGTTTTGTGCTGAAGCTCATGTTCTGGACCAGGCAGCAGGTCTGGCCCATTCACTTGCTTTCATTACATTCTCTCTGATGCTACGTGGATGATCACAGCATCCCTGTCTCGCATTTCCTTGTTTTTTATGCTTTACCCCGTCAGCCAAAGATATCAGGCTAATGATTTTGCTAAATTGTTTTGCTAGTTAGTGCAGGCACTACGCCAGAAAGCTTTGTGGCCAACCATGTCCATTCAAATCAAAGGGCTTGACTTTCTTCTGCCGGGGGCTTACAGCACAGTAAGTCAAGGGCAGCCTCCAATTCCAGTCTAGGGGCTTGGAAACAATCAGCCACTCAGGCAGAGTCAGCATGGTTCTGTCAAAAGGAAATCATGTTTAACTAATTTATTTTTGAAGAGGTAACTTGTGCTAAAGATAAATCAATGGATGTATTGTAGTTAGATTTCCAGAAGGCATTGATAAAGTACCATATCAGAGGTTATTGTGGAAAAGGGAAGCTCATGGTGATGGGGTAACAAATTGTTATGAATTGAAGATTGGATGGCTAACAAGAATCAGAGAGTGGGAATAAATTGATATTTTTCAGGCTCGCAGGATGTCATGAGTGGTGTGCTACAGAGGTTAGTGCCGGGGCCTGAGCTCTTTATAATCAATTATTTGGATGGAGGTAGCTAAATTGGCTGAATACACAAAGATAGGTTGGAAAGAAAATTGTGAAAAGGATATAAAGGCCTACAAAGGGTTATGGATTGGTTAAGTGAGTGGGCAAAGATCTGGCAAATGGGGTATAATATGGGAAAAGATAAAATTGACATAGAGAATAAAAAAGAAACACATTATCTAAATGATGAGAGGTTGTAGAAATCTGAGATGCAGAGAGGCTTGGGTATCCTCATGCATGAATGACAGAAAGTTGGAATGTAGGCACAGCAAGTAATCAGGAAAGCTAATAGGATATTACTCATTATCGTGAAGGGAATTGAATGCAAGAGGAGGGAGGTTATGCTTCAGTTATACAGGGCATTAGTGAGACCGTACCTGATGTACTGTGTACAGTACTGAACGCTGTACTTCCAGAAGCACATGAATGCCTAGGAAGCAGCTCGGAGAAATTTTACTGGGCTAATACCTGGAATGTGCAGATTCCCTTATGAAGAAAGGCCAAATAGGTTCAACCATTTATCCTCTGAAGTTCAGAAGAGTCAGAGGTGACTGATTTAACCAAAACATACAACTGGTTGAGGGGACTTGATCTGAGTAGATTTGGAAAGGATGTTTCCTCTTGTGGGAAAATTTCAAACTGAGCATCATGACTTGTGGGATGCTCTCCGGAAATTCAATGTGGACTTGTTGGGCTGAATGGCCTGTTTCCACACTGTAGTGATTCTATGCACAACCAATCCACCTAAACTGCACATCCTTGGACAATGGGAGGAAACGAGAGATTCCAGAGGAAACCCATGCAGACACAGGGACAATGTGCAAACTCGATAAAGACAGTTGCCTGAGGCTGGAATCAAACCTGAGCCCTCGGTACTTCAAGGCAGCAGTGCTAGCCAATGTGCCACCTTACAAATTAATAGGCGCTTCGATGATTTACTGTAGAGGAATTAGCATGTGAAACTCTGGACCTTCCAAAACGTAGAGAAATTAACTGGACAGAAGAAGACAACTGATTGGTCAATCATCAATGCTTAATTGCAACTGGATATGTATCCACAACCGGGAAAGTAATAAACTGCTTGTACATGGGAATAGGAACATGGTTGTGTTTTGGAGTAAAATGTGCACTATTTTCATTGTTTCGGACTGTATTTACAGAAAGCACCCTTTTAAACATCGTTCAGGACAGAGCTTTTGCTTGCTGACATGGCTAGCAAATGGACAAAGAATGTGACAAATAAGTGCAATACAAATATTTGCTCACTTGTATGCCATGGAGATAGCATATCTCTTAGGAAAGCTTTACAGAAGATACATAAGAGCACAAAATATTTGTATTTTAAACATCAAAGTTTAAATTAAAAAATGATTGTGCACCTTATTTCTCCAGGTCAGAAACGACCTTATCAAGTTATTGCTGTAATTATCTTTTCTTTTCTCACGGACAAAGGCAACACCAACTCTAGCTTGCCTGCCAATTCGAGCAGCTTTTTCTTGCTCACCTTTTGCAAAACCCCCAAAATTACTTCTTCCACCCCGACTATCTTAGTCACTGAAAGAGTCATTGCCTCACTTTTGATTTAACCAAAAAACAAGCAACCAAAATCAAACAAATTTTCCAATTCTCACCTATGTTTTAATCAAAGATCAAAGACACTCATCCCCCAGTCCATTTAAATCTACTAGGGCCTTTCGTACCCTAAATGTATTCAAATTAGTCCAGAACCATTCAAATCCATTCAGACCCGAGACATGAACTAGCCAGATCCTGAAGGAGCACCAATCTGTTATAAAGTGGATGTTAACCTCCCTCTGAAAACTAAACCTGAAACACACAAAGAGGAACATGTCACCCTATTATCTGTAAAAGGAGTGTGAAAAGTGGTGTAACCTGCCTTTCAGCAACTTCTGGTGGCTAAATAAAACAAATCCCTGACACTCACTTTAAAATCAACAAGTAATAATTTATTTATCTAACTCTAACAGTGAATAAATCAACTATTAACAAACTGAATAAACCCCTTCTAAACAACTAACTATTCCTGAATAAAGCAAGGTTTGAATAGTATGGTGTTCCAATAAATACAACTCCCACTTACATAAAATAAAAACTATAGAATTTAGTCCCTCAAAATTATAGCCAGATTAAGTGTCTTCTGGAATGATCTGCATCTTCTCCATTGAATGTTCTGTCAGGAAAATCTCTTCAATTGATTCTTTTGTCAGGAATATGAATTAGTTGTGCCATTGGTTCCTTTGATTTTTCTTAGATGGTGCTTTTTCTAAAACTTAGAGAAGACTTTGAGAGCCAATGATTCTCTCTCAAGAGCTGAGAATTATTAACTCTGGCAAATGACAGTTTTCTCTCCTGCCTTTGCCCAACTGATCCTTCTTTTATACCCTTGATGACATATCAATTTCTTACAATAAGATTGATCCTATATTGTTAAAGCCATCAGATTTAAATTTAATTTGTTTTTAGTATTCAGATGCCTGGTTCAAATTAATTGGCTAAATTCAAAACTTATTGGCTTGATAACAAAACAAAATTGCTGTTTGGCCCACTAACTTTTTCTTTGTCTTAAACTATCTTTTGATATAAATGTTTCAATTCAGTTGTTCTTTGTGCACCTATAAACCCACAAACTGCTGCTTTTTGAATCTCTAAGCATAGACAAAGCACATCATCTTTTAAAGGGACCACGCACTCCTTTCCACCTACCATTTTATAAACACCAAGCATTTTATAAACACCAACTTCTGACATTCTGCTTCCCAAATTCACAAATACTCTACTGAACAAGAAACAGGCTTGTCTAGTGTTTTAAAATAATTGTAACTTCAGGGCTTCACAAAAATTCCCTCAGTAAGAGCAGGACGATGGCTCTGGGGATTGAGCCAGTAGTCAGTGATGGGTCCACTGCTGTTTGTCATTTTTATAAATGACCTGGATGAGGGCGTAGAAGGATGGGTTAGTAAATT
The DNA here is from genome assembly GCF_030684315.1 of Stegostoma tigrinum. Taxonomy (NCBI): domain Eukaryota; kingdom Metazoa; phylum Chordata; class Chondrichthyes; order Orectolobiformes; family Stegostomatidae; genus Stegostoma; species Stegostoma tigrinum. The sequence goes on along the minus strand of NC_081360.1, from coordinate 53,460,966 downwards.
TGCAGACGACACTAAGGTTGGTGGAGTTGTGGATAGTGGCGAAGGATGCTGTAGGTTGCAGAGAGACATAGATAAGCTGCAGAGCTGGGCTGAGAGGTGGCAAATGGAGTTTAATACAGACAAGTGTGAGATGATGCACTTTGGTAGGAGTAACCAGAAGGCAAAGTACTGGGGTAATGGTAAAATTCTTAGTAGTGTAGATGAGCAGAGAGATCTCGGTGTCCATGTACACAGATCCTTGAAAGTTGCCACCCAGGCTGACAGGGCTGTTAAGAAGGCATACAGTGTTTTCGCTTTTATTAATAGAGGGATCGAGTTCCGGAACCAAGAGGTTATGCTACAGCTGTACAAAACTCTGGTGCGCCCGCACTTGGAGTATTGTGTACAGTTCTGGTCACTGCAATATAAGAAGGATGTGGAAGCTTTGGAAAGGGTGCAGAGGAGATTTACTAGGATGTTGCCTGGTATGGAGGGAAGATCTTACGAGGAAAGGCTGAGGGACTTGAGGCTGTTTTCATTAGAGAGAAGAAGGTTGAGAGGTGACTTAATTGAAACATATAAAATAATCAGAGGGTTAGATAGGGTGGATAGGGATAGCCTTTTTCCTAGGATGGTGACGGCGAGCACAAGGGGGCATAGCTTTAAATTGAGGGGTGAAAGATATAGGACAGATGTCAGAGGTCATTTCTTTACTCAGAGAGTAGTAAGGGAATGGAATGCTTTGCCTGCAACGGTAGTAGATTCGCCAACTTTAGGTACATTTAAGTCGTCATTGGATAAGCATATGGGTGTACATGGAATAGTGTAGGTTAGATGGGCTTCAGATCGGTATGACAGGTCGGCATAATATCAAGGGCCGAAAGGCCTGTACTGTGCTGTAATGTTCTATGTTCTATGATTAACACGGCTACTTCACAGTGCTAGGGACCCAGGTTTGATTCTAGCCTCAGGCAACTGTTTGTGTGTCATGTGATGTCTGACTTTGTCCAAAATGTACAGTTTAGGTAGATTGGCCATACTAAATTGCCCATAATGTGCAGGGATGTGCAGGGTAGGTGGATGAGCTATAGGAAATTGAATTAATCAGGGATAAGTGGGCATCTGGGTCTGGGTGGGATGCTGTTCAGACGGTTGGCGTTGACTTGATGGGCCAAATAGCTTGCTTCTACATTGTGGGGACTCTATAATTCTATGAAAGGTCCTTTCAATTAAAGTACTAAATGCGATATGTACACCGTCTTTTCCAAAATCAGTTATCTGCCAATTCCCATAATTTCAGATTCAGATTCATTTGTATAAAATGAACAATCTGCCATCAACTTTTATATACCTCCGAAAGGCTAACTTAATTTATCAATTTGTCATTTGGTAGTATAGAAGTTGAAAGCTGCTAAAAAACATAGCCGTTCCCTCAGCAGTCAAAGGCAACCTGCCTGGTTTAAAATGTAATCACAGTCTGGCAATTAACTGTCAATCATCAGTAGTTGGTGCAGTCTTCATGGCAACAACCTGGACAAATTAGAGTCCACTGGCCAGCTACTCAGAACTCTCCTCTTATGCAAGATAATTGTTTGCTTTGCCTTTGAATTGGTATTCTTGTGAATTGTCCTGATGAATACAAGATGAAAGGTTTTGACAAATTGCATCTTTTCTCAGCAAGATTCATTTGTATTAGCCTGAAATTTTGAGGTCTGATAGCTTTCACTGTGTCAGTATTTGCTTGCCATGTGATGTGAGAGCATTAGAGGTGAATAAAAAAATTTACCTTTTTCAAAATTGTTACTGTAATTTTTTCCGAAATAAAGCAATACAACAGAATCATAACAACACATTACTGACACCAAGTCAAATAAATACTGAATTAAAAATTGAAAAATTGAAAATGGGAAGGAATTTAGTTTTTATGAAGTTAAGTGGTCTCAAGTGTGATTAAGTCAGCAAATGCAGAAGTAGTTTCTTGTTTAAGGTTCTTGCAAAGATTTGTAGCTTGGGTCGTGGATGAGGTTGTTGGCTTGCTCACCAACCTGGTTAGTTATTGTACAGATGTTTTTTCACCGTGCCAGATGGCATCATCAGTGCAGCCTCTATCAGCAAGGACAACATACTCAAACTACTGAACCTATGCCTGATCAAACACGTCATCTTTAATGGCCAAATATCAAACAAATCAATGGCACACACATGGCATCACCCATCTCAAGACTTACTGCAGAGGCAGTCATGCAAAGATTGGAATGCACAACCCTCCCCCTGATACAGCCAAACTGTGGATCTGATATGTGGGCAAAACGTTTGTCATTATTAAATACACCAAGTTAGAAGACACACACGACCACATCAACAATGTTTTCACTGGGATCAAATTTACGAGAGAAGAGGAAGACAACAATCAACTTCCGTTTCTAGACGTCAGCGTAGAACGAATGACCAACGGGCATTGCCAAACCACAGTTTTCGGGAATGCAACCCACGCTGTCCAAATCCTCAATTTCAACAGCAATCACCCCAACATCCACAAACAAAGCTGTGTTAGGACACTCGTCAAACAGGCCACAACTCACTGCAACACACCAGAACTAGGCAGGAAGGAGGAAGAGGACCTATACTAGGTCTTTGCTAACAATGGCTATCCCAACAACTTCATCTGCAGGTGCCAACTAGATAGACCACGCCAAAAGGACACCGTACACCCCAATACAATGGCCACACTATATCAAAAACATATTAGAACTGACAACAAGACTCCAACAAACAGTAGGAATCATGTAACACACAAACCCACAGCCACACTACAAGAAACAATTACAAGGACCAAAGACTCCATATCCATGACATGCAGGGCCAATGTAGTTTACAAAATACCTTGCAATGACCGCAACAACATTACATTGGCCCAACCAGAAGCAAACTGGCCACCAGGATACATGAACATCAGGTAGCGGCAAAATGACACAAATAAATTTCCTTCATCTCAGTGAATTCATACAATGGAGGCCATCAATTTAACTGGGACAATGTGACCATCCTAGTTCAAACCAATCACAGGCACACACAGGAATTCCTGGAGGCCTGGTTTTCAACCCTGAATGCAGTCAACAAACATATGGAATTAGACCCCATACACAAACCCATGCAGAACAGAAACAGAAATGACACATTACAGCTTAACAGACCGGATCGCATAAATACCAAGCAGAATAGAACAACATCTCATTATTGGAGGCCGCACTGATGATGTTATCTAGCATGGTGATGAAACATCTGTTCAATAACCAGCCAGCTCGGCAAGCGAGCCAACAAACTCAGCAGTTTCTTGTCTCCAGGGATTAACATTCTCTATACAAATTGAAAGTGATTATAATTCTAACTTCCGTGATAGTCATGATAATTTTGCTCCGGAAATGTGGTGGAGGTGGATTCCATAGATTTCAAAAGGGAGCTGGATATATGTTTGAAAGTGATGAATTTAGATGGTTAAGGAAATAAGACTGGAGAGTGGGCTAGCTGGGTAGCACTTCAGGGAGCAGGTATGGACATTTCAGGTTGAATGTCCTCCTTCTGTAAAATTCTATGATTCTAGGAAAAGGCAGAAGCCCCATAAAATAAAAGGTCTTATGAAGTAATTAAAATTACACTACGTTTTAAGAAAGAACAGGATAATACTGACAGAGTACTGGATTTGAAAATGGAAAATCATACTGAGCAAGAAATTACCAGAATCAATGGTATTCTTTGTTTTCAGGTTATTCTAATTCCTCTCCCTGGTCCTCACTGGCATCCATACGCTTTTCAATGATTCAGCTTCATTAATACAGATTTTGTTCCCGACACAAAGTCACTCACTCAATTTATACTGTACTTTGTTTTTCTATCAACAAGTTTGTAATAATATGCCAAAGGTTGTTTGGAACCATCATGTGGTTGGAGGGGATTAATAAATAAATACAATAGCCGAGTCACGTTCAACTTCAGCATCTGGTTGATAAGTGGTGGGGTGTATCAACCACTTTTTGTAGAGCCTATCCCAACACATGAATCGTGTACAAAATTCACCTGCTAGTGAGGTAGGGAGAAATCGTGGCCTAAGGCTGAAGATACAGGCTTAGATGAGGTAGAAGATAAAAATAGAGAGTCAGGGGAATTTTTAAAAAGTGATAATTTTTTAGTAAAGCCTGAGATGTAAAGGTGCCAAGCAGAGGCTGATAAGAGAGAACAATAAAATGCAGAAGACATTTGTTTTGGAGCTGAGAGAAACTTGAAAAAATAATTCTGAAGAAGGAGATGATGATGTAAGAAAAGCTTATCCTGAAAAAAAAAACTACCTCATAACTTTAGGTGGATCTTTTTATTTGAAACTAGCAATTTAATCTTTCAATAAAATCCAGGAGAAGAACTTCAGGGTGCCCTGCACTTGGACTTCAAAAGCCAGGTCTTGGTGAAGACCGGTAACAGGCTGCTTAGGTCAGCCTTGGGCAGGCAAGAGTATAGGAGGTTGCTGCAGCTCTTGTAGAGGAAAGAAAGGGATAGATTCTAGAATGAAAACAGGATATAAGACCTGGCAACTTAAGGAAGAATCAAGGTTGAGATTGGGCTCAAGAAGGCATAGGTCAAAGAAAGAAAACAGTACCTCAGAGCAGGACTCCAATGGGACAAGACTGGAGAGCCAGACTGGGTTTTTGGGAACAGAATTGTGAACATTTTCCTGGAAGTTTGTCAGGGTAGTTGCAAGATGGTGAAAAAGCAATCAATAAATAAACAAAAGAAATAGATCGAATTGAAAAAATCCCCACTCATTTCAAATTAAAATGAAACGGCTATTGGAGTTGTTTAAGTACATTAAAACTCATGTCCCAGTGTCACACAGTGAATGTAAACTCTCACATAGGAATATTGGGATTCCAATTGCACATGTTCACGCTGCAGTTTGTGGCAGCTTATTGCAGATCGGTTGCCGCGTTTACTTCAGCGTACCGGTGAATAGACATTGAAAAATAACGCACTTTCTGGATGCCATCAAAAGCCTGAAATATTATAAAACATGATGTTGAAATAAATATATTCTCATTTTAAGACCATCCTATAGTTCAAACTATGATCAACTGTTCTAATAATATATAAACATTAACATTTGCTTTGAAAGAATTAATCCCAGTTCATAATGTAAACGTATGTAAATATAATCAAAGAAAGTAGCTTTATTTCTTAGCTTTTGCCTGTCAAGACTCAGAGATTTAGCACAATTTCTAATGAGAATTTCTCGCATGAATTTAAATTGTAATCAGTCAGAATTTGGGTCCTGCTTGCTATGGTGCAGTAGCAGTGAGACTTTGTGGCCTTAAAGGAACAGGGAAAGCACTTCAAATCACAGCTCCACCTTAGTAGCAGAATCATATATTCCACTCGAAATTACCTGTTGTTCTGTCATAAAATTGCACATCACTCAACTTGTATCCATATTCAATATTTTTCCAAGATGTTGAGCTGGAAAAGTTTCTATTTAAGCCAATTCCTTTCTTTTAGTGGCAATTTGTACTCCATGCTCTTTTCCACGATTTGACCTAATCTTCAACATTGAAACTCTTCAAAATAACCCTGAAAATCTAAAGTTTACGATGTTTATTCACACACCTGCATTACCCATCGATAATATAAAAAATTCCAGCAAGTTAGTTAAGAGTGTCATCCTTTTCCTGAATTAATACTTGCAGCCATTAATCATCTGAACTTTATCAGGTAGTTATCCATCTGGTCCGCTAAATAATTTAAATGAAGTTTGTTCTGGGACTGACATTAAACTAACTGGTCTTTTGTTACTTTAAGTCCTTTAGTCCTTTTTCTAAATAAGATTGAGTTAGACCAGGTTATGCTCCAATCATTGGGTCACTTTTCTTTCATCCATAAAACCTATACAAATGCCAACCATTACTCACTTACCATTTAACTTTTAAAACTCATGAGGAACAAATTTATGTTTACTTTGAGGGGCGAAGGGCCTGTTCTGCGCTATATTGTTCTACGTTATGCAAAACTAACAATGTATGGCTCAAGATTTCTATCTGAAATTCCTTTGCTATTTGAACAAATATATTAAAACAAATAAGTTAATTTTCCCAGTAAACTTGCTAAAGGAATTCCAGACAAAGCTGTTTGTTATCAACATTGCAAGACATGACTTTAATGACACCATTATAGATAATCTTACCCAGGTATTTTGCTTTTAAGATATGCAACATTTTTTATGCCAATTCTTGCTGTTCCATGCATATTACCTAATTCCAGTTCATCCTGCCAGGATATGTGATCTCTGAATAAAAACAGGAAACGCTGGAAACATACTGAAGATTATTTAACATGTGTGGAGAGCAGTCAATTTCAAATATTTGTAACTCATTTACTCCTGATAAGTTGATCCTACTTCCTTTATCTTTCTTATTCATCCTGCAAGATGAAGATGACCACGTTCAACATCTGCTATGTTTGGTTAGGTTTTAGTGGAAAGTAGCTGTCAGTGTCTCCTAAGGTTAATCTGTGCTCAGAAGATTCCGCTGCAAACAGGATAGGGTACCTCAGATGACTGAATTTTCAATGTACATTTCTAGCTCAGGAATGCCTTTGAAATGAATATGCTTTCAAAGAAGGCCATAGCTCGTTTTTTTTAAAATTTGGTTCCACCATGTACAGTACTTCTGGGTGACCTTCTGCTCAAATTCAAAGTCGATATCAAAACTGGTAAATGAACCCTTCGAGGTGTTCATGTAAAATTTCCTTTGAATGCCATGAGAGCACATGCCAGGCCTTCTGTGGAAAGTTCATTTTGGTAAGTGAGTGTTAGCCATTCTGGCTACATGAGCAGTCCGATTTGGATATGACTATCGTGTGGATGTTTTGCTAACAAGCTCAAGTGAACCCTTCAGTGTCCAGTGTTTCATCCAGCCACCTGATCTGGAGAAACTTCTGAGCACAGCTCTACAGGGAGTGATTAAGGCTTGTGACATGTCGCTGGTACATTAGAGCTTTCCTGGAGTAGGCTACATTACTTGGGTTTTCTCTGTGCTGCTTGTTATGTGCACTGCAGAGCAAGTCTATGCAGCATTGCAAATCCACCTCTGAGCAGGCATTTGATTTGACCAGCCTTTCAAAGTGGTTTATCAGGAATGATACCACTGTCACAAACTAAGAACTACTTAGAGCATACAAGTCAAAGGTGAATGATTCTTTTCAGAAAGAAAAGTAGTTCTGAAGCTATCCACACAAACGAAGAAGTTATTCTATGGAAACCAAATGAGTACATCTTTGACATGAATGCTTCTTTCAGGGTTTAGTACTTTTTCAATCTGCTTTAAGTGAGATCAGACTGTATTCACCTAAATGTGGATAATACCATTCTTTATTTATTTAATTTATAATCTCAGGATTAATCCTTGTGCCATGAGGTGGGGAGGCAAGGAATAGGAAGATAGTGCAGTTTAACATGTGGCTAATGAGCAGGTGCGGTGGGAGGGTTTCAGATTTTTGGATTATTGGGACCTTTTCCAAGGCAGATGGGACCTATACTAAAAGGATGAGTTGCATTTTAATTGGAGGAGCACCAACATTTCCTTAAACTCTGAGATTTGATCCAGTCCCAGTTAGACCCATCCAGGGTCTAAATCTGTCAGTTCAATTATCAGAGTGAGCTGACCTCTAATACTGTTCATAGTTTATGTAAGAGATTACAACAGACATGATTAGTCCCTCTGTCTGTGAGCGACAGCGATATGTTACACATTTTGATTTGTGTGTATGAGAAATCTGCGTCACTGTTCACCATACTGTATGAGCTCTCCATGCGGATGCTCACTGTAAGGTACATTTGCAGCCACCATCCCCTTTCAGGCTAAGATCCACAGTGGTTGCTTGATCCAGCATAGAAGAGGGAGATCATTTGGCAATCAATTGAAAAGAGACTTTTGTCTTAAACAATATGTCGCTTATTGCATGATAACAGCTATTTACAAGTTAAATTAATGTGACAGACATTGTTCCAGAGTCTCTGAGGAAGACCCAGATGGTAGGTCCTTCTTTTTTGAAATTTTTAGTTGTTTACCCTTCTGAAATCATCATTGTGGATAGTGTTTGAGGTATTTCTCAACATTAACCCTTTCAGACTCTTACTTCATTGCACAGCAGTTTGAATTGGCTAGTTTACTATCTCTGCACGACCAATGCATTTGGAATCAATGTACGTCACATGAAAATAATGATCCTGATTTTCGATTCTGCTTCAGGGTCACAGAGGCTGGCCATCACCCAGCTCTACAAATGTGAACTGAAGGAAAAAGTGTGTTCTGGAATGTCAGCTTCTCATTCTAGTTTGAAGGGGTTCCTTGGAGGGCAAGATAGTCCTTGAATGAGAGCAGAGGCTGCAGGTTGTGCCGGTGGCTGGGCACAAAGCCTACCTCCCTCCACTATAGTGGTTTAACTTAGAAGAAAATAAAACCAAAGATATCCCACCACTCCACCCTCATGCCAACCCAATGCTACTTCATCCCCACCAAGCCTTTCTTTCTCCTCTTCCTACCCCTATAGCCCTTTAAACCCCCTATATCAACTTATGGCCCTATATGCACCATCTGATCCTTCATAGTTCTTGCATTCATTACCCCAGTCTTTCAGAGCCCCGTGCCAATTTAATGCCAATTCACGCCAACTGTGAGCCCCTGCACCCTCTGCCTTCCATTCCAACTCAATTAGTGTCTGCCATGAGTAAGCCTCAGAAGCCATGTCAACACCTACGGAAGGTGTCACTTGTTTAAAAAAACAAACTCTGAAAATGTATTCAATACATTGACATGCCTTCAACTAATCGCTTATGAAAATAAACAATCGTTCTAAGCTGTTTGGTCACTTTGATGATCCAAAAGAATTTCTGTCCTTCTTAACTGTATTTTTGTAAACCTTTCCCAATCCTAAAATTACCAAACTCACTTCACCCCAAGGGTCCTGAGATCAGATCCACCGGGCTACATACCTCACTGTTCCAAAGGTGAGACCACCTGATATCCAAAGTAAATTCACTGAAAAAGATCTGTTCTGCTTGGTGCACACCAGGGTCCAGACAGCACCATTTTCAAAAGAGGGTTTGAGTGGTGGCAGAAGATTAGCCATCACTGTGAACGTTATATGCAAGAAGTCTGTGCTACTGCAAAAATTGAAGAGGACACATTTGGAAATCCTTAATCTTTGGTTTGGATTATTTATTTGATATTATTTATTTATTGTCATGTGTATTTTATTACAAGATACAATGAAAGTGTTGTATAATGTTGCCACTTTCTGGTGCCATCTTAAAACACAGAAAAATACACCAAAACATGGGATATAAAGGCAGAAAAATGAATAGATAAAGAAAGTGTCCAACTTTATGGTCCTTTTTGTTAAGTGCTCCATCATGGGCCATGGGCCTGGTGGCCAGTGCCGCCATTGGAACGAAAGCCACTAATCTTCAGCACCATCTCACTTCCATCGCCGCTCGTGCTACTGGATCTCATCAATGCAGATACCACTGAAGCCATTGGCTACTGCACTGGCCCAAACCCGACAGCCGTCGCCATGAATCTGTGCTGAATGCAAACACCACACCCAACCTGCCTCCAAGGCAGCAGCCATGAGTCGGCACTGGGACCACCTCACCGAAGCCACAGCCGCTGGGAACCCAAACCCACCTCCGACACCGCCGCCATGAGTCAGCGCTGCCAGGCCTATGCGCTATCACCAGTGCCGTCGCTGTGATCGAGCTCTTCACCAGGAAGTAGGTAAAACAAAACAGAAGGGAAAAAAAGACAAGAGAAGAGAGAAAAAAAATGACAGGAAATGAAAAGAAAAGTGGACAGAACAGACACAACAATTGGAGCAGACAAGCCCTGGGTTCAGAAGCCCTTCTCTACTGCCATTTTTGGGGATTTCCGCCACAAAGTCTTCAATGAAGCAAAACTGCGCAAATGATTACAAAGGAAACTTGTAAACAAGTTATTCTAAAAATATATACGTACTGACAGCGACATTCACAGTTATCGCAAACAGAGCTGAATAAATTGACATCAAACTAACAGTGTAACATCTCCGGAATGAATGTTCATTTTGAAACATGAGCCTTTATTTGGAAGTCTGCCGCAATGCTGACATTGTTACATGTTTTTCAAATGTGTTGGTGCTGTGGCTTTTAAATATTTGGTTTTATCCAATAATAAACATTTTAAAAGTTTATAATTTACAGACAACACATTTTCACTGGGAGACAGTGGTGCTGTGGCGATGTCACTGGACTAGTAGTCCAGTATTCCAGGATAAGGCTTTCTCTATGAGTTCTTCATTGATAATGAAATGTAATAGCTGGCAACCAGTGCATTGGAATCTAGTGTATAATCAGTGGCACTGAAGCATTGAGCTGAATGTGTATGTCCTTGTTGTGAAGTCAAACACTTGAACAGCTGAAACCACTGGGCTGCTGCCTACCCAAACAGTTGACAGTTCTCTAAGGCTGGGCTTCCTCCCCTAGCCAATTACAACAGTGCTGAATATTTAACCTTTGCAGGAGAGCTGGTACCAATGGGATAAATTCCCTGATGACTCTTTTGCAGGCAGGAAGGAAAATCATCCCATTCAAAAAAATCCTGCCCCACATTTCGTGCACAGAATTTGTACATAAAACCCACTTGGCTGTTGATCCCAATTTTACCTGCTTTATTCCCTTTTTAGTAAATTCTATGATTATTGTTCTTCAGATGTATGCTAACCAGTTCAGCAGGGATGTACTATCATAATATATTTCTGAGTTTAATTTCAATGTTGTGGATATGGTGCCAATCAAGCAGGCTGCTCTGGACTTGATGGTGTCAAGCTTCTTAAGTGTTGTAGGAGTTGCACTCATTCAAACAAGTAGGGAGTGTTCCATTGCACTCCTTACTTATCCCTTGTAGATGGTGGGCAGGATCTGGGGAGTCAGGAGACATGTTAGTATCCTTGTTGTAAAGTCGAACACTTCAACAGCTGAAACCACTGAGCTGCTGCCTATCCAAACAGTTGACAGTTCTCTAAGGCTGGACTTCCTCCCCTAGCCAATTACAACAGTGTTGCAGTATTCCTAGCATCTGACCTGGTCTTGCAGCCATGGTATTTATGCAGTGAGTTTGAATTGTGTTTCTAGTTAATGGTAAGCCCCAGAATGTTGATAGTAGGGCATTCAGTCATGGTGTGCTATTGAATGTCAAGGGGCAATGGTTAGATTGTCTCTTACTGGAGGAGGTCATTGCCTGACATTTGTATGGTGTGCATTTACTTGCCACTTTTAAGCCCAAGCCTGGATATTGTTTGGATTTTGTTGCATGTGAACTTGGACTGCTTCAGTATCTGAGGAGTTGCAAGTTGTGCTGAACATTGTGCAAACAGTGAACATCCCCACTTCTAACCTTATGATGGAGGGAAGGTCATTGATGAAGCAGCTGAAGCTGGCTGGGCCTGGGTCACTATCCTGAGAACTCCAGCAGAGCTGTCCCAGAGCTGAGGTGGCTGATGTCCACCAACCACAACCATCTTCCGATGTGCCAGTTATGACTCCAAGAGAGACAGTAGGAACTGCAGATGTTGGAGAATCTGAGATAACAAGGTATAGAGCTGGATGAACACAGCAGGCCAAGCAGCATCAGAGGAGCAGGAAAGCTGACGTTTCGGGCCTAGACCGCAGAAGGGTCTAGGCCAGAAACATCAGCCTTCCTGCCCCTCTGATGCTGCTTGGCCTGCTGTGTTCATCCAGCTCTACACCTTGATATCTCATGACTCCAAGAGAGTTTGCCCTCTGATTCTCATTGATTCCAGTTTTGCGAGGGCTCCTTGATGCCACATTCAGTCAAATGTCAACTGTCACCTCATCGCTGGAATTCAGCTCTTTTGTCCAAAGTTGTAATGTGGTCAGGAGCTGGCTGAGCCTGGTGGAACCCAAACTGGGGGTCACTGAGCAGGTTATTGCTGAATAGGTGCTGCCTGATAGCACTGCTAATGACACTTTCCATCGCTTTACTGATGATTGAGAGGAGACTGACCAGGCGGTAATTGACTAGGTTGAATTTGTTTTTGTGTACAGGGCATGCCTGGACAATTTACCACATTATTGGGTTGATGCCAGTGCTGTATTTGTACTGGAACAATCTGGCTAGAGGTGTAGCAAGTTTTGGCAAGTTTTCTGCACTATTGCTGGAATTGTCAGGGCCTGTAGTCTTTGCATTAGCCAGTGCTTCCAACTGTTTCTTGCTATCATATGTAGTGACTCTCATTGAAAACTGGCATATGTGATGCTGGAATGACTGGAGAAGGCTGCTATGGATCATCCACTTGGTACTTCTGGCTGAAGATTGTTGCAAATACTTCAGCCTTGTCTTTTGTACTGATGTGCCGGGCAGAAATGATGGCGCAATATAAGATTCCTCACAATATCTAATTCATGACATTACTTCTTAAATAGTAAATTGGTCTATATTAATACACAAATATGTGAATACAGGTGAGGTACTGCCCTCCACTGCTCCAGAGAAATGCAACCTGTTGAGATGTGGGTCAAGAGTTTAACAATTGGCGAGCACACAAGCAACATTGATAGCCTCTGGAATGTTGATAATCTTGACTTGATTCAAAGTTTCTTTGAAAAGCTAGCCAACTAAGTATGCTTCCTATACTAGTATCACTAATCATGAAGTGTGGGACTTGCCAATTAGTGAAAAGTTGAAAAATCAAAAGAACTGCGGATGCTGTAAATCAGAAACAAAAACAAAGTTACTGGAAAAGCTCAGCAGGTCTGGCAGCATCTGTGAAGGAGAAAACAGAGTTGACATTTCACGTCTGGTGACTTTTCGGGTCCTCTGAGGAAGGGTCACTGGAGTGAAAAGTTCAGTTGTCATTTGGATTTTAAAAATCAGTTACACCAAAGTTTTATTTTCTAATCTTAGTATTCCAGAATTCCAGTCAACAAATTCAGCAAGTTAGCACAGAGTTCCTTTTGCCAGGCACAACACATCTTTCGCGAATCATTAGTATCACTGTCATAATTCTGACAGCATTCCAGTGAGAGACAGAACTTGAGTCTATTCCTTTTACAGATTCAACCTCTAATGTACAGACATACACATTATTAATTATGAACCTACAGATTCGTTCAATATTATTTCAGTTTGTTCCAACATAAATGAGTGTAGGTGAATCCTCAATTACACTTATCATCTGATTACAATTAATTACACCAAGAATATTCAAGTAGGACATACGAATGATGGCAATACAAAACCAATGTGATCATTCCTTGTTGGATGAGTTACTATTACACCATAACGTGGATATTGATTAGTGACATAAAGTAACCGCTCTTCGAGATGTAACAAACCAGCCACAGAGTGGGGGCCACATTTCACAAGTGCAGGGAGGATTTTTCAATGAACTCCCAAAAGAACAGGAAGCCAGTAGATGAATGATTGACATAAAAACCAAAAAAAAAGCTGGAGAGAATCAGCAGATCAGGCAGCATCTGTGAAGAGAGAAACAGAATTCCTTTTCAAGTCCAGTGACTCATCTTCGGAACATGTTTCATTCCTGAACATCTCAGGGTACACTCCATGGTCAGTGACCGTCTGAAACCCCTGTCCACTGAGCTGGCATTTGACAAGCATCAGCCTCACCACATCATCATGGCACATATCCAATACAGTTGAATAGCTAATAGATTTAGAATAGTTAATAATTGCGAAGAGGTCAATTCGACACAAAGGGTTGGGAGATGAGTGAACATGGGTTACTATGTGTGGTTAGTTTAGCTGGCTGGACAGCTGGTTTATAATTCTAGGGTTACAGCAACTGCATGGGTTCAATTCCTGCATCTGCTGAAGTCATGCCTTCTTAACCTTGCCCCTTTTTTAATTTCAAAAATATACTTCATTCATAATATATACATGCACACATATATTTACTAAAACAATTCGGTTCTGTACAATAGCATATGAAGAAAACAAACAAACCTTGGAGTTTGACTCCATCCTACAAATTAATCAAAGGCATCTCTTAGTTGTATAAATTTTTTATTTAGATATATTTGAGGCACTGGGAGGGTCTGCTAACTGAGCAAACCCCCCTTTAGGCCGCATGGGACGAACCTTGACAAAAACCATTGCATCTCTCTCCAGACAACCTTTGCACAGTCACATTCCAACAAGAGATGTGTGGCTGTCTCTTGTCCCCCACTGTCACTCCAAGGGCAGTGTGTCTGAGCGTACGTGAAGGATCTCACAAGTAGCGCTCTTCTCACCACCAGCCAAGCGATGCCTCGGTGCTTGTTGGAAAGTTCTGGTGATGAGGCAAATGGCTTTGCTCAGGAAACAACCTGACAGGATCCACCCCCTCCTTTTTCCCTCAGAATCTCAAGGATATTGTGTGCTGACCATTTCCTGATGGACTTATGGTCAAAAGTGTTTTTTTTTAAACAAATTTCTGAAGAACAGGTGATATGGAATGGTCCAACTGCTTGGAGTGTTCTACTCGGCAATGAGGCCAGACTCATCCTATGCAACACTGGGGACAGATAGAACCTCAGTATGTACTGACACTTGTGGTGTTTGTGTACAGATGGTCTATGCTCAGCTTAATGCAGCCACACTCAAAAGTGGCCATCAGGATTAGGGTGGCATTGGGCACTTTCTTCCCTTCCAGTCCACAACCTTGTACATACATGGCATCCTGGTGGAAACAATCCATTATGGATCCCCAGACGAAGTGGAAGATAATTCGGGTGATTGCAGAGGCACAGGTCCTGGGAATGGGCCAGATTGCACTATGTGCAACAACAGATAAAGTGCCACACACCTGATGACAAACTTTATACCTGTAACGGAGAGGGAGAGATGCTCCCAAAAGACCAGTTTCTGCCTCACCTTTGTGATGCTCTCCTCCCAAGATTTTGCACACATCCTGGCGCCTTCAAACGATATTCCCAGCACCTTCGCCTGGTGCTGAAGGGAATGAAAGAATTGTTGGTCCAGGTCCTAATCGATTTACCTTGATACCCGAGGCCAGTTTGAACTGGCCACAGATATTCATGAGTCAGTGCATTGACGGCAGATCCGAGCAAAAACATGGCAAAATCATCCATGTACAGGAAGGTGTTGACCTGTAAGCCTCTGCTGTCTGGAATAGTCACCCCTGTCAGACTTGCATCCTTCCTCATGGACTCAATGAAAGTCTCCATAAAGCACACAAACAAGGCAGGAAAGAGCGGGTAGCCCTGCCTGACTCCAGATCTGATCAGGAAGCTTTCCAATTCACATCCATTGATTGAGACTGCAGGAGCGATGTTAGTGTAGAGCAGTTAGATCCAATTTCAGATTCCCTCCCCAAAACCCATTTACAAGAGCATGTCCCACAAGTACGTATGCAATATCCTGTCACAGGCCCTCTCCTGGCCCAGGCTGAGAGTTAGGTGTGTAGCCCCTGTCCTGCATTTAGTTGATTGCATCCCTGAGGAGCACGCGTCTCTCAGATCATCTTGCCCAGTACAGCACAGGTTTGTTCAGGAATGATCACCGATCCCAGAGCTGATCTTCCCTGGGTGGTGATGACCTTAGAGATGTGGCCAATCAACATCACAAAAAATAGATCAAGAGGTCATTGCCACTTTGCTGTTTATGGGAGCTTGCTGCCTTTCTTACTTTTTAGTGGCGGCTACATTTCAAAATTATGTCATTGGCTGTAAAGCACTTTTGGATGTACTCAGGATGTGAATGATGCTATATAAATGCAAGATTTTTTCTTTACTTTGCTTATTGCTCACACATAATTTTCAGCCGAGATAATTTGAAAATATAAAAAAAACTGCAAAAGTTGGAAATCTGTATTAAAAACAGAAAATGTTGAAAATCCTCAGCATGTCAGGTAGCATCTAGTGAGATGGAGTTAATGTCTGAGTTCAATGATCTTTCAAAGAACACAGTCTCTGCTTACCTGCTACTCGTTTGAAATCAACTGACACTTAAATAATCTTTGTTTTCCCTGGAGTGTCAGAGGCTGAGGGGTGACTTTACAAGAGATTTACAAAATCATGAGGGGCACGGATGGGCTAAGTGGCCAAGGTCTTTTTCCCCCCTCGGGTGGTGGAAGCCCAAAACTAGAGGGCATAGGGTGAGAGGTGAAAGATTTAAAGAGGACCTAAGGAGGAACTTTTTCACACAGGGTGATGCATGTGTGGGACAAGCTGCCAGCAGAAATGGTGGAAGCTCGTATAATTACAACACGTAAAAGGCATCTGGATGGATATATGATTAGAAAAGGACTGGAGGGATATGAGCCAAATGCTGACAAATGGACCTAGGTTAACTTGGGAGGAAAAGTCACCAGACCTGAAATGTTAACTCTGTTTTCTCCTTCACAGTTGCTGCCAGACCTGCTGAGCTTTCCAGCAAATTTGTTTTTGTTCCTGATTTACAGCATCCACAGTTCTTTTCGTTTTTATCTTGGGATATCTGGTCGGCATGGACAGGTTAGACCATAGGGCCTCTCTTCATACTGTACAGCTCTATGACTTTATGAGAACAATTTGAAAATTATTTCATAAACTGTATGAAAGTGGAGGTACTGTTAAATAAAACTCAGAAATTAGTTAGAAAGTATCACACTATGGTGTTAAAAAACAACTTGAAGTTAACACAGTGTGGAGCTGGAATAACACAGCACCTTAGGAGCACAAAACAGTTGCATCACGGTAATGACATGTCCCCGGTTAATTAGAGATAACGAGGTGTAGAGCTGGATGAACGCAACTAGGAAGCTGACGTTTCGGGTCTGGACCCTTCTGTTGTGTTCATCCAGCTCTACACCTTGTTATCCTCAGATTCTCCAGCATCTGCAGTTCCCACTATCTCCCTGGTTAATTAGCCGTGTTTTCATTGGTGAACAAGAAAGAGGATTTGGACGCAAGTGTAACCCATATAATCATTAGGTTAGCCAAATTTAGGGTCCAATTGTCTGGTTAACGATGAAGTCGGGAGACGGGGTAGTGATTTTTAAAACCATCCTGTTTGTTCTTAACTTGCTCTTTATGGTAATTTTTGTTAAATGCATTTTCGTTGCGCGTGTCTTTTACGAAAAAAGGATTCTCTTCCAAGTGATTCGTTGATTAGAAAAATAGCTTAAAATAAGTGTTGGTTCGCCCCTGTTAACTAGCAATAATGACTGACCTGATCATTCTAGTTAATGGATTTTATTTCAGTGTTTTAAATGTCTTCCTCGCTCTTCCCCAGGTTCCTCTGTTGAAAAGTGAGATGAATAATGGGGCTTTGCCAGTAACCTTTACACACTCTTTTCAAGCATTTGAATGTAACCACTTGTATCATTCTTAATTAATACAAACTGGCCCAAAAGTACTTCATAGTAATTCTTGATTTTTTTTTTCGTCAGTTATGTTTTTTGTCAACGAAACTCCTTCTTTACTTTCAAATGCGAAAGAATCCATCTCCTAATGCATTACTGTAATCAAATACCACTTTCAATTCCTCCCGCTTACTTCGTTGGAATTTGTTAATAATTAGGTGTGGTTGTTTTAAAAAGAAATGACTCTTATTTTGAATCCCTCAAAGATATTGCAAGCTGTAAATACAAGGGACAAAATTTGTAGTCGCGTTATTGCTATTCCAGAACAGACTATCACTAGCCTACTTTTAAAGCAATGAATGGTATTTCCCTTTCTCACTTTTTTAAAAAAATAAAGTCAAAAATTTAGCCTTGAACGGTAGGGAAGCAAAATCAAACCCCAATTCCCCTGGATGTGGGATGTTTGCTTGCTCCTTGCCTCCCTTCGAGATCGGGCGTAGGGCGATTACTTTTAAAATCCCAGGTAGTGACACTTTTTTTTAAACCTCCCATGCAATTTAGTTCTATGCTCGCTTGGGGTTTTTTTTATGCCTCCTTTTTAGTAAGGTGACGAGCTCTTTGTCAACTTGTTAGTGAGCCCTACGCTAGATCTGTAGTCACTTGAAACCAGTACGTTTATTATTCCTTTACATTTCAGAGTCAGCCAACCAATTAGTACAAATGTGGGACCGAGTAAGGCTAGCTATTGTATTGATGAACGTACGCTTTTTTACATGGCACTCAACAGCATGTTTCCTGGTTAATGATGGGACTTGAGGGACAGCATAGTGTGCTTGCTCTAGGCCAAAATATTCTGGTTAAAGTTCATCCTACTTCACGTGTGGTAACATGTCTCAACAGGTTAATTTGGAGGGGAAAAATGTCTGGTTAATTTATTAATCTGTCAAATCTGAATTTCTCTTAATCCTGAGAATATTTTTTCTTCAGAGTTTATTTTTGTGCTCACAGAACTAGCAATGGAAAGTAGGTTTACCTCATGTCTTTGAAGTTGGGAGGGGTATTACCCAATTTTTCTTCAGCTGGGTATTGTGTCTTTTATTGGAGAAGGGTTTATGGCCAAACATGGCTGCTCTGTTTTCCTCCTCCCATTTGTGCTGAATATGGGCCACAATTTTAATAAGCAAAATAATCAATTGAAGTTTCAAAGAATTCCTTTAAAATCAGTTTCTTCTGGGACAATAATTTTAAGGTAAAGAACCAGTTTTATTCCATCTAATTATTGATTTTCCTAAAATAGATTAAGATTACAGTACTTCGAGCAGTAAACATTGTAACTTTTTAAACATCCCCAGTTTATTTTCCTCTATTGGCTAATTCAAAGTAGGAGACAGGTTGAAACGTCAGCTTTTGTGCTCCTGAGATGCTGCTTGGCCTGCTGTGTTCATCCAGCCTCACATTTTATTATCTTGGAATTCTCCAGCATCTGCAGTTCCCATTATCTCTGACAGGTTGAAGTATGTGTGGTAAGGAGCAATTACCTTGCCTCCTGCTCTGTGTATAACTTGTAATTCAACAAGTTTTTCAAATATGTGACGTTGCAGAAGTTTCTTTAAAATGTTTTCTTTCTAGGTGTGCGGTATTGAGCTTATGTGGCTGGGTGCTTCAATTCATTTGAATCTATACCCCATGTCTTTACTGGCTAGTAAATTGGTTCCTGCTGTACTCCTGATTGCTGGTGTCCTGATTTTTTTCATGGCCACCTTTGGATTTGCTGCTGTTTGGAAGGAGAACAGTACTATGATGAAAGTGGTAAGTTTTTTTTGTGAATTGTTTTTATTCATAACTTCATTTTAAACATATAAGACAAGCAGTCCCAAAAGTAAATATTAATATTATTAATTATGGAAATATTTAAACACAGACTAGAGAGAAATAGCAGTGGGAAGGAGATCCAGCGGGGGTGGACACGTTGGTAACAACAGCATAAATAGAACTAGGAAAACAGTTATGTAGAGAGAGCATGAGAAGATTGCTGTCCTACTTAAATTTAACAGCTCTTTGAGGCAGAAGCAAAGTGACATTAGGTGAATAAAATTAAAGAAAATTAATCAATCTGAAGCAAGGGCATTACATTTGAAAAAGGGAACAAATGAAAGCATGAATCACAAATTGGCTAAAGTGGATTGGCAAAATATATTAAAAAGCATGGCCTTGCATGAGTAATGTGTAGTTCTTTAAAAAGTATCCATATTCCTTCAAGGTGTAAAATTCAGTTACTCAGTCATGGCTAACATAAGAAGCTTAGGACTGCACAAGTTTAAAAGAAAAGGCCTCCTAAATTTGCTGAAAATTGCAGTAATTTTGAGGATTGGGAAGTTCAGAAAATTAAATTAAAGGATTACCATGAAAAGGAGAATAGAAAATGAATGCCATCTAGCAAAAAATATAAATATATAAAGATGGCATGTAAAAGCTTCAAATAGTTAAATGCAAAGGAAATGTTTGGCTAAAATGAATGAGTGTCTATTATCAGATGAATTTTTAACAGGAAATAGAGAAATGGCAGAGAAGTTAAATAATTGCTTTGTTTGTTTTGACTGGGGCAGACACTAAAAAATCCCAAAACAAGTAATCCAGGAGGCTAGGGAGAATAAAGGGTTGAAGGAAATTAACATTTGTAAGAAGGTTGAATTGAGAAACTAATGGGCTTGCAAGTTGATAAATCTGCAGAACCTGACAATTTACATCCTCTATTGTTGAAGGGAGTGGATAGTGCTTTGATAATTATCCTTCAAGATTATATAATTTCTTAAATGATTCCTGTGGAGTGAAATTTGCTACCTTCCACTTCACAGGAATCATTTAAGAAATTATATAATCTTGAAGGATAATGATTCCTGTGAAGTGGAAGGTAGCAAATTTCACTCCACTTTTTAAGAATGAAGTGAGAAAGCAAACATGGAACTATGGACCTGTTAAACTTATATCAGTGCTAGGAAAAATGCTAGAATCTAGTACAAAGGATGGGGTCAATAGACATCTGGTTGATAACGGTCTGCATAATTGAATGGATTTGTGAATAGGGCATCATATTTAACAAACTCACTGGAAATATTTGTTGAAGATGTTACTAACAAAATGGATGTAGTACGCTTTGATTATTAGGCTTTTGGTAAGGCTCCTTACAGGAGATGCTGAAAAATTTAAAGCACAATGTCTTGGCATGGAGTAACATTTGTTTTCTGACTGTTAATTTGAGTCATTCCTGCATTAGTAGCTTGTGACTAGTGGGGTACCATAAGGACCAGTACTTGGCTCCAAGCAGTTCACAATATTTTGTTTGGAATTGACGACCAAATGTAATATTTCCGCATTTTGCGGATGATGCAAGGCTAAGTGTGAATGTAAGATCGTAAGACATAGATGCAGAAATTAGGCCATTCGACCCATCAAGTCTGCTCTGCCATTCAGTCTGGCTGAAAAGTTCCTCAACCACTTTCTCCCCATAACCCTTGATCTCCTTGATAATCAAGAACCTATCTATCTCAGTTTTAAATGTACTCAATGACCTGGCCTCCAAAGCCTTCTGTAGCAGTGAATTCCATGGATTCACCACTCTAGCTGAAGAAGTTTCTCCTCATCTGTGTTCTAAAAGATGTTACCTTTACTCTAAGGCTGTGCCCTCAGGTCCTAGTCTGTCCTACCAACGGAAGCATCTTCCCAACATCCATTCTGTCTAGGCCATTCAGTATTCTAAGTTTCAGTTAGAACCCCCTCATCCTTCTAAATTCTAAATGCGTATAGTCCCAGAGTCCATAAATGTTCCTCATTTGTTACACTTTCCATTCTTGTGAACTTCCTCTGAGACCACTGCAGGGCCAGTACATTCTTCCTGACATATGCGACCCAAAGCTGCACATAATACTTCAAATGTGGCCTGACCAGAAGCTTATATAAAGCCTCAGCAGTACCTCCCTACTTTTATTTTCAAGTCCTCTCAAAATAAATGTCAACATTGCATTTGCCTTCCTGACTACTGACTCAACCTGCAAGTTTACCTTGAGAGAATCTTGGATTAGAACTCCCAAGTCTCTTTGCACTTCAGACTTCTTAATTTTCTCCCCATTTAGAAAATAGTCCATGCTTTTATTCCTCTTACCAAAGTGTATGACCTCACACTTTCCTACATTGTGCTCCATCTGCCACTTCATTGCCCCTGCTCCTAACCTGTCCAAGTCCTTCTGCAGCCTCACCACCTCCTCAATACTACCTGTTCCTCCACCTATCTTTTGTATCATCTGCAAACTTGGCCAGAATGCTGACAGTTCCTTTATCTAGATCATTAAAGTATAAAGTGAAAAGTTATGGTCTCAACACTGACCCATGTGGAATACCACTTGTCACCGACTGCCATCCTGAGAAAGACCCCTTTATCCCCACTCTCTGCTTTCTGCCAGACAGCTAATCTTCTATCCATGCTAGCACCTTGTCACTAACACCATGGGCCCTTATCTTACTCAGCAGCCTCCTGTGGCACCTTATCAAAGGACTTCTTGAAGTCCAGCTAGATAACATCCATTGGCTCTCCTTGGTCTACCCTGCTTGTTACTTCCTCAAAGAATTCTAGCAGGTTTGTCAGGTATTACATCCCCTTGATGAAACCTTGCTAACTTTGCACTATTTTACCATATACTTCCAAACATTCAGAAATCTCATTCTTTACAACAGATTCTAAAATCTTACCCACGACCGAGGTTAGGCTAATCGGCCTGTAATTTTCTATCTCTTGCCTTACTCCCTTTTTAAACAGGGGTGTCATGTTAGCAATTTTGGCATCCTCTGGACCCGCCCTGATTCTAGCGATTCCTCAAAGATTACCACTAACTCTTCCACTATTTCTTCAGCCATCTCCTTTAGAACTCTGTGGTATAGTCCATCTGGTCCATGTTATTTATCCACCTTCAGGCCAATCAGTTTTATTAGCACCCACGGTGATGGCCGCCATACTCAGCTCTGCCCCCGACACACTCAATTTTGGGAGATTACTCGTGTCTTCCCCGGTGAAGACTGACACAAAGTAATTATTCAGCTCCCTAGCCACTTCCTCGTTCCTCACTATTACATCTCCACCGTCATTTTCCAGTGGTCCAATGTCCACTTGTGCTTCTCTTTTGCCCTTTATAAATCGAAAGAAACTCATAGTCTTATATTACTGGCTAGCTTACCCTCATTTTATCTTCTCCCTCCTTATTTCTCTTTTTTTGCCCTCTAGTCTTTGTAAGCTTCCCAGTCCTCTGGTTTCCCACTGCCCTTCCCCACATTATATGCTTTTTCTTTTGCTTTAATGCTGTCCCTGACTTCCTTAGTCAGCCAAGGTTGCCTCATCCTCCCTGTACTATGTTTCTCTTTCCTAGGGATGAATTCTTGTTGCGTCTCCTGAACTACTTCTAGAAACTCCTGCCATTGCTGTTCCACTGTCTTTCCTGCTAGGCTCCTCTTCTAGTCAATTCTGTCCAGCTCCTTCCTCATACCTCTGTAGTCGCCTTTATTCAGCTGTAATACCATTCCTCTGATTTTATCTTCTCCCTCTCAAATTGCAGAGTAAATTCTATTATATTATGATCACTGCCTCCTAAGGGTTCCTTCACCTTAAGCTCCCTTATCAAGTTTGCCTCATTGCATAACACTAAATCCAATATTGCCTGTTCCCTTGCGGGCTCCACCATGAACTGTTCCAAACAACTATCTCGCAGATGTTTCACAAACTCCTTTTCTTGCAATCCACTACCAACATGGTTTCCCAGTCCACCTGCATATCAAAATCCCCCATGATCACTGTGACTTTGTCTTTCTTACACACTTTTCTGTCTCCTGGTGGACCTCGTGCCCCAGCTCCTGACTGCTGTTTGGACGCCTGTACGTAACCCCTCCTGTGTTTGTTTTTTTAACTTTAATCTTCATGGTTCCTCATTTCTGCCCGCACAGATTCTACACCATCTGGCCCTACTTCATTTCTTCCTATTTAATTTAAGTTCTTACTAATAAGGCAACTCCAGGCCCTCAGCCCACCTGCCTATCTACTTGATAGGATGTATATCCGTGGATATTCAGTTCCCAATCCTGATCTTTCAGCCACATCACTGTGCCACAAGCTCGTTTACCTCATTCCTTGTACGGTGTGGTAAGGAAGATATTTAGTGGCTCTATGAGGATTTGGACTGGTTTGGTGAATACTCAAGAAGATGGCAGGTGCAATATGATATGGGGGAAAATATTATCTGTTTTGATCGCAAGAACAGATGTGCAGAGTATTTCTTCTAAATGGCAAGAGGTTGGAAAGTGTACATGTACAAAGGAACCTAGATGTCTTTGTTGATTAAGTCACTGAAGGTGTAGTAAGCTATTAGGAAGGTCTCGAATAAAGTCTCTGAAGAAGAATCATACAAGACTCAAACTGTTAAGTCTCTTTCTGTCTCCACTGATGCCAGGCCTGCTGAGTTCCTCCACCATTGTTAGTTTTAAGAAGGCTAATAGGATAGTAGTCTCTCATTGCAAGAGGATTTAAATACAGGAGTTGTGAAGTTTTATTTCTATCATGTACAAGTTTGGTTAGGCTGCATCTGGAATATCACTTGCAGTTTTATTCATACTCGATGTGGGCATCACAGACTAGGTCAGCATTTATTTCTTATCACAAATTGCTCAGAGTAGTTAAGAATCAACTACATTGCTTTGCATTTAGAGTCCCATGTAGGCCAACCCAGGTAAGGATGGGTAGTTTCCTTCCCTAAACGACATTAATGAAACAGGTTGGCTTTTTTTCCAACAATCAAGTGGTTTCATAGTCATCATTCAACTCTTAATTCCAGATTTTTGTTGAATTCAAACTTCACCATTTGCCATATGAACCAATGTCCCCAGATTAATAGACTAGCAATAATACCACAGGCCAATGCCTCCCCTCTTCTGAGATAAAATGATATTACTTTGGAAGGAATGTAACAAAGGTTTGCTGGAATTGTTCCCAGGGTGTTGGAACTGTTCTATGAAGAGAGATGGGGCAACTGGGCCAATTTGTCTGGGGTGGGTAAAAGGCATTAACATGTTCAATCCGTTGTGATCATTGCTTGGTGGGCAGAATACCCGACTCTGGTTCCTATGTTTCTAAGTGGGTTCAGATCATGACTGTTGGAAATAGTAATTAGTCAGCTGGGATCTGTATCATAGAAACAGTCTCCATCTGAACCATGCTAGGACTGGTGGTCTTGTGAACCCCATAACTAGGAAGTAGAGGGTTTTAAATATGAGACTTGAGGGATCAAATTTTGGTAGATGTAGCAAGTTACAGGATAGTCAAGGGAGGAGACCAAAATGCTAATATGAAAATGATGGCTAGAAAGTAGAGAGGAAAAAGAAACTAAGAATCTATCAATAGTGAACAAAATGTTATGAAGATTTAATAAAGGTTTTTGCATCTGAATGTATGCAGCATTCATAATGTAAATGAATTGTTACCAAACATGAATTTAAAAATGTGATCTGGTAGCCATTGGAGAGATATGGCTGCAGGATGATAGATTGGTTCCTGCATATTGAGTATATGGCATTTGAGAAGAATAAGAAGCTTTGTAAAGCATAATTCTCCGGCATTGGTGTGATAGTTAGAGATGACCTTGGTTCTAGAAATGTAAAATCAGTTTAGGTGTAGAAAAGGAATAGTAAGAGAATGTAAGATAACAAAGTGTGAAGCTGGATGAACACAGCAGGCCAAGCAGCATCTCAGGAGCACAAAAGCTGACATTTCGGGCCTAGACCCTTCATCAGAGAGCACTCTGATGGGTCTAGGCCTGAAACGTCCGCTTTTGTGCTCCTGAGATGCTGCTTGGCCTGCTGTGTTCATCCAGCTTCACACTTTGTTATCTTACATTCTCCAGCATCTGCAGTTCCCATTATCACAGTAAGAGAATGAAGTCACTTTTCAGAAATGATCTATATTCCCTTAACAGTAACCACAATATAGGATGAAGTTTACAAGAAGAAATATTGCGTGTTTGTGGTTCAAGGAGGATACGTAATCATGGGTGACATTTTAATCTGCATAAACTGGAAGTACAAGATTGGTACTTGTAGTGTAGCAGAGATCGTAGGATGTTTTCAGACGTGCTTCTTGAAAGTACAATCTGATACCAACCATAGAATACATCATTTTGGACTTGATAATCGATGCTGGGTTTACTGTTATCATTTAGATAAATGACTTGGATGAGAATATAAGAAGCATTGTTAGTAAGTTTGTGGGTGATACCAAATATAGTGGTATACTGAACAGTGAAGAAGGTTATCTAAGAGTAAAAGCAATCTTGATTAGCTGTGCCAATGGGCCAAGGAATGGCAGATGGAGTTTAATTTAGATCAAAGTTGCATTTTGGAAAGGCAAATCGTGGAAGGACTTGTACAGTGAGTGGTAGAGCCATAGAAAGTGTTATCAAACAGAGTCCTAGGGGTTCAGGTGCATAGTTGCTTCAAATTGGTGTCACAGGTAGACAG
The DNA here is from genome assembly GCF_030684315.1 of Stegostoma tigrinum. Classification (NCBI taxonomy): domain Eukaryota; kingdom Metazoa; phylum Chordata; class Chondrichthyes; order Orectolobiformes; family Stegostomatidae; genus Stegostoma; species Stegostoma tigrinum. The sequence continues at coordinate 53,435,043 of NC_081360.1, read as the reverse complement.
GGTGATAAAGGAGGCATTTGACATGCTCGCTTTCATGTATCAGAGAATTGAGTTGGGATGTCATGTTGTGGCTGTACAGAATGTTGATAAGGTTGTTTTTGGAGTACTGTGTACAGTCTTTGGTCACTCTGCTATAGAAAGAATATCATTAAATTGGAAACGGTACAGAAAAGATGTGTAAGAATGTTACTGGGACTGGAGGGTTTGAGTTATAAGGGGAGGCTGGATAAGCTAAGATTTTGTCTTTTCCTTGGAGAAGAGGAAGATCAGGGTGACCTTAGAGGTTTATAAAAGCATGAGGGCATAGATAAGGTGAATAGCAAAAGTATTTTCCTTGGGGTAAAGGAGCTTAAAAAGTAGAAGGCATAATTTTAAGGTGAGTGGGGAAAGACTTAAAAGGGACTTTGGGCAACTTTTTTCACACAGGTATATATACGGAATGAAGGAAGTGGTAGGTACGGGTTCAGTTACAACATTTAAAAGATATTTGAATAGGTACGTGAAGAGGGAGTGTAGTTTTAAGGTGATTGGAGGAAAGTATAGGGGAGACATCAGAGGTAGGCTCTTTACACAGAGTGGTGAGCATGTGGAATGTGCTGCTGACAGTGGTAGTGGAGTCAGATACTTAAGAGACTTTTAAGTGACTCCTGGATAGGCACATGGACAATAGTAAAATGTAGGGTATGCAGGGTAGAGTGATCTAGTGGGATAATAGGTCGGCACACCACTGTGGGCCGAAAGGCCTGTACTGTGCTGTACAGTTCTATGTAATAGGAAAATTTTAGAGGGATATAGGCCAAACACAGGCAAATGGAACTGGTTTTAGTTTGGGAAACCTGATCGGCATGAATGAGTTGTACTGACTGCACTGTCTCTGTCCTGACTCTGACTCCATAAATAGTTAATACTTCACAGTTGCAGTATCGCTAGGCAGCTGTATCAACATGCTTAAGTTTTACATCCAGTTTGAAAGGGTGAAGAGTAAGTCAATACCTTTTAAAAATTTAAAACAAGAGTACTATAGTTATGAAAGATATTGTGGGTGGCATGGTGGCACAGTGGTCAGCACGGCTGCCTCACAGCACCAGGGGCCTGGGTTTGATTTCAGCCTTGGGCGACTGTCTGTGTGGAGTTTGTGTTCTCCCTGTGTCTGTGTGCGTTTCCTCTGGGTGCTCCGGTTTCCTCCCACAGTCTTAGGATGTGCAGTTTAGGTGGATTAACCATGGGAAAGTGCAGGGTTACAGAGATAGGTTAGGGAGGTGGATCTGGATGGAATGCTCTTTGAAGTGTCAGTGTGGACTCCATGAGGCAAATGGCCTGTTTCCACACTGGAGGGATTTTCTGATTCTATGAAAGCTGGGCTGGCTGAAGTGAACCCAAATTGTCAGCTAGCAAATCATTAGAGAAGCTTAAAATAACTGTACTCTTTCTAGACATTCCCAGGGGAGAGCTCATCCATGGTTAACTAAATAAATTAAGGAAAATACCAAGCTTGAGAAAAAGCACATATTGCACCAAGATGAGTGCAGGTTAGAATATAAAGCATGGTTTGAGAGTGATTTGAAGGTTAATCAGGAGGAAGGATTTAGAGCATGAAAGGAAGCTAGCTAGGAATGTAAAATCAGATAACGAATTTCTACTGGTCTAAATGAAAAAGCAAACAGATAAGTAAAGTGAGTGTCTGTCCTGATTAGAATGAGAATGGGACATTAATTGACGATGATGAAATATAGGTTAAAACAAATTTTGCATCTGTCTTCGTTATAAAGGGTACTAGAAAAATCCTGGTAATAGTTCTCAATCAGAAGGTGAATGGAAGAGACAAGCTTAGTTAAATTGCAAACGCAAAGGGTACAAGACTGAGGAAATTGATGGAACTCGGGTGATAATTGTCTATCTTCTAACAGAATTCATTTTAAAGCTTTTAAGATGACAACTAATGAGTAGGTGCATTAGGGTTAATTTTCGATAATTTCCAAGATTCTAAAAAGTGGCAACTTTAATCCCCGTCCATTCAAAATAAAAAGAAAGGTAGAAAGCAAGAAATAAAGACCAGGTAGGTCAATGACTGTTGTTGGAAGGGTGTTAAAATGTTCAATAAGGAGGTTCTTAGCTGGGCCCAAAAGTCCAAGGTAACACAGAAAAGTCTGCATGGGTTTGTGAAAGTGAAATAACGTTTAACCAATTTATTGGAGTTCTTTGAAGGGGTAACATGGATAAGGATAAATCCATTGTGCCATTCTTGAATTTTCAGCGCACCTTTGACAAAGTGTCACATGCAAATTTATTGTGCTTCTGCTTTGTGCGATGTATCATAGGTAATATATTTGCCTAGAAAGAAGATTTGGCTGGCAGGAAACAGGAAGCATGACTGTTCTCAATTGACATGACGTGACAAGGTTGAGTCCCACTGATGCCTCAACTTTATACAAGTCATATTAATGACTTGGATGAGAGAGACAAAGATGTGGTGACTATATCTGCAGAGGACACAAATAAATGTAGAAAAGTGTGTTGTGAAGAAGACTGAAGGAAGTTGCATACAGATATAAAGGTTGAGTGAATGGCCAAAACACTCACTGGAGCATAATGTGAGAAAATGAGAAATTGTTCACTCTGGCAGGATGGAAAAGCAAGGTATTACTGAACCAGGTGCAGAGACATCTAAGTTTTCATGTGAATGGGTCACAGAAATTAGCAAGCAGGTACAACAAGCTATGTAGAAGCTAATGAGATACTGCCTTTTATTGCAAGAGCAACTGAGCAGAAAATTATGGATGTCTGGGCATTGTTGAGACCATGTCATGATTATTGTGTGCAGTTTTCGTCTCTTGTTTAAGGAAGAATGTAAACATGTTGGAAGTGGTTTCAGAGCAGGTTTACCTGATTGATGCCTGGACTGTGTGGGTTGCCTTTTGAAGATAGGCTGGTCAGATTACACGTGTTTCCCCCGCAATTGAGGAGCACAGATATATTGACAAGGTGGATATTGAAAGGGATATTTTCGTGTTATGGATCAGGCTAGAACTTGTGCACTTCTTTTAAAATTAGGGGTTGCTCCCTTCATTTGAAAGATCAGAATGTTTTGATAGTTGTGGCTTCAGAACTCTGCCTCAGTGGTGACAGTGGGGTAATATAGTTTTTTTTAAGGAATTGAATGTTATCAGGAGTGGATATCAATGTGGAATTTGATATAATTGAATGGCAGAGCTAGTTCAAGCAGGTGAATGACTTTCTTTTACTCCTAACTTGTATGCTTGTATTCTTCTTAAGAAACTGGAAATCTTGGAATAAATGGTGTTCTAGGGCATTTTTTAAGAACTTTTTTCTAACCCGTATGCTTTGAGATAAAATAAAACATTCTACATATCCACTCTCGGATTTTGAAAAATATGTATTGCAGGAAGAATTGGCCAGACTTTTCTGTCCTGCGATGTCCCCTCACTACTGTGAATCTCCACCTCTTGTCTGTCCTGTTTACCCTTAACATTCAGTCAATCAATTCCAATTCATGACATCATCTATTTTTCTCCTGTTCTTCTTTTCTATAAATCTTCTTCTCCAATATTTGTCTGTTTATCATCTACTCTAATGATGTGTCTGAGATTCTCCTTCTGTCCTTGATGTTATATACACAAATATCCTCTTCTCCAGCTGTTTCCAGCATGTCCTCATTAGTCTTTCTAGGATATGCTGAAAAACCTCCATAACTCAAATGCATCCAACTCTTTGAACTTAATGCTTGTTTTAAACAGAACTTCTGCATGAGATTTTAGGCTGTTTGGTAATGGAGTGTGCTTCCCCAGAAAAATGCAGTAAACAAACTTGTACAGTTCGCATGTTACAGTTTATGAGAAACAGCTGGCAGCTTCTTTTAAATGAAAGAACAGAATTGGCAGTTAACTTTCGACTTGGATACAGTTTGTTAATATTAAACATTTTAAAAATGTTTTCTTCTTGTTGCAAAAGTCTATGACTGTCAAAAAGCAGAGTTATAGAGCTGTACTATGTGAAAACAAGCCTGTTGGCCCTACTTGTCCATGCTGACCTGATATTCTAAATTAATCTTGTCCCATTTGATCTATATCCCTGTAAACACTTCCTATTCATGTACCCACCTTTTACATGTTGTAATTGTACCAGCCTCCTCCACTTTGATAGCTCATTCCATATACGCTTCGCCGCCCTGTGTTTTAAAACAAAATGTCCCTTAGGTCCCTTTTTAAAGCTTTCCCCTCTCACCTTAAACCTATGCCCTCTAGTTTTGGACTGCCCTACCCTGGGGTTAAGACCTTAGCTATTCACCTTATCCATGCCCCTCATGTTTTTATAAACATCAATGAGATCACCCCTTGGCCTCCGATGCTCCAAGGAAAATAGCCCCAGCCTACTCAGCCTCTCTGCATGGTCCAAACTTTTCAACCCTGACAACAACCTTGTATTTATAGAGGACCTTTAACATAATGAACAGAGAACATAGATCAGTACAGCACAGAACAGGCCCTTCAGCCCACAATGTTGTGCCGACCATTGATCGTCATGTATGCACCCTCAAATTTCTGTGACCATATGCATGTCCAGCAGTCTCTTAAATGAACCCAATGACCTTGCTTCCACAACTGCTGCTGGCAACGCATTCTATGCTCTCACAACTCTCTGTGTAAAGAACCCGCCTCTGACATCCCCTCTATACTTTCCACCAACCAGCTTAAAACTATGACCCCTCGTGCTAGCCATTTCTGCCCCTGGGAAATAGTCTCTGGCTATCAACTCTATTTATGCCTCTCATTATCTTGTATACCTCAATTAGGTCCCCTCTCCTCCTCCTTTTCTCCAATGAAAAGAGACCGAGCTCAGTCAACCTGTCTTCATAAGATAAGCCCTCCAGTCCAGGCAGCATCCTGGTAAACCTCCTCTGAACCCTCTCCAAAGCATCCACATCTTTCCTATAATAGGGCGCCCAGAACTGGACGCAGTATTCCAAGTGCGGTCTAACCAAAGTTTTATAGAGCTGCAACAAGATCTCACGACTCTTAAACTCAATCCCCCTGTTAATGAAAGCCAAAACACCATATACTTTCTTAACAACCCTGTCCACTTGGGTGGCCATTTTAAGGGATCTATGTATCTGCACACCAAGATCCCTCTGTTCCTCCACACTGCCAAGAACCCTATCCTTAATCCTGTACTCAGCTTTCAAATTCGACCTTCCAAAATGCATCACCTCGCATTTATCCAGGTTGAACTCCATCTGCCACCTCTCAGCCCATCTCTGCATCCTGTCAATGTCCTGCTGCAGCCTACAACAGCCCTCTATGCTGTCAACGACACCTCCGACCTTTGTGTCGTCTGCAAACTTGCTGACCCATCCTTCAATCCCCTCATCCAAGTCATTAATAAAAATTACAAACAGTAGAGGCCCAAGGACAGAGCCCTGTAGAACCCCACTCACCACTGACTTCCAGGCAGAATATTTTCCTTCTACTACCACTCGCTGTCTTCTGTTGGCCAGCCAATTCTGTATCCAAGCAGCTAAGTTCCCCTGTATCCCATTCCTCCTGACCTTCTGAATGAGCCTACCATGGGGAACCTTATCAAATGCCTTACTGAAGTCCATATACACCACATGCACAGCTCGACCCTCATCAACTTTTCTAGTCACATCCTCAGAAAACTCAATAAGGTTTGTGAGGCATGACCTACCCCTCACAAAGCCATGTTGACTGTATTTGATCAAGCCATGCTCTTCCAGATGGTCATAAATCCTATCCCTCAGAATCCTTTCTAACACCTTGCAGACGACAGACGTGAGACTTACTGGTCTGTAATTGCCGGGGATTTCCCTATTTCCTTTCTTGAAGAGAGGAATTACATTTGCCTCTCTCCAGTCCTCAGGTATGACTCCAGTGGAGAGTGAGGATGCAAAGATCTTCGCAAGTGGCGAAGCAATTGCATTTCTCGCTTCCCAAAGCAGCCGAGGACAAATCTGGTCCGGGCCTGGCGACTTGTCAATCTTAACGTTTGACAAAATTTTCAGCACACCAGCTTCCTCTATCTCTATCCATTCCAGCATGCATACCTGCTCTTCAAAGGTTTCATTCACTACAAAGTTCGTTTCTTTCGTAAAGACAGAAGCAAAAAACTCATTTAGGGCTTCCCCTACCTCCTTAGACTCCACACACAAGTTCCCTATGCTATCCCTGATCGGCCCTACTCTTTCTTTGACCATTCTCTTATTCCTCACATAAGTGTAAAATGCCTTTGTGTTTTCCCTAATTCGTTCTACCAAGCCTTTCTCGTGCCCCCTCCTGGCTCTCCTCAGACCATTTTTGAGCTCCTTCCTTGCCTGCGTGTAATCCTCTCTAGCTGAACTTGACCCTAGCTTCCTCCACCTTATGTAAGCTACCTTCTTCCTTTTGACAAGAAGCTCCACCGCTCTCATCATCCAAGGTTCCTTTATCTTACCCCTTCTTGCCTGTCTCAGAGGGACATATTTACTCATCACTCGCAACAACTGTTCCTTAAACAGTCTCCACATGTCTATAGTTCCCTTACCATGGAACAATTGCTCCCAGTCCATGCTTCCTAACTCATGTCTAATCGCATCATAGTTTCCTCTTCCCCAATTAAATATCCTCCCATTTTGCCTAATCCTCTCCTTCGCCATAGCTATGTAGAATGTGAGGCAGTTATGGTCACTATCACCAAAATGCTCTCCCACCACAAGATCTGATACCTGCCCCGGCTCGTTTCCGAGCACCAAGTCTAGAATGGCCTCTCCCCTCGTCGGCCTGTCAACGTACTGCGTTAGGAAACGCTCCTGAACACACCTTACAAAAACAGCTCCATTCAAATCTTCTGCTCAAAGGAGGTTCCAATCAATATTAGGAAAGTTGAAGTCACCCATTACAACAACCCTACTGCGTCCACACTTTTCCAAAATCTGTCGACCTATGCTTTCTTCAATCTCCCTGCTGCTACTGGGGGGCCTGTAGTAAACCCCTAACGAGGTGACTGCTCCCTTGCTGTTCCTAATTTCCACCCATACTGACTTGGTAGGCAGACCTTCCTCGACAATGGAAACTTCTGTAGCTGTGATACCCTCTCTGATTAGTAGTGCTACACCCCCTCCTCTTTTTCCCCCCTCCCTATTCTTTTTAAATGTTCTAAACCCTGGAACATCCAGCAACCATTCCTGCCCATGAGAAACCCATGTCTCTGTTATGGCCACAACATCATAGCACCAGGTACTGATCCATGCTCTAAGTTCATCACTTTTATTCCTGATACTCCTTGCATTAAAGCAAACACACTTTAACTGATCCCTTGGTTCCTTCCCACTAGCTGGTCTCCCTCTTGCTATTGCCTCACCTGCATCAACTCTCACCTCTGCTATACAGCTCAGGTTCCCACCCCCCTGCCATATTAGTTTAAACCCTCTCGAACTACTCGAGCAAACCTTCCACCCAGGACATTGGTCCCCTTCCAGTTCAGATGCAACCCGTCCTTCTTGTACAGGTTCCTCCTTCCCCAGAAGGCATCCCAATTATCTACATATCTGAAGCCCTCCCTCCTACACCAGCTGCGTAGCCACGTGTTCAGCTGCGCCCGCTCCCTGTTCCTCGCCTCGCTATTTCGTGGCACTGGTAGTAAACCAGAGAATACTACTCTGTTCGTCCTGCTTTGCAGTTTCCATCCTAACTCCCTGAAATCACTTTTTATATCCTCAATGCTTTTTCTGGCTATATCATTTGTGCCAATATGTAACATGATTTCTGGCTGTTCGCCCTCCCCTTTTAGAACCTTATACACCCGATCGGAGACATCCCGGACCCTGGCACCAGGGAGGCAACATACCTTCCGGGAATCCCGATCCTGACCACAAAACCTCCTGTCAATTCCCCTAACTATCGAGTCCCCTACCACGAGTACTTTTCTATCCTTCCCCCTTCCCTTCTTTGCCACAGTGTCAGACTCAGTGCCAGAGAACTGACTACTATGGCTTTCCTCTGGAAGTGCCAGGGTGTTTCACAGAAGCATTATAAAATAAACTATGGCACTGGTAACTGGATTGGGCAAAGGTTGGATGTAAAGCCTATCTTAGATTAAACAAGTGTTTGGACAATGAAAAGGTGTTGTAGAGCCTGTGATCAGGCAACAAAAGACACAGTCATGCTGATAGAATGATTAAAAGTGGGAAATGCAATAAAGATCAGAAGTGAAGGAATACTGATTCCTCAGAGTTGTAGGTTAGAAGCAATTTACAGAAAGAGTAAGACCAAGGGGATTTTGAAAGTTAGCATGAGAACATTAAAATCAAAACGTTGACCCACATTATCTCACAGTCAAGCAGCAAGTGCAGGGGTGCTAGGAGCACTGAACATGATGGGAGGCAGGGTTTTGGATGAACTCTAGTTTAAGAGGTAAAATGTGAGTGATTATCCAGGGATGAGTTAAAATAGATAGCTCTCGGTCAGCATTCTTTGCCCATCCCTAAATGCCCCCAAAAAGGGTGGTGGGTTGCTGTCTTGAACTGCTGCTGACCATTTACTGAAGGCAAACTCAAACTGTTAAGAATTGGAATTCCAGGATTCTGATCCAGTGACTGAAGGAATGTTTCCAAATCAGATTGTGTAGCTTGGAGGGGCACTTCCAGATGGTAGTGCTCCCCTGTACCTACTGTGCTTGTCCTTCCGGTAGTAAAGGTAATGGGTTTGGAAGGATGCATAGGGAGTTTGTTACAATGCATCTTGTACCTGATACACAATGCTTCCCCGCCATCAATGGTACATTTGACTTAATGTTGACAGTAATGGAGGTACCAGTGAAAAAAAAATTGAATTATCCTGGATTGTATCAAGGTTCTTGAGTGTTGCTGGAGTTGTACTTCACCAGACAAGTGGGGAATATCTCATCACACTCCTGACAATGCTGTGTAGATGGTGGATGAACTTGGAGTTAGGAGGATTCCCTAACCTCTGATCTGCTCTTACAATGATCATACTTGTACGGCTCGTCCAGTTGACTTTCTGGTCAACGATAACCAAGATGTTGATTGTGGGGGATTTGGGGATAGTGATACAAGGGCTGTTGTTGGATATGGTCATTCCCTAGCTTTAGTATGACGCAAATATAACTTGCCACTTTTCACTTCAAACTGGACATTGTCAAGGACATGACACATTTCAGCATGAATTACTTCAGTATCTGAGGAGTCATGGATGGTCCTGAGCAGTGTGGATCAGTGGTGAACATCCTTACTTCTAACTTCAGGGCGGCATGGTGGCTCAGTGGTTAGCACTGCAGCCTCACAGTGCCAGAGACCCAGGTTCGATTCCAGCCTCGGGCAACTGTCTGTGCGGAGTTTGCACATTCTCCCTGTGTCTGCATGGGTTTCTTTCGGGTGCTCCAGTTTCCTCCCACAGTCCAAAGATGTGCAGGTTAGGTGGATTGGCCATGCTAAATTGCCCGTAGTGCTCAGGGCCGTGTGGGTTATAGGGGGATGGGTCTCGGTGGGATGCTCCAAGGGGCGGTGTGGACTTGTTGGGCTGAAGGGCCTGTGGGGAACCCAACCGAACCCAACCTAACCCAAATGATATAAGGAGCTGAAGATAGTTGGGCCTAGGAAAGTAACATAAGGAGAGCTCCTGCAGAGATGAGTGACCACCAACAAGCATAGCCATCTTCCTATATGCCAGTTATGACTGCAACCAGCAAAAAGATGCCAGTTTTGCTTGGGCTCCTTGATGTCAGACTTGATCAAATGCAGACTTGACGTCAAGGGCTGTCACTATCACCTCATCTCTGGAATTCAGCTCTATATTGTCTGTGTTTGGACCAAGGCTGTAATAAGGCTAGAAGCTGAGTGGCCCTGGCGGAACCCAAACTGAGCATTGGTGAGTAGGTTCTGCTTGAATGCTTTGTCTTCCATCACATTACTGCTGATTGAGAGTAGACTGGGGTTGTAATTTGTTTGGTTGGATTTGTCCTGCTTTTTGTGTACAGGATGTACCTTGGCAATTTTCCATATTGTTGGTGTATGTCAGTGTTGTAACTATACTCACAAAGCTTGGCTATGGGTGCAGCAGGGTCTGGAACACACCTCTTCAGAACTGTTGCCAGAATGTTGTCCAAGCCAAGAGCCTCTGCAGTATCCACTGCCTCTAGATATTTGCTTCATATCACATGGAGTGAATCAAATTGGTTGAAGACTAACTGTGGTGCTGGGGTCCTCTGGAGGGAGCCTTTTCTTTTGCACTAATATGCTGGGTTCTCCTATCACTTCAGGATGGTGATGCTTATGGAACAGGAACAATTTGCTGGAGAAACTATATTCCGTATTAACTCTGTTTTCTCTGCGCAGATATTACCAGACCTGCTGAGTTTCTCCAGCAAATAGGTTTTATTTCAGATTGCTGGCATCCACAGTGCGTTGCTTTATTTTAGTGGTATTTGTGGAGCCTCCTCCAAGTGAGTTGTTTAATTGTCCATCACCATTGATGATTGGATGTAGTAAGATTGCAGAGTTTACATGCAAACTACTAATTGTATCGCTTGGCTCTGTCAATCACTTCTTGCTCACATTAATTTTTTCTTTTGTAGTTTCACCAGATTTTTGGTTATGCCTGATGTAGCTCCTGACACATCCTCCTGCATTCTCCAATGAAAATTATTTCACTCAATGGCAGCAGTGCCACTGGATGTCAGGGAGTGATGGTTGGATTCTCTTATCGGACTTGGCCGTTGCCTGGCATTTGTGAAGCAAATATTACTCACCACGTCAGTTGAGGTCTGAATTTTGCTTTTTCCCTTTCCTAAGGCATGAGCGTTGCTGGTAAAACCAGCATTTGTTGCTTATCCCTAATTGCTCTTCAGCTGAATGGCTGCTGTCTGAAATGGCCTGGCAAGCCAGGAGTAAATGACATTACTGTGTATCTGAAGTCATATGTAAACCAACCCAGCTAAGTATGGCAAATTTCCCTACCCACGTATACCCACTGCTACTTCTGACTGGCCCTCATGCGCTCTGCATTCTTGGAATCCATGTTGAGCCCCTAGCATGGAGGTACTGCGTGGATGATATGCCAGGTTACGGTGAATACAATTCTGATGATTCACTGTGCCTCAGAGAGAATCTAATCATGATCTGTTCAAAGGCTTTTATTTAGCACTGGTCATTCCACACAACACAATAGAGGAGATCCTCAATGTCAATCTGGTCTTTGTCTCCAAAAGTTGTGCAGTAGTCACTTCTGACACTGTCATGGACAGTTACATCAGTTACACGTAGATTGGTGAGGATGTGATTTTGCTTCCCAAAAGTCATAACGATAACCCAGTGACTCCTGAATATTGGAACTGTTAAATATTAGGATTTTTGTCTTCAAGAAGTTGTTCACGATATCAGCTAATGCAGGAACAAAGAGGGCGAACAGATGTTTGGTGACAATAAATTTCTTGAAATGGGAGGTAACTTGTGGATGCTATGAGCAGAGGGCATTTGTAGAAACTAAAGATGTTAAGACAATGAGAGGATTACAGGAAGTTTAGAGCTGTAACTCTTTTATAAACTGAAGGACACAGCAGAGGTAGCTGAAAGGATGGTTTTGATCTTGCTGCTAAAGAAGGTCATGAGCTCCTTGTGCTTGTTGAAAGGGCAGAAGAATATGTTTGTGAAACCAACTTGCAGTTCAGAAAAGAAGCCAGTGGTTATCTTTGCATTTCAGGATAATGTCAACCCACATGTCTGCATTAATCACACTGAGACTGTTTTATATTTGTTTTCTCCTTGTTTTCTTCGTCTGACATAACGCGCACTCTTCACTAGTGTATCACATCAAATAGAGGTTCCCTTTCTTCCACCTTGAAAGGTTTAAGCACAAATCTCTCAGAAATGGCTGAATTTGTAATGGGTAAATTTCTGGTCAATATTTAGCCCCAATATTCCAAGATACATTAGAATGATGTAAATTAGTAATTTAAGTTCTAAGTGAATACGTTGCACCACACCTTTTTAAAAAATGTATCGAAGTATTCTCTCCTGGTATTTTTGATTGCAAATTTCATAATCTATCTGTAAACACATGAGTCTGCTATACAAAAATAAACTGCTAACCTTAAAAAAAACTAGTTTACTTGGATATGCATTGGAATCAGTTGATTACATAACAACATAATTTATTCTGCAGTTTCTGATTCTGATGATTCTGGTCTGCCTTGTGGAAGTAGCTGTTGAGGTGTTTACATATGTCTTCAGGAGCCAGGCAAGTTCTCCTTCTTTTTATTGAAGCAGTACAATTGGATTGGATCTGTCATATGTTGTGGCATAATTTTACAATTTTCTTTCTTGAAGACAACTTTCTTAGAAACTTATCTGTCTTTGCTTATCCTATTTAATAGGTGTACGACAACCTAACAGATGGCTTTGAGAAGTCCATTCATGGATATGCAAAATCTGTTCATGGATATGAAAAGTCCAAACTGGAAGGGTTGATAGATCAACTACAAATAAAGGTTTAACAATATAGTTTTCCATATTTTGCAATGCCAAATACATCTCTGAATAGTAGGAAACTTTTTGGCTTTCTGACTTATTTAGAAGTATTCTTCTGTTCAAGGATTTTTGGCTATATTCCATTTGAGAACTTTTTTCCTTTTGGAATTTAAACTGATTTGGGAAGGTGGAATTTGGTATTTGTGGCTTTTCAAAAGAAAACCTAGAGCTTTTCCTAAGAACTAGTATTGTTTTCTATAATGCAAGTAAACTTTTTTTATTATAACTTGAAGGAAGCTAACCAATCTTTGGGTGTGTAGCAAGTAGTGTCACTTGTCTAGTTCTAGGATTACTTTAAGTTGAGGTTGGATTACTTTAAATTGAGGTTGGATTACTTTAAATGCAGATTTGGGTGCTGTAATTTGAGAAGCTGTTCATGCTCCCACGTGTTAGAGGAGTTATGAGGAGATATTACACATGTTTCAACTGGTTTCCCCAAATTTATGGGGTGATCTGATTGATGTCTTCAAGAATAGACAGATTAGATAAACTATTTTTCACTAGGAGGGGATTCTAGAAGTAGGGAACATCGTCTGATTGCTCAGGGTAGTTGTTAGGAAGCACTTCTATACATAAAGGGTGGTAGGAGTTTGAAACTCCCTCTTCAAATGGCAGTGGATGCAGGATCAGTTATTAATTTTAAATCTGAGATAGATGAAACAAGCTAGAGGGGCTGAGTGACCTACTCCTGTTGCTATGTCTCCGAGGCACTGGACTCTGAAAGAAGTAAAGCTGTAGGCTATGTTTCCCACATGTGGAGAGGAGAGAACTTTTTTTTAATAGCAAGATTGTAAATTTTCACTTCATAGCTGTATTGATACTTCTGTGACAATTGGTAATAATCCATGATTGAGTTAATTTTTAGCACAATAGTTCTCTGGTGCCATATTCACCACTGCCTTAAGGATTTTGAGTGCTAACTGTGTCTGAGATTTCAGACAATTGCAAAAGAACTTCAGTGCCAAAGACTACATTCTTTGTAAGTGAAGAATGCCCCTTGAAATGGAAATGTTTTCTCTAAAAGGTGATTTGTCTATTAATATTTACGTTTGAATGCTGGCATAATTTGAAAACCACTATATAAATGCAATTTGTAATTAGTAGAGAAAAATACCTCGGTGCTTTAACAAATATAACTTCTGCAATTCACCCTGAAAACAAAGAAACTGCTAAGGATTGACCAAACCAAAGAAATACAAGAAATGCTGTATGCTTTGCAGGGGAACAAAACCTTCATTGCTTGCAAGTAATCTTCTAAAGGGAGAGCGATGCTAAAGCCGCTATGTAAATTTACAGCTTGGAAATCAAAAATGATCCAGTCGGGAGCAGGTGTTGATGGGTTATTTGGACAACTTGGACATAAAATCTGTTAAGTGACATTGCAATGAAGTATAGTTGGGCAGAAAAGCAATAATGACATAACCTGTAAACATTTAAGGGGTGTACAGCATGGGAGAGCTTTTGTTTATTTTGTTTATTTTTGTTTTTAGAATTGCATGATTAGGGCGATGTTTAAAATGAAAATAAGAAACATTGTAAAAATGCTAAGACAGGACTGGGGAAATCTGTTCAAAACAGATCAACCTAGTTAACAAGGTGTAGAGCTGGATGAACACAGCAGGCCAAGCAGCATCAGAGGAGCAGGAAGGCTGACATTTCAGGCCTAGACTCTTGCTGATTTTAATGACTTTGTATTTGTATAATGCCTTTTTAATGTCACAATCAGCAGGAGTTTCACAGGAGCATTATAAAACAAAATACAATACCGAACCATATGAAAAGATTTGTTAACATAAGATTTGCTTGGTCAAAGAGTTCCATTTTAATGAAGTACCTTTAAAGAACAGCTAACAGTGTAGAGCGGATCGAGAAATGGCCACTAATGCTGATTTTTATTTTTTTCTTTTTCTTCATGGGATGTACGTGTTGATGGCTGGGCCAGCACTTCTTGCCTATCGCCCATCGCCCTTGCTAAGATAGTGACCTGCCTTGTTGAATAGCTGCAGTCTATTTGCTGTAGATAAAGCTATTATACCATAATGAAAGGATTTCCAGGTTTTTGATCCAGCAACACTGAAAGAATGAGATGTCTTTCCACCAAGTCAGGATGGAGAGTGTGACCGGGAATTTGTGGGTGGTGGAGTTTCCCACATTTCTGCCCTTATCTGTCTAGATGGTAGTGGTCATGGGTTTAGAAGTTGCAGTTTAAGGAGTATTGGGGAAGTTCTGCAGTGTATCTTGTGGATGGTACACACTGCTGTTGAGCCTTGGCAGTGGTGGGATTGGTGTATGTGAATGTGGTGCCACACCTGAATACTGTCCAGGTCTTTCTGCATTTGGGCATAGACCGCTTTAGTCTCTGAGGAGTTGTAAATGGTAATGAACATTGTGCTGTCATCTGTGAACATTCCCACTTTTGACCTGACATTGTGGTGAGAAGATCATTGGAACAGCTAATGGTTAGACACTACCCTGAGGAACTGAGGGTCATGTAGTGCTGACGTAAAATCCAGGATATTGAGCCAGGAGGAACTGGGTTCAAGTCCCACCTGCTGAAGAAGTATGCAATAACATCCTGACCATTCGAATAGAAAACATTCTACTCTGAGGAACTGTGGATCCTGTGATGCAGCTGGAGTGTTGCTATTTCTGGGCCAGGAGCCCTGGGTTCAAGTCCCACCCTCTGAGCTGTGTCAAAAACAGAAGATTTTAACAATCCATGAACAGGAGGGCTCTAGTGGTATAGTGGTGGTGCCCTTGTCCTGCACCAGGAGACTGAGATTCAAATCCATCCTACTCTAGAGAGTGTATAACAGCATCTCCCTGGCCTAGGTTGACTAGAAGGTATCTACCTGAGGACCAGGAGGCTGTTGAGGCATAGTGTTAGTGTACCTACCTCTGAGCCATGAGGTATAGGTTCAAGTCAACTTTATTTAGATGCATGCCAAAACTTGTCTGAAGGCTTTGGTTTAAAATATGCACCTTGAAAATCTCCTGCAAAGATATCCATCATCTCAGCTCAAGGACCTCCAACAACTTACAAGTATCTTCTTGAGTGCCTGTAGTAATTGTAATGAAGTCAGCAAGGCGTACCTCATAGAGTGAGTTCCCTGATTTGGGGTTGTTAATCGGGTCCAATCAGGGAGCCCAGGCTGACAAAAGAACAGGAGTGTTAGGCATCCTGTTCACTCTGAGACCTGGGTCAGTGTCAAGGACTCTCCATGTGTAAATAAGGGATGATTGGGTAGGGAACCAACCTCTGGACTTACTTCAGTGCTGATGAGAGTGGGATCTGGTCGACGATTGCTGCAGTGTGTGGACTTGAGACAGTGAAAGAGTCCCACCAGACGTAAATTGAGTAAGACAACCTCAAAGGCCAGCATCTAGGAGAGTGCACACCCAGGAAAATCCACCTACCTCTGATTTGGAACAGTTAAATTACTCGGCCACATCCAAATCCGAACCAAGCAAAATAAATGCCTAGTTAAATAATCACCTGGTTCTTTTGGAGGTCGATACCGGCATGGCTATTTGTGATTGCAGAAGCAGTCTGTAATAAAACTGACTCTAAACTCCAGCGCTTAAGTTCACACAAGTCCTTGGCTAGACTGAGAGCCCATACCGGGGAACCTTCCCAGATTAAGGGTACAACTTTGGTTCCATTCTGTTATGGGAAGCAGCTGGTTCACATACCACTGATTTGTGCAGTAAAAGGCTCGGGCCCAGGCTTGATGGGCAAAATTGGTTGTGAAAAAAATCACCTAGATGGGTTCAACATTTTTAGATCTAGAAAATACCTGCCTAAATGAAGTCCTAATTAAATACCTGGAGGTTTTTCAGAAAGGTCTGGGAACCATGCAAAGTGGCCTTGGCTCCTTTGCTATTAACCAGGCAGCAATTCCATATTTCTGCAAGGCCTGCCCAGTGTAATTTGCCTTATGGGCAAAAGTAAAGGCAGGAGGCTGGAAAGCAAAGGAATTAACAACCCAGTACAGTCTGTGGAATGGGCAGCATTGGTCATGCCAATTTGTGAAGCCCAACAGGTTGGTTCACTTTTGGGCATTTTAAATGATAAATTGCTTCTCCCATCCGGATATATGTCCAGTCCCCCCCAGAGGATTTATACACAAAGCTGGCAGGAGGGCTGTCCTTCACAAAGCTGGACATGAGCCATGCCTGCAGTTACAGTTAAATAGGGATTCCCAGACGTATGCAACAATTAATATCTGTAAGGGCTTGTACCAAAAAAACAAGACTGCTACTTGGGATATCATCAGCCTGTGCCATTTTCAACAGACTCTGGAAAACATTTTACAAAGTCTACCCCCAGGTCACCATTTTGGCGAGATGACGTGTTAATAACAAGGAAGAATAATAAGGAGAACTTGGGCATAGTCCTTTTTAGATGCCTCACTTAGAGAAATGTATGCCTTAGGAGGGAAAAAATGGGGTGCATGGAACACAAGTGACCTACTCAGGCTACAGAGTCATCAAGGCTGGGTTACGCTCATATTGGAAGATAAAACAAGGGTGCTCAAAGGCACCCGAGGTCATATCTGTACCAGAGTTTAGGTCTTTCCTTGGGCTGGTGAACGATTGTGGAAAGTTCACAACCTGGTCCCCATCCTGGCCCACCTATGCATCAGCTGTTCAAAAGGGTCAGCCTTAGAGATGATCATGTAGCCAAGCCACCACTTTCAGGGAAGTGAAGAAACAGCTATCATCCTCAGGTGTTAGCACATTATGATTCCAGGTGAGATCTAGTATTGACGTGCAATGCCTCCCTGTACAGCACTGGTGTAATATTAGCTTGTAAGTGGTCCAAAAGAGAGGAATGCCCAATAGCGTATGCATCCAGGGCTTTGGCTAACATAAGCGTAAATGAATGCAGATAGAGAAGAAAGGTTTGACAGCCATATTTGGAGTCAGGAAGTTCCACCAGTACATTTAGAGATATAAATTAATAATAATAACAGACCACAAATCCCTGCAATGTCTATTTGGAAGACAAGGCAGTGCGACCCCCTCCCAACCCGCTGCTGTACCATCAGGCCAAATTCAGTGGTTGGGTTTAATACTAAGTGCATATGACTACAAGTTGGCACACCATGTGAGAGGCCAAGTAGCAAATGCTGATGCATTGAGTACCTCGCACTGGCAGATACATCACCATCGGTTCTACTACTGGAAGACTCCATAGTGTTTTTAAGTTTTGTTAGTCACAGCTGACAACATCAGACATCGGATGTAGAAAGATCTGGCCCTAGCAAAACTGAAATAGGTCTGGTGGTGAAGGGAGAAACCAAGGGGCTGTCACAACCAGCATTAAAATCTTTCTACACCCCACAAGACAAGATCACAGCCAAGAACAGTATATTAACGGGAGCAAGAGTGATTGTCCAGAGCTAAGGTTGCAGACAGATACTGGTTAAACTCCACCAGGGTAATCCAGGGGTTTCCAAAGAGAAGATATGTCTGATGGCCAGGTTTGGATGCAGACATAGCCATGTAGGTAGGGCAATATCCAGAGTGCCAAAAGTTACAACCAGGAGCTCCCCTGTATTCTTGGGGAGGGCTGGGTAAACATTAGACGAGGTGACAGGTCAACTGTGTGGGTCCTTTTCATGGGCTTAATATTCTTAGTCATTGTAGACACCTGCTCAGAGTGGCTGTATGTGGATTGTTCATTCCCAAACACTGGGACAGCGATATAAAAACTGCACACGTCTTTTGCAATATGTGGACTCCTGGAAATGTTTGTCACAGGTAATGGGTGATCATTTACCCGCAGGAAATTTGAGAATTTCCTAAAGTTGAATGGCTTTCAACATTTAAGTACAGCTCCATACTATGCATCATCCAGTGGCCCGGCAGAAAGAGGCTGTTCAAACTTTGAGAGCAGGCTTAAGGAAACAGCCTACACCTTCAATAGATGTGGGGTGTAATTGACCAGGTCCTGCTTTTTGTATACAGGACATACCTGGGCGAGTTCCACAATGTTACACTGTGACAACTCCACTAAACATGTTTTAGAATGATTGACTATTATCAGGCCCATTGCCTTTGCTGTATCTAGTGTTTCTTGATTTTTCTTTTGAGCATCACTGGCTGGGCCAGCATTTATTACCCAGAGGGCTGTTAAATATCAGTCACAGGATGAGAGTCTGGAATCACATGTAGTCCAGACAAGGCAAGGATGGCAGCTGCCCTACCTAAAGGGCATTGGTGAACCAGATGCGTTTTTTTCGAACAATCAGCAATGGTTTCATGTCCATCGTTAGTCCATTAATTCCAGATTTTTTTTTCTTGAATTCGATTCAAGGTGACTAAGCATGTGGATGAGGGTAGGGCAGTTGACGTGGTGTATATGGACTTCATTAAAGCCTTTGATAAGGTTCCACATGGTAGGCTATTGGAGAAAATACGGAGGCATGGGATTGGGGGAGATTTAGCAGTTTGGATTAGGAACTGGCTTTCTGTAAGGAGGCAACGAGTGGTGGTTGATGGAAAATATTCAGCCTGAGTCAGGTCACTAGTGGTGTGCTTCAAGGATCTGTTTTGGGACCACTGCTGTTTGTCATTTTTATAAATGACTTGGACGCAGGCATAGGTGGATGGGTTAGTAAGTTTGCAGATGACACTAAAGTCGGTGGAGTGGTGGACAGTGTGGAAGAATGTTGCAGGGAGATGTGGATAAACTGCAGAATTGGGCTGAAAGGTGGCAAATGGAGTTCAATGCGGATAAATGTGAGGTGATTCACTTTGGGAGGAATAATAGGAAGGCAGAATACTGGGTCAATGGAAAGATTCTTGATAGTGTGGATGTGCAGAGGGATCTTGGTGTCCATGTACATAGATCCCTGATAGTTAACTCAGCCACATTAGGGACATTTAAACAGTCCTTGGATAAGCATATGGATAATTATGGGATAGTGTAGGGGGAGGGGCTTAAATTAGCTCACAGGTCGACGCAATGTCGAGGGCCGAAGGGCCTGTTCTGCGCTGTATTGTTCTATGATTCCATCATCTGCCACGGTGGGTTAAAACCCAGGACCCCAGAACATTACCTAGATCTCTGGATTAATTATCTGGGCTACACCATTATCACTCCAACGTGGAGTGAATGGAATTGGCTGAAGACTAGCATCTGTGAGCAACGATCTAACATTGCTGAGAGGCAGGAATGACATAAGCGGACATATCCAAGTTAACACATTAAGCAGTCCAATGTCTTTGCTATCATCCAAAAGTGTCAGGATAATGGTATGCTGGTTGGCAGGCTGTGACAAGCGGCAGGGGGCGGGGGGCTACAGGTGTTTGTGTTGTTGCATCAACTCTTTCACAATCTATATTGAGCTGTGGGTTTAGGACCCAAAAAAACTGGAGCTAAATCTGCCAAAGACTGAGGATGGGTGTAGGAAAGCAAGTTGTCAAGATAAGTTGGTGCCTACATAAAATGCACACAAGTTGTGAGTTTACAAAATAAACTTGGCAGATTGGATCAAGGCTAGTAGTCAGGTACAGCAGTTTTTTTTTTAAAGTTAGGTAGGGAAAATGAAACATAAGAGGAGGCTGGAAATTTCAACAGAGCTTTGGTGAGATCTCACCTGAAGTACCACGTAACAGTTTTGGTAGTCTTTTATTCAAAAGAATGCAATTACATTAGAAGCAGTTCAGAAAAGTTTTTCACTTGGCTCCATCCTCTGATGCAAGTGTTCTCCTGTAAGGGAAAATTGAATAGGCTGGGCCTATTAGATTAGATTCCCTACAGTGCAGAAACAGGCCCTTCAGCCCAACAAGTCCACACTGCCCCTTGGAGCATCCCACCCAGACCCATTTCCTCTATAACCCACACACCCCTGAACACTATGAGCAATTTAGCATGGCCAATCCACCTAGCCTGCACATCTTTGGACTGTGGGAGGAAACCGGAGCACCCAGAGGAAACCCACGCAGACACAGGGAGAATGTGCAAACTCCGCACAGACAGTTGCCCATGGCTGGGATTGAACCTGGGTCCCTGGTGCTGTGAGGCTGCAGTGCTCACCACTGAGCCACCATGCCACCCTATGGAATGGATAGCAGGAGAACAATTCTCATTGGGAGGATTACAGTGAGAGGCCACGGTTTATATGAAAGATTTTTTGATTTCCTGGGGGGAAAAGATGTCATTTCCTGTGGAAATCTTCTCCCAGGAGGCAACGGATTCATTCAAATTATTAAAGGCAGTGTTGGGTTTTTGGATAAGCAAAGGAGTAAGGGTGTGGGTAATAAGGGCAAACGGAAAAGTGGAGTTGAGATGGCAACCAGAGCAGTGATGATCTTTTTGAGTGATATTCCAAACTCCTGTTCAAAGTCCAATGTTATACTGAAAACAGAGGCACTAATGGAGGTACAACTGCATTAAACGCCCAGTTTTGGACTGAACTGAAATGTTTAGGCTCAAATCTGTGCTGTTTTCCTTGTCGTTTGCTGCTTTATTATTTCCATTTGCAGTCTAATCTCAAGTCCTACTCCATTAACTATGTTGTGTAGTTTTAAGAAAAAGCACTCACTTATCTGGCTTCTTTACAACCTCCTGGGTCTGCACTTTTGATTTGGAAAGTTGGTAACTTTTTTTTTCCTTTTTCTTTAAAGAATTGAGAGTGGGTCTGTTACAGAGGCTCAACTGTCTATTTGCAACTTTTCTTTGCTGAACTTTTATCACTTTTCAGATTGTATAAATATTTTTCCCCAAATGAATTGACAGTTGCCTTGGATGGCAGAAGCTACATTGTGAAAAGTATATACTCTTATTGTGCTGTGAATATTTTTGATTCTGTAAATTTTATGCTTGATATAAAATTTATTTCCAATCATTTTGGAGTTACTAAAGAACGTGATGGCATCGTAAACATTTTGCCAGAGAGCAATTGTCTGTGATCTGAATTGTTTCTCAAATGCTTCTGCACATCAACTTCATTCAGGACATTAAAGTGCATTGTTATTGTTTTCCCAGCAAGACCTGTACAGTATTTGGGGTTAGGCTGGTAAGTGGCAAATGTTCATATCACAAATGCTAGGCAATGACTGTCCCCAACAAGAGAGAATCTGTCTGTGTAGATGGATCTGAAAAGGTTGCTACTTGATTTGAGTGAAGGAATCCTCTTGCATGGTGCCATGAGGACTGGAGTGTAGAGTATAGTTTGACCTTAGACAGAAGGCAAGGTCCTTCTAATTCTTTTGAGCAATGTAGAGCTGATCCTTAACATGTCAATTGTAAAGATAAACCTCCTCTTGCTTAAGCCCCTTCTTGTTGAACTAGAAATTGGCTAACCTGGTGTGCGAGGTTTGTGTGGGCTTACCAGTGACAGTTACTTTGTGATGCACTTTGGGAGAAATGGATGGCAGCAAAATGCTGTTTTTGACATTCAATGGCATTATTAACACAGACTCATTCAATCCTCCGGGAGTTATCATTGACCAGAAACTGAACTAAACCAACTAGAAAAAACTATGGCACGAAGAGCAGAATAGACACTAGGAATTCTGAAGAACTGATCTCTCATCCAGTTCCTATTGCCTGGTCACCATGTATAAAGTGTATATCTGGAATACTCTTCACTTGGCCCAGATGTGTTGACTCCCAACAACATTGAAGAGCCTTGTCCATTCAGGACAAGCATTTGATTGACATCCAATTTGCTGGTCACTTAACCATCCACTTAAACATTGATTTCCTTCTGTCCTGACACACACAGTACTAGCAGAGGTATATAACTTTATATACCTGCAACAATTCACCAACTCTTTTTGCCTGCATGTTCCAAATGCATGACTTCTGCCTCCCTAGCAAGAGGGCAGCATATGCCTGGGAACACCAATCAAACTACCCTCCAAGCCATTGTAAACCTCTGAGTTGGAACAACGTAATATTTTCACTACCTCTGGATCAAGGTGCTGGAATGGCCTCCCTAATGGTACAAGGAGTTTAACTGCACCAGATGAATGACAGCAATTCAAGAAGGTGTCTCCAACACCTCCTCAGGTTATGTGCAATGAATAACAACTTTTAGCCTTGCCAGCTATGCTTATGTCATATGAAAAAAAATTAAACTGCCTTTTTTATGTTTCGGCTATTAAGGACTCTGTTTATAAGGTCTTCTCTTGAGTAACTTTAATTGAGTTTTTATTTGAGAGCAGGGTAGGAGCCCAAATTAGGTGCTAAACATGTGTGATATTGATATGAATACTGCTAAAGTTGCTTTGCCCTGCAATTATCACTGCATGATTACATGGCATTCGATCAAACATGTAAAAATTACATGTCCCCCTATCGACTGTCAATTCAATGTTATACTGGGCACGGCTCTTATTAGTTAATTTGAGTGGATATAGATGTCTCGCCCTCTAGAGTACAGAAAATTCTAACTGCCAATTTAATTCCTAAGTCCCAGATTTGAATACTGAACATCTCAACTTTTACTATAAATATACAGCTTACTGTTCATTTTATCAAATGCAAGTTATTGGAATATTATGTATTGAAAATTTCATTTGTGGTTCCAATCCAAGATGAGGTGGCAGAGAAATGTGGTGTTTATTCACAGCAAACCTGATCTAGCAAATGTGTGCCTCAAACCAAGTGTATGTAAAGTTTGTGTTTTTGTGTTTGATCCTTCTATTTCTGGTGCTAGATTTGTGAAGGTTCCTTCTGCTTCCACAGTTTCTTTGTTGTGGCTCTAACAATTACACCGACTGGTTTAAGACAACATTTGGACAGGCTACTTTGTCTGTTCCAGTGAGCTGCTGTATCAACATGACTGAGTCTTGTGGGAGAGGTGTTTCCTATCAAACGGCAAATATTTATACAATGGTAAGAATGTTACAAATCAATATACTGACAAAACAAGCTTTTAGAAATCACTTGCTGTAGTTCATCTTAACCGAAAGCTAACATGATTTTAATTATCTTTCAACTCAATATTGTTTTGGGTGTATGTATATATAGGGTTGTGCTGGAATGCTGGCAACATGGATTGAAGAATGTTTTTCAGTTATTAGAGGAACTGGTGTTGGCTTTACTTTTGCACAGGTAAGGACCTATTGAACCGAATTGGTTTCATTCAGCCCCTCAAAATACAGGGATTTTACTTGGGTGGGGGAGGGGGCATAGTAATTATTTGGTTCCACCAGTCTTGCCAGTTTCTGGGAGTAGCGTGCAGTGTTCATGGAGGATAATGAGATGGATGTTTAGATATGCAAATCTCCCTTTTATTGATTGTCTAAGCCAATGAAGGTGGCATGAAGTCATCAATTTAAAATAAATCCTTGATCTATCTACCTTTTGTTTCTATCTCAATAACCTTGCATTTCATCTGCATGCGGGTTTTGTCATTGCAAATGCCAGCTCAAGATCTCCTGTATTCACATGGAGCCAGAACTGCTCAAAGCATTTCTTCTAGCTACTACATCATCTCCTATTCAACATGTTGCTATATATTAGTAATTTTTGTACCTTCATTACGGATTCCAATTGGCTTTGAAAGTTAAGCTGGATCCCAAAGAATGGGAATGGGAGTTGGAGAGGGGAAAAAAAACCTGAAGAGACATAAATTGAAAAGTTCCTGTCACATTAAGTGATATTCGATATTTCAGGGGAACAGAATCACTCGGCTTCAGGCCAAATGAGCATGGTGCAAATCCAATGCCTCCATCAGTCTCTCCAACCTTTCATTTATATGCAGATTTTGCAGGGGGCTATTCAAATTGAGACGAGGTCTAATAGTTCTCAAAACAAAACCAACCTAGACTGCATAATTTTTTTGTAGACCATCCCTTCTTTAAAATGATGGGAGAATGCATCATTTCTGTCTTCACATAACAGATTCTCAAGGCTTGCATAGCTGAGCATGGTTCATGAGGATCAGAAGAATGGGGTGGCTGAGAATGGAGATTCCATTCTGAAAAGTCAGAAATGGAGTAACAAGATTGCAAGTGGAAGGATGCTCTCACTAACCAAAAAGACTTGTGCTCAAGAAAACGTGCCTACAGCTATGAGGAACTTTGCAAATGCAGAATCTTTTCTTCCCCCAAAAGATAATGGCTACCAATTACCAGAATGACTGGAAAGCCAATGCAACCCTGAATTTTTTTTGGCTACTTTGCTTCCTTCCGGCCACTGCAAGCTTTCTCTGTACCATCAGCTAATTAGCAGTGCGTTAAACAGTTGATTTTGAGATCTTGACCAGGATTTTACCAGTGGTGAGGTGTGTAGTAGAAAGACTGCTTGCTTGAAGTCAACTACCATCATTAACAGCTCAGTTAGGGACAGTATTTTAGAAGGTAGAGCAACCATTCCCACAACCTTCCATATGGAGAGGTTACCAGCTAAATAGAGAAGGTCTTCTGGCAAAGCCTTGGGGCTTCAAGAGATCAAGCTTAATGACTCTTCCCCGAACCCTCAGGATGTTCATAGTGGGGGATTCAGTGACGATGCTGTCGAATGTCAAGGGGAGGTTGTTAGCTTCTCTCATTGGAGATGATTGTTGCGTGGCATTTGTGTGGCATGAATTGCAACATTTATTGTGTACTCCCTTGTTCCTTCTTTGAAAGTGTATCACCTCATTTGTCAAAGTCAAATTCAATCTGCCACAATTCTGCCCATCTGACTAATTTATTTGACATCCTGCAACCTAAAACTTTTTCCTCCTTACTGTCAATCTCCTGGCCAATCTTTGTTCCATCCACAAACTTACTTGATATCTCCACCAATCCCCCAGCACCTCTTTCCCCCACCACATTCTCTCCTACATCATTTATAAATAACACAATAAGTAAGGGGCCAGCACTGGCTTACTGCAAGAATCATTGAAAACCAAACTCCAGTCACACAAACAGCCTTCTACCACCACACTCCATCACCTGCCACTAAGCCAATTTTGTATCGAAATTCCCAAGTTACCCTGAATCCATCTTTTACCTTCTTTATCAATTTCCCATGTGGGACCTTATTGATTAAATGACTGACTGACTGAATTCCTAATCGCTACTTCAAAGAGCTGCAGATGCTTGTTCTGTATATTTGATTGTTGAGAAAAAAAAATTTGAGCTCATGGAATCTAAGGTTAATGTTTAGATGGGAACGTGAAGTTGAAGTTAAAGATATTGAATGATGGAGGGAGTGCATGGCTACTCCCTTTTTTTCTTAGTATACAATAGTTAGTATACATGGTGTTTTTTAAAAAAAATTAAATGACTTATTTATTTTCCCTGTTTAGGTTATTGGGATCTACACATCATACCTATATATCAAGAAGCTTCAAGATAATTATGTGCCAGGCTATTGATGCAAGCTTTTATAGATAATAATTACTGAACAATTCAGATTTAATTTTTGGTCTCTATCCTCTTCAGACAACTTTGACTTATCAATTGAACACTCGTGTAATTTGGCATTGTAGCTGTATGCTAAATGTAGTGTATGCTTCGTGCACAGGAAGTGCTGAAACAATATAATTCACTGTAATGACTAATGTGCTAATATTTTGATCATTGCAGATTTCGCTTTAAATTTGTGTGGGGTGGGGTGATCTTTATAAATAAAAAGCTTCACTTCAAAAATGTTTAGGATGAAAATAGTGAACTGACATTTGGACAAACTGAATGCAAACTAAAAATATTTTCAGCTATCATTTAATTTTTACACCAAGAAGCTTGACCACCCAACATTTTTTTTTCAGTTGATCACATCAAAGTTAATTTAGAAAGAACGCACCAACCCCCCTTGCTCGCCCCACCCCCCCCCCCCCCCCCACGGCTCGCCCCAACCCCGCTCCAACCCCTCGCTCTTCCCTCCCCCCCTCGCTCTTCCCTCCCCCCCTCGCTCTTCCCTCCCCCCTCGCTCTTCCCTCCCCCCTCGCTCTTCCCTCCCCCCTCGCTCTCCCCTCCCCCCCTCGCTCTCCCCTCCCCCCCTCGCTCTCCCCTCCCCCCCTCGCTCTCCCCTCCCCCCCCCTCGCTCTCCCCTCCCCCCCCCTCGCTCTCCCCTCCCCCCCCCTCGCTCTCCCCTCCCCCCCCCTCGCTCTCCTCTCCCCCCCCTCGCGCTCTCTCCCCCCCCTCGCGCTCTCTCCCCCCCCTCGCGCTCTCTCCCCCCCCTCGCGCTCTCTCCCCCCCCTCGCGCTCTCTCCCCCCCCTCGCGCTCTCTCCCCCCCCTCGCGCTCTCTCCCCCCCCTCGCGCTCTCTCCCCCCCCTCGCGCTCTCTCCCCCCCCTCGCGCTCTCTCCCCCCCCTCGCGCTCTCTCCCCCCCCTCGCGCTCTCTCCCCCCCCTCGCGCTCTCTCCCCCCCCTCGCGCTCTCTCCCCCCCCTCGCGCTCTGTCCCCCCCCCTCGCGCTCTGTCCCCCCCCCTCGCGCTCTGTCCCCCCCCCTCGCGCTCTGTCCCCCCCCCTCGCGCTCTCTCCCCCCCTCGCGCTCTCTCCCCCCCTCGCGCTCTCTCCCCCCCCTCGCGCTCTCTCCCCCCCCTCGCGCTCTCCCCCCCCTCGCGCTCTCTCCCCCCCCCTCGCGCTCTCTCCCCCCCCCCTCGCGCTCTCTCCCCCCCCCTCGCGCTCTCTCCCCCCCCCTCGCGCTCTCTCCCCCCCCCTCGCGCTCTCTCCCCCCCCCTCGCGCTCTCTCCCCCCCCTCGCGCTCTCTCCCCCCCCTCGCGCTCTCTCTCCCCCCCCCTCGCGCTCTCTCTCCCCCCCCTCGCGCTCTCTCTCCCCCCCCTCGCGCTCTCTCTCCCCCCCCCTCGCGCTCTCTCTCCCCCCCCCTCGCGCTCTCTCTCCCCCCCCCTCGCGCTCTCTCTCCCCCCCCCCCCGCGCTCTCTCTCCCCCCCCCTCGCGCTCTCTCTCCCCCCCCCCCTCGCGCTCTCTCTCCCCCCCCTCGCGCTCTCTCTCCCCCCCCCCCTCGCGCTCTCTCTCCCCCCCCTCGCGCTCTCTCTCCCCCCCCTCGCGCTCTCTCTCCCCCCCCCCTCGCGCTCTCTCTCCCCCCCCCTCGCGCTCTCTCTCCCCCCCTCGCGCTCTCTCTCCCCCCCCTCGCGCTCTCTCTCCCCCCCCTCGCGCTCTCTCTCCCCCCCCTCGCGCTCTCTCTCCCCCCCCTCGCGCTCTCTCTCCCCCCCCTCGCGCTCTCTCTCCCCCCCCTCGCGCTCTCTCTCTCCCCCCCCTCGCGCTCTCTCTCCCCCCCCCCTCGCGCTCTCTCTCCCCCCCCCCCTCGCGCTCTCTCTCTCCCCCCCCTCGCGCTCTCTCTCTCCCCCCCCTCGCGCTCTCTCTCTCCCCCCCCTCGCGCTCTCTCTCTCCCCCCCCTCGCGCTCTCTCTCCCCCCCCCTCGCGCTCTCTCTCCCCCCCCCTCGCGCTCTCTCTCCCCCCCCTCGCGCTCTCTCTCCCCCCCCCTCGGTCTCCTCCCCCACCCTTGCAGCTGCCCCCCAGCTCCCCTCCCAACTCCCCCTGCCAACCGCTCCACCCCCCCCGATCCAAATGACTTCGCCTTTTCAAGTGGAATCAATTTAACTAGACTTTCTCGAAATAATACATTAGTTCACTAATTGCTAAACATTAAATATTACCACCATACACACATCAGAAATAAGTCCCAAAGGATAAAAGTTTGTAACCAACATAGACCAGACTTTGAACTGTTTATGAAGAGCAGATAATTCAACATTGCAGTGAAGGTGATTAACATTTTGATGTTAGCAGTTGAAAACTCAATTTGAGATTCTTGATTTTGCAGGAATTGCAGTTTTTTGTTCCTGACTTTGTTGTTCTTTAAAGAAAAGCTTGCAGCTTTGAGAGAGGGTCTTCCTCATGTCTGGATGCCTACTAGCTGATTTTATAGCACTGTGTGCTATAGGACCTTTTACATGCAATGCGGGTAACCAGAGGATCCATCTTTTGACTGTTACCTACACATCATGCTAATGCTTGAAGCCAATCTTGTAGTGCCTGAGCATGTCCAGTCCCACTAGCACATTCTAATAGAGCTAGATCAGGCTTTTTAACCCTTACTCCTGTGTTTCCTTCAACAGGAAAATGGCAATATCTGTTTTAGGGCATAATCCTTAGGGGCATGATATGCTGTTGAGCGGAGGAGTGACAGCACCATGTTATAGTTGTAGCCATGAGATCACAGTCCAGTTTGAGGTTTCTATGACACGTCAGGTGTTGCATTCTATTGATCTTGTGTGCTGTAGCCAGCCACAATTTACACCCACAACAACTTTTGGCTATATGAACAGCCTCCAAAATGCACAAAAGCTTTTGTGCTCCTGAGATGCTGCTTGGCCTGCTGTGTTCATCCAGCTTCACACTTTGTTATCTCCAAAATGTGCTTGTTTTACAAATTAAAAATGTCCACAATACTCTGAAGTTCTGATCTGCCAACATAACAATCCAAAGGTTGGAGGATAGGCAGCTAACCAGAAGACAACTGGAGTATTTGGAAATGACTAGGGAAGTGGATGTCAGCAGCAGAGTGGCAGTGATTGGCTAGAGGCATGCATTTACAGAAAGAGAGCAAGTTCTTTGTGGGCCCTGAAATTTAGCTGGTGACCAAATGTAAGACGAGCTGTGAACAACCTCTTTCTTTCTTTCTTTCAAGCTGAAATGGGGTTCTTATAAATGCCATGGGTGAGAATATAGCAGGTACTAAAATGGCCCATATCTTCCTTAGTAAGGTCAGAAACATTGAGCAGAATCTTGTATTTTTTTTAAACTAAATGTGAAGGTAAATTTCAAATAGGTGGTAAAGCTGCTCAGGGGTAGGTGGGATGTATTTTTCTTGTTAGATATCCCAACATATCTATGAATGTCCAGTGTGTGCAGGAGGGCTTCCTGACACAGTAAGTAGATAGGCCAACAAGGGGCGAAGCCACATTAGATTTGGTACTGGGTAATGAGCCCGGCCAGGTGTTAGATTTGGAAGTAGGTGAGCACTTTGGTGATAGTGATCACAATTCTGTTTACTTCAGTGATGGAAAGGGATAGGTGTATACCACTGGGCAAGAGTTATAGCTGGGGGAAAGGCAATTACGATGAGATTAGGCAAGATTTAGGGAGCATAGGATGGGGAAGGAAACTGCAGGGGATGGGCACATTAGAAATGTGGAGCTTATTCGAGGAAAAGCTCCTGTGTGTCCTAGATAAGTATGTACCTGTCAGGCAGAGAGGAAGCTGTAGAGTGTGGGAGCTGTGGTTTATGAAGGAGGTGGAATCTCTGGTCAAGAGGAAGAAGAAGGCTTATGTTAGGATGAGATGTGAAGGCTCAGTTAGGGCACTTGAGGGCTACGAGGTAGCCAGGAAAGACCTAAAGAGAGAGCTCAGAAGACCCAGGAGGAGATATGAGAAGTTGTTGGCGGATAAGATCAGGGTCAACCCTAAGGTTTCTATAGGTATTTAAGGAATAAAAGAATGATGAAAATAAGATTAGGCCCAATCAAAGATAGTAGTGGTAAGTTGGGTGTGGAGTCAGATGAGATAGGGGAAGCGCTAAATGAATATTTTTCAACAGTATTCACTCTAGAAAACGACAATGTTGTCGAGGAGAATACTGAGATACAGGCTACTAGACTAGGTGGGATTGAGGTTCACAAGGAAGAGGTATTAGAAATCCTACTGAGGGTGAAGATAGATAAGTCCCCTGGGCTGGATGGGATTTATCCTTGGATCCTCTGGGAAGCCAGGGAGGAGATGGCCGAGCCTTTGGCATTGATCTTTAACTCATCATTGTCTACAGGAATAGTGCCAGATGACTGGAGGATAGCAAATGTGGTTCCCCTGTTCAAGAAGGGGAGTAGAGACAACCCTGGTAATTATAGAGCAGTGAACCTTACCTCAGTTGTTGGTAAGGTGTTGGAAAAGGTTATAAGGGGATAGGATTTATAATCATCTGGAAAAGAATAAATTGATTAGGGATAGTCAGCACAGTTTTGTGAAGGGAAGGTCGTGCCTCACAAACCTTATTGAGTTCTTTGAGAAGGTGACCAAACAGGTAGATGAGAGTAAACCGGTTGATGTGGTGTATATGGATTTCAGCAAGGCGTTCGATAAGATTCCCCACAGTAGGCTATTGTACAAAATGCGGCGGAATGGAATTGTGGGAGATATAGCAGTTTGGATCGGAAATTGGCTTGCTGAAAGAAGACAGAGGGTGGTAGTTGATGGGAAATGTTCATCTTCATCCTGGAGACCAGTTACTAGAGGTGTACCGCAAGGGTCGGTGTTGGGTCCACTGCTGTTTGTCATTTTTATAAATGACCTGGATGAGGGCGTAGAAGGATGTGTTAGTAAATTTGCAGATGACACTAAGGTCGGTGGAGTTGTGGATAGTGACGAAGGATGCTGTAGGTTGCAGAGAGACATAGATAAGCTGCAGAGCTGGACTGAGAGGTAGAAAGTGGAGTTTAATGCAGACAAGTGTGAGGTGATGCACTTTGGTACGAGTAACCAGAAGGCAAAGTACAGGGCTAATGGTAAGATTCTTCATAGTGTAGATGAGCAGAGAGATCTCGGTGTCCATGTACACAGATCCTTGAAAGTTGCCACCCAGGTTGACAGGGCTGTTAAGAAGGCAATACAGTGTTTTAGCTTTTATTAATAGATGGACTGAGTTCCAGAACCAAGAGGTTATGGTGAAGCTGTACAAAACTCTGGTGCGGCCGCACTTGGAGTATTGTGTACAGTTCTGGTCACTGCGTTATAAGAAGGATTTGGAAGCTTTGGAAAGGGTGCAGAGCAGATTTACTAGGATGTTGCCTGGTATGGAGGGAAGGTCTTATGAGGAAAGGCTGAGGGACTTGAGGCTGTTTTCATTAGAGAGAAGAAGGTTGAGAGATGACTTAATTGAAACATATAAAATAATCAGAGGGTTAGATAGGGTGGATACGGAGAGCCTTTTTCCTAGGATGGTGATGGTGAGCATGAGGGGGCATAGCTTTAAATTGAGGGGTGAAAGATATAGGTCAGATGTCAGAGGTAGTTTCTTTACTCGGAGAGTAGTAAGGGAATGGAACGTTTTGCCTGCAACAGTAGTAGATTCGCCAACTTTAGGTACATTTAAGTTGTCATTGGACAAGCATATGGACGTACGTGGAATAGGGTAGGTTAGATGGATTTGAGATTGGTATGACAGGTCAGCACAACATCGAGGGCCGAAGGGCCTGTACTGTGCTGTAATGTTCTATGTAAAATGCCAGATTTTAGTGCAGATTGTCCCATATACCTGCTCATATGTCAGGATCTTCACATTTTCAGGCATTTAGTTAGCATACTGATCACCCCACCCGCTTCTGAAAATGATAGAAATCAAGCAAGTGTATGCATCACAATTCAGCAATGTTTCCCTAAGAGTTTCTGAACACTGTCCTGGAAAAATAGAAGTTGTTTTCCTTGGGATGGTGACCTGTTTCCATCTCTAACTGACACAGGGCACCCAGGCCATAGGAGGCTGACAGTGTGACTCTAGCATGTGAGTGGTAACAATGTTGGAATACCAGGTCCAGCAGAACAATCAGTATTTGAGGAAACCAGTGCTGCAGTGGCATTCTCATTGGAATTGTAATTCCAAGACCCAAGCTAATGCTGTTGGGACATGGGTTTGAATCCCACCATGACTGATAGCAAAATTTGAATTCACGTAATAAATCTGGAATTCAAATGTTGTTCTAATTGTGATCATGATGCCATTGATGTAAAAGTCGATTTAGTTCACTAATGTGCTTTAGGGAAGGAGTATCTGCCATCTTTGTCTGGCCTACATGTGACTCCAGATTGACAACAAAGTGGTTCTGACACTTTAATTGCCCCCTGAAATGACCTACATGACATAATTATTGGACAACCCTGGCGCAGCCGGTAAAGGAATCAGAAGGAAAGCTATATTTGATCATCATATACTACAGAGTGGTGAGAATATGAATCTGTCCACAACCACAAGAGTAGGAGTCACCATGGCATAGTAGTTGGAGGTAAAGTCCCTCCCTTCCATTACGGGTCTCCCATGCTGAATGGGATAGCTTCAGATTAGATCCAGCAATTTAAGACTGGGCATCCACAAGGGATAAGGGACTTTTGGGCCATCATCAGAATTGTATTCTAACACACAATCAGCAACTTCGTAGCCTGGAATATCCTCCCTCTCCTATTACCACCAAGTTAGAAGATCAATATTGGCTAAATGAAATGTGCAGGAGGGCATGCCAGGAGTAGCACCAAGCTTAAAAATGAGGTAGCAACCTGGTGAGACTACAACAGATGATAACTTATGTGCCAAACAGCTAATGAATCCTACATCCCAAAGACAGATCTTATCTCTGCAGTCCTGTTGTTTCTCGTGCACAGTGATAGGCACTTAAACAACTTAATGGAGAAGGAGGCTCCACAAATGTTCCCCAAATCAATGGTGGAGTCTAGCACGTCAGTGCCAAAAAAAAAACAGGCTGAAGTATTTTCAAACATCTTAAGCCAGAAGTGTTAATGTGATAATCCATTTTAGACTCCTAGATTCCCCAGCCTGCAGATGCCAGTCTGCAACCAATTCACTTCACTCCATATGATGTCAAGAACGAGCTGAAGGCTCGCTATTGCAAAGGCTGAGAGTCCTGGCCATATTCCAGCAACATTGTGTAAGATTTGTGCCTCAGAACTAGCTGTTCTCAGAGTCAAGTTGTCCCAGTGCAGTTACAGCAGTGGCTTGTCTCTGGCAACGTCCATGAAAAGCAGGATCAATTCAATCAATTCCCATGAGTCTACTTTCAAACATCAGCGTATTTTTTTTTGGGAAAAGTCGTCAAATAGTAATTTATCAGTAACTTGTTCATGACTAAATTTGAGTTCTGCCTGGACCACTCAGGCCTTGACCTCATTACATCCTTGGTACAAACATGGAGAGAAAGAAAGCTGAACTAGAGAGGTGAGGTGAGACTGACTGCCTATCACATCAGGGAAGCATTTGACCAATTTATGGCATCAATGAACCCTAGCAAAGCTGGAGTTGGGAGGAGACAGACTGCCACACAAATGTTGCAAAAAATTATCACAATGTATGTGAGATAACAAAGTGTGGGGCTGAATGAACACAGCAGGCCAAGCAGCCCAAGCAGCATCTGAGGAGCACAAAAGCTGACGTTTCAGGCTTAGACCCTTCATCAGGGAAAAAAAAGCTGTAATGTATGTGAGGTCCATTGTCTCAGTCAAAGAACACCATCACATTAACTTCTCAGGGTTATGGGCCAGGCTGAATCATCATCTTCAGCTACTTCATCATTAGATATGATATGGGGCTGTTCGTCGCATCTGTGATTCTCATACTTGAGACATGTTAGTGAAGGAGTTTGTATTCACCAGAGATTAAAGGAAGATGTCTACTCCACTGCTATGGGAGTGGACAAAGGATTCATTGGAGGTTTTTGAACAAGAAAGGATGGGGAAAATTGAGCATTGATCTGGGAGGTGACCCCATATTGCAACATTGGGAAGAGAGGAAAATGGGTTAGCAATTTGTAAGGGCAATGGAATTTGGAGCTTTATTTGAGGACAGTTTTTTTTGAATGAAAAAGGAATATTACAGAATAGACAGCTTTATGATGTGATTTTGAGAAGATTCAAGAAGGAACAGAGTGTAAGATGAGGCTGGGTAGTGAGGTGAGAGAGATAATGGAAACAGCAGATACTGGAGAATCTGAGATAACAAAGTGTGGAGCTGGATGAACACAGCAGGCCCAGCAGCATTTTAGGAGTACAAAAGCTGATGTTTCAGGCCTGGACCCTCTAGGCCCAAAAAATCAGCTTTTGTACTCCTAAGATGCTGCTAGGCCTGCTGTGTTCATCCAGCTCCACACTTTGTTATCTGGGTAGTGAGGTGCTGGCTTCTTCCTTTCTTGAGGACGTCACTCCTTGTATCTAAAGTGATCATTCTTTTGGCAGTTCATGAAAACTGGTATGGGCCTTTTTCCATGGCAAGCAAATCATACGGGGCTGTCTCTCAGAGAGTTCTGTATGATTTGCCATCTCTTCATTTCAGGGCATTTTTTGTTTGCCTTAAGTTTAATGTAAATTTTTTAAAGATGATTTGATTCTTTTATTGACTATTAGAAACCAAATATTGGAGCCTAGGTCATTGTTTCAGAAGTAGACTGGAAGCTATCCTTGGTCCAACCATTTTCATCTGCTTCCCTGCCACTGAAGTACTGGCATCTTTTAACCTATTCAGTTATGTTCCCTTCAGGGAAGTGATGAACCCGTCATCCTAAAGAAAGACCTGTACGGCATTCGGTTTTGCACCTGATGAACAATATGGACTGATCACCTCCAATAACCAAAAACCAAAGACTCACCTTCTTGGAATCAGTCAGCATTGTCAATCTTACTAACACCATGGTTTTAAGAGTTGGACAGAAAAGGAACTGGAAAAGGTTTGGTTCTCTGAAAATTTCGAACTGTTTCAGCCACTATTGCAAAGTGTTGTCTTGGTACTGAAACTTCTCAGGTGCTGCAAATCCAGTTCCAGTAAGCAACATTTGTACGCAAAAGGATTTGTGATCACACTAGGAAGAAAAGGATAGTTATCTACAAACAAAGGAGTTTAAGTTCTGGGTATGAAATCATGGCCATGGGTCAATAATTGGATGTTAACCTGGTGGATGTCTGGTTTGTGATGCACTGTGTTGCAAACAGCATGGGTTCAATGTTCCTCACCAGTTGAGGTAACCATGAATGACTTTCAGCTTCTGTCCATGCCTGAGTGGTGATGACCCTCTGCTTACAACATCACCACTCTCTGTTGCTCTCACCCTCTGATTTAAAAATAATACGTAAGCATGAGTGCAGGTAGAAACAGATTCAGTCTTCTGCATGAAGTTCTTGCCCTGTTTGAACTCTAAGGGAAAAGCCAATGAAATCTCACTGAGTAGTTCCGCCAGTTCCAGTCACTAACACTAGATCAACAAAACTATTTTTTTCTATATATATTATATATAACATGTGTGTGTTGGAGGAGTTCTAATAGCAATAATCCTCATTTAAAAAGTAGAAAAAAGTCAATGAATTATCAAATCTTTCTGCAAAATCCAAACCAACAGTTCCAATCGTAGAATTCCTTCAGTGTAGAAGCAGGCCATCCAGCACATCAGATCCACACGACCCTCCAAACAGCATCCTTCCCAGGCCCACTTCACTACTTTATCCCTGTCACCCTGCCTTTCCTGGGGCTAATTCACCTGGCCTGCACAGCTTTGGACAGTGGGAGGCAACTGGAACACCAGGAGGCAACCCCACAGACACAATGACAATTTGCAAACTCCACTGAGACAGTTGCCCCCAAGACTAGAATTGAACCTAAATCCCTGACACTGTGAGGTAGCAGTGCTTGCCACTGTGCTGCCTCATAATGCTAGCTTTAGAGGTACATTTGCAGATCTCCAAGAACAGAGAACTGAAAGCATTGGTAATTTGTCAAGGAGCCACCTTGGTTTTGCATAAAATTTGGTACTGAACTGTTTTTACACATTTGATATAGTCTCAGAAACTGCCACAATGTTTCAGATTGGAAAGCTGGGGCCACGGCATTACTGGTACTGTTTGTGCGTAGATAGAATACATAGTTGTACTACAAGGGGAAGAGCAGTGGTAAAGAGAATCAACTGAATTTTCAATATTTATCTATTTCATTCTTCAAAGGACTTCAATAAACAAAATACCTGTTTAGTTGCAAAAAGAACACAAGGTTTCAATCTTGAATAGTTGCAACATGCTTTACCAGTTCAATGCCTTAATAGCATTATTTATAACAGTCAGCTGGAATGTCTTCAGTGAAATGAGCAGATTCAAATACCGTCATGATTTATACATGCAGTTCACAGTGGCTGGAAACTTGCAAACACTAAAGCATTCCAATAATATTTTCTCTCTATCCACTGACATGAGAATGAAGAGAATAAGTAGAACTGAATTTTTTGCTATGAATTGTTCTCTCTTTTTTGCCATTTTTAGACATCTCTTCCCTTTAGCAAACTAAAATTACTTTTACCAATTTCCATATGCATTCCAGACACATTTCTGTGGCTTAGATTGTCCTGTATTCAGTCAGCCAAATTAGGCATTAACGGCTAATCTGAAACTATCCGCCTAACAAAGACACTAATTCCTCTTGACTTTGATATATAACACACATTTTACGAAGAACTTTTCTTTAAAAAATAACAGCAATGTAGTGGTATCACACTGTATAAATGTGCAATTACTGACTTGCTTGGTTTTGGATTTGAGGAGGTGCTTGGGTCTGGTGCAAGTTTTTTTTTGATCTAAACGTTATGCAGCTGTGCCCAGCCTTCTTGGTGTTTTCCTGAATTTGAATGTTCAGGAGTAACTCTGCCAAATGATAGATCGCAATTAAATAAATGAATAGACATGACACAACACACAGACATTGTTCAGAATACACTAGGATATTGTTAATACAGTGATTATTTTACGCATGTAGAAATCCACAGATTTACAGAAATAACTTCAAAATACACTAAGGCAGTTGGGGCATTTCAAATCAGGTAACCCAATAAATCTTAAATAGAAAGCTAATATCCAAATTGGTGATTATGAAATAACAAGATTGTTGACATCAGGGTTCATTAATGTCCTTTAGCGAAGAACGGCTGTATGAGAGAGCCTATGTGTGACTCCTGCCCCACAACAACATGGTTGACTCCGAGAAATGCCATAGAAAATTCTAAGAAAAATAAAAACCAGGCAGGCCTCAATCCAGGCACTTGACACAAAAGCATGCACAGCACTAAGTACCTTGCAAAGACCACCTCACTAATACCTGAACAATTTTTGAGACAGCAATATTGCTTTTAGCAGAAAAATTGAGCAAAAGTCTAGCATAAATCATACTCGCAGAATAGAATCGTACTTTTAGCCAACATCCAGATTATTACCATCCTTTGCCATA
The DNA here is from genome assembly GCF_030684315.1 of Stegostoma tigrinum. Lineage (NCBI taxonomy): Eukaryota > Metazoa > Chordata > Chondrichthyes > Orectolobiformes > Stegostomatidae > Stegostoma > Stegostoma tigrinum. The sequence goes on along the minus strand of NC_081360.1, from coordinate 53,397,542 downwards.
TCTGGCCACGTCCTGTCCCAACAACACTGCCCATTGGTGCCAGCATAGTGCTATGCAGTTGGGTGAATTGCCCTAGGAGCATTCAACATTGAATGTGGTCCTTGTGATGGGCCAGGAATTACTATCTGTGAAGTAACAATATTCCTTTGTATTAACACTACATGAAAGAAGCATTGATGGTGACAATGGCTGAGAGTGTTCTCTGGTGGACTTCAATGCCCACCACTAATAGTGAATTAGTATTCTTAATCCTGAAGGACATGGCTTTTATACTGGCAAAGGGAGTAAACAATACAAATTACATGGGCACTGGCCATTACATTTTGTTAAATGCAGGGGCGGTGCCATTGGCAAATTGCATATATTGCACATTTGTTCAAAACAAAGCTTACAAAGATAAGCCTAACATCTGTAGGCCAGTCAGATTAACCTCAGTTCTTGAGAAAGTTCACATCAGATGTGAACCATTAACTCTGTTTCTCCCTCCACAGATGCTACCAGGCCTGATAAGTTTCTCGAGCATTTTCTATTTTTATTTCAAATTTCCAGTATCCACGGTATTTTACATTTATTTTAGAGGTTAACTGGGGAGCTTCTAGAAATAATAATTTTAGGGAGAATTTGTAGATAAATGGCATTTGTGGTTAATGAAGGACAGCCAGCACAGATTTAAGAAGAAATCATGTTTTGTTGATTTTTTTTGGAAAAAAAAAACAGGCCGTTGTTTGGGGTAATGCTGTTGATGTGATGTATAGAGAATTCCAAAAGGCATTTGATAAAGTGCTGCATGATAGACTTGCAAGCAAAGCTAGCTTATGAAAAAAAAGCAGTAGCAATATGGTTTTGATATTGGGTTGAGTGACAGGAAACCATAGTAATGAAAAATTGCTTTTCAAACTGGAGGAAGGTTAATAGTGAATTTCCCTAGGGATGACATGTAGTCTCACACTCTTTCAGATACTAACCAATGTTCTAGAGATTGGTTGACAAGGAACAATTTTAAAATTTGAGGATAATAACAAAAACCTTAAGTATTGTGAATGCTAAGAAGGATCATCTTAACATTCAAAAGAGCTTCGATGAGTTGATAGGATAGGTGGACAAGTGGCAGGGAAGTTTATTTGCAGAGAATTGTGTACTGATTTATTTTAGTAGGAAGAATGTGGAGATACGTCACAAAATAATGGTGTAATGATAGTGTAGATGGGGAGAAATTGTTCCTATTGGTTGAAGGATCAAAAATCAGATTTCTAGTCATTGACAAAGGAAGCAATGGTAGCATGAAGATTTTTTTCATGCAGAGTCGTCAGAATCTGGGATGTACTGAGATTGTGGTGAAAGTAGGTTCAATTAAAACATTCAAGAGGGACTTGGACTGTTATCTAAAAAGGAATGATTATAGTGGAGTACAAGGACAAGATAGGGAAATCACATTAGATAAACTGCTCTTTTTATAAGTCTAGAAAGACAGACAATGGTATGAATGGCCTCCTCTGTGCTGTAATCATCTATGATTCTAAATGACTGTCATATAATTCTTGTGGAAACAAAATTCCACCTTCAGAGTGAGAATATCCTCCACTATATTGTATTACATTAGCACCTTGCTAGATGGGATAGATTCATAACAAACGTAGCATTGTAAATCTGGGCATCCATCAGGTCCTGTGTTCAGCCACAGCAAAATTAAATTCCATCACTTTCTGTAACCTCATGTGAGGTCATACTGCTTGATTTAGTATTACCATCCAACACGTGGAACAATCTGGTTCGATAAACAGTGTAAAAGATCAGGTCAGGACCATCCTATGCGTAGTTATAAATTAAATGCCAATTAAGTGAAGCTACTACTTTGGTCGACATGCGTGTTAAACAGTGGAAGTGGTGTGAGCTAATCAATCACACAACCGCTAGGTTGGGCTAAAACTCTGCAGTCCTGCTACGTTAATAGTGGGGGACAATTAAATTCTAGCAAGAGGGAGAGATTTTATTTACATGATTCACAAATGTTTTCATTGGTATAAAACAAATTGTCAATAAGTTATAACATTGGAAGTTATCTCACACATAGTTTACTAAAAATGCTGCACAAAAGGGGGGCATGGTGTATCAGAGGCTAGCACTGCTACCTCACAGCACCGGTGACCGTCTGTGTGGAGTTTATGTGTTCTCCCCGTGTCTGCATTGGTTTCCATTGGGTGCTTAGGTTTCCTCCTGCAGTCCCAAGGCAGCATGGATTGTCCATGCAATATTACCCCATATTGTCCAGAGATGTGCAGGTTAGCTGGATTGGCTGTGGTAAATATGGGAATACAGGAATAGGATGGGGGTCTGGGTCTGGGTGGCATGTTCTTCGGAGGGCCAGTGCAGAATCATTGGGCCAAGTAGTCTCTTTCCACACGGTGGAGATTCTATGAAAAGAATTTGAAAGAATTTGTAAATTACTGATCAAATGCAGAAATTGTTTGAGAAAATGAGCAGGTTTAGCAGCATGTGGAGAGGAAACGCAGGTTTTTTTCTATTCATTTGTGGGTTGTGGGCATCGCTGGCTGGTCAGTATTTCTTGCCCGTCCCTAGCTGCCCTTGAGAAGGTGGTGGCCAGCTGCTGCCTTGAACTGCTGCATTCCTCCTGCTGTGGGTTGACCCACAATGCTATTAAGGAGGGAATTGCAGGATTTTGACCCAGCAACGGTGAAGGAACAGCCATATATTTCCAAGTCAGGATGGTGAGTGACTTGGAGGGTAACTTGGAGGTGCTGGTGTTTCCATATGTCTGATGCCCTTGTCCTTCCAGATTGTAGTGTTTGTGGGTTTGGAAGGTGCTGTCTGAGGATCTTTGGTGAATTTCTGCAGTGTATCTCATAGTACACACAGCTGCTACTGAGAGTTGGTGGGGGAGGGAGTGGATGCTTGTAGATGTAGTGCCAATTGTCTGCTTTGTTCTGGATGGTGTCCAGCTTCTTGAGTGTTGTTGGGGCTGCATTCATCCAGGCAAGTGGGAAGTATTCCATCACACTCCTGACTTATGCCTTGAAGATGATGGACAGACTTTGAGGAGTCAGAAGGTGAGTTACTTGCCACAGTATTCCTAGCTTCTGGCCTGCTCTTGTAGCCACTATGTTAATGTGGTGAGTCCAGTTGAGTTTCTGGTCAATGGTAACCCTCAGGATGTTGATAGTGGGGGATAGTAACACCATTGAATGTCAAGGGGTGGTGGCTAGATTGTCTCTTATTGGTGATGATCATAGCCTGGCATTTGTGTGACGTGAATGTCACTTGCCACTTGTCAGCCCAAGCCTGGATATTGTCCAGATCTTGTTTCATGTGAACATGAACTGCTTCAGTATCAGTATGCCATTTTCCCTTGCTGAATGTTCAATTTTTATTTCTAACTCGGGGTTATATTCATTCCTTTTCTGGAAAGTCCTTCCAGAAAAAGATGCACCCACTGCTGTGTTTCTGCAGTTGGCCTTCTGCATCTGGTTTCTCCAGGTGGCAATTTCAACGTTAGCATATTGGATTATACAACAAGATGGCACTATGTCCTTGAGTGTGCTGGACCTTTTTCACATTCTTCAAAAAGTATCAATACCCAGTATTCTTAACCCCATAAAACTCACCTGCTCCCAGTGATGTCAACCTTCCCACAATGCTGCCAAACTGTAAATTCATACCCCACATTTCTCCTCTCCACTTCTACCAAGTCCAATTACCACTCACGCCACTCTTCCAGACTTCAGCTCTACCATTCACCAACTATGGAGCTCACTTTGCTTCTTTTCTCTACTCCAGTGTATATTTCTGGCCATAAATACCTATGTATCTGCATATAATTGTACTGTGAACATGCTTATGTCTCACAGCAGAGCCTGGTAACCCATTATCTTGCAATGCCCTTCCACTTGACTGAGACCGTGCACTGATATGGTAAGCTGTGTGCAGCAATCGTACCATTTTAAAACAAATCACACAGAGTGAGCTTCCAGACATCAAAGTGAAGTTTGGGTGCTGACACATCAGGACCTCAAGGACGACGCTCAATAGTGGCAGACCTGACGTCATAGCATGAGGACTTAAATGTGCTAACATTGAAATTGCCACCTAGAGAAACCAGATGCAGAAGGCCAACTGCAAAAACAAGGCATTGTGTACATCTTTTTCTGGATGTACACAAGCAAGTATCTGAAAGCATTGGAGAAGTACAAACCGGGATTGGAGCATTTCTAAATGCAATGGGAAAATGAAAAGGGTGGCCCAATAGCTCTGTCTTCTCCCAAGCCATTGAAGTGCAAGTTACTCAATTGTCCACTTCCAATTGTCGGGACATATTGCTCATATACCTGACGCCAGACTTTGAGTTCAGCTGTTCTACATAGAACACATTTGCAGCAAGAGACTGCTAAAACATGGGACATATTTTAGGGATTTTTAAAGAGAAATCTCTAAAATAGACAAGCATACCCATTAACTGAGATAACAAGGTGTAGAGCTGGATGAACACAGCAGGCCAAGCGGCATCAGAGGAGCAAGAAGGCTAACGTTTTGGGTCTAAATTCTTCTTTAGAAAATTTTCTGAAGAAGGTTCTAGGCCTGAAATGTTAGTCTTCCTGCTCCTGAGATGCTGCTTGGCCTGCTGTGTTCATCCAGCTCCACACCTTGTTATCTCAGATTCTCCAGCATCTGCAGTTCCTACTATCTCATATCCATTAACTCATAGGTTGGACTTAAACCGAGGTCATTCAAGTGCACAAACCTGCAAGCCAGCAACCTATTTATTCCTTCAAGCATCACCTGCCCTGCATGTGGCAGAGTTTGCAGATTACTGTTTAACTTATCTGTCATCTCAGATCCTATCGAATCATAGTGGAAGCAAGTCATCCTCAGTCCTAAGGAGCTGCTCAAGAAGATATCATCAACAGTCTGTTCATGAGAGTCGTATGCATTGATTTTCACCATCACAGTTTTATATATAGTCAACTTGTTTTACAGATTGAACTGCTTTTAAAAAAACACTAATTTTAATGGAACAAAATCTTCTTTGAATAGACATTTAATGTTTCAGATTATATTTCATTCCCAAGTATCTACATGGTTATTTACTAAACATTTATTTCCAGCTGTTTCCTTTGTAGACTAGACATTGCTCAGTGCATCCCATTTTTAACAAAAAGTAATTCTGGATATCATTTTCCCTCTTTTCTGATCCTCTTTGTTTGCTGTTTAAAGTCATAACTTGTAAACAATTTCTAGATTTTAGGTTACCAAGACCAAGTGACATAATTTCATGTATTCATGGGATGCAGTTTCCTTAGTTAACTGTAGTGGCTAAATTTTATGTACATTGTCTGCATGATCCATCATTGTTTTCATGTGAAAATAAATTTTGTTTCTCTGATAAAGCTTCACTAATATAGTGCTTAAACCAATGCAAATACAAATAATTTCCTTTTGATCAAGAACTTAAATTCGTCAATTAGAAAACCACTTTTCAAAAGGATGAATGTTAATTTGGTTGGATTTGGATATTAAATGGAGAAACAGAAACAACGTTTCGAGTCCGATATCTTCAAAGCATGTTCAAAATCAAAATGACTCAAATGCTGCCAGAGCTGTTGAATTTCTTCAGCATTCTTTGTGTTTGTTTCAGATTTCCAGCGTCTGCAGTATTTTAGGTTTGATTATATTCAACTAGCCTCCTGAATGTGTTCTTAATTAGTTGAAAACAGTTTGGAAGTATTAAGTATCACGAGTCTTATATGCTCTGTTGACCATCCAACTTTAAGTAAAATAATCATTTTAATTAAAGAAATGTGAAACAAGATCAAAGAGAAATAATAGAATAGCAAGAAAACTCTGGTAAAATTTTCTATTATTGGAAACTACAGCTGAAATGAGACTTAAAGATAAATGAACAGGCTTTCATTCTCAATGTGACGTACATTATGGAAGTTCACTCAGGTCTACACTCATGGTTGGAGTTACAAAATTACATTTTCCTTTTTGAAGTACATAGTCTTTTATGTTAAGATGCTCATCGGGTAGTGACTGTTGAAAATCTGAAGCAAAAACAGAATATCTTGGAAATACTCAGCAGATGCTGCAGCTTCTTTAGAAAGACAGTCAATGGGAGAATGTTCAAACACTTGAGATGAGACAGAATGTAACTTCCTGACACTTGCAGGATGCTAGTTTGCCATCGGCCTCCATCTCCAGACCAGTTTAGAACATGGCAATTCAGATGGTAAATAGAGGGCTCGCATTTGCCAGACAGCTAATTGGGCACATGAAAGTGATTTTGTTGTATAATATGATTGCCATTGAAGGGAATAACTGTTTGCTCTTGTGTACAATTTCAGGCAGACCAGGGTTGCAAACGGGTTCTGTTCTGGAATCCACTCACAAATCGGTGAGCACACAAATCGAACACGAGGCAGGACAATGTAAAGCAGCGGTTTGTCAGGATGGGGATTGTTTATATGTCTGCCCTTTAAAATTATACTCCTGTATGGGATCACAATCCTGAGTGTGAGCATTTGTAATTCAGACATTCACAAATCAGGGAACGCCTGTATGTACATGACTGCCACTGGATGGAGCTAGTCAGTTGTTTCAGTCGCCAGTCTGTAATCATGTAGCTTAAATTTAGTTACAGGCTTGCAGAAGATAACAAAAGGTGGTATTTTCCCAGACCTTGAGCAGCTTGGTCATGGCAGGAAGTGTATGAAAAAGCAGCAAGAATTAATCCGATTCTCGAATGTCATGAAAAAGATCCAATTTTCCCCTTAAATTTAAACGGTGAGATCGGCGTCTGGCTAGTAAGTAACAACAATCTTATTGTGTTTCATTATTAGATAATCTCACCTCATTTTATATGCAATTCATGATTCTCAATGCACTGGTAAGAAACTACATGGCACTAATTCTACAGTCAGAGTTGTTACTGGACAGATGCAGCTCGCCGGTTGTTTTCCTGGGCCTCAATTTTAAAGGCCATTCACCATCTAATTGCATGCTCCCTGGGCAGCAACTGCCCCATCCTTTGTTCAGGAAGTTTGCACTGGGAAAACACCTGTCCACATCTTCATAACAAGCTCAGCCCACAAAACCAAGTACGATGAAACTGATGTTTTCAGCCACCAACTTAAATGCTATCCATAACCTCCACAGCAACTATTGCAATGTTCATCTATTAGCTCCTCATGAACAATTCATCAGGTTGATCCCTGTAATATTTTTCTTTTTGTTTAATCTTATTGGACTCCTTATTTCTAATCTGTGTGTGTGTTCTATTAGTATTTCTTCTCATGTAGTAATTAATACACTTGCTCTTTGTTAATTCAAGTCTAGTTAAATTGACTCCTTTGAAAACTCAAGATCATTTAGGTCTGGGAGCAAGGTATTCACAAGGGAAGGGATCTTCCTTAACTTTGTGCAAGCAACTGAGGGTGTGGGTAAATAAAGCATGGGAACCAGTTCATCCCTCCTCACCCAAGAGTTTAACTGTTTACAGTATCCTGTTTGGAATTATAATGAGTTAGGAACCTCACCATGGTCTGGCCATATATAGTTTTATATGTGTTTATATAAAATATATTTATGTATATCTAAAATCATTTGGCTTTTAGAAATGGAGGATTTTGGTCAGTTCTGTGAAGATGATTCTCTTTTAAAAATGGTCAGAAAGTCATTTGAAACAGCGGCCTAAAGTATCACTTCTAAGAAGGCATGAGACTTCAGTGAAGTGCATGGCCACATACCTGTGATGCCAATGGATGAAGCATTTATATTGTTGAGTTTATGAAAGGCAGGAAAAACAGATCAGGGCTATTCATTTAGTTTTGACTTCAGAACATATCTTTTGTGGCTTTAATTCAAGGAGCCAATCGCTCTAATTTTAGTTCGTAAAGCTTCTAAGTTGGGAGAGTTTGTGTAGAAGTCTTCAGTCATTAAAGCTAAAAAAGTTTTAGGTGTTAGAATTTTGAAAAGATTTGTGCCAGAAGATTTGTAAAGGAGTCTAAAACTGTCTTGGCAGTCCAAGGAGGGGAACTGAGAAGATTATTTAAGTAAGAAATTAAAGAGTTGAGACTGGAGAGATATTTCCATGTGATTTGAGTACCTGCAACAACGTTGCAGGAAAGCAGACCGAAACTTAGTTTTGCTGTATGTGTTAACATCTTTCTAACTTCTTTAAAATAACCACCTGAAGATTCAAAGTTATTTCGTGCGAGAACATTTGCAAACTCATGTAAGAATGTTCCAGAGACTTGCAAAAAATGAAACACATCAAGGCAAGTTTCATTCTGGGGTCTGACTTGTTCAGTATTACCATCAGCTGAGATCATAACACAATGCTGAACGCCGGCAGAACTTTACTACAAACCCCTCTTCAGTCAGGAAACAGCATTAACCACTAATCTCATTTTATTGTCACTCAACCAGTTTCATATCCATGGTGCAATAGTCCCTTTTTATTTTGAGTTATAATTTGCTAACAAGTCTGCTTTGCAGCACTATATCACATGCCTCTGAGAAGTAGTTTGTTATGATCCTAGCTGATGTTAATACTGGACGAGTCAGTTCCAAGAGTGAAAATTGGCTTGTTAGGTTCTAACTTTGAATTTTCTTTTTACTTTTCAAAGACTGTGGAGATCAGTCATAGAACCCATTCACAAGAGGGTGTCAACGAACTTTTAAATAAAGAATAAACTTCTATTAAACAAGGAAAAACTTAACTATATCACTAGACAAAAAGGTTGAAAAGAAAATGATCAACGTCACACTATTCCTTTTATTCCAGCAATATCATTACAAACACCAGAAGCTCTGAAGTACCACCCCTTTCTCTATACCAAGGTTTCTTGCTTAGCCTTTTTTTCCCACCTTTATTCATTCACGGGACAAAGGCATTGCTGGCTAGGCTGCATATATTGACCAGAGGGCAGGAGGGAGTCAACCACATTGCTATGGGTCTGGAATCACATGTAGGGTAGACCAGGTAAGGATGGCAGTTCCCTTTCCTAAAAGACATTAGTGAACCAGTTGGGTTTTTCCTGACAATCAGCAATGGATCTGTGGTCACCATTAGACTCTTAATTCTAGATATTTATTGAATTCAAATTCCATGGCAGCATTTGAACCCAGGTCCCCAGAACATTTTCTGGGTTTCTGGATTAACAGTCCAGCGATAATACCACTAGACCATTTCCTCCCTTACATGACACTACTGCAAGTGGTTTCCTTCCAATATCTGCATGTGCACTAGGTGTTTTTGCCTTCACCTGGTATCTCTCGCTGAAACACCTACAACAAACCACAAACTAAATTTCACTTTTACTTCATAGCACATATACAAATTCCTTGAATTCAGTTTTCAGCAGTCTTTCTCTGGAACATGCCCACTCACTCACTGTCTGATTTCTAGATTTTTTTTTGTCTGTGTCTCCCTGGACTCCTGTCTCTAGGCAACAACAGCTTTTATCACCCTTCTACCATATTTTTAAAGTACAACCAAACCCATTTCTTCACATCAAAGTTGTCAACCCTCACTCAAATACATGTAAACAAAGGGCCTCCATATTCTTTAGTACCAAGTCAACATGAATATTCTAGAATTAAATAAAAGCCAGCCTCCACATGGCTAACACATTAACTTTGAATTAAATTTTGCAATTTATGTTACCATTGTTCCTAATAGTTTCTAGAAATTTCTGCACCACCAGCATTAAACTAGCTGGACTTGTAGTTGTTGGACTCATCTTTACATTCTGTTTTGAACAAGGGCATGACATTTAAAGTTCTCTAAGCTATTTGCACCACCACTGATACTATGGAAGGCTGAGAAATTATGGTCAGGGCCATAATGCTATAATTTCTACTCTTCTCTAAATATCCTTGGATATATCTCATTGTCTGATGCTTTATAAGTTTTACATATAGATAGGTGATCCAATATTTCCTCTTCACCAACTGTATAAACTCATCTTTGGAGACAAAAAAGTGCAGATGCTGGAATCCAAGGATGACAAACAGGAAGCTGGAAGAACACAGCAGGCCAGGCAGCATCTGGGAAAAAGGAGCACTCAATGTTTTGGATATTACCTGTCTTCAGAAATTTAAGTCAATGTTTCAGGTATTATTGCTCCTTTCCTCCAGATGCTGCCTGGCCTGCTGTGTTCTTCCAGCCTCCTGTTTGTCTACCGTAAACCCATCTCATCTGTGGCATTATCTTCCTTGATAAAGACAGCTGTACAGTATTAATTTAAAACCTCAGCTATACCTCTTGCTGCCACAGCAAATGTCACTTCTTTCTTCAAAAAGAGAGACTGAAAGCAAGAAGCTACAGGCCGGTTGGCTCACATCTGTCACAGGAAAAATGTTAGAAGCCATTAGTAAAGTTGTTTTAGCAGGTCTCTTAGAAAAAAAAATCAAGGAAATCATGCACAGTCAACATGGTTTTGTGAAAGAGAGTAATATTCAACTATTTTATTGGTGTTTTTTGAAGTGATATGTGCCATTGATAAAGGGGAATTTGTTAATGTACTGTCGTAAATTTCCAGGAGTCATTTACTAAGGTGTAGAGAGTAATATACAGGCATGGATAGAAGGTTAGCTAGCCAACAGGAAATATAAACATAATACATCATCTTTTGATCAGTAATAATTTAGAAACTAATGTGCCATAGGTATAAATGTTAGGCTCCCAGCTGTTTCCAACTTGTAAAAATGACTTGGATGAAAGACTCAAAATTATGGTTGCTATATTTGCTGATGACACAAAGATAGGCAACAAACAAAACTGTAAAGAGATATGGACGCTGTAAAAGGTTACAGATAGGTTAAGTGAGTGGGCAAAGATCTGGCAAAAGACACACAATATGGGAAAGTGTTAAATTGTCCATTTTGGCAGAGAAAGAATGTTTTCTACAATAGTGAGCAATTCAGAGCTCTGAGATGCAGAGGGACGTGGGTGTTCTTGAGCATGAATCAGAAGAGGCAGGTAGGCAAGTTCAGCAAGAGATTAGAAAAACAAGGAATTAGTAATGTTATCATTTATTGCTAGGGAAATTGAAAAGAGACTACTAAGATCAGTGATATAGGAAATTGATGACACCACATCTGGAGTATTGTGAACTCTGTTACATAGAACATGGACCAGGAAAGAACAGGAATAGCCTCTTCAGCCCACCATGTTTGTGCTAACCATGATGCCAGTATAAACTAATCCCATCTGCCTACACAAGGACTGTATCTCTCTATTCCCTGCCCACATGTCTGTCTAAATGCTTCTTTAATGTTTCTATCATAACTGCTTCTACCACCTCCCCGGTAGTGTGTTCCAGGCATCAACTACCCTCTGCATAATAAAAAACCTGCTTTAGACATCTCCTTTAAACTTTTCCCCTCTCACCTTAAACATATGGTCCCTAGTATCTGCCGCTTCATCCCAGAAAAAGACTCCAGCTATACACCCTAACCATGTCTCTCATAATTATATGTACTTCTATCAGGTTGCCCCTCAGTTTCTAACAGTCTCATTAAAACAATTCAAGTTTGTCCAATCTCTCCTTATAGCTAATACACTCCAAACAAGACAATGTTCTGGTAAGTATATTTTGTACCCTTTCCAAAGCCTCTACAACCGTCCTGTGGTGTGGCAACCAGAACTGCACACAGTACTCCAAATGTGGCCTAACTAAAGTCTTAAGCTGCAACATGATTTGCCGACTTTTATACAAATGCCCCGAGCAATGGAGGCAAGCATGCCGTAAGCCTTCTTAATCATCTTATCCATTTGTTTTGCCACTTTCAGGGACCAATGGTCTCACACCCAAGATCCCTGTGTTTTTCAATTCTCCTAAGGGTCCTGCCATTTACTATATACTTTTCTCTTGTAGTAGACCTCCCAAAATGAATCACCATAAGATTTTCCAGATTAAACTCCATCTGACATTCCTTCACCCAACTTTCCAACTGACCTATATCCTGCTGTAACCTTTAACAACCTTCTTCAATATACATAACTCCACCAACTTTTGTGTCACCTGAAAACTAACTAATCAGGCCACTTACATGTCCATCCAAATCATTTATATATGTTACAAACAACAGAAATCACTGTTCCTTGGGGCACGCCACTAGTCACAGATCTTCAGTCAAGAAAACACTATTCCACACTAAGATAATAAAATGAGAGGCTGGATGAACACAGCAGGCCAAGCAGCATCTCAGGAGCACAAAAGCTGACGTTTCGGGCCTAGACCCTTCATCAGAGAGTGTTCATCCAGCCTCTCATTTTATTATCTTGGAATTCTCCAGCATCTGCAGTTCCCATTATCTCTGATACTATTCCGCACTACCTTCTTTCTTCTATGACCAAACCAATTTTGTATCTAACTTACCAACTAATTGTAGATCCCATGTGACACAATGTTCTATGCAACCTTCTGTGAAGAAACTTGTCAAATGCTTTACTGAAGTCCACTTAGACAATGTCCATTGCTTTAGCCTCATCTTTGTTACATTTTCAAATAACGCAATCAAATTTGAGTTGTTGGGTTCCAAGCCAAGACAAAACCTGCAAAACAAGACCACCCTCACACAAAGCCATGCTGAGTTCCAAATAAGTCCATTCTTTTCCAAATGTGAGTAATTGATCTCCTTGTCTATGGGTTATTTAACTAGAAGCAAATGTAGGCTCAGTGAGCACAGGGAAGGTGGTGAGCAAGTCTTGATAAGGATCATGACACAGACAACTGGAACTTTGAATGACCTCTTGATAGTAGAATTGGGTATCAAGCAGCAGTGCACTGGAATAGGCAAGTCTGAGTCTGCCAAATGCATGGATGAGGGTTTTAGCAGTAGATAAGCTGAGGCAAGGCTGAAGTTGGATGATGTTACAGGTGGAAAAAAGCCAGAGGTCCATTGAAAATGTGAATCATAGAGTCAAATATAACTGTAGAAGTTACAGACAGTTTAGTTTAGCTTTTGGTATTGGGCAGGAAAAGGGATAGTGTTGGTAAAAATGTATAAAATAGACTTACAGTTAAATGGAGCATTATGTAGACAATAAGTTTAAGGAACATAATTCAACCATTCAGCCCATCAGGTCTGCTCCATATTCAGTCATGGCTGATGTGTTTCTCAACCCCATTCTCCAGCCTTTTACCCATAACCTTGATCCCCTAGCTAATTAAGAGCCTATTTTTTCTGTATAAAATACACTCAATAACTTGGACTCCACAGCCCTCTGCGACAATGAGTTCCGCAGATTAACTACCTTCTGGCTGCAGAAATCCTCCTCATCTCAGTTCTAAAGGGTTGACCGTTACTTTGAGGCTGTGCCATCAGCTGCTAGTCTCTCCTACTGGTGGAAAGATCTTCTCCACATCCACTATCTCCAGGCCTGTCAGTATTCTATAAATTTCAATCAGATTTCCCCTCATCCTTCTAAATTCCATCAAATAGAGACCTAGTGTCTTCTACCATTCCTCATATGACAAGCCATTCATCCCCTTCATCAATCTTATAAACCTCCTGTCACCGTCATCCTTCTTTCAACACAAGGCCCAAAACTACTCACAATATTCCAAATAAAGTATAACCAGAGGCTTAACAGCCTCAGTAGTATATCTCTGCTCTTGTATTCTAGCACCCTTGAAGTGAATGCTAACATTGCATTTGTTTTCATAACTGCGAAATGAACCTGCATGTTAACCTAAAGAGAATCCTAGACTAGGACTCCAAAGTCCCTTTCTGCTTCAGATTTACGAAGCCTTTCAGAGTTTAAAAAATAGTCTGTGCCCCTATACTTCCTCCCAAAGTGCATAACCTCGTATTTTCCCATATTGTATTCCAGCTGCCACACTCTCCTAGTCCTGCCCAAGTCCTTCTGGAGCTCTCCCACTTCCTCCACCTATCTCTGTGTCATCTGTAAACTTAACAATAATACCCTCAGTTCCTTCATCCAGATCATTCATGTGAATGTGAACAGTTGCAGTCCCAACATTGAGCCCTGCAGAACTCTAGCAGTCACCAACCACCTTCCTGAAAAAGATGCCTTTATCCCCACTCTCAGTCAGTCAACCAGTCCTCTATCCGTGCCAGTCTCTTAGCTGTAACACCTTTGACTCTTATCGTATTCAGCAACCTTCAATGCAGCAGCTTATCAAACGCCTTCTGGAAATCCAAATAGATCACATTCACTGGCTCTCTTTTGTCTAACTTGCTTGTTACTCATCAAACGATCAGATTTGTCAGGCATGGCCTCCTCTTGGTAATGAATGACTGACTCAGCCCTACTTTACATGTACTTCCAAGTACTCTGCATCTCATCCTTAATAAAGCACTCTAAAATCTTATCAAGGGGCCTATAGTTACCTGTCTTTTGCCTAATTTCCTTCTTAAACAGGGGTTCTACTTCAGCCATTTTCTTTTCCTCTTGGACTCTTCCTGACTCGAGTGATTCCTGAAAGATCACCAATCCCCACAGCTATTTCCTTCAGAAGTCTGGGGTGTAATCCATCTGGTCTAGGTGATTTATCTACCTTCAGACTTTTTAGCTTCCGCAGCACCTTTGCCTTAGTGAGGACCCCTACACTCACTCTGCCCTCTGGTTCTCTTTAAGTTCTGGTTATGCTGCTGGTGTCTTCCACCATGAAAACCGGTGCAAAGTATCAATGTAGTTCCTCTGTCATTTCTTTGTTCCCTATTACTACTTCTCCAGACCCATTTTCCAGTAGTTCAATGTCCAATGCCTCTCTCTAACCTTTTATATATCTACATAAACTTTTGCAATCTTCTTTTGTATTACTGGCTAGCATAACCTCATATTCTATCTTTGCTCCCTTTTTGTTTTAGTTACTCTGTTTGTTTATAAAAGGCTTCCTAATCCTCTGACTTCCCACTACCCACAGCTTGCTTTTTTCCTTTAGCTTTTATGTTGTCCCTGACTTCCTTTGTCAGTCATGATTACTTCATCATCCCCTTAGTGTATTTCTTCTTCCTTAGGATGAATTTCTGCTGTGCCTCCCCAGCAATTCCTGTCATTGTTGCTCCACCGATTTCTCTGCAAGTGTCTCTCTCCAATCAACTCTGGCCAGTTACTCCTTCATGTGTTTGTAGTTTCCTTTACTCACTTGTAATACCATTACATCCTATTCAAGCAACTCCCTGTCAAACTGCAAGGTGAGTTCTCTCATTTAGTCACTGCCCCCTCAAGGTTTCTTCACTCCCTAATCAAGTTTGCCTCATTACAAATAATCTAATCCAGAATTGCCTGTTCCTTTGTGGATTTTACCAATAGCTGTTCCAAAAAAACCATCACGTAGACATTCCATGAGTTCCTATTCTTCAGATCCACTACCAACCTGATTTTCCCAATCCAGCTGCATGTGGAAGTCCGCCATGATTATTATATTAGTGCCTTTCTCATATGCCTTTTCTGTCTCCTGATTTATTTTCCTTCCCACGTTCTGACCACTGTTAGGTGGCCTGTACACAACTCCCATCAGGGTCTTTTTCTCCTTTGCAGTTTCTCAACTCTACCCAAACAGATTCTACGCCTTCTGACTCTATTATCGCTTCTTGCTATTGATTCAATTTCATCTTGTAATAATGAGGCAACCCGGCCTCCTCTGCCCATCTGGCTATCTTTTTGATACATTGTGTACTCTTAGATATTTAGATGCCGGCCCTAAGCCGCTTGCAGACAGGCCTCTGTGATATGCACAACATCTTGCCAATTTCAATCCATGGTATAAGCTCATTTACCTTGTTTCATACACTGTGTGCCTTTAAGTACAAGTCACCCAGTCCTGTGTTGACTGCCCTCTTCTCATTGTCGTCCCCATATCTGCATTTGTTCTGATTTGATTTATTATTGTTGTATGGATTGAGATACAGTGAAAAGTAATGCTTTATGAACTATACATACTATACACAAGTACATCAGGGTAATAAAACAGAATGCAGAATGCAATGTTATAGCTACAGAGAAGATGCCATGCTTGAAGTTAAATTCCTGACTCTTTCTGTTCTGTTACGTGTTCTGGAAACTTTAATAACACCTGCAGAGCCTCCACCCCTTCAACTTTTTCCATAATTTTCCATGCAACTGAATCCACTCCCACCCCATCAACTAGTTAGTTTTAAAGGCCTATCCAAAGCCCCAGCTATGCAATTTGTCAGGACTCTGATCCCGGCATGGTTCAAGTAGAGCTTGTCCCATCAGAACAACTCCCTCCTTCCTCAAATACCCTTGGGGTGGGGGGTGTTGGCACGGTGGCTCAGTGGTTAGCATTGCTGCCACTAGGCCCCGGGTTTGATTCCACCCTTGGGCAACTGTCTGTGTGGAGTTTGTACATGCTCCCCATGTCTGTGTGGGTTTCCTCTGGGTGCTCTGGTTTTCTCCCACAGTCCAAAGATGTGAAGGCTAGGTGGATTGGCCATGCTAAATTGCCCATAGTGTTCAGAGATGTGTAAATTAGGTGCATTTTAGAGGGATGGGTCTGGGTGCAATGCTCTGAGGGACAGTGTGTGGACTTGCAAAGGGTCTGTTTCCACAATGTAGGGGTTCTTTGATTCACTAGATAAGATGGCTAAAACATAGGAGTGTTTAGTGCTATAAATGTGGTCACACAGGGCCAGCCACTGGTGAGAAGGTAAAATTGCAGGACAAGTTGATCTATACACTTCTCAGTATGAATTTTAACATAAGAATTTAATAATAGCAAAAAGGTTGGCCAAAATATGATAAAATTGTAACGGGAAGAAGTATTTTAAAACAAAATGCATGCTTCTTAAATTCATTCCAGAAATCACAAAAAAAATGGAGGTATACAGTAGGAAATATGTAATACTGAATATCAATTACATTTCTCTGATAATAGAACATTTTGAGTTGGTAAACTGAGAATGCCTGATATAAGACAGATTAGGGGAATAAGAATGTGGCAAATGCAGTTCAATATAAAAAAAATTCTATTTTGAGAGAAAAAAATATGGATATACCTTAAATGATACAATTCTTAATAAAATGAAGGAAAAGAAAACTTACTCCTGCAAATATCACAGAACTTAGTTACAGAATTGCAAATAGAAAAAAAAATCAATGGTTACCTATTTAAAATGTCTGCAGCATTGAACAATATAAATAAGAAAGCAATAATGAATCCATATAAAACAGTGATTAGGGCATATTAGTATTGTTAATCATATTATCACCGTGCAATTCTGGGTACCTCATTTATAGAAAGGATATTGAAACTACGAACATAAATTCATTACTTCCTTTCTATTGGTGTACTTGGAAAGTTACATGTGAATGTCTGCATCAAATAAAGACTGAAGTTTTTAGAGTCTTTAAAAAGGTTTCCAAGGGTAAATAATGAAAGGTTATATCCACAGCTGGGTAAACTAATAAAAGATTTTATTCAAGAGTTGTATGTTACAGATAAACTGAGAATAAATGGTTTTTCATACATGATTGAGAAGTTTGAAACCATAGGAATATTGTGTTTTTTAGTCCACTGATAATTTTTCACCTCCCCCCATTTGCATCTGCTCAGAAATCCTCACAGGATGAACTGCAGATATCAGCTCTGCTTATTGACATTCAAAAGCATGGGTTTGAGTTAGAGATATTGCTGACACTGAACATCACCTCTGTCTCATTTTCATTGGAAGACTTCTGCTCCAATTTCCAAAGCATCTGGAAGTTATGGATGAATCAAAATTTCCTTCAAAATAATAGACAAAACTGAAGCAATATCTTCTGGCTTCGATCAGCTCAGGTCTTTTTTGCATTTTTTCTCATTCATTAATGGGAAGTGGGCATTGCTGGCAAGAACAACATTTATTATGCACTAGACAAGATGGTTAAAACAAACAGGATTGTCCGGTGGACCCATTGTTTCAGCCTGCTCATGCTCCACAGAACTCATCTCTTCCTACATTGACTCAGTCGTCTTCCCCCACCCCAACCTCGGTCCAATCCCTGCCCACAAACATCCATGATTCATCTGACGTCTTACACTGGTTTCAAAGCTTCCAGTTTACCAGCTCCAGCCACCTCTTTACCATGGATGTGCAATCCCTTTACACATCCATTCCCCACCAGGAGGGTATGAGGGCTCTCTGCTGCTTCCTGGAGCAAAGACCTGAAACATCCCCACCCACCACCACTCTCCTCCACTTGGCTGAGCTTGTCCTCACCCTCAATAACTTCTCTTTCAACTCGTCTCATTTTCTTCAGGTAAGAAGGGTTGTCATGGGTACCCGCATGGGCCCTAGTTATGCCTGTTTCGTTGTGGGGGACGTGGAACATTCCTTGTTCCAGTCCTATTCCAGCCCCCACCCATATCTCTTTTACCAATACATCGATGATATCATCAGTGCTGCTCCCCTCTCTCGGCTAGAATTGGAAAACTTCAGCAATTTCGCCTCCGATTTCCACCCTGCCCTCAATTTCACCTGGTCTATCTCTGATTCCTCCCTTCCCTTCCTCGACATTTCTGGGGAAAGACTGGCCACTAATATCCATTATAAATCCACCGACTCCCGCAGCTACCTCGACTGTATATCCTCATACCCCACTTTTTGTAAAGACTCCATCCCATTTTCTCAGTTCCTCCATCTCCATTGCATATGTTCAGAGACCGAATTCGACAAGGAATGCCCACATTCTTCCTCAACCGAGGATTCGCCAGCTCTGTTGTTGACAGGGCCCTCAATCAGGACAGACTCATCTCCCGCACTTCTGCCGTCACCCCCTTCCCTTCCCTCCCGCAACAGCGATAGGGTTCCCCTTATCCTCACCTATCATCCCACCAGCATCCACATCCAGAAGATCATCAGACACCATTTCTGCCACCTCCAGCAAGATGCCACGACCAGACACATATTTCCCTCCCTTCCCTTGTCCACCTTCCGCAGGGACTGTTCCGCCCAGGTCCACACTTCCTTCACCGCCACCACCTCCCCACAGCCCTACGGCACTTTCCTTTGTAACTGGCGAAGGTGCAATACCTGTCCATTCACCTCCTCCCTCCCCACTATCCAAGGGCCCAAACACACCTTGCAGGTGAAGCAACACTACACCTGCACTTCCAAGAATCTAGACTACTGCATTCGCTGCTCACAATGTAGTCTCCTCTACATTGGGGAAACAAAGCGTAGACTTGGCAACTGCTTTGCAGAATACCTACATTCTGCCTGCAAAAAAGACCCTGAATTACCTGTTGCCTGTCACTTCAATGCACCACCCTGCTGTCTGGCCAACATCTCTGTCTCTGGCTTGCTGCAGTGTTCCAGTGAAGCCCAATGCAAGCTGGAGGAACAACACCTCATCTTCCGCTTTGGGACCCTACAGCCCTCCAGACTCAATACTGAGTTCAATAATTTTAGGGCCTAAACTCTCCCATGTCCCAGCCCCCCCACCCCACCCACTACTTTCATTTACTCCCTACCCCACTCACCTCCCTATTTTCTGCATATAAACTGATGTTTTCCCAGCCACCATCAGTTCTGAGGAAGGGTCACCGGACCCGAAACATTAACTTTGTTTTCTCCTCCAGATGTTGCCAGACCTGCTGAGTTTTTCCAGCAACTTTTTTTTTGGCCCTGATTTACAGCATCCGCAGTTCTTTTGGTTTTTATTTATTATGCATCCCTAGTTGACCTTCGAAGGTGGTAATGAACTGCCTTCTTAAACTACTGCAGTCTATTGGTGTAGGTACACCCACAATGCTGTTATGGAGACAGTTTCAGGATTCTATTCTGTCACTGAAGAAATGGCAATATATTTCCAAGCCAAGTTGGTGAGCGATTTGAAAGAGAACTTGCAGGTGGTGTTGGCCATATACCTGTTATTCTCAATAGTGGTTCTAGTGGTCATCGGGTTTGGAATGCATCTTGTAGATGATACATGTTACTGCTGCTAAGCAGTGGAGCTGATTTGAGTAGGTTGCTTCGTCTGGATGTTAAGTTTCTCGAGTGCTTTAGAACTGCACGCAACCAGACAAATGAAGAGTATTCCATCACCTTTTTGCGATGTGCCAACAAATGGTGGACAGGCTTTGAATTACTTCAACTTCTCCGATTGTATTTCAGTAACTTGGAGCCTTAGTGTAATGTATGATTTGGAATACACCCTTGTTTTTCCATTTGTTCTGACATGAAGGCTATCTTCTTCCATAATATAAATATTGCCTGCATCCATTTCCACCTTTCCTCCACTGCTAGGATTCCATAATTCATGTTTTTTTCTGCTTCTGTAATGTTCTTCTGCTTCCTCTCATTCATAAATTCTATTAATCAGAAAGTACCCTCAGACTATATATCCACTACGCTCAGCATTCAGATGTTCTTCCTGTGATATGTGATGTGATTCATATTTATCTTAACAATTCGTTTTCAATTTAGATTTTCAATTTTTGCGCAAGTGACATATGGGTCGCAGATGAAAGTTTTTTTTGGATTGGCAAAATACTTTTTTTAAAATTTTATTTTGTGTAAATCTGTTGCTTACAAAAGGAGAAAATTATTTAGATCTGTTAAAAATAGGTTACCTCAGTGTAAAGTTTAGCATAAGTTCCAGATCAGACATAAATGCTTAAAACCCTTAAAAGATTATTTGAGGCTGAGAAAGTTTAACTCAATTTTATGAAGGTTCCAGGAAGAAATGATCAGATTCTCAAGACAGACAGTCGGGCAGCTGGGAGTTGAAGCTACCAAAAGCTTAAATTAAGTTCTACTTGGGTTATAGAGAGGGAATTCTCTCTGATATGAGTATTGTAAATGCAAACTTTAAGATTAAGGGGATAATATTTTCATCACATTCTTCGAAATCTTTAAAGATGATATGTAGATAGTTTGACTTTTTCTGTTCTGTCATAATTTCTTGCATAATAAACAACTGTTTTATTGTTAAACCCAAAATCTGAGGCAGTTATAGGCTTACTTTTCATTGAGATGCCATGTCACTAAAATTTAAAAAAAAATCTAACAAGCCTTGTATTGTCATAGTATCCACTTGGATCATAAATGATTAAACACTCCACGGCTTTTACCTTCCATTATCTGAACCAGAAGTGTATTCTATTATTGTGCTTCCAACAAATTCCTCAAAAGAGTTTTAAGTAGTCTTCCAGGCCACGTAGCAATCTAAAATTACTACTTTATATCAGTTTTTATTCCAGTAGATAAGTAAGTTGCTAGTTAATACAAATGTACAGTTGCCACTAAGTTCGCAAGGAAAATACACGCAAATAATAACCAGGAAAATCAACTGCTAAATAAATGGATCAATTATAGATTGAACATTTGCTACAATCATAGATTACACCCCAGGGTCTTGAGGGAGGCTAATGATGTATGAATATTCAAAATGGGTAACAAACCAGAGCTGAAACTACAGACCTATTGATTTTAACAATAGGGTAGTTGCTAAAGGGATCATGACTGAGGATCCATCTAATCACCTCAATAGAGAATCAGTTATTAAAAAAGATAGTTTGAAGTTTTTAAGAAGATTTGTAGCTCGGGTTATGAATGGGGTTGTAGACTTGGTCGCCGCGCTACTGTGTTTGATTACAGATGTTTCATTCCCCCTGCTAGGTTACATCATCAATGCGCCTCTGGTAAAGGTTGGTGTTCTGTCCCGCTTGTTATTTATATGCCTCGGTTTGCTGGGGTGGTTGGCATCACTTCCAGTTCTGTTTATCATCAGGTCCAGTTCAATGTGTTTGTTGATGGAGTTCTGGTTGGAATACTAGGCCTCCAAGAATTCCCTGGCCTGTATCTGTTTGGCTTGGGCTATTATGGATATGTTGGCCCAATAGAATTTGTGTCCTTCTTTGTCCTTGTGTATTGAAACCAGTGAGAACCGGTTGTGTCTCTTGGTGGCTAGCTGGTGTTGGTGTATCCTTATTGTCAGTTTTCTCCCAGTTTGACCTTAGTAAAATTTCTCAGTCCTTGCTTGGTATTTTGTATGTAATGTAATGTAATATAAAAAATTGAACTGGACCTGATACAAAATCTACTGATAAACAGAACCGGAAGTGATGCCAACCACCCCAACAAACCAGTGCACATAAGTAACAGCAGGACAGAGCGCCAATGCTTCACCAGAGGCACACTGATGATGCTACCAAGCAGGGTGATGAAATGTCTGCAATCAAAAACACTGACTCGGTGAGCAAATCTGACAACTGTCTTGGGCTTGCTCAATGGAACGAAGTGGGGTGGACGTGGTCTATGGATTTCAGGAAGAACTTCGACAATGATCCACAGGGTAGACTGGTTAGCAATATTAGATCTCATGGAATACAGGGCAACAAGCCATTTGGATACATAACTGGCTCGAAGGAAGGAGACAGATGGTAGTGGTGGGTTGCTCTTTGGACTGGAGGCCTGTGACCAGCGCTGTGCAGCAAGTGCTGGATCCAGTACTTTTTGTCATTTTTATAAATGATTTAGATGTGAAAACAGGAAAAGTCGGTGGTAAGTTTGCAGATGACACCGAAATTGGTGACGTAGTGGACAGCAAAGATTACCTCCGAACACAATGGGACCTTGATTAGGTGGACCGAGGAGTAACAGTTGGAGTTTAATTTAGATAAATGAGGTGCTGCGTGTTGGGAAATCAGGTAGAGGCTTATGCATAGAATGGTAAGGTCCTGGGGAGTGTTGCCAAACAAAGAGACCTTGGAGTGCAGGTCCATAGTAACTTGCAAGTAGAGTCGCAGGTAGACAGGGGAGTGAAGAAGCGCTTGGTACGTTTGCCTTCATTGGTCAGTGCACTGAGTGTTGGAGTTGAGAGTTCATGTTGTGGTTGTACACGACATTGGTTGGGCTACTTTTGAATACTGCATTTAATTTTAATCTCCCTGCTATAGGAAAGATGTTATGAAAATGGAAAGGGTTCAGAAAATGTTTACAAGGATGTTGTACAAGGGTGGAGGGTTTGAGCTATAGGGAGAGGCTGGGACTATTTCCCTCGAGTGTTGGTGGCTGAGGGGTGACCTTATAGAAATTTATAAAATTATGAAGGGCATGGATAGGATGAATAGTCAAGATTTTTTCCCCAGGATAGGGGAGTCCAAAACTAGAGGGCATAGGTTTAAAGATGAGAGAGAAAAGATTTAAAAAGGGATGAAAGGGGCAACCTTTTCACACAGAAGGTGGTGCATATGTGCAAGGAACTGCCAGAGGAAGTGGTGGATGCAGGTATAATTATGAAATTTAAAAGGCATCTGGATAGGTATATGGATAGGAAGGGTTTACAGGGATATGGACCAAATGCTGGCAAATAGGACTAGATTAATTTAGGATATCTGGTCAACATGGACAAGTTGGACCAAAAGGTCTATTTCCATCCAGTCAAGCAGGGTTTAGGAAGGTTGACTCTAAGCTTTCCCAGGTAGGACTCATTCCTGGGTTGAGAAGGGAAGGTAGTGGAGTTTGGGTATGCCATAACATGTCTAATTAATTTTCCATCCCACTAACTGACCATCTTCAGGAACAGAAGATTGTGTCTCTAGTGTCTAATGTACAGCATCAATCAATCCCTCAAAAGTAATAACTGTTACATCTCCAGGTGGATTTTAATTTAAGCATTAGCAATGATAACATATTCAAGTTAACCAGAGGATAATTAAAATGGTGCCATACTGGACTGCATTAGAAGCACCCATGTAAGGCAAGTCTGAAGTTTATTGAAATTTCAGATGCACAGATGCTTTAGATTATTTCCTAACATCTGTAGGACATCAATTCAAGGACTGATAAGCTGTTGTGCTTCAAAAGGCTTAGAAAGTAAAGTATTCTACATCTTTGACAGAAGTGACAACGGCCTGTACACAGATGGTGGCAAAACCAAAATCTGAACAAAATGTAATTTCCCCTGAAAGAGACCTGATCTTTATGATTTGTGAAATGCAAGTACAAATTGAAGGAATTTCATCCAAATGAAGTTTCATTTGGTTCTAAAATGAAAACAAACTAGTAAAGAAGCATGAGAATCTATTTTCTGAAATTAAAATCCAAGAAGTGGAAAAAAAAGACATGATTATAAAACAAGAAAAAAAAAACTTACCTAAATGTAAAGTTCAGTGCACAGCATTAAAAACAACATTCCATTAAATCAGATCATATGTTGAAAATCAAAGAATACACAATCGACAGATAAAAGTCAAGTTTATCATTAAATATTTTGACATCGGTTTATCTCAAGATCCGCCTGCAAGCTCTTTTGCAGTCTTGCAATATTAGCATCTAAGGCTGCTAAACTATTCTTGAAGTCTTGTTCATCATGAGAATTAAATGAAGAAATGGATGAAATACTCCAGCCTGACTTTATAGATTTATAATCAGCACTAGAGAAGCTTGAATCTACTGCTGAAAACTTGTCTTTATACAACAGTGTCCTATTTCTCTGATCTGAACGAAGTGTACATGGATTTAAATTGGATTTTGGAAGGTCTGTAGCAGTGTGTGGAGAATTAATACTAATGTCCAAATGCATCAACTGAATCTGCTTATTTTCTGTCTCTGCCATTCTTGATGCACAATCATTTACCAGTGTCTTCTCTTTTAAATTTTGAGTAATAGGTATTTCTTCAGGAACAGGCTTTTCTGGTTTTTGTAAGCCATCTAGGATACATGGCACTACTTCCACTCCAAATGAACTTCCATCATCATAGTGCAACTTCTTTGATCCACTGTTCAAATGTAATGGTATACATTTCCTCCTTTCAGCTGATTCATTTTCTTGCTTGGTGGTATTGCCAACTAGAGGAAGGTATGTGGTTTCATCCAGAGTAGAATCCTCACTTCCTTGAGTTATATGGCATGCAGTCTGCGCATCAAACCTGGAAAAGATTCTGGGTGAAGACTTTCCTGACAGGACATTACTTTGGCACGTCCCTGTGTTTGCAGATGTTAAGGAAGGGGGATCTCGCATGGCTGGAGGTTCAGATTCAGGAACTTTACAAAATGATAAAGTTGAAGTGTTGTATTCAGCGTTATTATCCAGATTTTTAAGATAAGCAGTCACAGGACTCAAACCTGGAACATCTTGTAGTTGATTTTCATATTCATGTAGGAGGTTTCTAGTCAGTCTGGATGTGGGTTTGGTCTTCATGCAATCTATGCTAAGATCTGAAAGGAGTCTTGCCATGCTACCTTGCAGTTTTCTGTTAAAACAAACCAAGCAATATAATCAGTTGATGAAAATACTTGACATTTCCCTCCAAATATAAAACTAACACACGAGTAGTACAGCAGTTGGCACAAAAAGATTGCCAGGTCTGCAATTTCAATGTGAGCACCTTGCGTATTTGGACTGAATGAAGCAAGGTTGTTTTGGAAGAGGAATCCTCTGCACAGAAATTAGAATCTTGGAATCCCTACAGTGTGGAAACAGGCCCTTGGGGCCAACGAGTCCACAGTGACTCTCCGAAGAGCATCCCACCCAGACATTTCCCTGTTACCATGCATTTCCCATGGCTAACACACCTAATCTACATATCCCTGCACATTTTTTGCAATTTAGCATGCACAATCCACCTAGACTGCACATCTTTGGAATGTGACAGGAAACCAGAGCACCTAGTGGAAACCCAAGCAGACATGGGGAGAATATGCAAATTCCACGGAGACAGTCGTGCAAGGATGGAATTGAACCTGAGACCCTGGTGCCATGAGGCAGCAGTGCTAACCATGCCACCCTAATATCAGGTCAATATGAACTCCTGGCTTATTAGCTATTCTTGGCTTTGTGATCCAGTATTATTTGAGCTATGTGATAGTCAAAACTATGAACAAGACTGCAGCAGCATAAGATGAAGGACAAGTGTATGATTGATTACACTACAGGAAATTTGGTTCAAAGTGAAAACTTGGTGCAGGAGTTGACAAAGGTGCTTTAACCACAGGTTACTGCAAGAAGCAATCTGTACAGAGTAGGAGGTGAGTGGGAGAGGATAAAAGGTGCAGATCAAGAGGTCAACCTGCATCGAGATCAGTGGTGTGTGACACCACAAATTACAGCATATTGGTGAATACATCTAGTTTTTAAAAGTAAGGTCTTCAGCTTGGGTTTCCTGAGTTTTTCTTCCTTTCTGATAAATAACTGTCAAATTGTTGGACTGATTATTTTCTTCTTAGCTGATAAAAATAAAATGTTTTCCTGCTCTTTATTGTGAAGTGCATCTCAAATAATTACGTTAAATCAAAATGATAATAGATAACAGATAATGTGCTGTTGCTGCAACATGTGGAAGCTACTGGAAACCACTCTAAAGTGTTTGTAGCTCAAGGAACTTTGGATCTGAAAATGAGGAGCTGGAGTCTGAACTGCAGACATTGCGACGCATCAGGGAAGGGGCAAGTTACCTGGACATTTTACTATACAGGGCAGTCATATCACTCAAAATAGTTAATTCAAACTTGGTCTGTGATCAGGAACAAGAAGGTGCGACTGCTGATGAAACAGTTATGAGGACACAGGGCTAAAACTGAGAAGCCTTGATCTCCGCAATTGTCCAATAGTTATGAGGTTTTTGCAAGATGTGAGAACAAGAGTGGGGACTGCGGGGAAGGATGAACACAGTATCTTGGTATGGGGAGCACATTCAAGTGAGAGGATGAAATAGGAATGCTCTTATGGTTGGGAACATTACAATTAGGGATACCGTACCCTGCAGTTTTGAGCAGGAGCTGGGGAAGAACTTGGGAGAGAGAAGGGAGGGATCCAGTTGTTGTCATCCATCATCTCTGGAGCTACTTCCTTTAAAATCCTATGATGCATCCCACTGATCAAGGGATTTAATTCGATCTTCAGCCCTATTAACTTCTCTAGTACATTTTCTCCAGTGATAGCAGTAATAGATTTCCTCTTCTCCTTTCGCCCTTTTATTAATTAGAAATTTTTGGAATGTTATGAGTGTTTTCTCCACTGAAGACTGATGCAAAATATTTATTCAATTCCACTGCCTTTTATGGTTCTGCATTATTATTTCCCAAACCTCATTCTTGAAGTTCACTTTGGTTTTCTCTTCTTTTTAATGCATTTAAAGAAGTTCCTGCTGTCAAGTTTGATGTTAATTGCAAGTTTATCTTCAAAGTGTTTTTTTTTCCCTTTGGTCACCATTTGATCATTTTTAAAACTTTCACAATTCTCTGGCTTACAACATGGCAATGGTTAGTGTGCGCTTGTTCTTTCAATTTGAAACCATCCTTAATTTCTTTGGCTAACAATGGTTGGTGTATTTCCTTGAGGATTCTTCTTCCTCACTGGAATATCATTGCTGTGGGCCATGAACTGTTTTCTAAAACATCTGCTATTGTTCCTCAACTGCCTTTGCTGCCAAACTCCCTTCTTAGTGAACACCAACATCTAACTGAGATAATGGGAACTGCAGATACTGGAGAATCCAAGATAATAAAAAAAGTGTGAAGCTGGATGAACACAGCAGGCCAAGCAGCATCTCAGGAGCACAAAAGCTGACGTTTCGGGCCTAGACCCTTCATCAGAGAGGGAGATGGGGTGAGGGTTCTGGAATAAATAGGGAGAGAGGGGGAAGTGGACTGAAGATGGAGAGAAAAGATAGGTGGAGAGGAGAGTATAGGTAGGGAGGTAGGGAGGGGATAGGTCAGTACAGGGAAGACAGACAGGTCAAGGAGGTGGGATGAGGTTAGTAGGTAGGAAATGGAGGTGCAGCTTGGGGTGGGAGGAAGGTGAGAGTAAGAACAGGTTAGGGAGGCAGAGACAGGCTGGGCTGGTTTTGGGATGCAGTGGGGATGAGCTGGGCTGGTTGTGTGATGGAGTAGGGGGAGGGGACGAACTGGGCTGGTTTTGGGATGCAGTGGGGGAAGGGGAGATTTTGAAGCTGGTGAAGTCCACATGGGAACCCTGCAGCCCAATGGTATCAAAGTGGAATATGACTTGCTGTTCCTGCAACCTTCGGGTGGCATCATTGTGGTACTGCAGGAGGCCCGTGATGGACATGTCATCTAAAGAATGGGAGGGGGAGTTGAAATGGTTTGTGACTGGGAGGTGCAGTTGTTTATTACGAACTAAGCGGAGGTGTTCTGCAAAGCGGTCCCCAAGCCTCCGCTTGGTTTCCCCAATGGAGAGGAAGTCACACCGGATACAATGGATACAGTATACCACATTGGCAGATGTGCAGGTGAACCTCTGCTTAATATGGAAAGTCATCTTGGGGCCTGGGATGGGGGTGAGGGAGGAGGTGTGGGGGCAAGTGTAGCACTTCCTGCGGTTGCAGGGGAAGGTGCCGGGTGTGGTGGGGTTGGAGGGCAGTGTGGAGCGAACAAGGGAGTCACGGAGAGAGTGGTCTCTCCGGAAAGCAGACAAGGGTGGGGATAGAAAAATGTCTTGGGTGATGGAGTCGGATTGTAGATGGTGGAAGTGTCGGAGGATGATGCGTCGTATCCGGAGGTTGGTGGGGTGGTGCGAGAGAACGAGGGGGATCCTCTTTGGGCGGTTGTGGTGGGGGCGGGGTGTGAGGGATGTGTTGCGGGAAATGCCGGGGACGCGGTCACGGGCGTTCTCGACCACTGTGGGGGGAAAGTTGCGGTCCTTGAAGAACTCGGACGTCTGCGATGTTCGGGAGTGGAATGCTTCATCCTGGGAGCAGATGCAGCGGAGGCAGAGGAATTGGGAATAGGAGATGGAATTTTTGCAGGAGGGTGGGTGGGAGGAGGTGTATTCTGGCCATCTCCAACACATCCCTCACCTTCCTGGACCTCTCAGTCTCCATCTCAGGCAACCAGCTTGTAACTGATGTCCATTTCAAGCCCACCGACTCCCACAGCTACCTAGAATATTGCGGAGACAGAGTGTGGAGGGATGAGTTGCAGAAAATGCGGGAGACACAGTCGAGGGCGTTCTCGACCACTGCGAGGAGGTGGGTAGTGGTCCTTGAAAAACGAGGACATCTGAGATGTACGGGAGTGGAATGCCTCATCCTAGGAGCAGATGTGGCAGAGGCGAAGGAATTGGGAATAGGGGGATGGCATTTTTGCAGGAAGGTGGTTGGGAGGTGTATTCTCGGTCGCTGTGGGAGTCTCTGGGCTTGAAATAGATATCAGTTTCTAGGTGGTTGCCTGAGACGAAGACAGAGATATTCAGGAAGGTGAGGGATGTGTTGGAGATGGTCCAGGTGAACTTGAGGTTGGGGTGGAAGCTGTTGGTGAAGTGGATGAACTGTTCGAGCTCCTCGTGGGAGCACGAGGTGGTGCCAATACAGTCATCAATGTAATGGAGGAAGAGGTGGGGTTTAGGGCCAGTGTAGATACGGAACAGGGATTGTTCCACATAACCTACAAAGAGGCAGGCATAGCTTGGGCCCATGCGGGTACCCATGGCCACCCCCTTTGTTTGTAGAAAGTGGGAGGAATCAAAAGAGAAGGTGCTGAGGGTGAGGACTGGTTCAGCTAGGCGGATGGAAGTGTCAGTGGAGGGGGAGTGGTTGGGCCTGCGGGACAGGAAGAAGCGGAGGGCTTTTTGGCCATCTGTATGGGCAATGCAGGTGTATAGGGACTGGATGTCCATGGTGAAAATGAGGTGTTAGGGATTGGGGAATTGGAAGTTCTAGAGGGCGTGGGTGGTGTCACAGACCTAGGCTGGGAGTTCCTGGACTAAGGGGGAGAAAATGGAGTCCAGAGAGGTGGAAATGAGTTTGGTGGGGCAGGAGCAGGCAGAGACAATGGGTCGGCCAGGGCAGGTGGGTTTGTGGATTTGATCAACTCTCCAGCATCTGCAGTAGGGTATAAATAGGGTGAGTGGGTAAAAACATGACAGATGGAATATAATGCTAGAAAATCATCATAGGTTCCCTACAGTATGGCAATAGGCCCAACAAGTCCACACAGACCCTCAGATGTGCCAACTAGCCCCATCCCCTATAACCCACCTAAACTACACATCCCTGAACACTATGGGAAATTTAGCATGGCCAATCTACCTAACCTGCACATCTTTGGACTAAGGGAGGAAACCGGAGCACTTAGAGGAAACTCATGCAGACACAGGGAGAACGTGCAATTTTCACACAGACATTTGACCAAAGGCAGAACTGAACCTGGTTCCTGGCTTGGTGAGGCAGCAGTGCTCACCATTGAGCCACCATGCTGACGTTATCAGGTTATACACATCAACAGGAAGAACACAGGAGCTGAATATTATTTAAATAGCGAAAGACAGTCGAAAATTACAACACAGGGGAGTTTAGAGCTCTTGTGCATGAATCACAAAAAATTAGAATCTTATTTCAGTGGGGTAATAGGGAAGGCAAATAGAATGCTCATTTTTATTTCAAAGGGAATGCAGTACAAAAGTAGGGAGGTTTTGCTCAAATATGAGGCACTAGTCAGACCATAGCTGAATTACTCAACAGTTCTGGGCTCCTTACCTAAGAAGCACTGCAGGAAGTCGAGAGGAGGTTTACTAGGCTAATGCTAGGTATGTAGGGGCAGTGTTTTGAGGAGAGGTTGAGTTGGTTGGACCTGTACTCCTTGGAACTTAGAACAAGGTGACCTTATTTGAAACATTCCAAAAATCTTGACAGTGTGCATGCACAAAGGTTGCTTCCCCTTGTGGGAGAATTAAGGACCAAAAGGCATAAGTTTATAAAATAAAAGGTCACAAATTTAAGACAGAGATGAGGAGGAATTTCTTCAGAGGAGGGAACTGAGTACCCCAGAGGGCTGTCACCGCTGGTTAATTAGGTAAGGTCAAGGCTAAATAGACAAATTTTTAATCAGGAAGGGAAACAAAAAGGGTTACAGGAAAAAGACAGAAAAGTGGAAGTTCAGGATCATCAGATTAGTCATAATCTAATGAGAAATGATCAGGTGCTCTCATTTTATAAGTATTCATTGCTTAACATTTGGCAATGTTACTTGCTGCTTATTGCCAAAACATAAATATTGGCATGTCAGTAATGGAGAATATTATATTTCATATCTAAGGAATTTTAAATTAAGCCAAAATGGAGTCAGTGAACAGAGCACTTTGGGCATTCAATGAGGATGCATTTGAAGATATCTGTAAATCCCTGCAAGGGTGTCCAGGGCTCGGATGATAGAACAGGGAATAGCTTTGAAAGAAAATGTATTTTAGAAGCTTTTAAAATAATCTGTCAGTTATTCTCAATCTACAGAAATAAGAAAAATGATCATTATTCAAGAAACATGATGTCTTGAAATATCTTGTACTTGGCTTTGAGAAAAAAGAAACCTCCAGATTTTCTCAAGAAGGTTAAACCTCGTTGGGGAAGGAACTTACTCTGCAGATCTGAATTACTGATCTAGATATCTCCTTTGTCAACCTGTTCAGAGACATTATTACACATTTCTAGAAAAGCTGGGAGTGGTCACAAAACCCATGCACTATGTATAGTTCTTCCAGCAATATGGAACTAATGAATCCATAGTGTAATACATTTAGATTGTTGTTTGGTCAATGTTCAGTGTAAATGCAAGTTAATACTTTCTTGTATCCTGCACTTAAGATTTAATTGTAATTATTAAATTAGCAAATAATAACTCTAATACTCCTTTTCAAAAATTATACCATCTGAATGCATTTCTCATCCAATCATATGTCAATGAGGGCCACCTAGTGGTCAAAATTATTCTATAAAGGAGGTGCAACCCTTCCTCCCTCAAATGATTATCTTTTCCAACCATAATATCAAAACAAAAAAAGGTCTGTTTAAGCAAATTAGAACTAAAAGTTGGGATTTAAACCAACTACATCACTCCTCTATATGGAAGTGGATTATTTTTTGAAAGAGTACATAGATTACTATAAAAAAAACAGGAAAAGTGGAAATTAAAAATCCAGTATGACAAGACTATTGTGGAATAAGAAACAAGAGACAATTGAGGAAAAATTACTGCTTTCTGGAGGAGGTGGGAAATTTTGAAATGCTTTTTGCCAGACATATGAAATAAACCAAGAACTATTGGAAAAAATACATTTTAATCAAAGGTATTTGTCTTGAACTCATCAGGACAACTTACAAAGTAATATAAAGGTCAGGGAAAACAATATAGAAACACTGAAAATGAAACAACAAGTAGGCTGTTCAGCCCTCTGAGCATGATCTGCCATTCAACATGATCACAGTTGATCATTCTACTCAATATCTTATTCCCACTTTCTTCACATACCCTTTCATTTTCTTTCGCCCCAAGAACTACATCCAACTCGTTATGGAAAATATTCAACGTTTTGACCTCAATCACCTCCTGTGACACAGGATTCCACAGGTTCAACACTGTCTAGGTGAAGAAATTTCACATCAATTCTAAATGGCCTACCCCATATCCTTAGACTTTAACTCCTAGCCATGGATTCCTGACCATCAGGAAGATCCTTCTTGCATTTACCCGATCTTGTCCTGTTAGCATTTTACGGGTTTCTAGCAGATTTTCCTCCTCCCCATTGTTTTAAATACTAGTAGAGATAATCCTAACTGACTCAGCCTCTCTTCATACAGGTGTCTCTTCTATAACACGATAGTTGTGTTCTTGTATGACCTCGCACTACAGAAAATCGTCATAGAACATCACATTACAGGGAAACAGCAATATCCAACAGCATCCACTATTCAATCACCTTAGATCCAACTCACATTAATGAAATGCACATTATAGCAGAAATACCTGTACTTCAGGTCTGTTATTCCAGATCTGAAACCTTTGTTGATCTCCTTCCTTGAATAAAGATGACCAAACTTGCATACCATACTCCAACAGTGGTCTCATCAAGGCCCTCTACAGTTGTAGGATGGTCTTCCTCCTCCTGTACAGAAAGCCTATGAAGGCCAAATTACATTTTGCCTTCTTCACCATCTGCTTGCTTAGTTCTTAGTCTGGCGCACAAGGGCATCGAGGTCTTGTTGCACTTTTCCCCCCTTCCAAGCCTATTGCCATTCAGATAATATTCTGCCTCCTGTCCTTGCTACAAAATGGATAACCTTAGATTTATCTACATTACACTTCATCTGTCATGCAACAGCCCATTCAACTTGTCCAAATCAGAATGAAGCATCTGTTCATCATTCCACCCAGCTGTGTGTGTCATCTGCAGACATGGAGATATAATATTTAATTCCCTCATCTAAAATCATCAATATGTATTGAAAGTAACTGGGGTCCAAGCATTGAACTCCAACGTAGCCCACTAGTCACTGCCTGCCACTTGAAAAAAGATACATTTATTCCTATTTTTTGTTTCTTGTCTACCAAACGTTACTTATATTTAAACCACACAAGCTGGCTACATTGTTTGAGAAATAAACCAGAGA
Source organism: Stegostoma tigrinum (assembly GCF_030684315.1). Taxonomy (NCBI): domain Eukaryota; kingdom Metazoa; phylum Chordata; class Chondrichthyes; order Orectolobiformes; family Stegostomatidae; genus Stegostoma; species Stegostoma tigrinum. The sequence continues at coordinate 53,364,207 of NC_081360.1, read as the reverse complement.
ATGGCTCAATGTAAGATGACAAACTTTAGGGAAGGAAAATTTAGATTTAGATTTATTTATTTGTCACATGTACTAAGTATAGGAATACATAAGTACAGCAAAAAGTGCACAAAGTCGCGAATCACTGGTGCCCATTTGGTTACAAAAGCCAGAATTAAAAAGATTTTAACAGAGCCAAAACATAAGCAAGTAAAAAAGGAAAGCCCAGATCTCAGAGTCCTAAGTCTCATCTCCACAAAGGAGCCACTCCAAATCAGTAGAACATCCAGGAGGCTGCCACTGTTGCCATGTGAAAGGCCCGTTCTCACCGCCGACTGCCGCCCCCTCACCGGCACCAGTCTTGCCGCCACCGCCCCCTCACCGGCACCAGTCTTTCCACCGACTGCTGCCCTTCACTGGCCCAACTCTCCCTGCCGACTGCTGCCCCCCAACTGGCCCCGCTATCGCCGCCGCCCCCTCACCGGCCCCAGTCTTTCCACCGACTGCTGCCCTTCACTGGCCCAACTCTCCCTGCCAACTGCTGCCCCCTCACTGGACCCGCTCTTGCCGACAGCTGCTGCCTCATTGGCCTGCTCTTGCCGCTGAACAAGTCTACTCTTGATCCACTGTAATCACTTCAGCTCACGCTCGATCTGCCAACGCTGCAGGACATGGCCACACGGTTCTTGGTTGTGACAACTCCTTAGGTCTGTAGTTAAAGGGTGGGGGGGTGGAGTAGAATTACTGCAGAGAGGAGAGAGAAGAAGAGAAAAAGAAAGGAAAGGGAACTGGTGAAGAGTGGAGCTCCAAACAGAGCAACTTACCCTGTGCCATCTTGCTAGTACCTGGAGGCGAGGTTTGCATATAATCAACCATCCTTATGCAGTCTGGCCTACATATGCCTCCAGACACATCGTAAATAATGGTCACTTTTAACTGTATTACAACACACTAGGGTAGCTTGCTCCAAGTCAAACCCAACTATTTTTTCCAGAAAATTTCAAGTACACGGGTATAAACTGTTACCACATAACACAACTAATTAAAACCCAAGATAACAAGGTGTAGAGCTGGATGAACACAGCAGGCCAAGCAGCATCAGAGGAGCAGGAAAGCTGACGTTTTGGGTCTAGGCCCGAAACGTCAGCTTTCCTGCTCCTCTGATGCTGCTTGGTCTGTTGTGTTCATCTAGCTCTACACCTTGTTATCTCAGATTCTCCAGCATCTGCAGTTCCTACTATCTCTAATTAAAACCCAAATAGGCTTATAAACACCTCTTTACACGGACACACAAACACCAAATACAGAAAAACTGGAAAGTGAATGCAGTGGTCTTTGCTTCCTAGTTCTAATGTTGCGCTGGTTCTTCTTCGGCTAGCTAGATCCCTTTTTGGCCAAGTAGTCCAGATGCACTTGGAAAATGGAACTTTTTTAATCAAATCAGAAGTCACAAAAGGAAACTAGTTTACTTCAAGTTTAAACTGAGTTTTCAAGCAGAGAATAGGTAGCTTCTGGGCTGGGAGAAAATTTATCTCCCACTCGTTGCCAACAAAAATTGCATCAGGTCACACCCTCAGCTCCACGTTCAAACAGTTGTTTACAATGAATGCCATAGGTATCAGATTGCTTGCTTTTAAAATTGAGCCACCGTTTCAAATTGTGTTTTTAAAATGGCTTCTTCACATTATAAGATTTAAAAAATATAAATCAGTCCTTATAACTGCCCTCTGAAATGGCCACTCAGTGCAAGATCAATTCGGGAAAGGCAATAAACATTGGCTTTGCCAGCAACAGTCATTGTGTGAAAGATAAGAGAAATACTTGTTGAATGGACGAGCAAGTGCTTCAAGATGTCACGGGGAGTACGAAGGGCTGTTGAGGATTGGTGGGTGACATAGATGAGAAGATTCCTGCATTCACTGCTTTGCTTCACAACTTCTCTTTAAAAGGTGCTATGGATTGAGAGGGCAGTCTCCATGAAAAAAAATCGGGGTGTGAGAGCTACGCGTTGCTTAAAATGTCACAGCCAGATCGAAAGGACAGAGCATAGACTCACAGCTCATTCACTTCTCCCTTGCTTGTGAAAACTGGGAGCACTCGGATTGGAGATAACAGAGTGTGGAACTGGAGGACATTTTTGAAGAAGGGTCTCAACCCAAAATGTCAGCTTTCTTGCTCCTTTGAAGCTGCCTGACCTGCTCTGTTCCTCCAGCTCAACACTGTGTTATCTCTGATTCCAGCATTGGCAGTTCTTACTAGCACTAGATTGGAGCCCTGTCAACTTGGATGACACCGTGAAAATCTAGCCCATTAGGTCAAGTAATTACAGCATTTTTGAAAAAGGAAGAAAGTAAGGTGGAGAGATTTAGGAAATGAAGTCAAGAGCTTAGGCAGCTGAAGGCTAACTGGCACTAGTGATCAACATGGGGGATGTTCAAGAACGTGGAAATAGAGCATAAAAACCTTGGAAGGGCTGGAGGCGATTGCATGGGTTGGAAGAGGTGAAGATATGCCAAGCTTCGAAAACAAGAATCAGAATTTTTAAATGAATTCGCCATTTTACTCGGTGCTAACACTGGTCAAAAGTCTGTATAAATTTGAGACTGTATTCAATTGAAGGCCATAGGCAGCTCCAATTAAATTTCAATCTTTCTTCTTCCTGCCACAACAATCGGTAAGAGTCTTCAACTAGTAGCTTCCCACACTCATAAGATGCTCCCAAAACTTCTCTAACCTTGCTAGATCACATAATGCGACCACTTAGTCACCGTCTCATCACCATTTAAAACCCATTTTCATCTTAAAACACTTCAATGTTTTATAACATACACAATCTTGTACAACTAAAAGACATTGCAGTTCATCTCGCCTGGCGGGTTGGGGGAGCAATACAATATTTTACATTGCCTAGAAATATTAGGAGGGGCAATTCCAGTTGCCCAACTTCATTAATTGTTGTGGAAAGCCCCCAAATCTAAAAAAAGGCAAAAACTGTGATCAACGTCTATTAGACTTTTACAAAAGATTGATGGTATATAAACGACCCTTTGTCACTACCTTCATCTTGGAGGGAAAATTATACCAAAGAGGATCTGTTTGGGCTTGTGAACACTCTCAATCATCTGGCACAGCATAGAATTTCCAGAAACACTTCAAATAGATTCAGATTCTGATCACGAGAGAAAGGATTGCCAGACAAGGCCAACTCTGCCACAAAAGCTGGTTTACAATCCTTCACTCCACAGCACTCCCTGCAGCCATATGAGCCTGCGCACAATTAAACATGTTAGAAAGTTAGAGTTAATAATCAAATTGAACTGTACTGTCCATAATTAGTCTTGGAATAACACATTTTCTAAGGATAACAGAAAAATAGTGGGATGCTTACAAGCCGGAAGAATGGATTCTGTTCTGCTTTGGACCTCTGATCACCACCTATCAGGAAATTACTAGAACATCATAAACCAGGAATGATAATTAAGTAATTTTAGCAATTAGTTTAACAAACGTCATAAATGGTAGGTTGGAGACAAAGTCCACAACAAACCTCGAAATTCCGTTAAACCAAGCATGCTATCCCTCGAGCAAGGATGATTATCTTCAATAGGGCAGAAGATGGCTGATTAAACCAATTTGGAATCTACAAACTTTAATGACACACATTGGGCATTTGTTTTTATGCGAGATGTTTGGTCGTGTATAATTAGTTTGAGGTGTGGCTTATTCTTTTCACTGCTGTCACTTTTCATCTCAATTTTTGTCACTGGATTTCAAAATGCTGGGATCCTTCTCACAGACTCTACCTTTATTTAGTTCAGTCCAATCTGATAGTTACCCAGCAGCAGATGTGAATGTTGCATTTCTATATGTTGACTTTCAACATATTATTGAAGCACTTCTATCCGCCTCAATATCCACTCGCATATCTCTCACCGGCAGCTGCCAAAATGTTCATCCCCAACTATGGTAAGTCCTCTCACAAACCAGAGGCTGAAGTATTTAGAGGACAAATTGCAAAATAAACAAATCATTTACAGTGAATTGCAGAAACTACGAAAACCACCCAAAACAGCTTTCATGACAAAAATGCAAACCACAGAAGTTACACATTCAGACATGCAAGGCCAACATTCTTAATCTACTAGCACTAAGGAACTGGCCTCCCTTCAATCCCTAGAAAGACTGTGTCGCAGCATTGAGCTGAAGATTAAACTGCTTCTTATTGTTCTATGCATACACACATTAATGTACCAATGTATTTCCCAAGCACCACAGAATAAAAGGTGCAACAAATTTATAAGCACAAATGGGAATAGAAACTATAATAATTTTTAAAATATTGATGTTTAAAAAAAAAAGCTGAATACTTCACAAGAAAAAAAAAATTACCTGGTTAGTTCTCGTAATCTGTTCACTTCTGCATCACGTTGACGAAGTGTTATTTCCAAAATTTGATTCTCCTTCTCGGAAGCTTCCAACTTCAGCTGAATGTTTCGCATTTTTGCCAAGGCTTCACCTACTTCTGTAGGAGTAGCAGTAATTCAGTAAGAATTTATGCTTCAACCTAGTAATATTCATTGATCAAAATTTTTTTTAAAAATCTGACCTACCAATTTTGACTCGAGTTGTGTCCATCTCACATTGTTGGCTCTTCTCAAACAGATCCTGTTCCTTCCCCTGCACTAATTTGAGAAGCAGTTTATTCTCCTCTCTCTGTTTATCGATCACAGTCAGCAGTTCTTCATTTTTCTTTTGCAAAGACTCCAGTCCCTTCACAGACTCTGAAAGCTGGGCCTGCAATGTTGTATTCATGGACTGCAAGGAAATCACTGCAAAATGGGACAGAGTGAGAATGAGTGCACAAGAGAGAGAAAAAAAATCTCAGACAAAAGTTGTGAAATTTGTCTTAAAAATTACAACAAAATAAGCAACATAAAACTAAGTTGTTTCAGTTCATCCAATTTCTTTTCCCAATGAATGCAAAAGAGCATTTTCATGCCCAAAAGAACTTTGGTATATGTTAAAAATCATGAAATGAAATACGCATCAAATTCAATTTAAGTGAACAACAAAATGCAGGTATTTTGTTTTCCATTGCATTGAATCCTCGCTTTTGGGCATCTTTCTTCAACAATTCAGTTTCTATGAAAAGAAAGCACATCCAGCAACCCTTCACATCAAATCCCAAATTAGCCACATTTCTACAACAGCATTAACTTGACATTTTTTTTTATACACCATCTTTTCATATCATATATATAATAATCAGAAACCTGAACATGTGTTTATACAGTCATAGAGTCCACAGAACAGTAACAGAGTCTTCGGTTGAACTCGTCCACGTCAACCATGTATCCTAAACTGAACTAATCCCATTTGCCTGCATTTGGCCCATATCTCTACAAATTTTTCGTATTTATGTGCCTGTCCAAGTGTCTTTTAAAAGGTGCAAATTACCCATGTCAAACAACCTGTGCCAGTTTATTCCATGTACGCACCACCCTCTGGGAATTCCCCTACTCACCCACTTCCGAGAATAAATAGAACAACCTAACAGGAGGCAACTATTTGGCTACTATGGCTCGCTTCATCATTTTAGATCATGGTTATTACCTACCTTAAAACCATTTTCCTGTACTATTCCCATATCCATTAATTAGTACTGAGGGATCAATTTCCTCTTGAATAAACTCAATGATTGAGCTTCGACAGCCTTCTGGAGAATCAGAATTCCAAAGATACACTACACTCCAAGTGAAGACATTCCTTCTCCTCTCTTTTTTAAATGGTCTGCCCATTATTGAAAAACTGAGTCCCCTGGTTCTACACATCCTAGCCAGGGGTCACATTCTTTGTATATTTACCCTGTCTAGCTGTTTAAGAATTCAGCATGTTTCCATGACATCACTTCTCATTTTTTTAAACTATAGAGAACACAGATCCAGTTTCCTTAATCTCTTCTCATTCGAAAGACTCTACATCCCAGGAATTAGTCTGGTGAACCTTTGCTACACTCCTTATATGGACAATATATCATTTCTTAGAGATGGAGACCAAAGCTGTGAACAATATTCCGGGTATGGTCTCACCAACAGCGTCCCCTCTAACTTTTTTCCAGTTGGTCCATATGCAGCAGTGACTTCCAGAACTGGAAGTCAATCCTGTGATCATTGATTGCTGTGTGCGGAAGACTAGAACAGCTGCATTTTTACGTATAGTTCAAACTGCTGTCCTAGTTTAGAAAGGAAAAATAAACCAACTTAAATTGAATCACCTACCTACTCACCTAAATTAATTCCTCCAGGCTTTAGTATTGGGTCTTGCCATCTCCAGCTCCCTCCTCTTGGGCCATTTCTTTTTTTTGAAAAGATAGAATGGCACCTCCTCCCTCTCTGCACTGAATTCTCTCACCTACAAAATCCTCAGAGCTAAGCATTCATTCAGTCTCACTGCTCACAAAGCTGCATTTTTACATATCTAAATGATCAACCGATATGAAGTTAGAGATTTGCTGAGAATCAAAAATTTCAACTATTGTGGTAATCAGACAAATTTGCAGGCAAATATGTTTGCATTATTGGTATTTTATGTTTACTTCTAAAAGGAACTCAGCACAAGAAAGAAAATGCACTAACCTGTGATTTCCTAGGCAAGTTTTTTTAACGAAATAAACTTGGTTGCTTTTAGACAATATAATTGCATGGATTCAGAAATGAGCTTTCAGCTAGAACATAATTTTTAAAAGTAAGTGAATAAGCTATATACCTTCAAAATTATTTTCTACAGATCTGGAGTCTTTTTCAGCTCTTTCTCGCTCTCGAAGTTGCTGGTTTAATATCCTTAATCGTCTACAAAAGTAGAAAAAGGAATAATAAACTTCAGCTTAGAACTAAAATCAGATCTGTAGCAAATGTTTACCAATGCTCAAAAGCACGCCAAATAAAAGCTAACATTTTAAAGCAAATCAACAGGACAAAAAAAAAAATCAAATATTCCAATTCAGGTAGCAATAATACTTAAGCCCAAAGCAGAATATTGCACATGCTGGAAATTTAGAATAAGAAAAGCTGGAAATTCCCAAATATAATCTGACAGCGCTGATAGAAACTAAGAGCCCATATATCTGCTATGCAATGAAGCTGCAACATTAGCTACCGATTGCCTAGAAGAAGCCACATCTTGTCTGCAGAAGGAACTTGTTTTTCCTGCTACTAAACAGCATCATTCCCTGTTTTGACCCCTGCACTGCACCACCATTCAAGTACTCTGAGATATTTTCAATGTTATAAATATTTGGTAAAGACAGTCATAGCCATTATTGTTGAAGATCTTCCACTGACTTGAACAATTTAATTTTCTTTTAGAAAAGTATAACAGCAAAATTGAAAGTTAAACAGCATATGGACAACATCACTTATAAATTAACAAAAATAAAGCAAGTTCTAATTCTAATCTAACTCTAGTTTTTCAACATAAGAATATTTTGTTGCTTCAAGTCACTAAGCAAGTAGACTGTTTAATGCCACTTGCAGCCCTGTTCAAATCTTTCTGCCAGAATTGTCTTATTACATTGACTGAAATAATATCAGATTGATTTAACACTGTTCTATTGTTTGCCACTGTTGTCCTGAGCACATGATAGGCCACTCATTTAAGAATAATAAAATTACAAATGAAACTAGTCTATTACAAATAAACAAAAAACCTTGTGTCTAAGCAACAACTCACAAACATTTGTATTCTGCTCATAATGAGTGAAGAGGGAGCTTCAAGGTGTTGCGACACTCCAACATGACTGCATTAAGGTCCACATCTGATTTCAATCAGTCTAGCCATTTGAGATTTTTATTTTAAAATGAATTTTTGGGGAAAATTGCATTCTATACAGCTTTTCCCATAAGTCACCCATGCCAGATTTTCAAAGTCAAAGACAATCTCAAAATTCACCCTAGTGGAGTCTTTGCAATAGTGGATCAATTCCTGTACCTGCTAAATCAGTCCTTTAAAATAAAAAATGAAATCTGCAAGTTACACTATCAGCCCACATTCCTCAATTACAGGACAAGCTGAGACCACCAACTTGGACACTTGCAAGCTCTTGTACATGAACTGTAATTTGTGCATTTGAGCACAAGTGGGCACTTTGGAAGTGATGGTTTAGTTGCATCCTTCAAAAGTAGTGAGCTTCTCAGCAATTGCAGCTGTTCAGGAAAGGTTCAGCCCACTGTTTCAAATAAATGACCTTTCATCAGAACAGTTCTCACTCTCCAAAGATACTGCCAGGCATGCTGGATAATTTCAACTTTGCTGATTTTATTTCTAGCTCAAGAGTCTTACTTTGTATTCACAGACAATGGCTTCAGTAGAATGAATCTTTTGTGAATTAATTAAACACAAGTGAAACAACATGCTTTGGTTTAATAGCAGAAAGTCTGTGACTGTTAAAATTAATAATTATGTTGAATAACCAAAACAGTTTTAATAAAAATTCTTAGGATGTGGCCACAAGGGCAAAACCAGCTTCTATCGCCCAATCCTTGTTGCCCTCAAGAAGGTGGTGGTAAGTAGTCATTTTTAACCATTGTAGTATGGCGAAGGTATTTTCAAAATGCCACAAGGGAGGGATCTCTAGGATTTTGATCCAATTATGATGACAGAAATATGAACTATTTCAAAATCAGGGAATGTGTTAGCCACATGTAATGATGTTTGTATCTGCCTCACGCGTTAGTCCTTGTAGCAATCATGTTTGGGAGGTGCTGTCAAAGAAGCCTTGACAAGTCACTGCAGTGCACCTTGTAGATGTAATTCATTGCACTAATAGAACATCAATGGTAGAAGTGAACATTTGAAGGTGGTGAATGGGTTGCTAATCAAGCTGGCAATTTGTCCTAGAATCCCATATGTTTCAATTAGATCACTTCTCATTCTTCTAAACTCCAGTGAGTAGAGTTCCAACCTATTTGATCTTTGCTCGTAAGATATCTCTCCACAGCAGGGAACTGCCTCCAATTAAATTATATCTTTCTTCAAATAAGGGGACCAGAACTGCTTACAGTATTCCAGATGTGGTCTCACCAGCACCTTGTAGTTGCAGTAAAACTTGCCTTTTCTTATACTCCAACTTCCTTGAAATAAGGGGCAACATTCCATTAGCCTTCCTGATTACCTGCTGCACCTGTGTGCTCGCTGTCTGCATTTCGCACACAAGTACACCCAAGTCCCTTTGTCTTGTAGCTTTCAGCATGTAAAATAACACTGTTTTTAGTTCTCCCTTCCAAAATGGGCAACTTCATATTTTCCCAGATTATACTCCATTTGACTTTTTGCCTACTTACTTAATTTATCAATCCCTCTCTTTAAACTGTTAATATCCCTCTTGCAGAGTTAATGGGAACTGCAGATGCTGGAGAATCCAAGATAATAAAGTGTGAAGCTGGATGAACACAGCAGGCCAAGCAGCATCTCAGGAGCACAAAAGCTGACGTTTTGGGCCTAGACCCTTTATCAGAGAGGGGGATGGGGTGAGGGTTCTGGAATAAATAGGGAGAGAGGGGGAGGCGGACCGAAGATGGAGAGAAAAGAAGATAGGTGGAGAGGAGAGTATAGGTGGAGAGGTAGGGAGGGGATAGGTCAGTCCAGGGAAGACAGACAGGTCAAGGAGGTGGGATGAGGTTTGTAGGTAGGAAATGGATGTGCGGCTTGGGGTGGGAGGAAGGGATGGGTGAGTGTAAGAACAGGTGAGGGAGGCAGAGACAGGCTGGGCTGGTTTTGGGATGCAGTGGGGATGAGCTGGGCTAGTTGTGTGATGCAGCAGGGGGAGGGGACGAACTGGGCTGGTTTTGGGATGCGGTGGGGGAAGGGGAGATTTTGAAGCTGGTGAAGTCCACATTGATACCATTGGGCTGCAGGGTTCCCAAGCGGAATATGAATTGCTGTTCCTGCATCCTTCGGGTGGCATCATTGTGGCACTGCAGGAGGCCCATGATGGGCATGTCATCTAAAGAATGGGAGGGGGAGTGGAAATGGTTTGCGACTGGGAGGTGCAGTTGTTTATTGCGAACTAAGTGGAGGTGTTCTGCAAAGCGGTCCCCAAGCCTCCGCTTGGTTTCCCCAATGTAGAGAAAGCCGCACCGGGTACAGTGGATGCAGTATACCACATTGGCAGATGTGCAGGTGAACCTCTGCTTAATATGGAAAGTCATCTTGGGGCCTGGGATGGGGGTGAGGGAGGAGGTGTGGGGACAAGTGTAGCATTTCCTGCGGTTGCAGGGGAAGGTGGCGGGTGTGGTGGGGTTGGAGGGCAGTGTGGAGCGAACAAGGGAGTCACGGAGAGAGTGGTCTCCCGGAAAGCAGACAAGGGTGAGGATGGAAAAATGTCTTGGGTGGTGGGGTCGGATTGTAGATGGTGGAAGTGTCGGAGGATGATGCATTGTATCCAGAGGTTGGTGGGGTGCTATGTGAGGCTGAGGTGGATTCTCTTTGGGCGGTTGTGGCGGGGGCGGGGTGTGAGGGATGTGTTGCGGGAAATGCGGGAGACGTGGTCAAGGGAGTTCTCGACCACTGTGGGGGGGGCAAGTTGTGGTCCTTGAAGAACTTGGACATCTGGGATGTGCGGGAGTGGAATGCCTCATCGTGGGAGATCCCACCCACAGCCTCCAACCTCATTGTTCCCCAACCCCGCATGGCCCGTTTCTATCTCCTTCCCAAAATCCACAAACCTGCCTGCCCTGGTCGACCCATTGTCTCAGCCTGTTCCTGCCCCACCGAACTCATCTCCACCTATCTAGACTCCATTTTCTCCCCTTTGGTCCAGGACCTCCCTACCTACGTCCGTGACATCACCCACACCCTCCACCTCCTCCAGGACTTCCAATTCCCTGGCCCCATTTTCACCATGGATGTCCAATCCTTATACACCTGTATTCCGCATGCAGATGGCCTCAAGGCCCTCTGCTTCTTCCTATCCCGCAGGCCCGACCAGTCCCCCTCCACTGACACCCTCATCCGCCTAGCCGAACTCGTCCTCACCCTCAACAACTTCTCTTTCGATTCCTCCCACTTCCGACAGACAAAGGGGGTGGCCATGGGCACCCGCATGGGCCCCAGCTATGCCTGCCTCTTTGTAGGTTACGTGGAACAGTCCCTCTTCCGCACCTACACAGGCCCCAAACCGTCCCCCTTCCTCCGTTACATTGATGACTGTATCGGCGCCGCCTCTTGCTCCCCAGAGGAGCTCGAACAGTTCATCCACTTCACCAACACCTTCCACCCCAACCTTCAGTTCACCTGGGCCATCTCCAGCACATCCCTCACCTTCCTGGACCTCTCAGTCTCCATCTCAGGCAACCAGCTTGTAACTGATGTCCATTTCAAGCCCACCGACTCCCACAGCTACCTAGAATACACCTCCTCCCACCCACCCTCCTGCAAAAATTCCATCCCCTATTCCCAATTCCTCCGCCTCCGCCACATCTGATCCCACGATGAGGCATTCCACTCCCGCACATCCCAGATGTCCAAATTCTTCAAGGACCGCAACTTTCCCCCCACAGTGGTCGAGAACACCCTTGACCGCGTCTCCCGCATTTCCTGCAACAAATCCCTCACACCCCACCCCCGCCACAACCACCCAAAGAGGATTCCCCTCGTTCTCACACACCACCCCACCAACCTCCGGATACAACGCATCATCCTCCGACACTTCCGCCATCTACAATCCGACCCCACCACCCAAGACATTTTTCCATACCCATACTTGTCTGCTTTCCGGAGAGACCACTCTCTCCGTGACTCCCTTGTTCGCTCCACACTGCCCTCCAACCCCACCACACTCGGCACCTTCCCTTGCACCTGCAGGAAATGCTACACTTGCCCCCACACCTCCTCCCTTACCCCTATCCCATGCCCAAGATGACATTCCATATTAAGCAGAGGTTCACCTGCACATCTGCCAATGTGGTATACTGCATCCATTGTACCCAGTGTGGCTTCCTCTCCATTGGGGAAACTGAGCGGAGGCTTGGGGACCACTTTGCAGAACACCTCCGCTTGGTTCGCAATAAACAACTGCACCTCCCAGTCGCAAACCATTTCCACTCCCCCTCCCATTCTTTAGATGACATGCCCATCATGGACCTCCTGCAGTGACACAATGATGCCACCCGAAGGTTGCAGGAACAGCAACTCATATTCCGCTTGGGAACCCTGCAGCCCAATGGTATCAATGTGGACTTCACCAGCTTTAAAATCTCCCCTTCCCCCACCACATCCCAAAACCAGCTCAGCTCTTCCCCTCCACCCACTGAATCCCAAAACCAGTCCAGGAGTGGATGCGGTGGCAGTATGGTGGGCTTTTTTTTTGTGGATTACATAAAGCTTCTTTAGTGTTGTTGGGGTTGCTCGCACCCAGGCAAATGGGGAGTGTTCTGTCATATTTCTGACCTGTGGCTTGTAAACATGGACAGTTGAGGGGTCAGAGATGAGTTACTTACTGCAGAATTCTTGTATCTATTGTAGAGTCATTCAATCCCTTTGGCCCATCAAGTCTGTGCCGACCTATCTACACTACTCCTGCTTTCCAGCACTTGGCCCACAGCCTCGAATGTTGCAATATTTCAAGTGCTCATCCACATTTTATGTAAAGGTTGTAAGATTTCTCACTTCCACTACCCTCCAAGCCAGTGTAATTCAGATTCTCATCATGCTCTGGGTGAAAATGTTTCCGCAAATTCCCACTGAACCTCATGCCCTTGACTTTAAAATTGTGCCCCGATGTTATTGTACCTTAAATTAAGGGGAACAGGTGCTTCCTATCCACCCTGTCCACGCGTTTGCACCATAGTCAGATCCTCCCTCGGCACTTTTTGCTTTAAATAACCCGAGTCGTCTTATCCAGTTACGAATATTCCAAGACATCTCGGGTTCTCTGGTATATTTTTCTCCCTAATGGGAACAGGTTGGGCCCAACACACACACACACGCATGCACATGCACACACACACACGCATGCACATTTTCTTCTGCTGTAGATTTTCCCAATGTTCCCAAACTACTTTGCCCACTTCGTACCTTATTAAAGTAAGATCTGCCTTCCCCAATCCAAAACCGTTTTTTTTGCAGATCAGCTTTTTTCTTTTCCATGCCAAACTTGAAATTGTAGCGTTATGGTCACTGTCGCTAGAATGCTCCCCACTGCCACCTCATACCTGTCAGTTTGTCTTCAGTCCAGCACAGCACCATCTGTTGTTGGAACATCCACATGTTGACCTAAAAAGCTCTCCCAAATACATTTCAAGAAATCCACATCATCTTAATCCTTTAAACTATGAGTATCCCATTTAATGTTGGCAAAACTGAAATCTCTCAAATACCTTATTATTGCTTTTATGCACCTCTCTACTTTACTGCTTGCTGACTATTTGGAAGCCTATAACACACTTCCAGCAGTGACTGTCCCCTTTTTATTCCTAATGTCTGCTTACAAAGCTTCATTTGAATACCCTTCCAAGATAGTCTCCCACCTTGATTATTGATGCAATATCATCTCCTCTTCTACATCCTCACCTATCTTGCCTCAAGATCCTACACCCTGGAATGTTGAGTTGCCAGTGCAGTGATTGGAATGAGGTCAGCCAGATCTACCTCATAGAATACGAGTTCCCAATTGGTCCAGATTAACAGCCCCAATCAGGGAGTCCTGGCTGAAAGAGTTAAACAGGAGTGTCAGATATTTTGATCAGAGATAATGGGAACTGCAGATGTTGAAGAATCCAGGAAAACAATGTGTGAGGCTGGATGAATACAGCTGGCCAAGCAGCATCTTAGGAGCACAAAAGCTGACGTTTCGGGCCTAGACCCTTCATCAGAAAAGGGGGATGGGGAGAGGATTCTGAAATAAATAGGGAGAGAGGGGGAGGTGGGCTGAAGATAGATAGAGGAGAAGATAGGTGCAGTCAAGGCCGAAGAGACCACAAGAGAGTTACAGTGGGAGAGAGATCCCCTGAGGTTGGTCCGGCGTGACGAGGGTAACTTCTTCAGGTTAGGCATCCTAGGAGAGGCTTCACAGTGAGGTTAAAATTGTGAACAGAGACAATGCGCAGGCCAAGGGATTTTGCTCACTCTTGAAACTGGCTCAGAGCTAGCTGGATTAGTTTCATGTACTATGTTCAGTAGCTAAAGGGTGACTCAGTGATGGGATACCGGCCTTCCTGGGACTATTTCCGACAGCCATTGCCCTCCCTCAATGATGTGTCTGTGATAGGAACAATATCACAATTCTGTGTGTTAATCCACACCCTTAACTCATCTGTCTTACGTATAATACTCCTACCATTAAAGTAAGGATTATTCCTAAAAACCTACTCCTTAAAACCTATCCCTAAAAACTCAACTTGGCTGAACTCTTTCTGTCTTATTCCTTTGGTATATCCCTATTGTACTACAGTTTTATCTCCCGTCCTCCTACCAAACTAGTTTAAACTCCCCCTAACAGAATACTGCTGTTAGGGGAAAGTACCATTCAAGTTATAGATGCCTTACTCTTCTCAGGTCATGAGTAGACTGGACAGTTTTAAGGTCCAAAAGACACAGCTTAGGCCCATTCGTGAATACGGCCAACCACAATGAGCAATAATCTAATCAGTTTAACCACTTTCTCACAGTTATAGCTTTGATGCAACCCATATCTATACAAAGTTTTCAGTGTGAATAGATGGCTCCGGACAAACATACAGCATGTGGATTAGTAGGCATCTATCATTTACATTGTCCAGTGAAGGTAGGCTTCTAGCAAAGAGTGGGTAACTCATTAGCAGATTTCAACTAAAATGTCAAGGAAAGGGAGCGTATTAAATTGCTCCACTTTAAGGTAATATTGACCACCAGATGATGCACATTAATCCAGGTCAGAATGTCCAAACCTAAAGTCCCATCTGCTCCAGAGGCGTGTAATAATATCTTTGAACAGGTTAATTAGAAAAAAAATGGTCAAATTAATAAAAAAATTTTTACAGAGCATCAACAAAAGCAAACTGCTCGGAGTAGAAGGATAGGATCATTCCATCAAAAATTCCTCATGGAAACTAACAAAACTGATAGCAAAAGCTCAGCCTAGGGGTGGAATCCCATCTCAAAAGCTGATCAGCAGATTATATGTACATAGTACTATCTTGCAATACGAAATAGAAATAGCAAGATGTACATACTGAACTCACATTTTAGTTTGATAGTCATGGGAGGAAAATTAAAATCTGCTAAACAGACAAGAGACTAGAATTCTTACTGACCTGCGCAGTTGTGCATTCTCACTGCGTAGGGGTTGGAGACTCAGAGCTATTTCTGCTTGTACATTTGTGCTTCCAATCACAGTTGGTAGTAGAGAGATGCTATCCTCTAGTTCCATTATCAATCTGTGAGCCTCAGAATCATCTGCCAATAGAAAGACATTAACATTAACAAATCCTATCAATATACTTTGTGTAAGAGTACTTGATCTCCATCCAGACACATCTTACTCACAATGTAATAGATCATGATTTTAATGCAAAACATTTATCCAACATTAATTAGATGCAGCTGCTTAGCTCAAAAATGAGATTCCTGAAGCATTAATGAAGAGAAGTTACCTATACACTATATTATTACAATTTATGAGCATCTTGAGTTAACTTCATACACGCTTGAATTTTTGCTCCCAAGTCAGGTATCAGGAGTCAGAAAATTTACTAGCTCACTGCATTCCCACCCCTCCGACCCACCACCTCAGAAGAAACTCACCCAAAAGGCGGGATTTTTGACCTTCGGTAAGCAGAGGAAGCCTGTGCAGGATGGAGTCGGGCTCTCTGCTGCCAAATGCCTTTTGGAGGCTGCCATTGGGGTTTCTGAGTGTTGAGGCAGGCTGAAATAAAAGACCCTCCTTAATATTCTAGGACTTTGTCCCCCTTGTTTCATTAAACGTTAGATTCTATTGCCCTGAACAGCTCCCTTCAACTCCCCATTCCTGCTACTACAGCTACCCCATGCCAACTTAACAATCTGTGATAACTGACTGAGACACTTAACTAAACATCATCTTTGTGAGCAATTTATAATCTAAACTGCAGAGGAACATGTGTCTTTTACTCCCCTTTTAAAGTTCTCACACAATTGCACTTTCTATGGAAGTGAAGTTCTTATGCAGGACTGCCAAAATACCTTCCAGCTTTTGAAGGGCTTGTGTATTCCTAGTTCTTTGAAGAGTAACTTCAAGTGACCATCACCCCCCCCCCCTCCCCCAATTTAAGACCAGATGACAAAGGAGGATTAGGCCATTCCACCCATTCAGTGAGATCTTGGTTGACCTTATTTTTAACTCTACTTCCCTGTCTTTTCGCCATAACCCTCAATTACTTTACTGAGAGGACAGTCCCTCCCAGACCTAGGAACAGCCTCACAAATGTTCTTCGGACCATCTCCAATGCCAGTATATTTTTCGTTAGATAAAGGGGCCTAAAACTATTCAGAGTTTTCCAGTTGTGCTCTAATTCGAGCCTGAAAATGATAAGAAGCAGAAACAGGAGTAGGCCGATTGGCCTCTTGAGCTTGTTCTGCCATTCAATAGGATCATGGCTGATCTGACATTCCTTAATGTCCATTTTCCTGCTTTTTGACTGTAACCCTTGATTCCCCAACTGATCAAGAATCTCTCTCTCAGCCTTAAATATACACAAGGAGTCTGCCCCACAGCTCAATGCGGCAAGGAGTCCTAAAGAGTCTCACCCCTCAGGAGAAATTCCTTTTCACCTCAGTCTTAAATTGGCACCCATTTACTCAGACTATGCTCTCTGGTCCTAGATTTTGCCAATAGGGGAAGGATTCTCTGTGCTTTTATCCTATCAAGGCCATCACATCTGGATTTTAGCATTTTTGTGATTTATGCTCAGGGACTCCTAAATCCCTCTGTTCGGTAGATTTCTACAGTAATTCCCCATTTAAATACTATTCATTTCTGCTATTGTTCCCACTGAAGTGCATAACCACATATTTTCCCAAATTATATTTCATCTGCCAAGCATATGCATACTCATTTAGCCTGTTATTATCACTCTGCAGACTCTGAGTCACTATATTTTTGTCTCCCCACCTATTTTTGCAATCCACAATGTGGCAACAGCACATCCACTTTCTTCATCCAAGTAATTAATATATATTGTAAATAGTTGTGGCAACAACATTAATCCCTGTGGCCAGGGTGCCAACCTGAAAAAAAACCCCTTATCCCAGAGACAGAGATCAGTTTTTAAGCCCAGATATAAACCAAATGTATAAGTTAGATTGAAACATCTTTCAGTTACGACAATGTTAAGACTTTAAGCCAGCTAGGGCTTGACTGGATGTACAATAAGCTTTCAAAAGATGGTGCAGCACAAGGAAAGCTTGTCTTTGACACGTGTTTGCTGAGTGGTGAAATGTGACTTGAATCGAATGCAGGGATCCTAGAGGATCAGAATATGTGGTTTATTAAAAGGTATACTTGGCAACATATGGCAAGAAACCCACAAAAGCAAAAACAAAAACAAAACAAGGTATAATTTGCACTTAGCCAAGTGGTAGTTAGATAGTGTTAGTAGCAGTAACTACTATTTCTACTGGTTCTTCTACATCCACATTTATTAGAGTCCTTCGATAATGTAACAATCAAATTTGTCAAACACAATTTTCATTTCACAAAACCACATTGAATCAATATGATTGTATAATGATTTTCTAAATTTCCTGCTGATATCTCATTCTTACATTTTCTTCAAAGACAGGTGTTAAGTTAACTGGCTTAGAATATCTTGCTTTCTCCCTTTATCTAATACAAGGGTTAGCTCTGTGGTTTTCCTATCTACTGGGATCTTTCCACAATCTTGGAACATATGCCTACAACTAATTTTGTATTATATTTCATAGATCAAAAAGATGTACATTTTTGGCTAGTTACTTAAAAACGAATTTTGATTTGGTAAATACATCTATGACCATTTGACAAATTAAGTTTATACATACTTAATATCAGGGTGGCACTGGAAAACACCATGTCATAGTGCATATAGAAGATTAAGCAAGTCGAGATATAAAAGAAAAGAAAATTATAGCATTTATTGCAATTACCTTGGTCAATAATTATAGCCTTCAGTTCACTCAACAGATATCTGATAGTTTTCACTTTCTTGGCTATTTTGTCAGGACTTTGCTTTTTAGGTTTTGTGTGCTTGTCAAAGCTGGTCTGACAACTGGTGTCTTTTACTGGTGTAATATCCACAAAATTTATGTGATCATCTTCAGTTATTGTCCCATCACTTTGCTCCGTATCTGATTGATCAGTCCCTTGTGCTTCCCAAGCCACTTGCTGGAATACTTCCCCTTGGTGCATTTGGGTTGTATGACACTGGATACACTTTAGCAGCTCTTGTTCCTTTACTTGTTGTGGGCAATGACTACACCCAGTGCCAGTGTTACAGACTAGCTGAGCTAAAGGATGTGCAGCCACAGCAGATGTGACTGCAGATACAGGAAAAGTTACCACAGGTTGTGCTGTAGGGACAATGGTATCTGAACCCGAATATGCCGGTACAAAGTTCAATCCTTTTTGAAGAACAGGTTGATCACGAAGCTCAGTGGGTATACTCTGTTAAAACAATGGAAACTGAATGAACAAAACGTGACCATGATAACAAACAGTTCTCAGGAATTCATTTTATTATGAGTATAACAACCTAAGTTACTTACAATTTTATTGTGAAGTAATGAACAATAAGTGTTCTTTCTCCACACACTCATGACGGGTACAATCAACACCACTCCACCCCTCCTGCTGCCTTTCTTCTTCACAGGACCTACCAGAGATCAATGCTGGTAAAGCTACAGCTCCGCAAGGCTATCCTCCTGAAAAGGTTTGCTGCCTGTGGAGTCGTAATAAGTGTCTGCAGTTCACCTAAAATATTTAGAAAGAGGCCCAACATTGGAACAGGCTTGGATGTCTGTTGTTTCGGCACAAATTGCCAAGGCAGGATTGACAGGCCCCAAAAAATTCCCCTACACTTATCGACCAATTTAGAAAAAAGGTCAAGTAATAGATTTGTAGTACCAATAACAGATAACATAATGGAAAATTATTTGAAGGTGTACATTTATACTTTTGTGAGCCTTTTCAACAGTTCTAAAAAATTTTTTTTAAAAATCTAAAAAAATTTCCTCCACAGGTACTATCCACCTTGCTATTTCCCATATTTTCTGTAGTTGCTTCTAATTTCCAGTATCTGTAACCCTGCTTTATTTTGTCTCCATCTGTTAAACTAAAGGTTTACACAGGTCTGGCAAGATCAAATTCAGATTCAGTAGCAAGTATGATTAAGGCTTCTATAGCTCAAAAAATGTATTTGCATTGAACAGGGTACAAGAAGATTTCTTATATAGTTCTGAAATATCACAGTCAAGGAAGGTATAAAGTGAGGTACAAAGCATACTAGATTAATTAAATAGAAGGGCAATGTAAATAATGAATAGTAAAAGCAATGACAAACTGGATTTGCTTTTCATGAATTTAAATAGCTATTAATATAAGAGATCTCTTAGAAATAACAAGAAAAAAATTTGGTAAGAGAGAACTGTATATTCAAAAACATTGTGTTAATAATATGAAAATCAGTGTTCAGGGGATAGATTGTGATGGACACATTGACCACTTATCACTAAACTAACTTCTAATGTTAACTGTTTTGTTTCCAGATGCATGATGTACATTTATTATATATCCAAATTAAGAAAACAAAATGTATTCAATTATAGCTGTGCTATTATAGAAAACATATTTAATGTTTTTAACCATTAGTTAAAATGAAATAAACTTACTCACTCATTTTGGTCCTTAAAAACAAGGAATATTCACTTAAGACAATTAATTGCCATATCCATTTTCAGACAACCTCATCAACTGGAATGCTATTTATGAGACTAACATCATTCACAGCTGTCAATTCCATCAAATTTTATGTTAACTTCTTTTTACATATCTGGAAGTGCTATCACATAAGGAATTGATATTTTTGTCAGCTATTTTGAAATAAACAAATTCAATTGTTCCAGCTGTTAAACTTTGCCACAAAGTGGTACCGAATAAAATTTCAACTGATCTGTTTGTGAGACACCTATCAGTTGTGCCAATGAGTTGTACTATGCAAAAACTATTTCCACAATGATGGAATCATCCTCAATAAAACAAGACTGACATGATTTTTCTTTTAAATCTTGACACTGCGTGTGGATCACCAAAAATTTAAAAAGAAATTAACCCCTTTATGATTCAATTCAGTTTCAACTTTAACAAAAGGATATTTCATTTAAAGGCCATTTTCTACATTTTAAAAATTGAGAATTCTATTGAAAACAATCAAGAAAGGTAATCATTTATTTAACACTTTGTCCAGAAGTAGTAATGTGTATTTTAATAAATGATTAGACTAAATTGATGACATCTACACATGGTAAAGTCATCAAACCAAATGAAATACCGATTGTAATTTTGAATGCAGAAAATGGAGTACATACATTTCCTTTATAAAGTAGATGCCATAGACCTCGTGGACACTAGAGCTCATGAGACAGGTAATTAGTGGTGGTTTAACTGAAAGTTCACCATGCCTCAGGCAAGCAGAGATGTTGAGAAGTCCTTCATGGTAACTTTAGGCTGTGCGGGAACTGAATCCACACTGTTAGCTTCACTTTGCATTGCAAACTAGCCATTCAGCCCAAATCAAAGTTAGAATCTTATCTAGAAACTGACAACAGTCAAGCCTCAGTGTTGACAGGGTGTGTGTTCAACGTAATCAGGTACAACCAAACAAGATTAGAGCACTGCCAAATTTCATTCCATTTGAACAACTAAAACCATTCCATTCTGCGTTCAGGCACAAACTTACAAACATGAATAGAATGGAAAAAAATCCTTCCTCTCCAAGCTCTACGGCATCTTGAACTTTTCTGCTGAGGTACTGGATTTATTAACTTTTCATAGAACTTTCAGAAGGAGGATCAGTTGTTTTGGAGCCAACTTAGTTGACGGTCACCTGACTTGAAGTGTTTGCCCAGTTTTTCTCTCCACAGTTACTACCAAACCTGCTGAGCTTCTCCTGTAATTTCTGCTTTTTGATTCATTTTTTTGATTTACCCCAAAGCCCATTAACTTTGGCAAATGTTTAGCTGAAGGTATTTTCTTCTAACATTAAACACATCTCCAAAACAAGCAGATAGAAGAATTTGGCAAAGATAAAGTGAAAAGGGAGAGGCTGGAGTCAGAGAAGTCCAAGAATATGTGTAAAATGAATGTTAAATTAAAATAAGACAGAAAAATGGAAATAAAATATTTATGGTTTGAGATTAGGTTTTCTGTCATAGAGTTATCAGAGCAATAAACAACTTCTGGAGTATATTTTAAAGGTTGGCTTTACAAAGTCCAAATCAGATTATCCAGGGGAATTGAATCTTCCTTAATCTGCTCGTTTAAGTGTTACGTACATTATGTTCCAGATATTGTAAATAATATATTTATTACAGAACCACCCGTTTATATACTCACAGAATGTATTACTAACGGATGCTCAAGATTCTTTGGAGACTCAGTTGGGGTAGATGTAGGCAGCCTACAATTAAATGCTGAAACAACTTGGGGTCCTAAAAGTAAACATCATAAATATTTAAAACGAAACTAGTAATAGTAGTAAACACAAACAAGTAAAAACTGTGATGTGCTTTTATTGGCACAGAAAATTATATCAAGCATGTACTAACATCTTAAGCATGCTTAATCATGGAAGAAAATTGAGTTTTTTTACTACAATATTTGCTCTAAAGAAATTAAGCACGTTCTTACCAGAGTCCAAGATTGTGTAGTAAGATCGAGGCGATATCCTACTTGAGGGACCTCCTGGAGTACGGTCATTAATAAGACCCATTTGTGTCTGTACGTGATCAGAGAGGCAATGATTTATAACAGGAGAGTGCTGACTTGATGGAATTGTCGAGTGTGGCATCGTTGACACATGGGTAGTGTTGTTCACACCTACTTCAACTGCATCAGGTATCCTCTTCAACTTTGGTGTTGAAGCTAAGTAGAAAATTAATTAAATTTGTACTCTGGCAATATTAGCATAGCATAACACTATCCATTCAGATTAATTAGCTACAGATACAGTATGAACCTTATAAGCTTTACAAATGCTTTTAGGAATCACGTCATAATTTAAAAGCCTCAAAACAGGAAGTGATTTGGAAACAGAAAATCCTGTAAATCAGACAGGAAACTACAAAGTCAGTGATAATGGGAACTGCAGATGCTGGAGAATCCAAGATAACAAAGTGTGGAGCTGGATGAACACAGCAGGCCAAGCAGCATCTCAGGAGCACAAAAGCTGATGTTTCAGGCCTAGACCCTTCATCAGAGACCTCTCTGATGAAGGGTCTAGGCCCGAAACGTTAGCTTTTGTGCTCCTGAGATGCTGCTTGGCCTGCTGTGTTCATCCAGCTTCACTTTGTTAAACTACAAAGTCAGGCAATTTTAAGAAATGTCTGTGATCAAACGTCACAATGTACAATGGATGTTTTGGTTGTTTGTAGAACTGTTTTGTAGAGGAGAGAGTGGTCAGATGTGATTATTACAGGTAATAACTGAGCAGAGCCTGCAGCTATAAAAATCTCACCTGTGAGCAGTAGGTGCTATCTTTTCATCTGCAAACATTCACTCTGCATCTTCTGTCTTCTCTGTTGCATGATTTTGTGAAGCACGCAGCACATCACAATAATTTTGAAGTCCCGTGCTAGCAAGTATTCAAGTGCAGTTTAATTTCTGTTCAAGCCCCTGAATAGCTCAGTGCATGCTTAAGGATGCACTTAGTGAGTGTACATTGGTTAAGTTTCTCTGCATACAGCAGCAACATTTCAAGAGAGTATTCTTTATCTCTTAGCATTCATCTGCTTTTAGATCCAAAGATGTCAGTGAGTTTGGAAGGGGACAGGATGAGAGCATCATGGCATACAGCAACAAAAACAAAAAACTCCAGCTCTGCACTGGAGTAGGATTCCTTTAGATGAACAAATACTCTGGTTGATTATAGGATGTGCAAATTGCCACTTGTGCAGCAGCACCTCTGGGAAGCGAGCCAGAGTTTTAAGCCAATGCCCACTCATTATGATTGGCAATTTAGCAGGTAAAGTTACCACAGTTCTTAGTCCTAGTGAACAACTTAGTAATTTGTATACACATGTGCGCACTGACCACGTCACCTTGGCTATGCTAATAGCAGAGCCCTGAACGGATCCACAGGAGGTAGAGGTGAAATGACGGAGAGTGGTGACAATTTTATCGAACAAATAATACAAGAATTATGGTTTTATCACAATTCAAATTTTATAGGTGCAGAAGTATGATGTGAAATGTGAAACATTTCATGATACAAGCATTCACATATATATTACTTAGTTTACCTTTCTATTACTCACCTGTCTCTTTCTGCAAACATACAGCACAGGAAACAGGCCCATTTTTCTTGACTTCCTTTTTACTGTTTTCTCCTTTGTTGGAAGCCAGTTTTGCTTTTCTAACATTTGTCTTCTTTGAAGGCAGAGCAGCAACCTTCTGATCTAACGGTGGTTTGCATAAAACAGAATATTAACACATTTTCTAATATATTCAAATGGTGACATCATACTGCCTGATTAAAAAGTATTGCCTAATATTTCTGATCATGATTAGATAGTTCACAAACATAGAAACAGAGAAGAAATTCATTTTCTACAAGAATGGCCCCAAACTACTTATGGTTGTCATTTAAATTCACCATTCCATTTCATCACTTGATTTTGACTTCCTACTTTAGTCCAATTAAAACTTCAGGAATAGTCTACTTCCTTCCTCGATATTCCATAAAGCTCTGGTTTGATTCTAGGTGATTATAGACAGTTGTTGTTTTCCCATTTTGCTGCTGGGTTCTTTTATTTATTTCTACTTGGCTTTTATTATGAGCTGTTTTACTAGTCAAGTCCTTTAATGCATTTTTATAACCTGCCAAAATTGACCTTTTGCACACACATCCAGCACATTTCAGCTCAAAACTGAAATCCATTTCCAAACCTATTTAAAATGCTAACTTGTCTTTTCAGATGCTGATAGATCTAGTGTTTATATTATGACTGTCAAGTTTTGTATGCAAATGAGATATCATATTAAAAGCAATGTTGACATATTTTCATATGAAATCGCATCATATTTTGAACAAGAGGCACAAAATAACATACCTGCTGTCTCATTTTTCAAAATGTCTTGCAATAAAGCTGCACATCGATCAAGGCCTTTATGAATATTGGCAACCTTTGAAAACACAATTGACAATTTATGCTATCAGATAAAATCCAAGTATTTAAGTGAAACAATAATATAACTAAAACCAGAAGAGGCAACCATCTTATAAATGTTAATACCTGATCCTCAGAATCTGTGGAATACAGCGAGTAACCAGAGTCTACAGTTGAAGCTTTTCTACTTGTAAACCTAATAAGAAAAACAAAATGAGGTCAATAAAACATTTACTTTCCATGTTGAATTCAAAATGGGAAATGTTTTGCCTCAACTGCTTCATTGTGCTAAGTCTCACCGGAGGACGTAAAGGTACTTGCATTTCATAGCAAATTTTTGTTCCAGAGCAATAAAAAGCTGTTGCATTTCTGTAGCCTGTTAAACCACCAAAAACAGTTTACAACCAATGAAGTATTTCTGAGGAAGTATAATCACTTGCATCATGCAAGAAAGGCAGTAGCCAATTTGCAAAACAGTAAGCTCAAACACACAGCAATAGAATAATAAACAGATTGTCTATTTTTGACATTGATTTGGGCTAAATTTTCGTGAGGATACTAAGGATAACTCCTTCATTCCTTTTAAAAATAGTACTATCAGATTTTAACATCCACCTGAGAGAGCAGGCAAACCCTCGTTTAACATAAACAGAAAAAGGCACCTCTGAAGTGCAGGAGTGCCTCAGTATTGGCGTAAAATATCAGCCTAGATGTTTGTGCACAAGATTTTGGAAAGAGACTTCAGCTGGTAACCACCCAACTCCAAGGCAAATGCATTATTGTTGCTTCTACTAATCAGCTATAATTTTAAAAAAAATGACGACATCTAGGATGTTGCAAATTCAACCGAATACAATCAGTCCTAGGGTTGCAAATTGATTCCAGTTGTGTGCATTTGAAAATCAATTTGTACAAAAATTGGAATACCATGCAGGATAATACAAAAATAGCTGTTCATTAGCACATGGAACATTCTTATGTTAGATGTTTAAAAACTATATCACTGTATGGTGTCATATTTCTAACTGTGATCACCCCTAAGTTGGATGTTCGTATGTCAGGGACCCCTGCACAGATTTTCTGGGACTCTTGGGTTGCAACAGTGTCCCCACCTCTGGGTCAGAAGATCAGGGTTCAAATCCTACCTGCCCCAGCCATTTGTGGTGGGTGGCAAGAACACAGCAAGACCTGCATGGCTTCATACCTTCCATAATTATGAGAATAGAGCAAACTTCACTTCTGAAAAATCTTATAAGTCTCAATATTAATCTCAGCCAGGTTTGTATTTCTGAAAACTGGCCCACAAAAAAAAAATTAGACTCCAAATGAGCACCAAATACAGCATAAAAAAGAACTATCTTCCTAAACTAGAAATAGTTCTGTCCATACATTTCTTGCTCAAATTTCAGGACTTGAAATATCAACAGCTGCTGCACCTTTTCTCAAAAGAGTTAAAATGTTTACATATTACATAACAGTACAGTAATCATAACTGAAACTTTTAATATAAAACATTAACAATTCAGAAATATGGCCAAGACAGCGAACATCCTACCTCTTTTTTCCATTACGTTGCTTTGAAGAGCCTACTAACCTTCCTGAAGAAAGTGCCTAGCAAGAAAATGAGACCATTTTTATGTATTAACATAGAAGTGTTTAAACATATTGACAACTGCTAACCATACAGTATTAAAAAGATGGGCCAAGAGGATGGGGGAAAAAATAATCACCTGACTCCTTGGCATGTATTGTTTATGTAAGACTTATTGCTACATGTGCATCACTATTTGAAAATGACAATTTTCTGTCAATTTAATAAAAACAATGTGCAAAAATTTTACATCAAGTTTTAGCCTACCAAATAATTAAATAACTGAGGGTTATTATTTTTTGAGACAGTAAAAATCAAAATATTTCATAAACATGAAATTATCTATTTTCTCCGATAGCATGAAAATGTTAACTATAACTTTTCACAGATGCAGCAACAAGTTGAAGATAAATACTGTATGTGAACGTGCACAATTTCTGGTATGCAAAATGAGAAGCTTTCAGTAGTCATAGTTCTTAAAAAGCCTTTTTTAAATTTGCAGAAATATTTATTTGATTGTTCAAATTATTGCATCAAATGTGTGCTCCTTCAATCAGCTATTTCACAGAATTCCATAACTTTTGATCATATATTCTTGGTAACAATTCAGCTTTTTCCTTATACACCACCCCTGGAACACTGGTTCTCAAACTATATTGTCTGCAGCCCATTTAGGCAAGGCTGAATAACCTCATCCACCATTCCTAATGTAACTGTTTTCATTCGCCACTGCAAAAAACAACTCAATAATGTATTGGCATGGATACAGGTTTGATTAGTACTCAGGAAGCAGAGAATATGGATACATGGAGCACACATGGAGCCACAAGGGACCAGAGTTGTAGCTTCTACAGTTTACAAGTTATGTTAAAGGGCAGACTGAACAGACACAAAAGTGCACCTTAGTTGCTGATGATATAAAGATAGGTAGGGAATACAGGAAAAAATAAAAAATAGCAAGAGAAATAATTCACTGATGAGAGGAGAACAGAACCAAAATTGAGAAAAAAAAAAGGGGGACACGCAAGAAATGTACTGCAATAACAACATATGACTTTAATATGCATATAGATTGAAACAAATTGGCAGAAGTAGCCTGGAGGGGTTCATTAACTGTTCTAAAGAAACACTCCTGAATACAATGGGTTATGGAACCAAACAGGGAACAGGCCATTTTATATTTTTAAGTGGGTAATAAAACAGAATGAAGGATCCTCTGGGGACCAATAATTATAAAAACAATGAATTAATTTCACAATTCAATTTGAGGGTGAAAAACTGAATTACATATCAATGAGGATAACAGATACATGGAATGGTATCACAGAAGAGAAAGGATTGTTGAGCATGATTGAGTAGATGGGACATTGGTTTCATGAAGAAAACCAGTGATGGCAGTTCAAAAAGTAGTGACTGAACATAGAACACTTTAGATGACTAACATATAATGAAAAAGACCATTACGGTTCCAATCGTTTGGACAGCAGCTCATCTTACTGTCATTCATACATCCTCCAGACATTCTTTTTATTTCTTTATTGATCCCATCACCATTCATTTTGGCCCTATACCATCAGCTCTTTTGCCAAACAATATCTCCAGTTTTCTGTCCTGCCATAACCTTCCTTTTTGTCCTTCTGCACCCCTCCCTTATTTCACTTTTTTTTCACAGATTACTCCCCCCCCTAACATTTCTGTGCCAGTGGAAAGGTCAGTGTCTGAAAATACAAATGCTGCCAAACCTTCAGAATATTTCCATCATTTGTGTGTTTTTAGTTCAGATTATCAGATCTGCCTTATTTGCCTCTTGCATTCCATGGCAGGTTGTTTATTATCTCTCCATGAGGAATTCTTTTTTGTACAGATGGCATTGATACGTATTCAAAGGTTCTGCTAAGAGTTTTTCATTTATCCCGCAGGTATTGGCTCCTATTCCTGCAATGCCACAATGTTAAAAATTCTAATCTTAGTTTATAAACACCATCTGGTATTTCTCTACCTCAAACCTCTTTCCTTAACTTCAGATCTCAGTGTCCCTGACATGATGCATATTCTCAATTTTAATCACTCAACCGCCCTGTCCAGTGGGGGCAGGACCTCAAGAGGGGTCCTATGCTCTCAGGCACAATAGCCATTGTGGGAATTTTGACAGAGTTTTAAGGGCTGTCTCGTGTTTTAAGAGATCTCTCCCTAATTCTGACTGAAGGGATGCCACAACATCCAAGGCTTGAAGTGGGATAATAATTGGGAAATGTTTGGCCTTGACACCAACATCAGGTTTGCCCTTCTTAAACCTCTCCCTCTCTAACCTCTTCAATATTCTTTTTGAAGGCTACTTTAAGCATGGCACAATGGTTAGCACTGCTGCCTCACAACACCATGATTCCGGGTTCGATTCCAGCCTCGGTTGACTGTCTATGTGAAGTTTGCACATTCTCCCAGTGTCTGCGTGGCTTTCCGCCAGGTGCCCCAGTTTCCTCCCATAGTCCAAATTAGGCAGCAGATTGGGCATGTTAAATTGCCCTGTAGCATCCAGGGACATGTAGGCCAGGTGGATTAGCCATGGCAAGCGTAGAGTTATGGGAATATGGTGGGGTTATGTGTCTCAGAGGGAGGCTCTTAGGACAGTTGGTGCAGATACAATAGGCCAAACGACTTATTTCTGCACGGTAGGGATTCTATGATTTTTGATCAAACTCACTTGTTAGAACAGCTGTTGATAAAGCTAAGTTTGCAAAGTTGTTTGAAGTGCCACAGGAAGTAAACATATTATACAAATACAAGCTTCTATTTGAACATTGACTCAAATTTCTCCACAACTGCATGTTGTTCTGAGTGCTTATGTTCAATGTTTTTCTTCTTCTCATTCCCTACCCCTCAAATAGTGAGTTGGTGATGGATGGGAATAATGTGACTATCTCTAAAGTGTTATTCCTGTCTTAATGTATTAAATAGTCTATTCCAAGCCCATAACCTCCACCACCTAGGACAGGAGCAGCTGATTCATGGGAACTCCACCACCATCTGGTCAATAGATATAAAGAATACATTCTGCATGTGGCAATTTACAACCCCAGGGGTATTCCAAAGGATTTCACAGTTAGCAATATACTTTGAAAGTTTTGGCAGTGTTATTAATACAAACAAATGTAAGCTGCAGAGCAGCAATGCACCACACATTAGCAATAAAAACAAAAAAGTACTGGAAAAGTTCAGGTCTGGCAGCACCTGTGCAGAAAAACTTAATTAAATGTTTTGAGTCTGACATAACTCTACTTCATAACAGTTCTGCAGTTCTGAAGATGATTTGTGTTGAATTCTAAACATTATCTAATGTTCATTTCTTTCTCCGTAGGTGCTGCCAGGCCATATAGGGTTCTCTAACACTTTGTTTTTATTTTTGAACTCCAGCATGGAATTCACTGCTACAGAAGGGTGTGGAGGTTAAGTCATTCAGTATATAAGACAGAGATAGATAGGTTCTTGATGTCAACGGGATCAAGGGTTATGGGGAGAAAGAGGGAGAACTGGTTTGAGAAACATATCAGCCATGTGTAAGTAGCAGATCAGACCAGTTTTGGTCTCCAAATTTGAGGAAGGACATTCTGGCTATTGAGGGAGTGCAGCGTAGGTTCACGAGGTCAATTCCTGGAATGGCGGGACAATCATATGTTGAAAGATTGGAGTGACTGGGCTTGTATACACTGGCGTTTAGAAGGATGAAAGGGGATCTGATTGAGGCATATAAGATAATTAAAGGATTGGACACTCTGGAGGCAGGAAGCATGTTTCCGCTGATGGGGGGAGTCCAGAACCAGAGGACGCAGTTTAAAAATAAGGGGTAGGCCATTTAGAACAGAGTTGAGAAACTTCTTCACGCAGAGAGTGGTGGATATATGGAATGCTCTGCCCCAGAAGGCAGTGGAGGCCACGTCTCTGGATACTTTCAAGAAAGAGATGGATAGAGCTCTTAACGATAGTGGAATCAAGGGTTATGGGGATAAGACAGGAACAGGATACTGATTGTGAATGATCAGCCATGATCATAACGAATGGTGGTGCTGGCTCAAGAGGCCGATTGGCCTACTCCTGCACCTATTGTCTACAGTCAATAGATGGGCTGAGTAGCCTAATTTTGGCTGCTATGCTTTGTGGTCATCCACAGTGTTTTAGTTTCAGTCTGCACAAAGCAATTCAGTCAACAACCTGTGAATATCTTGGTGTTAACAAAGTGTGAAGCTGGATGAACACAGCAGGCCAAGCAGCATCTCAGGAGCACAAAACCTGACATTTCAGGCCTAGGCCTTTCATCAGAGAGGGGGATGGGGAGAGGATTCTGAAATAAATAGGGAGAGAAGGGGAGGTAGACCAAAGATGGATAGAGGGGAAGATAGGTGGAGAGGACAGTATAGGTGGGGAGGGGATAGGTCAGTCCGGGGAGGACGGACAGGTCAAGGAGGCAGGATGAGGTTGGTAGGTGGGAAATGGAGGTGTGGTTTGAAGTGCGAGGAGGGGATAGGTGAGAGGAAGAACAGGTTAGGGAGGCGGGGACGTGCTGGGCTGGTTTTGTGATGCAGTGGGGGGAGGGGACGAGCTGGGCTAGTTTTGGGATGCAGTGGGGGGGGGAGGGGAGGAGGATTTTCAAGCTTGTGAAGTCCACATTGATACCATTGGGCTGCAGGGTTCCCAAGCGGAATATGAGTTGCTGCTCCTGCAACCTTCGGGTGGCATCACTGTGGCACTGCAGGAGGCCCTTGATGGGCATGTCGTCTAAGGAATGGGAGGGGTAGTTAAAATGGTTCCTGACTGGGAGGTGCAGTTGTTTATTGCGAACCGAGCGAGGTGTTCTGCAAAGCGGTCCCCAAGCCTCCGCTTGGTTTCCCCAATGTAGAGGCAGCCACAACGGGTACAGTGGATACAGTATACTACATTGGCAGATGTGCAGGTGAACATCTGCTTAATATGGAAAGTCATCTTGGGGCCTGGGATGGGGGTGAGGGAGGAGGTGTGGGGGCAAGTGTAGCACTTCCTGCGGTTGCAGGGCCTTGTCACGGAGAGAGTGGTCTCTCCGGAAGGCAGACAAGAGTGAGGATGGAAAAATGTCTTGGGTGGTGGGGTCAGATTGTAGATGGCCGAAGTGTCGGAGGATGATGCATTATATCCAGAGGTTGGTGGGGTGGTATGTGAGGATGAGGTGGATTCTCTTAGGGCGGTTATTGCCGGGGTGGGGGGCAGCGTGTGAGGGATGTGTTGCGGGAAATGGGCTCTCGGCCACTGTAGGGGGGAAGTTGCGGTCCTTGAAGAACGCAGACATCTGGGATGTGTGGGAGTTGAATGCCTCATCCTGGGAGCAGATGCGAAGGAATTGGGAATAGGGGATGGAATTTTTGCAGGGGAGGTGGGTGGAAGGAGGTGTATTCTAGGTAGCTATCTTCTCCTCTATCCATCTTTGGTCCACCTTCCCCTATCCCCCTATTTATTTCAGAACCCTCTCCCCATCCCCCTTTCTGATGAAGGGTCTCTGGCCCGAAACGTCAGCTTTTGTGCTCCTGAGATGCTGCTTGGCCTGCTGTGTTCATCCAGCTTCACACTTTGTTATCTTGGAATCTCTAGCCTCTGCAGTTCCCATTATCTCGGATCACAATATCTTGGTGTTAGTGGGAGGATTAACTGTTGGGCACATATGGCCAATCGGAATCGTTCAGATATTCTTGCCCAGATTTGAAATAAGTGTATTTATTTAAACACATCATCCATCTCTTAAATGTAATCTTAGACAAATGCAAACTCCCAAGTACTGTAAAATTCTCAGTCCAAAAATTACACTCAAGTCATGAATCTGAGTCCTCAAGTTTCACATCAGAGACAACTGTTAAATGCATATTATCTCCCAAACAATCAAAGCAAAACAACTAAACAAAAAACTAACTGTGCAAACATGTAATCAGACCCAAGAAACCCTATCTTTCTAACGGATTGAATTTAAATTAGTACATAGTATCGTCAAACCAAAATCATGTTAGAAATCACACGGCTCACCAAGTACACAACAGAAACTGGAGAAACTCAGCAGGACTGGTAGCATCTGTGAACAGAAAACAAGGTTCTAAAGAAGGGTCACTGAACTCAAAACATTAGCTCTTTTCTTCCACAGGAAATACCAGACCCACTGAGTTTGTCCAGCAATTCCTGGTTGATTCAGCTTTCCTGGTTACTCCAAACAAATGTCAGCAACGATTCTCAGCACTTCTTACTTTGGAAGCCTTTCCAGATTTCATCTTAACTGTTGACTCCCGATTGCACCCGAAAGGCATCTTCAAGCCAGTTTATACGCCAACGATGAGAAGATATTCGACCAAATCAAGGAGTCTCCCGAACGATATCTGACAACAACATGATTCCACCGCTCTCTTCTGGCTTCGTTAAACTGCCAACAAAATTCTTGTGAGTGATGCTTTAAACAACTTCAATTCAAGACACACACCAACTTTTTCGTATTTGATTTAGTAGATAAATGATCAAATCAGCACTGCGACAGAGAAACATCCACTTCAAACTGTAACGGCAACTTCACCTTTTACTGACACTTCCAGTTGACTGCGCCGCCTCAGCGGAATTTCCGGCTGAAACAAAAGAATTGATTGGCTGTGCTATTGGATCGGCCCACTCCCGGATGGAGGCGCGCTGTGTGAGTGGTGAATGTTGCTGTCAGTCACTGGTACCGCGCCCAATCAGCTGGCAGGGGCATTTCGAAGGCAGGGCGGTTGGTGGCGCGGGCCCGGCTGTTAAATTGCCGCTGCCCGGGAGGATTCGCGGGGAAGGAGTGTTTTGTCTCCCTGCTCAGTCTACATCAACGGGTACTGCTGACATACGGTGGACTAAGCGAGTGGGGGCACTCACGGTACATACTTCGAAATAACCTATCATTGTGCACCATGCTTTAAGCTGTGAGAAGTCTAGCTTTATGTAGGTAAGCGCTCGATCCAAGTGCATAGTGTATTTGGTCTCGTCCGAAAATGTGGGTGCAGCTCAAGGGCTTGACCCCCGTTTTTTAAAAAACGCTTTTCTAATCAGCCTGTTTAGAGATGTTAGGCCAAGGTGTCCGTTTGCCATCCGAACTGGATGTTGCCAGAATTTCCTATTTGTCCAAAACAGCTCAGCAATTCTGCATACATGAAATGTTACCTTCTCCTCATCAGACCCTTGAGCTAGCTACCTGTAGCCTGCCACTTTCTGATGAAGGGTCTAGGCCCGAAACGTCAGCTTTTGTGCTCCTAAAATGCTGCTTGGTCTGCTGTGTTCATCTAGCTCCACACTTTGTTATCTTGGATTCTCCAACACCTGCAGTTCCCATTATCTCTGACTTTAACACACCAACCTGTTCACTGGCCAACATCTCTGTCTCTGCCTTGTTGCAGTGTTACAGTGAACCTCAATGCCAGCTGGAAGAACAACACCGTTTTCTGCTTGGGGACCCTGCAGCCCTTTGGACTCAATATTGAGTTCAATAATTTTAGGGCCTAAACTCTCCCATGTCCCAGCCCCTTACCCCATATGCCAGGCCTTGTTATTATATAGCCTGCCATTACACACTGCCTATTGTTAGACACTAACAGTCCCCATTAACAACTATTCACCCTCCCAGCCAGATCATTATAAGTTCCTTTGTCTGCCCAACTGTTCTTTTCTCTCTTTAGGCTCTATCCTATTATTTACTCCCTACTCTATCCCTCTCCCTATTTTCTGCATATAAACTGATGTTTTCCCAGCTAATATCAGTTCTGAGGAAGGGTCACTGCACCCAAAACATTAATTCTGATTTTTTTTTTCTTCACGGATGCTGCCAGAGCTGCTGAGCTTTTCTGGCAACTTCTGTTTTTGGTCCTGATTTACAGCATCCACAGTTCTTTCGGTTTTTATCTCGTATCAGCCCACACCTGATCAGCTAAATATTCTACCTGCCATGTAAGTTGAAAATGATTCTGGAATATGGTGAGTGCTTTCTATACCTTAGCAACCACATCTCCCAAAAGATCACCATAGTTTTTCTAAACAACCTGTTTGGAGATATTATTACACACTCTGAAGCAGATGAGACTTAAACCTGGGCCTCCTGGTTCCACTGTGCCACAAGAGTGCCCCCAAAATTCATCATCAAAAAGAGATCGCAGATCAGCTGCCTCAGCTGAGCCTTATACCAGCTATAGCAGTACATTTCTGATAACAATGATCTCTGCTAGTCACTGTGGCTAATGAGAAGAAAATGCAGCAAACTTCCAAGGGTGCAAAGGTAATCATTGAGAGGCTGCCAGCAAAAAGTGGCAAGAAGAGGAGAAATTCCAGGAAGGAAAGTTTCTACATCTGCTTTTGTAATTAATTTGGCTCAATGTGATTAAACAGCAGAAAGACAATATATTTAAGCCAGTTTTGCTTATATCCCAAGTGCTTTACAGAGACTTCCAGGGCCAGGTTTTCATCTCCTAACAGCAGTACAAATTAGGTTGTAAAATATGAAACTTATCTTTTACTGGAGGAACAACTTTCCTCAGCCTTCCCAAACTCATATCTGTTTTGTGTGGCCTTTTCATGGTTGGGTGCTAAACATGGTGCACCTCTTTCAAGATTGGGGTCTGTACTGTGAAAACCAGAAAATAATTGTGTTTGCACCCATTCATAACATTTGTATGGTGGTGTGGATTTTAAAAGCCCTGAGGGAAATTGTGGCCACTGGGAAAAGGAAACATTCTGATGTATGAATGTGAAATGTTTAGAAACCTTCACACATCACCATTATATGCTATATGATAATGCTGATGTCTTTTTAATGCAGTGACTTATCAAAGGTGCCTGTTCCTGCAAAGGTGAGTTGACTCTTACTTTGGCCACCATTATGCTGTCTTATTGGATAACAGTATTTTTTCCACAGGAAGTGCAATCATATAGGAAATATGTGGAACCAAAATGCTATGTCAACTTGTGCTGCAATTTGGTGGTTTTGGCAGTTTTTTTTAAATAAAGGCTTTTGAAAATTCAAAAATCTCTGGTACACCACAGTACCATTAGATAGGAATCTCCATTAATAGATAGGTAGTTTGTTTTAAAATAGAAATGGGATACCACTGTCTTTTATCAGCTGAAGTAAATGTAGCTGGAGGCTGTTATTATAACAGCTGTAGCTATTACGAATGCTAAACAACTTTGGAAGCATGGCTTTTGAGGACCATCTATAGTGGGGGAGATAATAAAATGTGAGGCTGGACGAACACAGCAGGCCAAGCAGCATCTCAGGAGCACAAAAGCTGACATTTCGGGCCTAGACCCTTCATCAGAGAGGGGGATGGGGGGAGGGAACTGGAATAAATAGGGAGAGAGGGGGAGGCGGACCGAAGATGGAGAGTAAAGAAGATAGGTGGAGAGAGTGTAGGTGGGGAGGTAGGGAGGGGATAGGTCAGTCCAGGGAAGACGGACAGGTCAAGGAGGTGGGATGAGGTTAGTAGGTTGCGGGGGGTGCGGCTTGGGGTGGGAGGAAGGGATGGGTGAGAGGAAGAACCGGTTAGGGAGGCAGAGACAGGTTGGACTGGTTTTGGGATGCAGTGGGTGGGGGGGAAGAGCTGGGCTGGTTGTGTGGTGCAGTGGGGGGAGGGGACGAACTGGGCTGGTTGAGGGATGCAGTAGGGGAAGGGGAGATTTTGAAACTGGTGAAGTCCACATTGATACCATTGGGCTGCAGGGTTCCCAGGCGGAATATGAGTTGCTGTTCCTGCAACCTTCGGGTGGCATCATTGTGGCAGTGCAGGAGGCCCATGATGGACATGTCATCAAGAGAATGGGAGGGGGAGTGGAAATGGTTTGCGACTGGGAGGTGCAGTTGTTTTTTGCGAACTGAGCGGAGGTGTTCTGCAAAGCGGTCCCCAAGCCTCCGCTTGGTTTCCCCAATGTAGAGGAAGCCGCACCGGGTACAGTGGATGCAGTATACCACATTGGCAGATGTGCAGGTGAACCTCTGCTTGATGTGGAATGTCATCTTGGGGCCTGGGATGGGGGTGAGGGAGGAGGTGTGGGGACAAGTGTAGCATTTCCTGCGGTTGCAGGGGAAGGTGCCGGGTGTGGTGGGGTTGGAGGGCAGTGTGGAGCGAACAAGGGAGTCACGGAGAGAGTGGTCTCTCCGGAAAGCAGACAGGGGAGGGGATGGAAAAATGTCTTGGGTGGTGGGGTCGGATTGTAAATGGCGGAAGTGTCGGAGGATAATGCGTTGTATCCGGAGGTTGGTAGGGTGGTGTGTGAGAACGAGGGGGATCCTCTTGGGGCGGTTGTGGCGGGGGCGGGGTGTGAGGGATGTGTCGCGGGAGACGCGGTCAAGGGCGTTCTCGATCACCGTGGGGGGAAAGTTGCGGTCCTTAAAGAACTTGGACATCTGGGATGTGCGGGAGTGGAATGTCTTGTCGTGGGAGCAGATGCGGCGGAGGCGGAGGAATTGGGAATAGGGGATGGAATTTTTGCACGAGGGTGGGTGGGAGGAGGTGTATTCTAGGTAGCTGTGGCAGTCGGTGGGCTTGAAATGGACATCAGTTACAAGCTGGTTGCCTGAGTTGGTTTCTAAAACAGTGTGATGCCAACAATGTGGATTCAATCCCCACATCTGCTGAAGTTACCATGAAGGATTCTTCTTCTCAACCTCTTCACATTGCCTGAGGTGTGCTGGCCCTTAGGTTAAATCACCACCAGTGATCTCTCTCTCATGAGAGAGCAGCCCTATGCCTTGGTAAGACTGTGGAGACTTGACTTGATAGTACATGTTAGGATGCATCACTACAGAGGATACCAGGGGCCAGAAAGATGCCATGATGTAGCATGGAGGATCTGAGAATGAATGCAGTGAAATGGATATTAGTTAGCAATGAGGGGTCATAGAGATGATAAAGGTGATATAGATCTGGCATGGCTCACTTGAAGTAACATGGGTGACCTGTGGGAGGATGGGGTGCCATTTGGGTTAGGCAGGGGCATGTTTAGGAAGCCATTAAACAATGTTGGCAGCTGTGTTTCTTTATTGGGAAATCAAGGTAGACCTTCTACTTGGCTGGCCTCTGAACCCACATTTCTCATAAATGCCACTGAATCACAAATTTGTTACGGTGCAGAACATTGTTTGGCCCAACTATCTGAAACGGTTGGTAAAATGAGCATTATAATGCAATTTTCCTGCCTTTTCCCCATAATTCTGAATATTGTTTTCATTTAAATGGTTATCTAATGCCCCCTTTAATGTCTCAGATTAACCTGCCCCCACCATGCTTCCAAGTAGCGTAAAGAAGTTTTTCTCCAGCTACATGTGCTTCTTTTGCAAATTAATTTAGATCTGTGCTATCTCATTCTCCATCCTTTCATGGCAGGGAATAGTTTCTTCCTATCTCCTCTGTCTGGTACCCTCATAATTTTCAATACTACTATCAAATCTCCTGTTAGCCTTCTTCTCTCTGAGGAAAACAGTCCCAATTTCTTCAGTTTATCCTCAAAACTGAAGTTTCTCATCCCTGGAACCATTTTTTGTAAAGCTCATCATCACTCTCTCCAATGTATTCACATCATTTCTAAAGTGTGACACCCAGAAGTGTGCACAATACTTCAGACGAGGTCTAACCAGTATCCTCTAGAAGTTGAGTATTACCTCCTTGTTCCTGATCTCTCTTGCTCTATTAATAAAGCATAGGATGCTGTGACTAACTGCTCATGAACTGCTGTACCTGTCCTTTCACTGTTTTTACTTATGCATTTTGTACATCCATGAGTTCCTGCTCCTGTACTCACTTCAAGGTATTTTGTCTTGTATTGTATCTCCATGTTGTTTTATCAAAAATATATCATCACCTCATACTTTTTTGTATTTTCAGCCACCTATCTGCCCATTCCACTGACTTGTTAATTTTGTTAATGAGTTTACATTGTCTTCCATCATCTGCAAACTTGGAATTTCGATCCCCAACCCCTACCCCCTGCCCATAGAATGATCAGGATTGTAGTATCTGTAGTATGGTACTGTATTGAACATATTTTGGACGTCCATGTACACCACATCAGCAGCATTACCTTCAGCAAGTTGCAGTTACCTCTTTTCAAAATCTCTGACAAATTGCTTAAACATAATTTTCGTCTAAGAAAACCATGCTGGCTCTTCCAAATGAACCCAGATTTTGACATGTGACTATTAGTTCTATCCCACATAATTATTTCTAGACAACTCCCCACCATTAAAGTTAAGTTGACTGGTCTGTAATTGCTGGGCTTATCCTTATAAACATTTTTGAACAATGGTACTACATTTGCAATTCTCCAGCCCTCTGGAAACACCCCTGAGTCTAGGGAAGACTGAATGATCATGGTTAGTGCCCCTTTAAATTTCACCATCCCTTAATGTGAAAATTCTCCTTTTGGTCAGTAAGCAGCACTCTTCCTCCTTTTATATTACAGGTAGTTCTCCGATAACGTGATCATTATGTTCTTGTGTGACCTCGTGCTACAGAAAATAGTGCTATTGAAAATTGCCATAAAAATTCATATTAAAGGGAAGTCACTGTAGAAAAATCGCTATACCTGTACAGCAGAAAGTGCATTAACCAAACACAATCCACTATTCATCAATTGCATTATAACCAATTTACGTTAATAAAACATGCGTTTTAACAGAACTACCTGTATTTTTTTTTTACAGTTTGTCTGCCTGTCACAAATGTTGGGATGACCTGTCATGTTAGCTCCCAGTCTTTTTCTATAATTCACCACCCTGCTGAAACTTCCATATTCAACTTGGTTCTTCGTGTTATTTTTTACCTGATACCTCTCATAAGCACATTTAATTCATTGAATCTTAGTGTTTTACAGCACAGAAAGAGGCTCTTCAACTCATTGTGTCTGTGACAGTTATCAAACACCTATCTGCCTGATCCTATTTTTTTGGCAATTAGCGGTAGAAAGACTTGTGATGTGAGATCGACTGAAGAAAGGCTGGAGAAAGCAGAGTGTTCTACGAGACAGTCTGTGTGAACTTGGAGAGATTAAGTTTTTTAGTTTATTGTTGTTTTATTAATTGGGTTTATATAAGTGGGGCTTTTGGCTATTTGAACAGTATTCAGTAGAATTTAGACCAGTTAGGAAGTAGGCAGTGGTCTAGGGTGGAATTGTACAGCTTGTTATTAATTCTGCTAATGTGTTCATTGTTAGTGTTAAATAAATAAATCGTTTCTCGTTGTTTATAAAGTGGATTAGGGATATTATTTCTCTTAATCACTCTTCTAACAGATTACAAGGAGAATGGTGAGCTTCTGTGGGATACTGAGGGGTAAATATTAGAAGTGAACTTCTACTCCCGTCGTAACAGATTGGGGTTTGTGTTTTGGTTTAATTATCAAAGGGGTTCAGCGATTTTCCCCCTCTGTAACAGAAGAGGGGAAAGCTTTAAAAGGGTCGAGGGGCAACTTTTTCACAGAGGGTGGTGTGTATATGAAATGAGCTGCCAGAGGAAGTGGTAGAGGCGAATACAATTTCAACATTTAAAAGATATTTGGACAAGTGCATGGATAGGAAAGTTATAGTGGGATCTGGCCAAACACAACCAAATGCTCAATTTAGAAAACCAGGTCGACATAGATGAGTTGAGCCAAAGGATTGCTTTCATGCTGACACTATTCAGATTTCCGTAAAGGGAAGTTTAAAATCATAAATGG
The DNA here is from genome assembly GCF_030684315.1 of Stegostoma tigrinum. Lineage (NCBI taxonomy): Eukaryota > Metazoa > Chordata > Chondrichthyes > Orectolobiformes > Stegostomatidae > Stegostoma > Stegostoma tigrinum. The sequence goes on along the minus strand of NC_081360.1, from coordinate 53,324,547 downwards.
GTTATGTCAAGCCACTAAAGAGAAATTGTTTCCAATGGCTGAAGATTTGTTGACCAGAGGAAAATGATTTAAAGGTTTTGACAAATGAATCGCAGCTAAGGTATGAAGAAAATCTTTTTGACACTGAATGGTTAGGATTGAGATGCATAGGTTGTTACTGAGGCGGAAATAGATTTAATAATAGCCTTTGAAAGATAAATGAATAAGCACTTTAAGAGGAAAAGCATTGCAGAGATAAGGAAAAGAGATGCACAGTGCTACTTATTGGATTGCTCTTCAAAGGCCGGCACAGATCCAAAGAACCCACCTTCCCGTATGCCATTCTGTGCTGTGATTCCATGATTAACCTGTTGAATTCAATATAATGATATAGGTTTGAATTAAAATAATTTCCATATTTATTTAAGAATTCAATGGCCAGGGCATAACTAAATTCCCCCAATTAAATCCTGTGAAAGAAACTGCTTTACATTGTACAGCAGAAACCTTTTTGCAAGTATATTAGTTCTTAACTAATTCCACTAAAATGCAGTAAAAGCCCTCAGACACACAAATCTAGGTCATTTCAACATCACCTAGAAATGATAATGCAATATTGTAGTCCATTATAAATACTTCGAGTCATTTTGATGACCATGCACGTTCCACGCAGCAGCAAAGAATGATAAGTAAACCAAACATCAGCAGTACAAATTACAAAGGTGAAACAAATTTTGATATTTCACAAGGTGGACAATAAAACTCAAATTTAGATGACGGTTTAGTATGACCAATTGATTTTTCAAATCTTGAAAATCTATCATTATCTGCAGTTCAGGATAACTTTAATGGATGCATTATAAAGCACCGTGAATCTTTACTGATCAATGGGTCCAGGCT